>NC_090991.1:38377500-39002500 GCF_041146395.1 Eulemur rufifrons | reverse complement strand
TCTCCCCTGAAAAGAACTAATTTAAGTTTGCTTTTTTTTTTTTTTTTAACTGAGTTGAATTGAGATCAATGTGTTTTCACTGGATTTTATCTCTCTCAACTTCCTGCACTTACAATATGAAATAGAAACTTTTGTCTCCACTGAGACGGTGATATGTTTGAGTCGCACAGTTGGATAACGTGGGAAAATGACATCTAAGCTTTGCCTGGTCACCATGTGATGTGATCAGAAACTTGAAATTTAACACTTCTCCTCACTTGGTTCTAGTACTGGATGCCTACTCTGCTCTGTGTTAGAGATATGAAATGGTGTTTGATGTTGTTTGAGACATTATGGAGAGATTTAATTATTTGTAATAAAAGATTTGCTACAGTCTGATAACTGTCCAGAGGTACACTGTTGGGTTTTTCTTTAACTAAAATAGAGTACTTTGTATTCTGGGAGAATTGAGTTCAAGTGCAGGTATGTGGAAGTTCTGCTGAAAAAATGTTTAGAGATGAGTTTGTTTTAGTTTTAAAAAGAGACACTAGTAAAATAGATAGCTGTTGAGGAAGCTCTATTTGTATAAATCTCAATAACAGAACAGAAATGTTAAACTAACTTTAAGGGGAAATAGGGGCAGGATTGGGAGTGAAAAAAGGGGGAAATAAGGGCTACCTCTTTGATGCTCAGTCAAGGTCACCCAGATAGTCTCTGTTTTCTAGCCCCATGTCTGATGTTCCCTCTTAATAAAATTAAGTTAAAGAAAAGCCATAAATTATCTTGTTAAACAAAAGTGAACCAACTTCACTAATCTCTCTCTTCTCAGCTCTTTGACATTTTCAGTCTGATAAGACAAAAGGACATGCTTGTCCACCTCAACGCTTTCTCTGATGCAGAAAAATAAGCATGGAATTGGGATACAAAATACATTTTAAGAGACTTGGAACTTTTGTGCCCCGAGTATGAAAGTAAACAGAGGGAAGCATGAGTGCAGTGGCGGAAGGCTGTTTATATTTGGCGGATTCAGCCTGCCTCATGTGTTAGAGGAAGCAGCAGCCCTCAGAGGTCTGGCTGCCAGGTGGGGAGGAACAGGCTGCTGTCGCCTCGGAGTGTTGGCTCCCACGCTGTGAGTCAGGATTGCATAAGAGAACTCAGCAATGCTCGCCAAGGCAATGCCAGTGATGCTCTGCAAATGTCCCATGACCTTCAGAAATAGAGACAGATTTCTTATTACCAAGTAATCTCTACATATTTTAGTGTACAAACACACAGATTACTTGGGGTATTCTCTCAGGCCAAATGTAAATTTTTTCATGTCTCTGAACTTACATAGAAGATCAAATCCAGATTCCAGTGTTTGCCAGTGGCCAAATTACATTGGGGTACCTTTGCCCTGATAGTGTTAGCACAGAACATTTCTGCTAGACATTTCCCTCTGCTGGAGATAAGTTTTGTGAAATACAAGGGGGATATTTAGGCCTTGACCTTTTCTTTATTTGTGAGGATATATACTTACTGGACTTTAACATAATAGGGGATCATAATTATAAAGGGAAACGAGCAAGCTGAACTTGGGCCTCCATTTCCAATTTCCTAAGAGGAAAACTAAAGAAAACATTTCAGTCCTCCTAGTTTTTTCCCTCAAATCCTGCTCACCCATCCTAATCCTGAGTCTTGGCACTTATCTTCTGTAGGTTGTCTTCTGCTTTCCTTTTACTGATGGAGGACTGCTTTCTATTAAATGAATTCTGACATTGCTGGTCCTGCTCAGTGGTGCATACCTGGCTCCAACACTCATGGTTTTGGATGAAAGCACTTGCTGCAATGATTCCTACTGCCAACAGCATGAAGTCTTCCTTCACTGAAATGAACTTTTCCCTGAGTGATTAAAACCATATTAATTTTAGAGCTACAATGAAACTTGATCTTCCAAATCCTAGGATCATAGAACTTCAACTATGAATTATTTTGATCATCTTGGATTTTTAGACATGGAAGGAAATGGTCAAGTAATAGCCCACTGACCTGCTCCCCCACCCTACCCCAACTCAACCGGGATTGAAACAGGAGTCTGGTGTCTGAGTGGTTTATAGGCCTTTTGTTGTTCCATCTGTCTCCTTAACAAACGTAACTGTGAAGCTTTTAACCAGTCTGTCTTTACAGTAATCAAACACTTTTGTCCAAGTCGTAACCCTGTGACCAGCTTTTTTTCCTAAGTGACTATAAAAGCAGTCCAGTAATCTCAAGTTATAAGCAGGTATAAAGGAAGAACAAGGAAAGAAAATATGTTAATGAATTGAAGTAATTTAAATTTAAAAGTAAAAGCCTTTAGGGTTTTCCTGATTGGGCTCAGTCATCTGCATCCAAGCATATATTGAAAGTTAATGAGAACGAGGTAACCTGTGTAGGTTACCTGTAGACTGGATGCCTTGCTAGGTTAATTCCATTCCCCAAGTTCTTGTGGTTTGTTCCTCATTCCCTGTACCTGGAAGGAGCCTACCATACAGCAGTTGCCCTACCCTTGCAGCTGACTTGGTGTAGAGTTCTCAATTGAAGTCCTCAGCAGGCTGTCATATATGGGTTCATGCAGAAGATAGACCAGGTCAAGCAGGGTCAGGCAGGTTGCATGCAGCTGTGTGACTGGAACCAAACAGCCGTTGTATCCTAGGTGGAGTATGGGCATGGTGGGGAGCATTAGTGGATCTTATCTGATCATAACCACAGCTGTCTTGTGACATAAAGCTGTGGAGCTGCTATCGTGCTTCCTGGTTGCTATATTCTACTATAAAAAATCTGTTTAGCTGGAGATCAATTTTAAAGGACAAAGGGAGGGGTAGAGAAACCTCCATCTATAGTATATATACAATTAGGGAACACTTGTTCCTCTCTTATCTTATGCCTCTCCATAAAATCAACTCTTTGATACTGCAATAAAGAAGTACCTAGTGAGTCCAAACAGAAACCAGTGGCTAAGACCTCTGAACTTCATTCCCTGACAAGTGCCAGAGGGACACTTTTTCAGTCAGCCAGAGACAAGAGACACCATCAGGCTTCCCATTGCTTCTCACTGGCAAGTTCTGCCCACCACTCCCAAAGCCCTCTGCACAATTTTTATTGCCTTCTATGGAAGTCTCCAACCCACATTCCCTGATGCTCTTAATAAAGTACCTAAAACCTCTAGGAGCATCTCTACATATGCCAGGGGAGTGGGCAGATTGATTTGGAAGTTCAGGGACTTCAAAACATCAAGCTCTGACTCCAGCAGTTCTTCTTTAGTGTACAGATACCCTAGAGCCTGGAGGAAACTCAAGACTGTAACGTTGCTGATTATCTGAGGAAAGAAAAACAAAACAGGGAGAGGGAGAGAAGGATGTCAGGACAAGGGTCATGTATCTTGGCAGAGTACACAAAGCCCTTCACCATCCAGCCCATGCCTTCATCTCCAGTCTTGTCTCTTGGTCATTCCCCCCTCACACTCTGATTATAATTCAGAATTACTTGCAGGTCCCAAACCCACCACGCTCTCCTTTTCCAAGCCACCACACACGGTGTTTTCTGTACCTGGATCTCTCTTCCTTTCCTCTCCCTGCTCTCCCTAACTCTTCTCTCTTTTCTCTTAGGACCCACCCATCTCCCACTTACCCCCACTTCTAGAAGTCATTTTCTCTAAATATACTTCCTTGACTCACCAAGGCTGATGAGGTACATTCAAAACCCTCTGTATTTACACTAATCAGAGCACTTTTCCACACTATTTGAATGTGTGTCTTTTCCCATTACATAATACATTCCTTGAGAGCACAGACAGTATTTTTACTGTTGTAGCTATGGCACCTAGTGCAGCATCTGGCCATAGAATAAACTCAGTAAATATTTGCTGGATGAATGATATTTTACTGTATCAGCATTGGGTAGTGATGTGGAAACATTTTATCCTCTATAAATGTAATAGTTCACCTTCAATGCCGATAGGTATGTTGGCAATTCAGGCACCTTATGTAAACTGTCCTTGATTCCAAGGGGAGGAAAGGTGACCTGTGTGAATGATGGCTTCGGCCCAGCAATTACACTTTGGGAACAGAACAGAACTTCAGGCTATTTAATAACTGCCTCCGTGTGACTCTGTGTGTGTGTGTGTGTGTGTGTGTGTGTGTGTGTAGGAGGTATGCTCAGGAAGCATAATTACACTCTGGAATTTGCACATGAGTATTATCACCTAGCCTGAGAGCAGGGTTCTCACAGCCATCTTTGGATGAGCGGCTTTCTTTCTAACGCTCAGGTGACTGTGAGCAACCTCAGTTCCTTACTTTGTAGTGGAAGGAAAGTTTGCTGGCCAGCTGGACACATGACACAAGACGGAGGGTAAACTTGTTGAAAAGCTGCTCTCTCAGAGCCCTCCAGTCATGAGACTCTGTCTTCTCGTTATCTCTCTGCTGGACTGTGGCTTGCCTGCAGATGTTCTCTGCCTGTTTAACCATAAACCTATGCAAGGAAGGGAAGGAGAGAGTAAGCAATCCACACCCACACCAACTAAAGGGAGTTTGTGCTTCAAACTATGCTACATTTTATTCTCTCCAATATCAATTGCTGGCTAAGAAATTTACATTTGCAAGTTAGAGAGGGTGTAAAACCAGGCCTTAGGTTAAGGGGCAACTAAGCAGGACTTTTCTTAAAGATTTAGGGACATTAGCCATTCTGAGAAGCACCACTCACAAAGGCCTTATACTGAGGGCTTTACCTTTCTAGGATTTCTACAGCCAGGTAGCTCACAGATTTCTCCAGACACCATTGTTCAGACAGGAGAAAAACAAACTCTGCCAAAACAGGAAAAAAGAGCCTAATTCACAAGATGCAACCAAAACCACTCTGTGAACTCTTGGCGTTGTGTAAAAGCCATGATGGGGCCCAGGGAGGAGGGTCAGGAGGTGAGAAAGATGAGACTGAAACAACCAAAGCTGAGCTTGGTTTCCTTTGCTGCCAGTAGGCAGATCAGAGGCATGAAAAAGAGGCTGATCAAGTGCCAAAGACAAGAGCTTACCAAGCCCCCTCAGTAACCCCTGAGCTTCATGTGGGTCTCAGCTGATAAAAGACTTGGCCAGTTACAAACATACCAGCTGGTCCAGTTGGCCTCTACACCATGCTGGGAGCCCCCAGCTTCAAGGAAGATTATTGGATGGATAAAAACCTTAACCCCATCTTCTGTTTTCAGTGGAATGTTGGCAGGAACAGAAAGGTCCCTTCTGGAGCTTCAGTATTCTTTATGACATTGTTTGTTTAGTAACCACCCTCTGGAGAACTCCTATTGCTTTACAAACACGATTCACCTTACAGCTGGACACCGTCTCTCCACCAGTTTGTTGGATAAATCTGTGTGGCTGAGCCTCTCCCCAGGAGCAAGTTTATTACTGCGCAGTGGCTTGAAGAAACATCCCCTAAATCAAGGATCATATCCCAATTTGGGGAGAGGGAATCTTTAGGAAGGTGGGAAGGGTGAGATTCCTTGGCAAGATTTTAACCCACCTCTGTTTCTCTTTGAAAGAACAGCCCCAGATAGAATTCTATTTAGCTTGCAATATCATTAGAGGGTGGAAACAAGGGCAAATGTCAGTTCGCAACAAAGAAGCCTCCTGCAGACCCAGGAATTTTTGGCGTTGATCAGCAAAGAATTATACATATAGTCAAATTATCATATGTCTTCTGAGAAATTTTTCTTTCTTAGGAAAGAACTATAAAATAGTTAAGCTAGCACAAGACAGTTTAATGATCTCCTTGACACACATTACACGTAGATATATCTATAAAAACTTATTGTTACAGAACCTTAGAATACATAATTGTATGTTATTACCCAATCCTTTTGGCTTTATGTCTTAGTTTTGCTCTTTGTGTGTGTGTGTGCAATTGGTTTATTTTTGTTTGGTTTTAGTTTGAATTATCTGGGCATTTGTTTCTATTTTCCTGTTGTTTTTTGGTTTGTTTGTTTTTTGTTTCCTGTTTGTTTGTTTTTTAAGAGACTGTTTCACTGTGTCATTGACCAGGCTGGAGTGCAGTGGTGCGTTTCATAGCTCACTGCAACCTTCAACTCCTGGGCTCAAGCAATCCTCCCACCTCAGTGTCCCGAGTAGCTAGGACCACAGGTGTGGGCCACCACACTGGCTAATTTTTTTTAAAAAAAATTTTTGGTAGAGATGAGGTCTCCCTGTGTTGCCCAGGCTGGTCTTGAACTCCTTCCCTCAAGTGATCCTCCCGCTTTGGCCTCACAAAGTGCTGGGATTACAGGCATAAACCACCACACCCAGCCCTGTCTTCCATTCTAATTTGCCAAGAAAACTGAGCTTGGGTTAGGTGGAAAGGATGAGGGTTACCCCTTTCCCTCACTACCAGCCCCACCTCCTCCGCTTACAAACATACTCAGATTTACTATTAACTAAAAGACCCTCCCTTCTGCCCTCTTAAACTGGGGCTCTATCTCTCTCCTTGCTATCATTGTTGAATTTCCTGAAAGCCTGCCTTACACACCTGCTGCTTTCACTTCATCATTTTCTCCCTAATTTTCTCAATTTGGCTTCTACCTTTACCAACTTGCCGAAATGATCTTAAACGTCAGCAAGTATGTCCAAATTGTTAAATATCATGGCCTTTTTACAATCCTCGTTTCTGTTGATATCCCTGAAGCACATGAAACTGCTGACCATCATCCTCTTGAAACTCTTCTCTTGGCTTCCAAAAGCCCCTTGGTTCTGTTCCTGTCTCCCAAAACCACTCCTTTTATTTCCTTCACAACTCTTCTTCCTACTCCAATTCCCTGAACACAAAATGTTTCCCAGGGAACTGTCCTTGGCCTGCTTCTCTTTTTTCTTTCTAGAAGCTCATTTCTCTGCCACAGTTTCAACAATATCATTATGAAGACAACTTGCAAACATTTATCTCTAGTTCTGACCTCCCTTCTGACCTACTTTTTTAAACAACTTGCTATAACCCTTCCTCTAGACGTTCTGAAAGCACCTGAAACTCAGTAGATCCAAAACCCAAGCTATCATCTGTCCTAAACAATTCTTAAATTCATCCACAGCAGACCCCAGATTTTGCCTCTGAAATGTTTTTAAGCCATCCTCCCATGTCCTTCCCTCTTCCCTATCACCTAGACCACTGGCGCAGACCCCCAGCCTGCCTACCTCCCATCTCTCTCTAGGGGAATCCTTCCTTTATATCACTGCCAAAATAATGTTTACTAAGGCAGAGGTTATATAGTCTTAGCACTCCCTTATTTAAAAACCTTCAATGTCTTTTTGTTGTCCTACTAAAACAAGTATAAACTCCTCCCCTTGACATTCAGTCTTCCACGTGGAATGCCTCCAAACTACCTTTTTCTGGTCTTAATTTCAACCACTCTTCCCAGGCTCTGGCCAAGGTGGACTGCACTGTACCCATTTCCGTGGCTTTACTCATGCTATCCCTCTTCACCAGCCAAACTGGCATCCTTCCTTCAAAGTCTACCTGAAACCTGGACCACTCCCTGCATTCTTCCTATCACCTGTCACTCCTTTCCATCCCTATAGCTTGTTTTATCTCCCTCTTATGCCACTTAACCGTTTGTACCTAGTCATTTGCATATTTGGCCTAATACCCCTCAAAGATTGCATATGGCTTGAAAGCAAGGACTATATTTCTATTTCATCCTTCTGCCCAGGCAATGTCACTAATAATTACACATGTGGAAGAAATCAAGGGTAGAGCACTGGTGTATATTGTTTATCACTATATCTCTGGCACCTGGCAGCTAGTAGGTGTTAACGAAAATTCTTTGAATGAATAAAATAAATTGAATCTCAAGGTCGGTGCCTCAAAGCCAGATACCCCAGCCCCCCATACCCCCGGCCCTGCAGCCACACCCACGATCCGGGTCTCTCTGAAGCTGCCCATCCGACCCGCAGCCTCCTGCACTGCTTGCTCATTCTGTTGGGCCAAGTGAAGCAGAGCGTCTTCGATCGTCTCTGTGGCAACAGCTCCAAACTGAAAGTCACTGACGGAGGCCAACCTTGGCCTCATAGGTCCGTCCATATTCACCAGCCTCTTGGAGCACCTGGACGGTTCGCTGAATGTATAAACCGGCCTCCCTAGATTCTCCCCAGTCTTCCGCCACATCCTGGATTCTTCGTCCCCTTCCAATGTGCTTGTCCTCACCTCAAGGGTGAGGAAAACCCAATTCCCACCACCGCCTCGCCTCTTCACAGCTTTTTCACTCCCCAACGGCCGCGGACCTGTCAGCCAATCAGAAAGCCCGGCCGCTTCCCACCTCCCCCACCCTTCCCCTCTGGCCAAGAGTCGCGGCTCTGCCCGGAAATGGGCACGAGGACTACAACTCCCAGCGCGCGCAGGGGCCAAGGACTACTGTTCCCAGAGAGCCCCGCGCCTGAGGACTGCGAAGGGTGGTGCGGCAACATGGCGGCGTCAGGAGCTGGTGATCCCGTTGATGATGCTAAGAGTGGAAAAGCCCCGTTCGCTCAGCGTATCGACCCAACTCGCGAGAAACTGACTCCCGCGCAACTGCAATTCATGCGGCAGGTGCAGCTTGCCCAGTGGCAGAAGACGCTGCCACAGCGCCGGACCCGAAACATCGTGACCGGCCTAGGCATCGGGGCCCTGGTCTTAGCTATTTGTATCCGTCCGGGCTCTAGACTCATGGAGACCGCATGTGGGGTTAGGGGAAGGGGAACAGAAGAGTTTAGGAGGGCTGAGGCAGCCATTTAATGTTTGGGTGCAATGGGGTTAATACCTTACCTTGTCATTCTAAGGTACTCTTTTAGTATGATTTGTTGGTAACAACAATAGTTGTGGGTCAGGGCTCAGAAAGAGCAGTGGACTGGAGGCTGGGATCATTGATTTGGGAGAATGGGAGGGTAACAAGGGTGGTAGAGCACGTCTAAGAAAAGGGAATGTGCATATTCCATTTCCTGAACCCACCTCCCCAGATGGTTACACCTTCTACTCGGTGTCCCAGGAGCGTTTCCTGGATGAGCTGGAAGACGAGGCCAAAGCCGCCCGAGCCCGAGCTCTGGCAAGGGCATCAGGATCCTAATCTGGATGGGTATTGCACATCTCCAACCTGCGGGAGCTCCTTCACATGGTGGATGATGCCCCACGACCCTGTAGAAATCGAAGCCTACTCACAGCATCGCTGGCCTTCTCACTAACCTTGGACCATGATTGAGCCAGAGAAGCCAAGGACTTAATGCATTTGGCCACCGTCAAGGGAACACTGCCCACCTCGTACTCACTGTGTGCAGTGACTGAGCCCTTCTTGTAGTTTGTTTCCTTGTTTGGCGGGTGCACGACCTTGGTTTTTCCCAAAGTTTCTGACTTTGTGGTTTACCCTTTTCACTTCCCAGGGGCACAACTGTTATGGGGATTGGTGTAGCAGCTCTGTGCAGTGCTGGAGCCCAAAGTGGGAAAGATGGGGTCAAGTTGAGAATAATAAACTGAGTCATCTCTCCTGGAGCCAAGTGAGTGTGTGGGGGCTGAGACTCATAGTATTTCATACTGGAAAGCTCCACAGGCAGTAGCTGTGGTGGTGGTGGCGTTGCCCCAGGGAACTGTAAATGTTTAACTATAATTACTTTTTCCATGAGATCTTTCCACCCGATTTAAGGGAAAGATCACTGGGCTGTTTGGGACTGAACTACCTCTTAGGGGAAGAAAGGTCACTCTTCTGTTCTCTACCCTCAAGAACACTAACTCTCCTGCCTTTTCTCATCCCTAGAGAGAGAAGTGGATGATGGATGAAAGACAAGCAGCCTTCATTCTTTTAACTTTCACTGGTGCCCGCCTGTGCAGGCCTAGGGTGGGGTCTGGAGGGGATCTTAGCTTGGTCAAGTGGCTCAGTGACCTTGCAGTTTCCTCATGAACTGGTGCCAGGAAGCCAGAGGGCTGGGCAGCTTCCACCCCTGCCTCCCACTGTGCATGTAGAGTCCCTTTTAAATCCTCCCCTGCCTCACCCCACAAGGTTTTGCCCCCAGTTCCTAAGCCGTGACAAATACAGATTCACAGAGTCCTTTTTTCCAGCAATTTTATTGGCTGCTGCTAATTCTGCTGTGAGCACACCCCCTACACTCTCCCAGCTGGGAGTGGGTCCTCTAGAAGCATCTGGGCTTGAATGGGATTGCTTAGTGGTTGACCCATGGCTGGGGAGGGGGTGAAGATGAAGATGGTAGGCTGCAGAACGGACACATCCACACAGCAAACAGTTCCCACATGTTGGCTTTCCACTGTAACGGAGCTGCACTCTCCACGTGCCTTCTACTCCTTCAGTGCTGGGGTCTTCCTTGCTGAGTTGTGTTGGTCAGAAAAGCATCAGATTCTGAGAGCACAAGCTCCATGGTGCGGCCTGGTGTTGGGGAGACATATAGCTTCTGTTCTGAATTCACTGGAGGGAAAAGAAAAACTGCTGAAGAAACATCCAAGGTGGGAGGAAGGCGAAGCTGCAGCAAGTTACCATTCCCTGGGCTCTCCCTCCCGTGGGCCCGCCCTCACCATCCTGCCAACATCCCCGGCGAATGTCACCCCCTTGCTTGCCCGCTGCTCCTGGGAGCTGGTGCTGCTGCCACTCAGGGAGTTCCTTCGCATGATGCCTGGGAGCAGGACGAGGAAGGGAGAGTACTGAGTGAGGGAAGGGGCAGCGGGGGCTGGGGGGGGCTAGTCCCCCCAAACCAAGGGGCAGACCCCCCAGGGCCTGGAAGAAAACCAAGTTGGTAAGGAAGAGGTCTCAGAGAAAAGATGGAAGCTGGGTGACTGCAGTCTCACCAGGGCCGGGGGGCTCAGAGCGCTGCAGGCTGTTGCGGCGGGAGGTGGGGAAGCTGCCCTTGGAGAGGCGGCGCTGGCGGCTGGACAGCATAGCAGCTGGGGCCACAATACCCGGTGGGGGCTGCTTCCCCAGCCGGCTGTACAAGTCCTCAATTTCCTTTTTCTGTAGTGTCTGTAGTGCCTCCACCTCTGACAAGTGCCTGAGGACACATCAAGGGCATGAAAGGAGTAGCCACACACTTGGCTTTCCCAAGTTCACCTCTTGTTCCTCCATCCTCCCCAGACTCACTTCTGCCGAAGACTCTGCAGCTCAGCCCAGAACTCCTCATCCTCTCCACTGCTCTCTGACTCCTCGCTGCTCAGACAAAGGCTGCTGTAGGAGTAGTTCATCCACACCGGGCTGGGATGGCTCAGGGGTGGGGGGCTGTCCCCAGCTCGGGGTTCCTTCCCATCCTCTTCTTCCTCCTCGAGTCCAGCCCCCAGACCCTCGGCTGCACGGTCACTCTCAGCCAGAGCTTCCCTGGTCTCTGGCCCGCCTCCAGCACTATCCTCTGTGTCTGAGCTCTCCGACGTTGGCTGAGGGGTTGGAGGCTTCAGAGAACTGGAGAGAGTTGGGGATGTTGGTTGTAGGGGAAGAGGCTCAGCTGGTTCCTTGGATGAAGTCACTTGGAAACGCCCAACAAGCTGGGGCTTTCCCTCTGCAGGGAGACGTGGAGGGAGGGAGAGAAATCAGTGGCAGGATATAAAGTGGGTTGGGGATGATGGGCAGGGGAAGGTCAGTGATCGGAGATCTCACCTTCTGAGATGGGCGCCAGTCTGGCTTCGCTCAGGAGTGGCCGAGCAGGATTTGGGGAGGCCTACAAAGTGTTTGTTCCATGAGGAAGGAAGGGATCCAGAATGAAGCCTCCCTAATTATCCCTCTTGGTTTCCTACTCACCTCACTCTCCATTTCAGCTGTGTGGGCTGAAGGGCTCTCCTGGCCACAAGGAGCGAGGGGCAGGGGAGGGGACAGGCTAGGTATGGGACTAAGAGGGGCTGGAGGAGATTGGGAAAGGAGCCCAGGGGTAGGGGACAGCAGGGACTGGGCCACGGTCATCACAGCCAGTGAGAAGGCACTAGCCAGTGAGAGGAGAGGGGCTGCTGTCGGGGAGGGGAGGGGAGCAGCAGAGGGGCATGGAGGAAAGGAAGGAGGATTCAGAGTGACCTGGGAACAACCAGGAGAGAATGGAGGTGGAGAACTGGGTGGGAGAGAACTCTGGGGAAACTGAGAGGATGGGATTGGGAACTCAGGTGCCCTGGAGGAGAATGGAAGTAGAGGGCTGGGGGGTTGTGGAGAGGGATTTGAGGAGATCTGGCAAGAAATGGGGGAGAATGGGGAGGGGCTGGGATGACACGGGGTAGACATCATGGGGAAGATGGGACCTGGAGAAATGGGGGTTCCAGGGGAAAATGGGTTTTCGGGAGACAAGGGAGTTCCAGGGGAAGATGGGGAGGTGGAGAAGGCTGCCCAGCTCCTCTGCTCCAGGGAGGTGCTGCTCTGGAACTCTGCTGGGGAGGAGGGTGTGTTGAGGTGCCAGTGCCCCATGCCCTGTGCCCTTCCCAGGGGCAACCCCAAGGGTTGGGATGAGCAAGGACAGAACTCTACGTACCACTGGACGGGCCTGGGAGGGGGCCCGGGAGGGCAGGCAATGGCACTGGCTCCTCCTGAGGAAGAAGGAGCCTACAGTCACGATGGGGAAGAGCTGAGGCTTAGATGAAGGTTTCAGACGGGGCTTCTTAAGCTAGGACCCATGAACCTCTAGGAGCCCAAACATGAGTTTCAAGGGATTCAAAAGCGTATGTGCTGAAATATTTAGAGGTAAAAGGGCATGATGTCTGCAACTTCCTGTCAAGAGGCTCAGAAAAAAATAATATGTATACATACATAAAGAAAGGGGAGAAAGACTGGTAAAGCTAATGTGGCAAAATGCTAACAATTGGCAAATCTAGGCAATGGGTATCTAGGAATTCTGTATACAATCCTTGTAACTTCTCTCCACAGCTCTGAAATTATTTCAAAGTAGTTAAGTTAAAAGTGTGCGCTGAACACATTTTCCTAAGACAAGGGTCCATGGCTCTCATCGTATTCTCAAATGGGGTAAGAGCTACTGTTTTAGGGTCCCAGAGATGAAGAGAAGTTAGGTCCCAGGGGACTGCTGAGGGCAAGGAGTAATGAGCCCCGGAGCAAAGAGTCTGTTCCCCTGGAGATGTCCAGAGGGGTCTGACCTGGGCGCCTAGGGTGTCTTCAGCAGCCTCAACGGGGCCAGTATCTCTCTTCAACAGGGTCTCTACTCGCTGGATAATCTCCCGAATTCGGCTCAGGAATCCATCTCGCTCCGAGGGCAGAATGAACTCATTATACACCTGGCGAGGGTTAATAGCATGGGGAGGGAAGGCTCAGTTATCTCACTCATCCCTCTCTCCTTGCTCCTGATCTTTGAAAACCAACCCTTCACACCACTGCTTCTGCCAACCTATTGTAAACTCCTGTTGTGTTCCAGGCACTGTGTGATAGAAGGAGAAATAACAGCCTAGAAGGAAAGGAGCTCACATTCATACGATGCATGTATATACCAGATGCTTTACATACATTATCACATTTAACACCAACGACAACTTTCTGGGGTCCATATTAACATCGCCATTGTAGAATTAAGACAACTGATGTTCAGAGAGGTTGAATTCCGTCTCCCCAAGGTCATGGGATTTAAAGCCAGGTCCACCTAAAGCCCATGCCTGAGTTCTTTCCACTATTGCCTTGCATGCTTTTGAACAAAATTCCTGTCCTCATAGGATTTATGAAGCATACCACATAGGCCCACATACACCCCCCCCATAAAGTTAAGTAAAAATAGGCAATAAATGGTAAATGTCACATTCAAATCCAGGAATGCACCTATTATTGCCAGGCGGTGTGCTAGGTACTGTGGGAATGTAGGGAAGCATGAAACAAGGTCCTAGTCTTGAGCTAAACTCCAGTGGAGGAGACATATAAATATGTAACTCAACATACTGCAAGGCAGGCCGTGATAGGTAAGGCGCTTCCGAGTGAGGTATAGATAGAAATGCTAGGCCAGGAGGCGGGGAAGGGGAAGTTGTTATGGAATGGGTTTAGAGTTTCAGATTTGCAAGATGAAATAGTTCTGGAGATCTGTTTCACAACAATGTGAATATACTTAACACCACTGAGCTGTATACTTAAAAATGGTTAATATGGTAAATTTTATGTTATGTCTTTTTTAACCATGATAAAGAAAAATGCTATTCCTAAGAGGGAATACGACCCTGGGGATGGAGGAAGCTGGGGCAGCTTCACAGAGCAAATCTTTGGAGCTGAGCATTGACAGATGAGTGGGAAAGCTGCCCTTTATTGAGGGCCTACCAAGTGCAGACACTTCTCACAGGTTACATCATATTATATCAGAACATCTTTGCAAACAAGTATTGACACCTGCATTTTACTGATGAACAACTGAGGTTCACAAAGGTTAAGAAACTTGCCCAAGTTCATTGAATTAGTAAATAACAGAGCTGAAATTTGAACTCAGGCATTGCATGAAAGCCCACCCTTTCCTCTATTCCAGGCTGCTCGTCAGAAAGAGCAGAGCAATCTAGGCGGAGAGAACAGCGTAATAGCTGTGAGGCATGAAAGGCACGGTGCATTCTTAAAATAGAGAGGACTCCAGTGTAGCTGAGTGTACTGTGATTTTTAAAGGCCAGCTTCTGGACTCTGGACCTTACTCTAACAACCACAAGTAGCCACTAAAGATTTTGGAGTGAAAAGTAACAGATCAGATCCAAGTCTCAGGAGAGTTCTACTGTAGAGTGGAGGGTGGATTGGTAAGGACAGAAAAGAGGTGAATGGGTCCCGGGTTCAGGGGGTGGGGTCCCTCTGGCTGTGTGGGATCAGAGTGGGCTTGAAAGCCCAATAGAGGATGTGTCCAGAGCGGGAGACCCCTAAGTGGATGGAGGCAGAGGCAGAAAGGCACCCAGCCTCTTCAGAGGACCATTCAGAAACCAGCGTGGCCAGAGGGAAGACTCTGAAAGGGTCAAGTGGTTTGAGGGGAGGTGATAAGCCTTGTATGCTGAGGGTTATTTTTGTCTTTGTCCTGGACACAAGGTGAACGACGCTGGAGGAGAGGCTGTAGAGAGAGTTCCTGAAGCCTGATGTTTCTCCCATTCCCTTCCCTCCTTCCCCCCAGAGGCCGGCATCCACCACCCCAACTCCACTGAAACTGGTCTCCCACAAAGACCTTCTCCTAACCCTAACAAAAGCCAGTGTGCTCTTGCTCCAGGCTTCACCCTATGCCACCTCCTTGACACTCTCCTCACTCATTTTTACTAATATCCTCCTACCTCTCTGTGTCCTTCAATGACTTGTCCTCTCTTCCCATTCTAGAACTGGTGGTATCCACTGAGCACACTCTCAGGCCCTCCATGTCTCAGGCTTATGCAGGCCCATCTCCCTTCACTTTTTCAGCTCTGTACTGACCACTTCTAAATCCACCTCTCTCCAGCCCTGCCTGAGCCATATCCCACTGCTATGGAGGACCTTGCCTTGGTGGTCCCTCCTTCACTCAAATTCTTTATGACTCCTGACAAAACCTTTCATTCCTGACTTCCTCTTGCCTTCGGTGGCCTACTTCCAAGTTACAAGTCGCCCTTGACATCCCTTTCCCTAACTCCCTATCATATCAACTCAGCAAATATTTATTGAGCATCAACTATGCACACTGTACTACGTCGATAGGTTACTGCATTACAGAGTAAATTATTTTCCTGAAACAGCCCTTGCATTCACCTCTTCTCTTGTTCTCCCCCATAATCCACTCTCTCCTTCATCCACATTTGGCTTCTTGTGTCCACCTCCTGGCTGGACTCTCTGTCCCTAACCACCTGCTACATCCATGGCAGAATGATCTTCATAGAACCTTTTGTCACCATGTTACATTTTGCCTAACTCTTTTTTTTTTTTTTTTTTTTTTTTGAGACAGAGTCTCACTCTGTTGCCCGGGCTAGAGTGCCATGGCATCAGCCTAGCTCACAGCAACTGCAAACTCCTGGGCTCAAGCAATCCTACTGCCTCGGCCTCCCGAGTAGCTGGGACTACAGGCATGCGACACCATGCCCAGCTAATTTTTTCTATATATTTTTAGTTGTTCATATAATTTCTTTCTATTTTTTTAGTAGTGACAGGGTCTCACTCTTGCTCAGGCTGGTCTTGAACTCCTGAGCTCAAACGATCTGCCTGCCTTGGCCTCCCAGAGTGCTAGGATTACAGGCATGAGCCACCGCGTCCAGCCTTGCCTAACTCTTAAGACCTGTCGATAGTCTGCGCCCATTCTACCTGCCTAGCTTCACTGCCACAGTTCTCCCATAGGAGCCTGACTCCCAGTGATAGTGGTTTCCTCATGAAGCCCTCCAAGTCACTCCCTACTGGGAATGTCTTTGCTTATGCTGTCCCTCCAGCTAGACATGCCCTCTCCACCTTCCACTGCCTCTCACCCATCTGCCAAGACCCTGGGTAAGCCCCACTGCCCCTGCTGTCCAGCCCATGCTTCACCCACAGCCACAGTATCACGTGTCTAGCAGGCGCTTACACACAGCACTTGTGTGTACCTGGTCATTGTAAGTCTCAAGTTGCTCCAGCTGAGGAGCCAAACCTCACTGCATAAACAGAAATCTCCCCCAAAACTAGAGCTGAGCCGGCTTCAGTGTCACTGTGCTGAGGGCCAACCAGTGCTTTAAAAACCCTGCTGCTGGATCAGGGTGTGCATGTGGGGGTTGGTGATTAGCACCAGTGGATATCAGGAGGGAGATTCTTGTCCCTGGTCCAAACACTCTGCCATTTCTCTCCCCCTCACCATGGCAGCTGCAATCTCTTCTGGGCTGTCTCCATCCAGATCAAATCGGAAGGTCACCATTTTGCTGTTGTGGGTCTGTAGCTGGCACTCAACCACTCTGTCGTTCTGGTCTGAGACCTTCAGATTCAAAGTCAGCGGAGGGGAGGAGGTCAATCCTTTTGTCGTCACGCTGTGTCCCCACCCTGCTCCAGCCAAGTGACAGTGGCCAGACTGGACATGGAGAGAAGTAGACTCCACCTCTAAAGTTTGGTAATAGAAACTAGACTGGCTGCCTCTTGAGTACCAGGCACACACTGCTGCTCCCCTTTTCTGGCTGACCTCCCCATCTGCTGCCAGTTCCCTCCTGGCCCTGTCCGTTACTCTCCATCTCCTGTACCCCCTTCCTTACATTAGTGACCCGAAGGCGGGATCGGGGTCTGCGCCGCATATTCCTCCCTGGAGGTCTCTTCATCTGTCCCAGCCCTTCTCCCACATCGCTAAGGCCTGATGCTGCATCTGAGGCATAGCTGGAAAAGGGAAAGGAAATAGAAGGAGTTCCAGAGTGGACACTGGGACCCCAGAGCTCCAGATGTCTCACCCTGGCACCCCAAGTTGTACCAGAACATACCTGTCCCCAGGGGAAAAGTCACTGCCAGGACCAGAACGTGGAATGGATAGGGCAAAACCCTGAAATAGGATAAGGGTTCATAAGGTCAAGAGGTTGGTATCTAGGGAGATGGTGTCAAGGATGCTGGGAGGATAATAGGGAGACGGAATTGGGGAAGATGAGGACAAGAGTGGTAGATTTCCAGGGACATGGGGCCAGGTCATGAGGCTGGGTTTCACAAGGAGAGAGACAGGTCATAGGCTTGGAATGGCTAGGAGCCCCCCATGTGACCCCTCTCACCGAGGGCAGGCAGAGATGGGACTCAGCGGGGCTGGATGGCACCCCCCCAGGGGGCTGGAGGGCAGGGTCTGAGGCATCCAGGAGGCCGGAGGAGCTGAGGTAGCCATCAGTCTCGCAATCCGCTGGTGGGGGAGGGAGGGGATCAAAAAAGGGGAAGCAAAAGGGGATGGTGGCAGAGGAGGGGGCCTGCCTGAACAAAGAGAGGCCTGGAGCTGCTGGCCAGCTCTTTCCCAGAGGGAGCTTCATGGCTACGGGTGGAAGGCAGGGTGAATGATGGTGCTACTGGGTTGAACTGCTGGGTGAGGGGCAGAGGCCAAGGGTTCGTTCGGGTACCTAGGACCCAAGATCAGGGGTGACTTACAGGTGGTAGATGAGTAGCTGGCGTGGCGGAAGAGGAAGGGCTGGTGCTGGTCTGCCTCTGGCTCCTCAGGCTCAGGGGGGAAGGCACTGGGGGGACCAGGAGCCACAGGGACAGTTGCTGGTGGAGGTCCTGGCTCCGGTGGGAGGGCCTCAGACTCCCTAGCTTTGCGCAGCTTCTCACGCTTTCTCTGGATGGCAGCGACCCGTTCACGCACTGCCCGGGCCACTGGCTGGTAATCAGCTTCACAGACCAAGCCCAGAGCCACCTGGAAGTGGGAGGAACACAGTTTGGGACTCCTCTCAAAGATCCATCAGGACACCTTCTTGGGGTCTCCAAGATATGAGAGGAAGGGAACCAGCAATTATTGATTACCCACTATGTCCGTTAACTGGCAACTCCTTACCTTATCATTAAATGCTCCCAATAACCTTGTGAGATAAGTCTTATCAGCCCCATTTTAGAGATTAAGTAAAGTAAATGACCAGTTCATGGTCATACAGGAAGTCAGTGGTACTCTATGCGGGCAGGAGACATTTGGCAATATCTAGAGACTTTTTCGTTGTCACGACTGGTGGGTAGGTGCTACTGCATCTAGTGAGTAGAAGCCAGGGGTTCTTCTCAACATCCTACAATGTACAGGACGGTCCCCCAAAGATGTCAACAGTGCAAAGGTCAAGAATCCCTTGTAAGTAATGGATCAGGATTTGATCTCAGGTCAGGTTGGGCAGTGCTATTGATATCTGATCTTTCACCACATTCCAAACACATTCTCGGGTTCTTGACCCACCATAGCTGATCTCCACCCTTGCAACTGCCATTTCTCTATTGAGAATCCCATACTCCCCTTCCTCCAGGTCTTCCTAAACCAGCCCCCAAGCTTCCTCCCCTGCATCTTATGCCTCCCCCTTCCACCAGCTTCCATTCATCACCTCCTCACTCACTTCAACCACAAGCTTTGCTGCATGAGTGAAGGAGGTGGGGCAGAGTAATGTGACAGAACCCGAACCACTTCTGTTTAAATCCAGCTCTACCACTTACTTGGGACCTCAGACAAGATATTCAACCTCCCTGAACTTCTGTTTCCTCATCAATAAGTCGGGATAAAATTACTGCCTATGCAGGGTGGGTAGCAAAGATCAAATGCATGTGGAAGTGCTTTAGGCCATGTAGGGATGTGGGTTATTAACGAGCTCCTATCATATGCCAAGCACTTCCAGGGATAGAAAAATCAACAAAACACAGTCTCTGCCCTCAAGGAGTTTATAGTCTAGTGGAGAAGAAAGACAGGAACGTATCCAGGTGTAATACAAGTGATGGTGGTGAGTGCTGTCATGGAAGGCCTGCCAAAGTGGAAAGAAGCATTTAATTTTGACTGTAAACAGGAAGGCTCCTTGAAATTGATGGTTCTGAGCATGCTGGAAGAAAGAGAGAAGAACAAGGGAGAGGGGAGGAAAGGGGGAAAATAGATAAATTGGCCAGGAGGGTATTCCAGGAAAAATGGATCAGCAGAAGGTACAGCAGGAGCATTGGAGACCCAGGGTTCATTCGGGAAAGGAACACTGGCTGTGCATGCGGGTTAATTAGGGCAGGAGACGCTGAGAGGGACGGGGTGGGCCCCCTTCCAGCACACCCACGCCCCATGCCCCTCGGGCTGTCCCATCCGGTCGACGCCCACACGCCCTTCACAGGCCCAGCGGCCGCACAGTCTGTCCTCCGCTCACCATCTCCTGCGCCACTTCCTCGGCCGCGTCCCGGCCCAGCTGGAACAAGAACTCTATGGCTTGGTTGTCCCGTGGGCGCCCCCCACGCCGCGCGTCTTCCATGCGCAGCCACAGCTTGAGGCCAGGCTTCTCCCCGTCGTCCTCCTCCGCCAGTTCCACGTGCACGCCGCGCTCCTCTCGGAAGAAAGCGTGAGCCAGGAGGTCCTGGATGGTGAACCTGGGGGTGGCGCGGCGGTGAGCCCAGCCCGCCCGCGCGGGCACTCCTACTGCACCCCCCGGCCCCGCTCTGGCCCTTCACCCCACCTCTCGTTCTTATCCGTGCGGATGCAGCCTTCAATGATCTCCTTCACCTCGGGCATCTTCACCTTGTAGAAGCTGTTTGGCTTTGTGCCCTGGGGGAAGGGGTTGCTTGAGACCTAGGACTCTCTGAGCCCCAGCTCTGGGGTTGACATCGCCACCACATTCCCCACCCCTCGCTTTAGGCAGCCGTGCGTGCAGTCGCAAAAGCACGACGACTGCTACTGGAAGATTTGATTTCAAGTCCCAACCCCCCACATATAGCTAGTGTGACCTTGAACAAGTCTCCCGCTGACTGTTTTCTCATTTGTAAAACGCAGAGCAGAACATTTGCCCCGCTCACCTTGCCCCTTGCCGGGCAGCTGAAGGATGGAATGAGGGATGGGATGAGAGATTGGATGGGAAATCGTTTGTAAACTCTAGGGAGCGTTACATGTATTATCATTCTAAGTAGCTTGTACTGGAGAGGGCGCATGTGCACTGTGTGCATCCATATCCTTCAGTGTTCACCAGGGCATCTGTGTCTAGCCTGTTTTCATTAAGGGAAAGGGCCTTGACCTTGGGCTGGTTGGGACAGGAAAATGGGGGGGGGCGACCTAGAATTCTTTCTCCCCCCAACCCCACCCCTCTCATTCTCACCGAAGTGACCTTGCGGTAGATTTGCGCGGCATTCTGGCACTCAGAGTACGGGTACTCTGAGGTAGCCATCTCCAGCATGCACATGCCAAAGGCGTACACGTCCACGGCCTCATCGTACTTTTCCTCGTACATTTCTGGGGCCATGAATTCCGGGGTCCCTGTAGGATGCACAGCAGGAATCAGGCTGCTGAGCATTCTGGCCTCGTCCTTCCACTTGGGCTATCCGGGGACAGCCCTGCAAGTTCTAAAGTATTAATACAAGTGACCGACCCTTGCCCACAGTGTGTGCGTAGGGGTGGGAGGGGTATATACCATAGGTCTCCCCACCTTCCCTGTGGTCTCATAGTTGCAGAGACCTCAAAGAGCCCTGCTGGGGGAGAAGGGTCCCCAGATTCTTTTCTGAGGTAGTGGAGGAAGGGATTGCAAGGACCTTCCTGGAGGGACGCACCAATGACACTCTTGGCAAAGGAGGCGCGCTTGAGAGTGGCCAGGCCCAGATCCCCGATCTTGACGGAGCCCGTTGGGCCAGTGATAAAGACGTTGTCGCACTTGAGATCCCGGTGCAAGATGGGAGGTACCCGGGAATGTAGGAAATGAAGCCCCCGCAGGATTTGGCGGCTCCAGCGCTGAAGGACCCGCGGCTTCATCTCCCGGAATCGCCTCAGGTACCTGCGGGAGGGCGCATAGCCCGGGTGGTAGCGGGGGAAGTCCCCCCGCCCCCCCGCCCGCCCCCTCCGTGCCGCTCCCTTCGCGGGAGAAACCGAGTCGGCAGATGTAGTAGACAGAGAAGACATTACGAAACGGGTTGGGAGGTAAATTCACAGATAGGGCCGCGGCCAAGGTGTTGTGGGAGTACCGGAAGGGATGACTAACTGCCCCCAGCGTGGGGGAGGGCTTCACAGAGGAAATAACTTTTGTGTTGCGTCTTGAAGGATGAGTAGGAGTTCAAGGGTGAAAAGGGGAAGGGATGGAGACTTTCCAGGCAGACGGGACGCCGTGCTCAGAGGCACGGAGACAGCAAGTGGCAGGGCAGGGTGCAAGGAGGAGCTGGGAGCTGGAAATTCGGTTTGTCTGTAACTTAGGGTGAAGATGAGGCTGGATCCTAAGGACTTTGTGAGCAGGTTAGCCAGTGTGGACTTTATCCCGAGGCCCGTGAGAAACCTCGAAGGGGTTTTAAGTAGGGGAGTGACAGTTCAGATTTTCAATTGGGAAAGATCCTCCAGGTTGGAGGGAAGATAGGCTCCCTTAGAGGGTGGCAGAGTAGGGGACGGTCCTTTAGGAGGCTGTTGCATGGCTCCAGACTAGTGAGGTGGCATGGCAGTGGGGCCAGGATGGCACAGTGGAAGATGTTAAAGAGGGACTTGGAGACTGATTGGGGGGTGGGCAGAGTGGAGAAAGAGAGAGAGAGGAGGATTCTGGGAAGATAGCCAAGTTTTTGACTGGAGTGCTGGGTGCACATTGCCACTCCCTGAGGCAGGGACACAGGTCAAGTGTGTGGGAGATGGTGAACCTGGTTTTAGACCTGTATGTAGAGAGTTTGAGAGGCCTGAGAGTTCGGGAAGCAGGGTTACACATCCCCGCCCTCCCTCTGCCCAACGCGCAGAGCTCACGTCTTGAGCGTGCCGGAGGTCATGAGTTCGGTGACCAGCACGATGCAAACCTGGCCCCGCAGCACCGACTTCCACGAGTCGTAGAAGCGCACGATGTTGGGGTGCTGCAGGCCCTTGAGCATCTCCACCTCCTCCGAGAAGCGCTGCCGCTCTGCTCGAGACAGTTTCCGAGTCTGTGGGATGGGGGATGGGGGTCATATCAGGCCCAGGACCCCCATGGGGAGGAGGCATCTCAAGCGGGGCTGGGAGAAGAGGTGAGGTTTGGAGCCCAGGGAAGGGGTCAGGTTGGTGGGATCACTTGCCCAATGGGCTTCATACCCCAAACTCCCAATCAATCCCCTAGGGCTGCTCCAAGTACACACCTATCCTGGGCCTGGGGCGGCCCCCTAGACCCCCTGCTGGACACAACTGCCCTTTATGCAGCCTGGTCCTGGAGCCCTGGGCTCAATAGCGTCTTTGTGGCCGCCCGGGCCGGCCGTGAGGCGGGAGGGGGCGCCCGGGGGCTGGCAGCGGGCAGGCAGCAGGCGGGTAGCGGGAGACCGCGGGCAGAGAATTGGGGCCGGCAAGGGGGTTGGCCCCAGGAACTGGGAACTGCTAGATCCAGACCGAAGGCCGGAGGGCTGCGGAGGGAGGTACAGAGAAAGAAAAGATCCAGGACTGGGCGCCAGAAGCCCGCCCCCTCCCCATGGCTGTCCCGCCCTGTCTTCTCTCCCTCCCCTCACCCCTCAGTTTGGCTGCCTCTCCTTGTCTGGCCTAGAGCCTGGGGCGCGGCACTGGCAGGCACAAGGGGCAAGCCCTGTGCCAGGGCCAGAGCGGAGGGACCCTTCTCCTAGGCTCTGTCCCCCAGTCTGAATCTGGAGCTTTGGGCCCAGATTTGACTGGGTTCTCCCAGTGGAAGAAATGGGAGGAAGGTCCCGCAAACCAACAGGTTTGGGTCTCAGTGTCTTTGGGTCTGGGAAAGGAGAGCCCAGGTAGGCACTGGGATGAGAATCAGGGCTGGACTTAGGCACCGGCTGCAGCTCCCTGTCCTCCCCTCTCCGCAGCTGTGAAGTCCAGAAGTCTGGCTGCTCCAGAAGGAACCTGGAGGGCCTCATTCTGCCACAACTGCCCTAAATCTTCTGGAGGTGAAGAGGACCCTGGCCCAACTCCTGGGCTCCGCAATCCCAGCCTCCTGGTCTGCAAAGAGGTGGGGAGAGGGTGGGAGCAAGAGGACCAGGGTCGTAACTCGGGGTCTCAGGACTTAGGGGAAAGGGAGAGGAAGAGATAGTGGATACATACCCACCAGCAGGTAACTGGTGGAGCCAGCCCCCCCAGATCTGAACTGGCTCCCTACCCCAACTTCCCATCCTATTTTCCATCTCTCAGGGCTGAGTACGGGAGACTTTACAGTGAAAATGTTCATGCCCATGGGGGAGCCATCATTCACCACTTGCCTCAGTTTCTCCTACTGCAGCCCAGAGTCAGACAGGTCATCAGGGCAAAGAGAGCAGGGGTGTTTGGACATTCGACTGGAAAATGCATCCTTCCCTTGATGCTGCCCCCCAACCCCGTCTCCCATCCTAAGACCTCCAGAGTCCCATCCCAAAGTGCCACCGAGGGGGCGCCCAGCCGCACCTGCAGCTCGCACCAGGCCACCTCCACCGTGGTGTCCGTATCTAGCCCTCGATACACCGTCTTAAAGGAGCCACGTCCAATCTCGATGTCAAACTTGAGGTATCGGCCGTCTGGGGACGTTGCCACAGCCTGAGTCTCCATGTCCTCCTTTTCTTCCTGCTCCCGTCGCCGCTCTCGGGCCGTGGCTTCTGGGACCCTCGGCGGCTCCCCGGACCCCGGGCCTCCTGCGGAGCCCGTGAGCTCGGGACGCGGCGAGTTTGGAGCCTTCCCAGGGGCTCCCTTGGTCCACGTGCCCTCAGGGGGCTCTTCAGCGCTAGGTGGTGGGCTCATTGCAGGGCTGGGACCAACAGAATCCGGAGGATCGGGGGGTTCCGGAGCGGGTGAGGCTGGCTGGCACCAAGAGCTCAGCAGCCCCAAGTCGACTGAGCTGCGGCGGCTGGGTCGAGAAGAGCGCGGCCGGGGCTCAGTCTTCCCGGAGAAGCGGCGCGCTCGGCGAGGAGGGGGCCCGAGGCGAGGCGGCCCCGCGGTGGCAAGAGGAGGCGGGGATCGCAGGGCCAGGTCGGCCTCGGTCTGGGACATAGGGACCGCGGTCTCCGTGGCTGAGGGTGCCAACATGGGGAAGGGCCAGGCGCCGCAGGGCGAAAAGCCAGACGGCCCTAAAGGAGGCGGCCTGACAGGCGGACTGGCTGGGTGCGCAGCGATCCGGCTGAGCGGCTGGGGCCCCAGCCCCCGGCTCGGCCGCCCGCAGCCCCGCCCCGGCCCCGCCTCGCGGGCCGCCCTTACCCCCCAGGGCCGCCTCCTTCGAGCCGCGAGGCGCCTCCTGGATCCCGGCTGCAGCCCCAAACTCAGCCGCCGCCCCGCCCCCGGCCGCTCCCCCTTCTCTCCCGAACCTCCCCGGCAGCCGCCTTCAGCCTCAAGCCGAGGCCAGACCTGAGTGCGAGGCGGCGCTGTGTCCTCCCGCACTAACAGTGCGCAAACCTGTTTGCGCGGGGGTGAGAAGGAAGGAATGACTCTGGAACGGGAGAAGAAACGTGCCCGCGGCTCTCGGGCCCTAGTACGAGGGGTGGGGTGGGGGAGATGGGGGAGGCTACCACCCGCCTGCACACCCCAGATAAGGCAGCACCACCGCCTCTTAATCGTCCGGAGTAGCCCCAGGCCAAACGGAGGTCAGCGGAATGGTCCAACGCTGTCGCCCCTCTGGTCTGCATAGGGATAGGTGTGTGCTCTCCAGGACAAGTCCATCCCTCAAACCAAGAGCCTGGTCACCCATCCCTTCCACCCCACCTTGGCCGCAGCCTGGCCCTGGCCAGAGTGGCTGTTTTTGCTATGTGGGCTCTCCTTCCTCCCCTTCTGTTTGCCAAAGTCTCCAATAAACCAAAGTCCACATCCGGCTTACCCCCCTCAGCTGGCCTTGACCACAACTACCCCACCCAGGCCAGATGGGTGGAGGGAGGGGCTTCAAAGTAGCTCAGGACTTTCATGGGGGAGATGGGGAGGGAAGGGGGAGCTATGAAGTGACTCCAATTCAGAGAGAAAGCAGTCTGTTCCCAAGCTCTGTTCCATCAGCACTCCACGGAGCCCACCCAGCAGATGTAAAACCACAGGCTCACTGGAGCTCCGTCAGCCCTGGAGGACCTTTACCTTCACAAAAAACATGAGCTTTCTCTCCCCTCTCCTGGCAGGGATTCACTCGGGTGGTAACGCTTCACAGCCGTCCCCAACCCCATTCCATTATTGTAGTAACTTAAGAGGCAGGCAGTGGGAGTTGAGATTTTTAATATCATAAATCATCGTTGGGCCCCGCCTCTCACTGCCAGGCCCATGGGCCTCCTATCTTCATATTGCCTGGAAGGCTGCCTGCAGCCAGGGCTTCCCCCAACCCCTAGGAAGGATCCAGCACCAGCCTGAGAAGGGAGGCAACAGCAGCTAAGGGGGTGGGAGGGAGAGGAGGCAGAAGCTGTGCAGGTGCATGTGTGTATGTACTTACATGTGTGAACACATGTGAAGTGTTAGGTTTACAGACCCTGGCTCAGGGACAGTCTGGGATGGGAGAGGAGGTAGGGCAAGAAGAAGCACATTTTTTCTCTCTGGCGCCTTGGCCTCACTCTATCCCAGGGACAAACACATGAGGTGTGAGAAACCCATCCCAGGGTCCCAGCCTTCAGGACTGGAGCCCTTTTGAGTCTGGTAGAGTCACAGATCTAGTCTGTGGGAACACTGGGTCTGCCTCCTTTTGAAAGCCCTGGAAAGGTGGAGGTTAAGGGAGACAGGTCTCTGCTAGAAGAACTTGACACCTCGGCCATCGCTGACAGTGATGATCTCAGCCTTGTGCTCCTGCTGTAGGGCCTGCAGAGCCCGCAGGAGGGTTGCCTCATCCAGCCCATGGAACTCTGGACAGGAGAGATGGGCAGTCAGGGACACTCGGCTCCTTGAGGCCCAAGGCCTCTGAGAGCAGTCTAGCTGGAAGCTGAGACCCTCCCAGAGGCAGGGTATGCATGTGCCATCCATACTGCTGCAGCTGCCACCCACACTTCCTGGGCACTCCTTAGGAGTAAGGGGTAGAAGCAAGCCTGAGTCAGCATGAAATGAGTTCATGCTTATTTCCCCCTCCCTGGTTGTCCTGTCAGAGTCAACCTCCTCCCACTCCTGCCCCCATTACTGTCTGATGCTTAAGAATGACACCATCTGCTTTTTGGCCACAACGAAGGGGCCCTGACAATCAGGCCTAGAGAGGTCACGGCCCTTGTCACTGGACAGTGACCCTAGTTGCACATCTGTACAAATCAGGAGAACTTCTCCTAACACAAAGAAGTATAGCCAGTACCCCTGGCCAAGAGACTGTTAATGTCCAGCAACTATATTTGCCCTTTCCTAGATGACAGCTGAGAGCCAATGGCCAGCTGAGTATGCGGATATGCTAAGATACTGCGAGGAGAGGTGAAAGGCAGCAGGCAAGCCCTGACAGGCTTGCTCACCTCACCCCATGCGGAGGCCCAGCTCAAGTCAAGGAGCTTGCTTTCTGAGGAAGCCTCCAACTTTGCCCAGCCTGAGTGGTGGACTGGGCAAGGCTGCAGCGCTGAAGTCATGGGGTGATGGTGGGAGTAGCAAGCAGAGACCTGCAGAGCAGGGGGGGAACAGCCAAGAACTGTAACCTCTGCCCGGGCAGCAAGAGACTAACAGAAAGGGAAGGCACCCTGACACTCCAGCTAAGATTGGAACTTTTCATGATCCTGGGGATCAGAAAATGGAGTCAGAGAGAAAAGAGTTAAGTGTTTACGCTATGTAAAAATCAAACACTATACAAATCCTTGCCTGACCAGAAACTATTTAAATGGACTGGGGGTGGGGATGGGGGTGTTGGCCCAATCCCTTCAGCTGACACACATAAATTTTGAGCCCTCTACAAGAATAAAAGGTGAAAGAGAGCATGAGTCAGCAAGGAATGAGATTTCAGGCTTAATCTCCCGCCTTAGTTCCTCTTTCGGCATCTACAGAAGTAATTCTGAACTTTTCATGGGTCACAGGTGCCCTTGAACATCTTGTAATATGGACTCTATCCCTAGAAAAATGCACACACACCCATACAAACAAAATTTGGGGGTTTTCTGCATGTGAATTAAGGTGGTTTAAGGAATGCTTGGACGTGGGTTAAGAACTTTTGTATTGGGTAGTACTTGGAGTTCAGAGCCAGAGAAATGGGAAGTCTAAATACCAATTAAACCAGGACTGGACTGGAAAGAGAATTCAGATGACAAAGCTGGGGGGTAAAGGAAAAAGCATTACCCTCATTTTCCGTGTCTTCCCCATTGGTCAGTTCATACAGGGTGAACACAGAGTTATTCTGGCCACTCCTAGAAACCTGTGGACATAGAAAATGAAGATTGAATTAGATCAAGAATCTCTTGGGAGAAAAGAAACTCACCAGCTCCACATCTCTGATCCAGGAATGGTAACTACTCCCAAACCAGCACTCACTGTCACCTCTGCACGGTAGCCTAAAAACCATAAACCCTACAGGTGCTATATTTATATGTGTACACACATATTTGGAACCACTAAACCACAGGCCTTCACGTTTCTGAGGAGTGACCTCTCATTCTGGTTGTTTTCCTGTTCAAGAATGGGTGGTGTGTGTTTGTTATATTTAGGTTGTTGACACTTCTTCCCCTTTCTTCCTTGGGAATGTTTGGGTCTAGTGGTGGCTAGGAATTTGGGGAAGAGAGTATTCTGTCCCTATACCCACACTGGTTCAGAATGGCTCATTCATACTGTGGACAGCACCATAATAGTGCAGTGGGGGAGGGGCCTCATGTTTTTTTCCCCTTCCTTTCCCCATTTATCTCCTGTGGCCAGAGGTTCCAGCCAACCACAGCACTTATGGTTCCCAGTATTGCATTCTCCAAACACAGCCTCACATAGCCTCTGGCCTCCTACAGGCAAAGAAAGGGAGGTTCTGTGCAGCGAAAGAAATTGAGTCACTGAAAGAGATTTGCTTGGAGCGTGTACTTCCTCTTTTTGCCCCCTCTCCACTTTGCTCAGTCTGGATCTAGGAACACCAGGTATCTGCTGGGGACCAATATAATTTCCCTTTGCCATGGGTCACTGCTGAGTACTTGGCAGCAAAATGGTCTCACCCATTGATAGATGAGTTTCCCCCATTCTTCTGGCCTCCGCCACATGATCAGGAAACTAGACTTGCTCTTATCCAACCACTCGAGGTTCCCTGTAAAACAGATACTTAGGAAAGAAAGCATAATGATCTAAAAAGGGACAAAAGCCAAAAATCAAGGTGGGACAGAGTGGAAGAGACTCAGCTTGCAGAAAGAGAGAGATTCAGTATTTATTTTACCATTACTATCTGTAAAGCACCCATTCTTCTTCTTCCACCTCTTTTCAGACATAGGGCACAGAGAGAGAGAGAGAGATTTCAATTGTTTGTACAAATGAGGAGAGAGGACCCAGAAATGAGTGTTCTACTGTATAGAACACTCTGGGCTTCAAGCCAGAGGAGAGAAAAAAGTTATGAAAGGGAAGAAACTTGTCCTAGGAAAAACCCAACTAGGAAGAAAAATAAGGAATCTGGATAACTGAACCCACCTTTCTTTCTCAGTTCCTCTAATACAATCTGGATTGATTCCACAGGAAGCTTCCCTGCATAAAAGTTAAGGGAATAGCATACACGTGAATTGGGTGGGATAAAAATTCTCAGAGCCAGTCCCATGCTGAGAACCACCTGCCCTTGTCCTGTCCCACACACATATGCATTCAAATTCCCTATATCCAGCATTTCCTAAATATTCCGGAGAAGAAAGTAAAGAGAAAAACTTCTAGCTAGGCATGGTGGTTCATGCTTGTAATCCCAGCATCATGGAAGGCTAAATCAGGATCACTTGAGGCCAGGAGTTAAGATCAGCCTGGGCAAAAGAGAGAGATGCTGACTCTACAAAAAAAAAAAAGAAAGAAAAATTAGCCAGGCATGGTGGTCGGCACCTATAGTCCCAGCTACTTGGGAGGCTGAGGCAGGAGGATGGCTCAAGCCCAGGAGTTGGAGGTTACAGTGAGCTATGATTGTGCCACTGCACTCCAGCCTGGACGACAGAGTGAAACTCTCTCTCTTTAAAAAGAGAGAGAGAGGGAGAGAAACTCTTCCAAAGAAAAGAAGGAGCATTAGAAAATGAAAGGTACTACCATTCTTCAACCTCTGTCCTCTTGCCTTCCTTCAGCCTTTCTCCATAGATACTTTAGGGATGACTCGGGCAGCAAAAATAAATGACCCTTACTTTCTGGGAGGAGGGGGGTGGGTAGAGAAAACGGTTAAAGGTAGTACGGAGCCTCACCCAGAGGAGGACAGGAGATTCAAATAGGAAAAGGTTTCAGATTGAAAAGCTTGGGACTTGGCTTCAGGGCAGAGAGTCTAAAACCTGAATGATACCTGGGCACTCATCACTGCAAGAGGGTTTGGTACTGCACTTGGGGGCTAAAATGGTTATCAGCTCACTCTCGTACTTTCCCAAGTCCGGTTTTGGTAGGAGCCTGCCTACTGTAGGTAAAGGGGTGGAGGAGGGAGTCTGGGCTTGTGGGAAAGTGTCCAAGTGCATGTGTGTGGGCTGTGGAAGAGCCTGAGGGAGGATACGCTGTAGCTTGACGTTGTTGAAGAGCGGGCTCTCCTGAGCTTCCATCACCGTCATGCTGGACTGTTTGTGCAGGCGGCAGAAAGACAGGACCAGCGAGCACCAGGCGGCCAGCTGCTTCTGCCGAGTGTCCACGTTCGGCTGTAACCTGCCGGGTGAAGGGAGTGGGGCGCAGAATTAGAGGACGTGAGGGGGCGAGAGGCAGCCCTTGCCTGGGGGCGCGTTTGGGGGAGAAAGTGAGGGACTGAGGGTGTTGGCGGCCGGGTCCCTTCTCCCCCTCCCCATGTGAAGCATCTGGGCTGAGCACGGGCCAGAGGGAAGGGAGGGAGGCACAACGGGGCTTCTTGGGGTCTGAGCCTCACGTAAAGAAGGGCGGGAAGCGATACTGCCACGGCCACTCGAAACTCATCGCCATCGTAGTAGCCCAGGAAACCCGGAACCTCCCGGCACAGGACTTCCGGTTTCCGCTTCGGTACGTCCGCGCAGAAAGCATAGCAGAAAGGTTCCGGACGCCTCTCCGGAGAAAGGGCCCAACGGGAGTTCATTGTCACCAGCTAATCCTCTGCCATTATCCTAAAAAACTTTACCTTTTAGAGCAGAAAGAGCCCTGCAAAGTCTTCTGGTTTGACTCCTGAGAAGGGCTGTGGCTTCCCCAAAGCCGCTCAGTTTGTTAGAACTGCAAGTAGGACCCAGGTCTCCAGACCCAAGCCTACATTTGTTTCCACTATACAAGGCTTCTTTCAATCTTAACATTCGTTATCAATTACCATTTCATTTGAACACCTCACAATTCCTCAATCTCCTCAATTCTTAAGTGCTTAGAGTTCACCATTCCTCAGGCTCCTGCAGCACCTGTGGAAGCACACTTTGTAGCTGGTATCCCTAGAGACGATTCTGCTTCCATGATTCAGAGCTTCCATCCTTGACTACAGCCATCTATTTCTCATCTCTCCACGTCCTCACCATTCCAGTCTCAAGTCCAAGGACTCTTTTGGTCTTACGTGACACCTTACCCAGCCTAGACTACTCAGTTCCGTCCCCTTGCCTGCCTACCTACTGATCAGTTCCCAAACTAGGATTGTTGCTCCATGTCCTCACCTGCCTCCATACTCTTTTTCACCCTTGGGCTATGGAATATTGCTGGGGAAAAAAATCACCAGAATGTTTACTGAGCCCCAGATTCCATGACTAACCTCACTGCTGGGCTCACAGGCAGCCCAGTGACCCTTTGTCTTTTATTGACTTCTTGGCACCCTCAAGGTAACTATTCAAATTTTTCCATGTTCATCAAGCCATTCCATCTGTCCCCATCTCCCTGCTCGCAGAAGAATACCTTTCCCTCCTGTTTTCTGAGACTGAGGCCATGCATGAGAACCCCTTAATCTTTCCCTCTCTGTCCACCACCATACTTGATTCATCCCTCAAAAATTCCTCTTCACTTCTACTCCTTCTTCCTTTTGCACTCAAAAGAAGTGTCCCTCTTCCTTTACAAGGCCAAGTTGTTGCCATATTTTCTTGCCTCTTTTTTCCAACTTCCTCCAGGACTTCTCTATTATCTTCCCTCTCTTCCTTTCCCCTGGCTCCTCTCACCTAGGCTACAAATATGGTCATGTCATCCCAATTTAAAAATATGTACAACCCTTGACCCTATCACCTCAATTTCCTCTCTGATTTTCAACCTTTCCCTCACCCAAGTCCATACTTCATTGTGCATAATGCCTGGTCCATAGACTTACCAACAAATATTTGCTGAATGAATGATTCAGTTGGTAATGTTTTCTCAAGGCTCACCATTTCCTTTGCCTCATGGAACTCCTTATTCTTGTTATGCTACTACCTCTCTGGTCTTTCCCTCTGTCTCTTCTTCTTCCTCATTCTTTAAATGTGAGTGTTTCCTATGAGTGCAACCTCAGCCTTCTTCTTTTCAGTACACCTTCTCCCTTACAGCTCTCATCCCTCCTTCACATTGCATTTCTGTGCAGAAGACTCCCAAACCTACATTTCCAGATCCAGCCTCTTTCCATTCCCACCACCTCCATTTCTAACTCTCTGTGGGATTAATAGCTTGTTTCATTGTTACCTCATATTGCACATCGTTATCTTCAGGCCAGTTCCTCTTCCTAATGGCCCTTTTCTTATTCTTGCCATCATTGTCCTCATAAGTCAGGTTCAAAGGCTGGGTCACCCCTAACCTCTGCTCTTCCTCACTCCCTCATACCCAAGTCCTACTGATTCCCTCACCTGTTTTTAATCATATCCCCTGCCTTATAATCATTTTCCATTTCCCCGTTCACAACTCCTTTGCTCCATGTTCTTATTTTCTCAAGCCTGGATTATTATAATTTCCTAATTCACCTCGCTTTCTACTCTCTCCCCTAGGAGAATGTACTCCACCAAAGGCCCAGTCATGTACCCACTCTGCAGTCACTCTCTTGTGATCACACCTCTTTGATTCTCTCAGCCAGATGTGATCCTGCCCTCCTTTGCCCTTGAATAACATTTGGTTTGTATCCCTTGCATGTCTCTCATCACACACTCCATTGCTTTTTTTTTTTTTTATTTGTACACATGTCAACTTCCCCACTAGATGAAAGCCATTGAGGGTAGAAACCAGACTCTATCTAACCTATCTTTCCAACACACTATATCACATACAAGTGTCTTATACTAGCAGGCCCTTGATGTATATTAGGCAAATGCATGAAGGCAAATATGTGCCAAGAAAGGGACAGATATACCCTTTGGGAAGACAGATGAATTCATAAAGATAGAACAAAGACTTATCTCAGGTGAAAATTCAAAATATTTTTAGGAAACAGGTTTGTCCCTAGAGAATCAGATGTGTCCTGAAAGTAGAAATGTGTCTTACAGAATGAATAGGCACGTTCCAAGAAGCATGCAGGCATATATGTATGGCATAGACAGGCATGTCCCAGGAAATGAACAGGTATGTTCTCAGGGAGGCAGGTATTTCAACAAGGAGGAAAGTCCCTAAAGAGGCTCAGGGTGCCACAAGGAATAAGTGGATGTCTCTGTGGAGAACAAAGTTGTTTTGTAGATGTTTTTGGTAACCTGGAAGGTATGTCCCAAGGAGGGCTGGAGGTGGGGGTTACCTCATGAGAACTGGACCTCACTGTCCAGAGAACATTCATGGGTACTCATATACAGAAATGGTGAGTTGTACAGAGGGGTAGGTATGACCCTAGAAAGTGGGACAGTGTCTTAAGGTAGTATTGTATGTCTCAGGAAAGTGATGGAAGGGTCCAGCTAAGAACTAGTGGTTGCTATGGAGATGACAGTTTTCTGACCCCAAGATCCATTGCTTCTCTACCTAGAGCTTCTTCCAGATCACATACATCTTCTGGTTGTTGGCTTTAGTGGACACCAGGGGGCAGTGTGTAGCAGGGCTGTAGGCCACACCCAGTCCAGGACAATGTAGGATGAGGGCAAGGGACCTGCAGTGGGGAGTGGTGGACCTAGTACTGGAAGCTCCCACTGCCTTTGCCTTCAATTGTGAGGAACTTAGGTATGGATTACTGTTGTTCAGGCCAGGGTTGCCCTTCCCAGACCCTGGGAGTAAACTGAGGCAGGAAGAAGGGGAAAAGTCAGGGCTCCCAGGTAGCCAGCCTCCCCTCCTTCTTGCAGGAGTCACAGCAGAGATTCCTCTTGCCCCTCCTCCCACACCTCCCCAATCACAGGCCCCCAGCTGCTGCCTGCCTTCCAGACCGGAAGGGAGTCTTTTCCTGCTTGTTTCCTGGAGCTGGGTTTGGATAGGGACAGGAAAGGCCCCGCCTGGAAGGAAGGAGTATGTGATGGGGGTGCAGCTGGGGGCAGGTGAAATGAACAGAACAGTGGGGCCATCCAGATTCTTCCAGCTCTACTGCCCAGAGCCGAGGGCCTGTGGGAGAGGCAGGGACTCGGAGAAGGACACAGGCCCCACTGAAATAGGGAGGGGGACAGTGTACAAAAAAAAAGTTTTATTTTGGAGATTACAGAACGTGTGCCATGACCCCAACTGGTTTTCATTTCCACCAGGATCTGTGGTGGATCTGTGGTGGGGATGGAGTGGGAGTGAGAAAAGGGGGTAGGGAGGGCAGCGGGTGGGCAGGGAAGAGAAGTGAGATGGCCCTTGAGAAGCTCATGCCCTCCTAGGCCTGGGCCTCACTGTCTTTACTCCTCCACACCACGAGAGTGATGAGGAAGGGGATGAGGCAGATGGGGGCTATGATCATGGCCAGGAGCACATCCTCCGGGGGGTCGGAGAAGGTGGGCTGCAGCACGGAGCAGTTGGCAAAGTGGATCTGGTGAGTCTCAAAGATGATCCTCTCTGCCCAGGGATTGGGGAAGCCCAGGCCAAACTCCTCTGCATTGTGCTCCAAGCAATCTCGCAGGGCACTATAAGGCCTGGGGGCAATAGAGGACTTGAGTGAGGAGGGGTTGTGCCCAGGGAGAGGAATGCCCCACACTCACTCAAGGTCCCCTCCACACAGCAGGCCCAACCCCTGGCCTCAGTGCCCTCCAGCACTGCCCCTACCTGCTAATCGTGGCCCAGTCACACCAATCCTTTTCAAGAGAGTCCATATGAACTTTATAATACTCCCAGCAAAGTTGGACAGTTTTCACATAGTTCTCCTCCACCGTCCTCTCCCTCCCTGTAGGTACAGATGCTGCACAATGACCACACCCCACCCCCTCCCTCCAAATCCTCTGGCCCAGGTACTTCCAAGGTGGGACCCTTGTTATCAAACATGGGAGCCCCTCAGAAAGTTTCCCTAGCAAGACACTTCTGGCTGAGGAGAGTCCCGGCTCAGGAATCTTTTAATGACTTCCATGCGCCCAGCACTTCCCATCCCAGCCTGACAAGAACTTTCACATACACCTTTTCCTGGGGTCTTTTCACCCACCTGTGCGGTGGGCAGGCTCACAGCTGGGCAGGGGCTTTGTGGGATGGCAGGGAGAAAGATCCCTAGGAACCCCAGAGAGAAGAGAGGGGAGTTGAGTGGGGCAGCAACTGGGGTTGGGCCAGCCTGTTGCGAAAGGGACCCTCCTGACTGACCTGGCTCTCATCCTTGCTGGAGGGCCACCCTCCCACACCCTGGGTACCCACCTTCTGACTCCAAGCTCTCCTTGGTGGGAAGAGGCTGAGCCAGAGACTCCTGGGGCTTCAGGACAGCTGTGGGAAGAAGTAGGAGAGGAAAGTGGGGGGGGGGAGAGATGGTGGGGATCCGGGCAGTGGAGCCTAAGGGGGGGGGGTAGGCGGCTGAGACCCTCCTAAGTCAGGGCTACCCTGGAGGAGAAAGAGGGATAATCCAGCCCCCCACGGATGCCTCAGTGGCAGGGAGGCGCTGGCACCAGCTCCTTGTCATTCACATCCAGGCCCAAAGCCCCCTCCCTCCTCGCCAGCCCCAAACCTCCTGACCCCTGTCCGCGGGGCCCCGGCCGGCAACCCAGCTTTCCCCCAGTGGGAAGCACTCGCGCTGTGCCCGCCCCGAGGTGGGGCCAGGGACCGTCCGAAGGACCGTGCTGGTCCCTACGTCGGTCCGCACCCGCACCCAGGGGCCCGTTCCGGCCTCGGCCGTCCAGCCCCTCTCCCCTCCGGGGCCTTCCGCGCCTCCCGCCCGGGCCCGGGGGCGCTGTGCTCACCGCCCAGCAGGAGGAGGAGGCGGAGCGCTGCCGGCAGCCCGGCGCGGGTCGTGGGGAGCCGCGGGCCGCCGGGGGCGCGCTCCGCCCGGAGCGAGGCCATCACGCGGCGAGGAGGCGAGGAGGGGCGGCGGCGCTGAGCCGGGCCCGGGCGGGGGCGCCTATATCCCCGGCCCGAGCCGCAGGAAGCCGCGCCGCTTCCTCGGAGGGGCTGGGACGGCTGCGGCCACGTGGGGGGCGGGGGCGACGCCCGGGGCCGGCGGGCTGGAGGGGGAGTCGCTGCCGCACCCGCGCCTGGCGCCCGCGGCTGCCTCCGCCTCGCCCGCGATGGCCCACCCTTTCTTCTAGCTCACCCTGCGGGGCTGGACAGCTCCCCTCATAACCCCAGAACCGGGATCCTTTTCCTGGGCTCGGCTGCTTGGCACCCAGGACTCGCTGGGGTCTCCCAGCATCCGGACTCTAGTCGCCCCCGCTCTTTCGCGGCCCGAGGGGTCGCGAGTTGCTATCCCAGACCTTGAAAAGAGGGAGGGGGCTGGGAGCTCCAAGGGCCTCTCTGCATCTAAGGCAGGCGGTTGGGGCTGTCCCCGGCCGTGGGGGAAGGGGCGCCTGGAGCTAGGCGGGGCAGCTCCGAGTTCCTTTTCCCTGGAAACACCCACAGATGTCAGCCTGCCTGCCAAAACCAGGGAGGAGAAGAGGGAGCCGGCCCTCCAGAGTCGGGCGAAGGCCTGGGGAGCCGGGTAGAGGGGAATCCAAAATCCAAATACCCTCCCTTCAAGACACCTCCTGTGGGGCCCAGACCCCACAAACCTGTTGAGTAGGGTCGGGGCAGGGGTAGAGGAGGACGCAAAATAAGATTACCACATCTCTAGGAAGAAGCTGGCCACAACTCTTCAGGATCAAGGTTGGGAGAAAGAAAGGGTTTAGAACCTTCATGTGTGAGGTAGGTATGTACTTAGAACCATTTTACAGAGAAAGCTCAGGACTTGAGTTCAGTAGCTCTGGGTCCTAATTCTGTCTTCCAACCCCCAGCTATATAGCCCTGAATGACACATTTACCTTCTTGGCTGCACACGTGAAATAGGAACATTCCGCTCCTCACTAACCTGTAGTAAGGAAGGCATATATGGAAGGACATTGCACTCACTTAGCAATGCTAGTTTCCTTTCCTCCTAAGTGACTTGCCTAAGGTCACGCTGCCGAGAAGCAGCAAGGCTGAGCCTGGGCCCCCAGAGGCCCTCATTTCTTTCTGCCACACCACAGCTGCTTCCACATCCTGGGCCAGAGCTTCATTAGCCTGAAGCAGCAGAGGAGCCCAGGAGCTGGTTTGGCCATGACGTTCAACTCCCAGACACAGCTGTCAGCACCAAACTTTCCTAAATGACTCCCAGACACTGACCCTTGGACTCAGCTGCTGCTGTTGTCCCAGTTACTGAATCCTGCCCACCACAAATTATCTTTCATGATCACTCTTAAAATCTTCATCTCAGGATCTTAGGCTCTTGGATCCTGGGCACAGATAACCTGTTGTCCTCCTCTGTGGCTACGGTCAAGAGGCTGCTTTTGCAAGGCATCCAGTGGGAGGGGGAGATGGCCCACTTGACTTGAACCCCAAAGTCCTCCTGGTAAGGATCATTCTCGCAATGGTGCAAAAAAGAGCCATGCCGTCTCAGAGCCACTTCAGGCTGGTGACCTATTCCTTCCCTCCTACCCAAGATTGCCCTTTGCAAGAAGGAGATTTCTGGGTGATAAGATGAGAGAAGAAAGCAAGGAGAGGCAGACAGCAAAACAAGCCATTTCCACTGGGCTGGGGCCAGAGGAACATGAGCCCACTGTGAATTAGGACTGGGGTTGGGGTTCAAGATTAAAGGTTACAAAAGCAAATGTTGGGTTTAAAATAGGACAGTATGTTATAAGGGATTAAAAAAATTGGTTAGGATTCTGAAGGCAGGTTCTGCCTCTGTCTTGCTATGTAACCTTGGGCAGGTTATTTCATATCTTTGGAACTCAAAATTTTTATATGTAAAATGGCCTTAGGATCAGAAAGTATAGGTAACCTGGTAGGAAGTGTTATTCTTAGCCTAGGATTGAGGTTAACTTTGCATGTTAAGATCACCAAAGAAGAGCTTGTTTTAGTCATTCTTGAACTCGAGTGTCCAAACCCTCCAGTTGGAGAATCTGAATTTTCTCACCTCTTGATTTTTGTCTTCCCACATTTCCATACCAGTTGGATGTTTTTATTGATTCCTGAGAGCATCCTAGTAACTGAGGGTTTGCTTTGGAGGTGTTTGGAGCTGAACAGGGACGGGAGACTTCACTTTTCTCTTCCAAGTGCCCATAGGAGATAGTCCCATGATCTGCAGCAATGAACCAGTGAAGGACTTCATTAGGAACAGGCTGGTTCCTTCACAGGAAGTCCCCTGTTTTCTATCTCTGAGGGTCCTTACCTTCCCTTTCTAAGCCCACTTTTGCTTTTGCTATAAAAATATACTTTTTAGTTGTAATACATGAGTACATGCTATTTGCAAGATATTTAATACAGAAAACTTTACACCTCCACTGCTGTCTCACCTCCCCACATATTTTGTATTTTCAAAAAAGCATAAATCAGATTTTATATCCCTATTATTCAATGACTTTTTATTTTATTTTATTTTATTTATTATTATTTTTTTTTGAGACAGAATGTCGCTTTGTTGCCCGGGCTAGAGTGAGTGCCGTGGCATCAGCCTAGCTCACAGCAACCTCAAACTCCTGGGCTCAAGCAATCCTACTGCCTCAGCCTCCCGAGTAGCTGGGACTACAGGCATGCGCCACCATGCCTGGCTAATTTTTTCTATATATATTTTAGTTGGCCAGATAATTTCTTTCTATTTTTAGTAGAGACGGGTCTCGCTCTTGCTCAGGCTGGTCTTGAACTCCTGACCTTGAGCGATCCACCCGCCTTGGCCTCCCAGAGTGCTAGGATTACAGGCGTGAGCCACCACGCCCGGCCTCAATGACTTTTTAAAAACTTAATATGTTTTAGATATCTTTCCATGATACTACATACAGATATGCCTCTTTCCTTTTAACTATACACAGTATTGCCTTTAGTCTTTTTTCCCCTTATATCCAGTGAAGTCTAGTCTTTAAGGTCCGTATACATTTCCTTATTTCTCTGCCCCCCACCCACCTCCTACCACCCAGTACTTGGGAAGAGAGGGATCTGATTCCGGTCCAGCTGGACATTGTCCTGATATTTCTGGCCCCAACATAGATTAGATTGATTCCTTCTGAACAGGGATCCTACTGCTATGTAAATATCCCTTCTTGTTACAGGCCAAAGGCCATCTGCCTGGAACAGGGGAAGAGGTGACCTGACCCTTAGAAAGAGTGCTCTTTCTAATCTTCAACCTCATCCCTACATACACACAAATCCAGAGCAACAGGAGAAAGTAACAAATCCTAGGGCCTCCTACACCATGAAATTATATGTGGAGCATCCTGCAATTAGCATCTCTATAGAGTAGAGAGAACTACATGCTGGCCTCTTCCCCAGCTGTCTGCATAGGGGAGAGTCAGGGTCAGGGAAGCCAGAAGTTCTGGCTGGGAAGGGCTGGTCCTTCCTAACCAGAGAGAGGAGACAGACTTCATCAGAGAGAAGAAGGGAGTAGGGTGAATTAGAGGAACCACAGCCAGGGAGCCAGCTACCTAAGGGAGAGAAGGAAAAGGGGGTAGGGACATAACTACTCCATCTCTCCGCAGCCTCCTCAATGCCAGGATGATGGCACACCTTGTATGAGGAGCCTGACCACCTGTCAGAGGGAAGAATGGTTATTGGAGAAAACTGGCTCCTGAGCTGGTGAAAAGCAGAGAAAATGATCAAATTATATTACTCATCAACTGCTGGAGACTTAATACTAGCTAGCATTTATTGAACACTTACTATATGCTGCATAGTATCTTTTGACACATGTGCTAAGTGCTTTGCATGCATGTTTTAAAGCCTTACCATCATAATATCAGGCTTATCTTCTCTTTTTTTTTTCTTTTTTACTTTTTTCTATTACTTTTCTTTTTTTTTTTTTTTTTTTTTTGAGACAGAGTCTCACTCTGTTGCCCAGGCTAGAGTGAGTGCCGTGGCGTCAGCCTAGCTCACAGCAACCTCAAACTCCTGAGCTCAAGCGATCCTCCTGTCTCAGCCTCCCAAGTAGCTGGGACTACAGGCATGCACCACCATGCCCGGCTAATTTTTTCTATATATATTTTTAGTTGTCCGTATAATTTCTTTCTATTTTTAGTAGAGATGGGGTCTCGCTCTTGCTCAGGCTGGTCTTGAACTCCTGAGCTCAAACGATCCGCCCACCTCGGCCTCCCAGAGTGCTAGGATTACAGGCGTGAGCCACCGCGCCCGGCCTCTATTACTTTTCTGATTTCAGCAACAGTGATCAAGAGCGTAGGCTTATCTTCTCTATGGGTGAAATGGGGAACTGAGTAGGAAGTTTAAGGTCCCAGAACTAGTAATTGGCAAAGTCAGGATTTGAACCCAGGATAGCTTCATGCAAAGGTTCATTATGATTTATCATCTCCTTTCACAGCATATCAGAATACTGATTTCTTACTGGGTCTAAAAAGGAGAAAAGAAGGATAGAGATTTTCGTCTAGGACCAAAATGACTCCTCCCAAAATAGGAAGATCTCCAGACTACGTGCACACAGCCTCCTCCACCGTCCCTCTCAGACTCAGACTGGACCATGACATCACATGGTGGAGGCTGTTTTTCTGAAAAGAACCCAGACCAGATTTACAAGAATGATGCTCAGTGTGACTGAAGAGGACTGGGGCCAAGTGACCACAGCACACGCCCAGCAGTGCTGAGAACACTACTAGTCCCTTAGCACCTGGGGCTGACTCATGGTTGCGATAGGACTCAATACCAGATGCCAGGATTGCTTTCTCCCTCCCTCCATTCCTCAGGGTTGTCCTATGAAACCATCCCCTGGAACCCTTGGATAACATGGGGTACTCATATTCATTTACCAAGCCCCAAGGATGACAGGCAGTATGCTCAATGCTTCCTGCAAATTGTTTCATCGAATTGTTTCATAACTCTATTAAATTAGGTTATCATAGCAACCCACTTTACAGACAAGGAAACTGGGGCTCAGAAAGGTTAAGTAACTTTTCCAATGGGGAGCCACTAATATTGCCAGATACTCAGGTCTGCTTGATGCTGAAACTTGGGGACTTAACCTCTGCTCCACAATATCTGATGGAAACCAACCTGCTAGAGAGAATCAAATAGGAAAGGATGAGGAAGATGGGCCAGAAGGGCAGCTAGACAGGGCTCCCTGTGGCATGGCATATAGGGACCTCCCCACTCAGTACTGCCCCTTTCCTGACTATGCTTGCTTTACCCAGTGACAGTATCTTTTCACATCCTTTCCAACACCTTAATGCATTAATGGATAATGAAAAAAGCCCAGGACATTATGAAATAAATCATTTTATAGATCATAACAAGGATCCAATATATGTTAAGCAAATATGACACTAATAGCACATAATAGCACATGTGTGTTTAACATGTGGTGTTTGTAATGTGAGCTTAAGTGATATTTTATATATATATATATATATATATTTTGTTGTTGTTGTTGTTGAGACAGAGTCTCACTCTGTTGCCCGGGCTAGAGTGCCATGGCATCAGCCTAGCTCACAGCAGCAACCTCATACTCCTGGGATCAAGTGATTCTCTTGCCTTAGCCTTCTAAGTAGCTGGGACTACAGGTGTGCACCATGACACCCAGCTAATTTTTCTATTTTTAGTAGAGATTGGGTCTCACTCTTGCTCAGGCTGATCTTGAAGTCCTGATCTCAAGCGATCCTCCTGCCTTGACTTCCCAGAGTGCTAGGATTACAGGGGTGAGCCACTGTGCCCAGCCACTTAAATAATATTATAAAAGGCAATATTTTCCTTATCTGTAAAATGGGGATGATAATAATATCTATAAGATATAAAGCACATAAAACGCAACTTGGCCCATAGTCAATGTACATTATTATTATCATTATTGCCTTAGCAGTTGAGAGCACACACTTTGGAGTCAAGTAGTCTTGGGTTTGACTCTCAGCTCCATTGCTTATTTAGCTGCATGTGATTTTAGCCAAGTTATTAAACGCCTCTGAGCTCATTTCCTTATCTGCAAAATGGGATTACTAGCATGCATCTCACTAAGCAGTAGAGATAATGTATGGAAAGCATTTGGCCCAATGCCTGGCACTAGTAAGCATGTGATAAATGGAAGTTACTATCATAATGTGCAACACATATAGTTACAACAACTCTATTTCCAAGATATTCTGGGATCTTTCCAATTTCGTAATTTTGCTCTTTTTATAACACAACACTCCTTTTATTGAAAAGAATACAGACTTTGGAGTCAGACAGACCTAGCCTGTGCTTAAATTCCAGCTCTCCTTCTTACCAGCATGTGGCCATGGACAATGTTGTCAATTTCTCTGAGCCTCAGTGTCCTGTAAAATGGGGATAACAATTTCTGCCTCCCAGGCATTTTGCAAGGATTACATGGGATTCATATCCAGTGCAAAGTCTAGTGTTTATGTGAATGCTAAAGGCAATTTGTTAAATGTATAAATAAATGAGATTTATTTTTGTTCTTTTGCATATAGGATCATGGATATAATCTGTGAATGTGAGTACAGTGGCCACTTCTCTTACTCCCAAATGGTCTCTGTAGCCTAGTATCTCATCCTAGCTACAGAGAGGTTCAAGGGGACATAGCATCATAGGTGTGGGGGACTCTGATGATAAGTCAGGGAAAAGAGAAAGGAAGTCACAGAACCAAGGCAAACTCCCCTTTCCTGTCTGGCTAGTATTTGTTTGTCTTCCACACTGGCTGTCACTGGCCGTTCCCTGCTGATATGGGGTCTGTCCAGTGTTCAGCTTTGATTGACATCTCTAGTACAGAGGAAGTAAGCAGCCCCTTAACTTTCAGGAGCTGTTTTCCTCTGGACTTGCAGGCTAGCGTCCCACTGGTGAGACTTTCTGGCACCACTGGTGAAAGCAGAAAGCCGTGGAGAGAATCCAGCATCATGATGTCAGAGCTAGAAGACCTCAGAGAAGGGAGGAGGCATGGTGGAGTGGTTCAGAGCATGGGTTTAGGGGCCAGAATGACTGAGCCCAAATCCTGGCCATATCACTTACCAGCTGAATGACCTGGGGCAAGTTCTAGAATCTCTTTAAGCCCTAGTTACCTCAGCTGTAAAATGGGGATAAGAATATTCCTGGCTTCACATGAAATGAGACCATCCTTGTCAAATACTTAGGACAGTGCCAGGCACATAGTGAGTGCTTGGCATTTGAAGGCTGTTATCGTTTTTTTTCTGGTTCTGCCATTTTGTTTTTACAGTTGAGGACCTTGATGGTCAGAAAGGAAGCACAACTCATTAGCTGTCCACCTGAACAGAGCTACTTCCCAGGCAGGGCTGTGCCAAAGGCGTGTCCTGAGGGATCAGGTCCTGTATTAACTGTGCCGAAAGAGCAAGAACAGGCAGCACCACCCTAGCTGTGGGGTTGGGCTATGTACAAATCAAGGCAGGAATCCCACCCAAGTAATCCCCCAAAGAAAAACTCTCTTCCTGCTGGAATTATTTATTTTGTAATTAACAAAGGCTAAGGAAGCCCTTTCTAATATTTTGGCTTGGAGGCTCATAGTTTGAATTTATAATAGTCATGGACAAGAGTTTATTGTGGGCCTGTTCTTACTTGCTGAATTGAATGTATTATTATGATTCCCGAGCAACCCGAGGTCAGGAGCTAAGTACCTAAGGCAGAAAGCTGGGTTTTTGAGATCAGAGGACACAGTGTCTGGGAGTGGAGAGGCTTCAAAAATCAAACCATGTTTCCAGGCACTGTAATGTCCAGACCTAAACTCGCTTTGGAGCTGCCTTTGCCTCTAAGTGTTCAGGGAGGGGTCTGGCACTTCAGCTGGCCTGACCAAGTGCTGGGCAGCCAGCCCCAGTTTCTGGTGACCTTCGTGCAGGCTTTTAGGTTGTACTCTGCTTTGTTTTCTTGTTTGTTTCCTCATGGCAGGGTGGCTTTCTGTGCTTCTGGGTGGGAACTCTGCAGAGGGAGGATGGTTTGCTTCCATCTCCCCAGCTGTGTTTACACTTCCCTATCATGGACCATCTGGGCCCCAACCTTCCCTCAGTCCTCTGTGTCCCCTTTGAGAATTGCTATTTGATATCCCTGTGGGCACTACAAAGGAGGGGCAGAATGGGCCAATGGGCCAGCATCCAAAGGGGGCTCGGGTTAGAAGGGAGGAAGGAATAGTGCAGAATGGTCTGTTTGAATTCTGGGAAGCATCATCTCCTTCCCTTTCTACCAGGGGCCTGAGGACCAGCAGGGGACAAAAGTGCACTTAGAACTCACCCATCGTAGAAGGAATAGAACACGTGACGTGTCATTTCTAATCACTGGGTTGAACAAAATCTTGCTTTGTGATGGGGATGTGAGTCCACAGAGCAGAGCAATCTTCCCTAAGGCTTCACTGGGGCCAGTGGTCAAAGAGACGGCATGTTAAAGCCAATAAGATTATGCTAAAATATAAGCAAATTAAAAAGGATTTAAGAAAATGGTCAAGTAAATAATGTTCTTCTTCTCCAGGGAGCAAGTTGAGCTGGTATTAATCAGTACACTAGCACTGCCGGACTCTCGGCCAAGCCCAGGAGAATGGCTGCCAAGGCAAATCAGGCATCAGGTTTCAGAAATTAAACACATAATTTTATTTTTCCGCAATAGGGAACTTTCAGAAAAAGAACCAGCCCTGTTAGGCTGCTCAGCACACTCTGTCCAGTTTCTTTCAGCCCCAGAGACCTCCAATTTAATAGCAAGATGAACAACTAGGAGCCAGGAGTGACACAGTTATTCCTTTCTTCCATTAACTGCCTGGGGGTGGGACCCGGAGGAGTGGGGCAGGGGTGATGGCACTGTTTTTCAAAGGTCCAGTTGCTAAACACTTGCCAATAGTTTTTCTACGAATTTACAGGACAAAGACCTGAAGGGTTGGAAAAGAAAATGAATTGTAGAGAAAGAGCTAGCCAAGCAAAGGTTGGCTGATAGAGTCTCACAAAACAGCTAAGAAAGAGCCTGGTCTCAGGAAAAACTCTGCCATCACAATGAGGAGGAACCAACTGGCAAACAAATTTTCCCCCAAGAACTGCATGCTTATTGGTAATGTGGAAAGCTGTTTTTATAATGCTTCATTGAACAAGGATTACAAAACCCTGTGTGTAGTCCTACGCCAAGTGGTGGATATGAAAGAGGAATACAGTGTGAGAGAGTACACGTGGTACTGGAGTTGAGGGGTCGAGGAGATTCACGAGAGCTGTAAGGCTTGATGAGGAGGTGGAACTCAGATTCTTATCTACAACTTTGGCATAAATCCCTTCAACTTCCTTCTTTTCCACCTGAAACTATCTCTATAACCATACTTTCTTTGTGTCTCTTCTTTTGTTATGTGGCATACTCTCCTACGGTAGTGTTGTCCATTCCTCTGGCTTTAGTTACTATCAATATGTTATGTTGATGGCTCCCAAATGTCTCACTAGTATCCTTCTTGACATTCAGATCTTCTGAACATATCCCCTTAGATAACTCACATTCTTTCTTTCAACAATAATAATAATTATCATCATTTATAGAGACAGGATCTTGCTCTGTCACCCAGACTGGAGTGCAGTGGCACCATCACAGTTCACTGCAGCCTTGAACTCCTGGGCTCAAGGGATCCTCCCACCTCAGCCTCCAGAGTAGCTAGGACTATAAGCACGCACCACTGTGCCTAGCTAATTTTTAAAATTTTTTGTAGAGACGGGGGTCTCCATATATTGCCCAGGATGTTCTCAAACTCCTGGTCTCAAGTAATTCTCCCATCTCAAGGGATCCTCCTGCCTCTACCTCCCAAAGCACTGGGATTTCAGGCATGAGCCACCATGCCTGGCCCACATGGGATGCTATTAAAACTGTGGAAGCTCAGGCCATGCCTCAGACCAATTAATCAGACTATCTGGGTGTGGGAGGCAGGCATCAGTAGTTATTAAAGCTTCCCAGGTGATTTCACTGTGAGCCAAGTTTGAGAACCACAGTATCTGGAAGGCAGCAGGAATGGAAACGAACATTACTGCAAATTACAAACATAAAGGAATATTTGCCTTGATTTTGTAGTTAAATGGATAGGGGTGAGGGAAAAACAGCAAAGTCAAAATTTTTGATATAAGGAAAAGAACATTAAATCCAGGATCCAGAGACCCAGGTTTAAGACCTAATAGAGGTCGGGAACAGTGGCTCACACCTGTAATCCCAGCACTTTTGGGAAGCTGGGAGGATCACTTGAAGACAGGAGTTCAAGATCAGCCTGGGCAACATAGCGAGATCCTGTCTTTACAAAAAATAAGAAAAACTTAGCCGGGTGTGGTGGTGCCCACCTGTAGTCCCAGCTTCTTGGAAGGCTGAGGCAGGAGGATTGCTTGAGCCCCAGAAGTTAAAGGATGCTGTGAGTTATGATCACACCACTGCACTCCAGCCTGAGAAACAGAGCAAGGCTCTGTCTCAAAAACAAACACCTGACAGAGCAATATCTCATCTGTGTAAGGCAAGTCTTTTAACTCCTTTATGCCAGAATAGCCTGGTGTGTCAACAGAAATCTTCCCTAACTACTTCATAGGGTTGTTATGAAGATTATTTGAGAAAAATGAACATTATAGGCTTTTTTTTTGAGACAGGCTCTCGCTCTGTCCACCCAGGCTAAAGTATAGTGGCATCATCATAGCTCCCTGCAACCTCAAACTCCTGGGCTCAAGCCATCCTCCTGCCTCAGCCTCCCGAGTAGCTGGGAATACAGGCGTGGACCACTGCCCCCGACTAATTTTTCTTTTTTTTCTTTTCTTTTTTTTTTTTTTGTAGATACAGGGTCTTGCTCTTGCTCAGGCTTGTCTCAAACTCCTGGCCTCAAGCGATCCTCCCACCTCAGCCTCCCAAAGTGCTACACCTGGCTTTTCTAATTATACACCTTGAAACAAAATCAAGATGTTATTATTTTGCATTTTAATTTTTAATTTTTTAACTTTATATTTTGAAATAATTTCAGATTTACAAAGAACTGCAAATATGGTACCGAGTTCCTATATATTCTTCATTGAACTTTGAAAGAAAAATAAAACTTCCTGATCACGTGGTTAAGGTACCGTCTGCTAGATTGTCAATAGTAAAGTTGCTATTTTTTCCCCTTGTAACTAATAAGTATCTTGTGGGGAGATATTTTGATACGAGGCTGTCATGTTGAATCTAAGTGGCTGGTAGAACTATTGACAGAAATAGGGAAATCAGGCGTAAAGCAAGCAGGGACATAGAGCCATAGACGGATGTCTGGGGTATTGGTAGGGTGAGGAGGCATCAGTACGAAAGGGTTGGCTTCAAACGCTGAAGTGGGATGTGGCTTGTCACTAGCTCGTGGGGATAGTGCGACCGCTGGATGAGGTATTCAAGAAGATATTAGTGGCTCTGCGCAGGTTTCCCCAGAGCCCTTCGTCTCCCCTGACAGCGCCGCCTTGGAAACCGCCGGCGTCCGGCTGCACTCGTCGGGTTTCTGAGTCCGGACTATTGGCGGCAAACCACGGACTTGCGAAGAAGGAAGTCCAGGTGGCCCACCCGCGCGGCGCTGGAGGCTCACTGCGCACGCGCCGGAAGAAGGCGCGGGCGGGGCCGCGGCGCGCAGGCGCCCTAGCGCCGGTCCCTGCGGCTCGGGATGGAGGGTGAGTGAGTAAACAAGCCCGGGCCGGGCGGTGGGGCCGGGCCTCCGCACCTCGCCGCCCCGGGCTTGAGAGAGGGAGAGGCGAAGGGAATTGGGAGGAAGCCGAGGGACACACTGCCTGGCTGGCCGGGGGTAGCGGCGCGCTCCTCCCCGTTCGGAGGGCTGGGGGAACGGGGTGTCGGGGCGAGAGAGCCCCGGGCGAGGACCGCGTCTGGCCGCGAGGGCTGTGTGTCCGGGAGGGGGCGCGGCGGGGGCGGGCCCGGGGCCGGGGAATCCCGTTGGAGGGCGGGGTGGGCCGGTGGGCGGGAGCCCAGCGCGGAGAGGGGTGGTGGGCGGTGGCACCTGCGGGGGCCCTTAGCGCGGTGGACTCTCGGCGACTCGGGGCAGTGCGCGGGGAGGGCCAGGGCCGGGGCTGAGCTTGCAGTGGCTTTGGGGGATGTTGGGGAAGGGATAGCAGTAAAAACAGGGCCAGGGCGAGGTGAGCGTGGCTCCCAAGCCACGAAGTGTAAGGGGGCACTGATTCTCGCGGTCGTGCAAGTGCGGAGTGAGTGCTGCCTCACATTTTGCGCCCTCGGACCCTCACTGGCCTCACCCCAGGCGCAGCCCTAAGAGGCTTCTTCACTACAGACTTGTCTCGCTCCAGTCCCTGCCCACCCCCAGAAGTCTCCCGAGGATCAAACGATATAAATGAAAGTGCCCTGAAGCAAAGGCAAAGTGTTATATTTGGGACATGCCTGTTAGGAAATGTGGAACAAACTTTTATTTTGGTAAAAAGTGGGCTACTGAGAAATTATATCAGGAGCACGGACGGGAAGGAATGTGGAAAGAGTGAGTGCCCCTGGTGGAATATTGAGGGTGGGCTCTTGATGATGGGTGAAATGCAGGATTGTAAATAGAGTAGCCTAGGTGTGGAGCCTGGGGCTTGGCGAGGGAGGATGAGGGAAAAGAACTGAGGTAGATGAACAGCTGGCGTGTGTGCAAGGATGGCATTAAAAGTGCGGGTCTCTTTCTCCACGTTTGCTGCCAAGATACCTTTGAATAGAAAAATTCCCCCACCCAGTGCTTTTTAAGTTTAAGAAACTGGTTTTGAATGAAGTTCCAGCCTGAAAAGGTGCCAACTCTATCAGATATTTCTGTGAGAGCTTGTCTGTTTTAATCCTTGGCATCCCCAGGTTTGGCCTTGATAAAAGACCTTACTTACTTACATAGGAGAGAGTGCATGTTAGGAGGTAAGTACTTAAAAAAAAACCACATAATAGAAGAAGGTACTATCTATAAAAATATAGTAATAATACTGTCAAGGTTTATGCTTAGTGTATGTATCACAGTGTGTATCAGCTCTCTGAGGGCAGGGATGTATGTCTTCATTCACTGAGGTACCCCAAGCACCTAAAACAGTGCCCAGCACATAATACGGGCTCATTACATATTTGTGGAGTAAATAAATAGTGGGAAGATTTCTGGGACTGGGATCAGGAGATCCTGATCCTACTTTTGTCACCAACTGGCAGACTATTTATATGCTAACCACAGAACTTAATGCTAAGGCAGAGCTTTAAAACTCCCTGGAGTGGGCTGGGCATGGTGGCTCTTGCCTGTAATCCCAGCACGGTGGGAGGATCCCTGGAGCCCAGGAGTTTGAGACCAGCCTGGGTGACAGACTGAGACCCTGTCTTTAGAAAAAAAGAAAAAAACTCCCTGAAGTGTAAAAGACTTCTTCATTATGATGTTACATTAGTGCCCTTTGAAACAACACTAGAATAAGGAGCCTGGAATTAAAAATGAAATTTTACTCCCAAGAAGACTTTTATGAGAAGGAAAAAGGTGGTGAAAATGTAGTCAGACTTGTTTCTCTTATACTTGCCTTTGAAGGCCTCCTCCCCACCTGCCAATCCCCATCTTGCCAAGGCTGGACTCAAACTTATGGGTCCAAAATATCCTCTTGCCTCAGCCTCCCAAGTAGCTGAACTACAGGCATGCACCACCATGCCCAGCCTATTGTGCTGTTTTAAAAATGATTTAAATATTAATTTTATCTATTTAATTCTTGAGATATGAAACCTGGCTTCCTTAGTCTTGTAGGTAACCATTTCTGCCCTTGATTTGTGCCTTATATGAAAATGTGACAATTTATATAATTATCTCTTTTTCTGACCTTCAATTAAGTTTTAAAAGTTTCTACATTGTTCACTAGCAACTTCCCAGAAAAGGTTTGAGGTGGCAACACTAAAAACACATTACATTTCTACGTAGAATGAACTAAAGAGAAAAGAGAAAAAAAACGTGGAGAAAGCTGAAGATAATTATACCTGATAGGTTGAGATTGAGGGGGAGGGTTAAAAAAAGAAATACTACTCTTCTCCATTCTAGAAAGTCCTCTTCTTTTTTTTTTTTTTTTTTTTTTGTGTCCAGACTGTGTACATATTGGGTATTGGGTTCCTTCCTGTCTCATTTTAGTCTATCAGTCAGTGATCAATTGGGACTTTAGTTCCCCAGACCCTAAAGTTATGAGTTACTTCATGGGTAACTGGAGTTTAGTGCCTCTCCGTATGTTGTGTTCTCTGACTCACTTACCCTAATAATTTGATTCAAAATAGACTAAAAGGTCCTGTTTTATTGAATGATAATGAGCAGTCACTAAATATATTAATAGTACTGTATTAAGCTTTGTGCTAACGTAGTGCACAGAACCAGCCAAGCTAAGGCTCTAGCCTGCTAGGCGATTGCTTTAACTCTTCTAAATTAGTGTTGCACATCCTAAGAGCCAGCATCGGGTCTCATGAAAACTAATCCTACTTGGATTTCTGTCACGATTGCCTCCGGCACCCATGGCCTGATTCTCTTAATGAAGCAACACTTGAAAATATTAATGTTATAATTTTATTTTTTTATTTTGTTTTTGTTTTTTGAGACAGAGTCTTGGTCTGTCGCCTGGACTAGAGTGTCGTGGTCAGCCTAGCTCATGGCAACCGCAAATTTCGGGGCTCAAGCAATTCTCCTGCCTTAGTCTCCCGATAGCTGGGACTACAGACGTGTGCCACCATGCCTGGCTAATTTTTTTCTATTTTTGGTAGAGATGGGGTCTCACTCTTGCTCAGGCTGGTCTCGAACTCCTGAGCTTAAGCAATCCTCCCGCCTCAGCTATAATTTTATTTTAAATCAGAATTCAGGCTCACAGGTTCTTGTTAGTAAACTTCTTTCTGTGTGTATAGTGCCCAGAAGCTCAAACTATTAAGAAATGTAAATACCTTGGAGAAGTTGGAGGGTATAAATTTAAAATGTGCATAATAGATTCTAACTGAAGGATCTCTAAGGCTGTATACCACAGAGTTGATTTTAACCAGAGTGTTGATGAAATTGGTGATCACCAGAATGACTCAATTGTGTGTTACTAGACCTCTTTGTAGGAGTAGGTTCACCACTACTGTTCATGTTTCAGTTCCATTATGAATTGAAAAGGAAAGAGCAAGATGGAAAATTTAAGGATGAATCTATAGTACCATCTGCCTCCGAAACCTTACTTACCCTGCTGGTTAATAAAATTATTATTCAAGAAAAAGTAGTAAAGATGTTGAATTTACCCCTAAGACAAGAAGCTATTTCTGCAAAGGGACATCTTTATGTAGATGAAAGAATTTCATAGTTTGGAACTTTTGTATTCTGATCTTAATCTAAGCTTAAGAACATCATTTCTTAAATGTTTTATCCTCAAACAACTTCAGTAATGTTTTCTCAATTCCATCTAGTGGCAGACTAGGTTTTAACCTTTGAAGCAAATTGAGATCCAATTTTCTGGGGAAAGATCTTTTTTTTTTTTTTTTTTTTTTTGAGACAGAGTCTCACTCTGTTGCCCAGGCTAGAGTGAGTGCCGTGGCATCAGCCTAGCTCACAGCAACCTCAAACTCCTGAGCTCAAGCGATCCTCCTGTCTCAGCCTCCCAAGTAGCTGGGACTACAGGCATGCGCCACCATGCCCGGCTAATTTTTTCTATATATATATTTTAGCTGTCCATATAATTTCTTTCTATTTTTAGTAGAGATGGGGTCTCGCTCTTGCTCAGGCTGGTCTCGAACTCCTGAGCTCAAACGATCCGCCCACCTCGGCCTCCCAGAGTGCTAGGATTACAGGCGTGAGCCACCGCGCCCGGCCAAGATCTTTAAGTTTTTATAGCTTTCTTTTCTTGTGGCATATAATGTGACATATAAATAAGCTAGTTCTTATTTCTAATGATTAATCTTTTTTAAAAATAAACTTTATTTTTTAGAACAGTTTTAGATTTACAAAAAAAAATTGTAAAGCTAATGTAGGGAGTTCCCATGAACCCAACCCCACAACCAGTTTCCTTTATTATTGACATCTTTTTTTTTTTTTCTTTTTCTTAGACAGGGTCTCTCTCTGTTGCTCAGGCTAGAGTGCAGTGGAATTATCACAGCTCACTGTAGCATCTACTCCTGGGCTTAAGTGATCCTGATTCTCCTGTCTCAGCCTCCTGAGTAGCTGGGACTACAGGCACACATCACCATGGTGGTTAATTTTTTTTAAAAATTTTTTGTAGAGACAGGGTCTTGCCCGGCTGGTCTTGAACTCCTGGCCTCAAGTGATCCTACCTGCCTCGGCCTCCCAAACTGCTAGGATTATAGGCGTGAGCCACCCTGATTACTTTCTGTCACTAGTTTTGCCCTTTGTAGAATCATTCTAGTAGAACATCTTAAGGGGAATCATACAGTATCTAGTTTATTGTATCTGATTTCTTTCACTTAACATAATGCTTTTGAGATATGTTGTGCATGTATAGGAATTGTTCATCCCTTTTTATTGCTGAGTAGTAATCCATTGTATGCATATATTACATTTTGTGTCCATTAACCAATCCATTGGTATGTGTTTTGTTTCCACTTTTTGGCTATTTTAAATAAAGCTGCTGTGAACATTTGTGTACAGGTCTTTGTGAGGACATAGGATTTGACTTATCTTAGATAAATAATTAGAAATTGTATGCCAGGTTGTATGGTAAGTACACATTTAGCTTTGTTTAAAAAACTTGGCAGGCCGGGTGCGGTGGCTCACACTTGTAATCCTAGCACTCTGAGAGGCCGAGCCGGGAGGATCGCTCAAGGTCAGGAGTTCGAGACCAGTCTGAGCAAGAGCGAGACCCCGTTTCTACTAAAAATAGAAAGAAATTATCTGGACAACTAAAAATATATAGAAAAAATTAGCCGGGCATGGTGGTACATGCCTGTAGTCCCAGCGACTCGGGAGGCTGAGGCGGAAGGATTGCTTAAGCCCAGGAGTTTGAGGTTGCTGTGAGCTAGGCTGATGCCATGGCACTCTAGCCAGGGCAAAAGAGCCAGACTCTGTCTCCAAAAAAAAAAAAAACCTGGCAAACTGTTTTACACAATGGCTATATCATGCTGAATTCCCACCAGCAATGTATGAGGATTCCAGATGCTCCACATCCTCACCAACAGTTGGTATTATCAGTCTTTCTGATTTTAGCCATTCTAGTGGGTGTATAATAGTATTCCATTATGATTTTAATTTGCATTTCGCTAATGACAAAAAATGTTGAGGAACTTTTGGTATACTTATTTGCCATTCCTGTATTTTTGTGTGTGTGTGAAGTGTCTGTGCAAATTTCTGCCCATTTTTTATTGCCTATTGAACTTATTATTGAGTTATAGAAGTTGCTTATATAAAGACTTATTTACTTATTTTTAAATTTCTGGACCAAAACAGCATACATTTGAGAGTTTATCCTCAATGTATAAATGAATGTAGTGAAAGGCTCTTAAGTGGTAGCTAAGTCCTTAACTGGAATATAAGAGTAATTTTGCATGTGCAAGTACCTAAGGACTAGAACTAATGGAAATGTAAAGTATTTTTTGTGTGCCACTCCCTTTGCCTAAGATAAATGGACCCATTTCTCCAAACCTGTTCTAGTGAATGCTGAGTTTTTTATTTGTTTGCCTTTTTTTTTTTTTTTTTTTAGCTTTGGCATAATAGTTGTTGGTTAGGGTCCAGCTGCTGTGAGAACCCATCTATGGCAGTATTTCAGGTGTTTATTTTAATCGTACCTATCTGTTCCACACAGTATGTCTCGTCCTCCTCATACATTCTATGGGGACTGACCAACTGCCAAATGAACTTTTAGAGACATTGAAGATCCATTAAAAAAATAAATATTGGCTCATGGACACATGAGATTCACATATCACCTGAATTGTAAAAGGAGGAAGTGTGGCTTAGTTTACATTGTGATTGGTTAAAACTCAATGGCATTTTCGTGTGTATGTGTATATTCCTCTGGCCAAATAAAACACTGTAGTAAAATTAGAAATGGTGCTATTAATTGTTGAATTACTGTGATGTATTTACTGTCATCTCTCTTGACGGACTGTAGCAGATCACATTTCAGTTGTAACTCCTTTCTTTAATTAAAATATTCGTATTTTATGTGGCTATTTCCTCTAAGAAATCTACACAGACACACAGAAACCCTAGCAGCTGTGGCTTATGTTCTATTCCATTACTTGATCTCCATTTTTAAGTGGATGGAGCAACCTGCTCCAAGCTTACTATTTCAAAGAGAAAAATGAGTTCCAAAAAGGAATGGAAAAGGGATTGCAGTTCAAAACCATTTTTAAAAAGAGGTGGTGATCTCTTACTGAATTGTCATCTATAATATTTGGGTCATTTGGGTCTCGGTAAGGGTAGCCTAAGGTTTGTGAGGGAGGCAGTTTTGTCCTTGATTGAATCAAATTTTTTTTTTTTTTTAATTCTGGAGTGGACTAGTATTAAGCTTGTTCAGGGCAGAAATTATATGAGCAACCACTTAATGTTACATGTGAGTGTGGTGTATGTTGTTAAATATACAATTTTACCATTCAAAAAGAGTCCCTCTTTTGGTCCCATTCCATAGAGGACTGAGAAGTATATTAAAGATGTAGGAGGAAGAGAGATCATGCAATTTGGAGGAAAGAAATTCAAGCCTACTTTTTTTTTTTTTTTTAACCCAGCATTTTAGCACTTTAGGATTCAAATTCTTAGATTTTGTTGTTGTTTCATTCCCTTCCCCAGAGAGATAATATTTAACTCAGGGGAATTCTGTTTTTAATGGCTTGAATCACTTAACAGTAAACAGAGAATCTGCCTGCTTCTTTGCTATTCCTTCCTTCCTTTATTTATTCTCTAACATAGCATTAGATGGCTCCATTGGTTCTTCAAATGAAGCATTCAGGTATATGTCTCTTAAAATCCATGTGCAAGAGATGTTATAATCATAATCTGATTGTGGGTGTGTGTGGTAGTGGGTTAGATTTAGCTGTTTTCTCATTTCTGCCAATCATATATGGGACAAAACAGATCATTTAAAAATGATTCTGTAGAAGAAATATGATATTCTACTCCAAAAGAAGAAAAACCTATTTTGTAGGAAATTTAAAAAAAAACAAGGTCTGAGTCTGGGTGCAGTGGCTCATACCTGTAATCCTAGCACTTTGGGAGGCTGAGACAGGAGGATCCCTTGAGCCCAGGAGTTCGAGGCTGCAGTGAGCTCTGATTGTGCCACTGTATCCCAGCCTGGGTGACAGAGTGAGACCCTGTCTCAGAAAACAAAACAAAACAAAACAAAAAAAACCCAAGGTCTGCAACTTTAGTTTCTGTTTCACATTTTGGCTTTTCATAGCTCCTTATAATATTTTTAACAATTCTAAATGGTAGGTGAAATGAATGGAACTAGTTCTATAAGAAACCTAAGTAGTTAATATAGAGAAAAAGTATCATTTTGTAGATTTTATTGAATTTTCACATTTATTTAGTGTTCTTTCTCTAAAATAATTGATAAACCTACTGGAGGAGCCTAGAAATGGGTTCAGAAGAACATCACAAACTTGGTAATTGTGAGAACATATTTGTGCACATGACTGGAAGGATAAAATTTATTAAAATAAAGGCCTCTTCCCAAATGGCCTCAAGTATTATTGAGACCTGACTTAAATGGTAGCAGAAACTTCAAAGTTTTCCTGGTTCTGGGGAAGAATCCTACTGAGGGTATCAAGGTCTAAATATGCTGTGCTGACTTAAAACCACTGTCTATTCTCTTTTGAAAAGCTGAACAGTTGTTTTACCTTTGTGTCTTGCCATTTGTCTGAAGAATAGAGATACATCATAAAACTCAACACTTCCCATTGCATTCACTGAGGTAGGTACAGTGTATTACAATAATACTACTTTACAACTTTCAACCTTAATTCAAATGCCAAAGGAAAAAAAGTAATTTGCAGTGTTGTCTATTTCCATATGTCTTGCTGCTGACTTGGAGATGAGATTATGCTGTTGTCATATCCTACTTTTATTGCTAGGCATGTAGTAGGCAATTTAGCAGGTGCAGTTTTATAATGTGGTTAGGTCTTTCTATGAAGCTCTTGGATATGAACTTGGTTCTTACTGACCCTTGTCTTACTCAAAGTAGTGAGCAGGCGTCCATATTTCCAAGTAATTTTTTTTTTTTTTTTTTTTTTTTTTGAGACAGAGTCTCACTCTGTTGCCCGGGCTAGAGTGCTGTGGCGTCAGCCTACCTCACAGCAACCTCAAACTCCTGGGCTCAAGCGATCTTACTGCCTCAGCCTCCCGAGTAGCTGGGACTACAGGCACGCGCCACCATGCCTGGCTAAGTTTTTCTATATATGTTTTTAGTTGTCCAGCTAATTTCTTTCTATTTTTAGTAGAGACAGGGTCTCACTCTTGCTCAGGCTGGTCTCGAACTCCTGAGCTCAAACAATTCACCCGCCTTGGCCTCCCAGAGTGCTAGGATTACAGGCGTGAGCCATCACACCCGGCTAGAGAACTTCTTGAGTGCTAAATTTAAAGTGAGATGCCAAGAGGACAGAGGCTAAGCTTTTTTATCTTATTTTCTTTCTTTATTTTTTTTTAGAGACAGGGTCTCGCTCTGTTGTTCAGGGTGGAGTGCAGTGGCGTGGTATGATTATGGCTCACTGAAACCTCAAACTCCTGGGCTAAAGTGATCCTCTGCCTCAGTTTCCTGAGTAGCTGGGGCTACAGATGCACACCACCACAACTGGCTGGTTTAGCTTTCTGATAATCAGAGCAGAAATTGCTGATGTGAAATCTTGTTTTACTTGAAACTTTTTATTGAACTCATACATTTGGGTTCTTTAAATTTATTTTTTAATGAGTAAATTTAATGGGAATGAAAGCAAGCATAATTGACCATATTTTTTTGGATTTGAGGAGTGTTTCATTTCCAAGCAATAAAATGTTATTTCGTATCTCTTTTTGTCTTAGATTACAGCAAGATGGATATACCAAATCCCCCAACTTCCAAATGTATCACTTATTGGAAAAGAAAAGTGAAATCTGAATATATGCGACTTCGACAACTTAAACGGCTTCAGGCAAATATGGGCGCCAAGGTAAAAAATAATTCCCAAGTGAAAGGTTATATATTTCAATGTATCAATCCAATGTCAGGGGTTGGAATTTTTTTTAACTCTTATTTTGAAATCTTAGCCATCTTTTCCTTGGCTTTGCTAGGCTTTGTATGTGGCAAATTTTGCAAAGGTTCAAGAAAAAACCCAAATCCTCAATGAAGAATGGAAGAAGCTTCGTGTCCAACCTGTACAGCTGATGAAGCCTGTGAGTGGGCATCCTTTTCTCAAAAAGGTACTTCTGGGTGTCTAAGCTCAGCCTCCCTCTCTTCTTTGGGCTTATTGTTTTTTTTTTTTTTCTGTATTTGTGACCTGTTAGAAAATAAGTAAGGATAATGCATATGGTTGTTATAGTTAACTTTGAATAATTATGATAGTAAATCTGTGGCTTTAAGAACAACCTTTTTACCTAATGTTCTCTGAGTTTTTCATAGAAAAACAAGACATTTACTGTCTACTTTCCTGGGCTCTGTGTCCAAACTTTAAAGAAACATTTTTTGTGCCTTGTTTAGTTCCTCATGTACTTTTTGTTTTGTTTTGTATTTTGAGTGGTTTTTTTTTTGAGACAGGGTCTTGCTCCATTGCCCAGGCTGGAGTGCAGTGGTATCATTATAGCTCACTGCAGCCTCTAACTCCTGGGTTGAAGTGATCCTCCTGCCTTAGTCTCCCAAATGGCTGGGACCACAGGTGTGCAACCATGCCCGGCTAATTTCCTCAAGTATTTTAATATTGGGAAAGGAGTTCCCTGGATAATGGACAGGAATATATTGATCAAAGGGACATCCCTTATTGTAAATTTTAAAAGTACATTCTAGGCTGATTCAAAGGTAGTGACTTAACTCGGTTGAGTATTCACAGTCAGTTGCAGATCCTCATTCTACTCTTTCCCCACTCTCACTGCTGCACTTGACTAGTCTTAAAAGAATAAAATAAAAATTAAATTAAAAAAATAAGTAAAGGAGCATTCTAGTTTCTTAAAGAGATATTTTTAAAACATAAAAAGCAGATAGTATATTGAGAGCAATTATTTTTCCCAAAGCAGAATATAACTTCTATACCACTTTGCTTCCCCCTGTACTGTTCTCATTGCCTATGCAGCTGACTTGATGTCCCCTGTCTTAAAGCTTAGGTTTTCAGGAAAACTTCCTCATCTTCATCCTTATCTCTTAGGACAAGACTTTCAGAGGCCCTTTACTGTTGTGTACACACTCCCAGGAGGCCAACAGTTTTAGTTGAAATAAACATCAGTTGAGTATGGGAAATACTGTACTGGACTCTGTAGAGGATACAAAAAATGAATAAGAGAAAGTTCCTACCAGGCACGGTGGCTCTTGCATGTAGTCCCAGTTATTCAGGAGGTCGAGGTAGGAGGATCACCAGAGGCTAGGAGTTTGAGCCCAGGCTGGGTAACGTAATGAGACCCCATCTCTTAAAAAAAAAAATGTCTTGATGATAGATCAGACCAGTATTTTCTAGACTTTTACTTTTAAAAATCTGTCTGGGTATGATGGTTTATGCCTATAATCCCAGCACTTTGGGAGGCCAAGGCAGGAGAATCGCTTGAGGCAATTGAGCGGAGTTTGAGACCAGGCTGGGCAACATAGCAAGACCGCCATCTAATAAAAAAAAAAAAAGAGAGACAGTTCCTGCTTCCATAGGTTTACAGTCTAGGGGTTCCTTTTAGGAGCTGATGTTAACAAGGACCCTCAGCTTATTAATTTGTAAGAGTTAGAAGGCTACTGGGACCATTTTGGAAGGAAACTGCAACTCTCTTTTGGGTTGTGTACCTTCCTTTCCCTCTCCATGTCATCATTTATATTTCAGTGTACCATAGAGAGTATTTTCCCGGGATTTGCAAGCCAACATATGCTAATGAGGTCTCTGAACACAGTTGCATTGGTTCCCATCATGTATTCCTGGTCCCCTCTCCAGCAGAACTTCATGGTATGTATTGAAAGCACTGTGGTGGTTGTTTAAACTGTATGACTATCTTATATTGATATGCCAGACCTCCTCTGAGGATAAAGACTGGCAGAGTACTTAACAAAGCGTGGCCATGTAGGGCAGAATTGTATTTTAATTTATTTACTCTAAAAAATACATATTGCAGTCTGTTCTAACTTGTTCGATTTTGTGCTCTCTGAAGTATACTTTTGAATTGATGATGGGTCTTTTTTGAATGAATGAGATTGGACAAAACTCTAATTTTCTCTTACTACCTTGGCTCAATTTTGTAACCTTATGTGCAGTTAAATGCAGGCTGAATCACACACTTGAGACTTAAGCAGGTTCTCAGCTCCCTAAGGATGGAGCAATCCTTTCTGAATCCTCTAAAGAAGACGCTATGAAAACAACTGTGATAACAGATGTGCACATGGGTCCTCCATCCTTTTATCTAGGCCTTTGTGCTGACTCCTGCTAGGATCATTTGTGGTTCTGATAATCATCCTCTCTGAAAACTCCCATTGCTTGTCATCTGCCTGGTGACAGATAGAAGTACTGCTGATTAGAATAGGGTGTACATTTACAGAAGGGAATTATCTCTTAGAAGAAAACTTTGGAGTAATTTTACTTGATACTTGGGGGATTTTAGAATGACTGTATTCTCTGCTGGGCACTCCCCACTGCAAAAAAAAAAAAAAAAGTCCTGTAATATTGTTTACTGCCAGAAAATATCCTGTGATTGACTATAGATAACCACTGATTGGCATGAGTTATAGTCATAATTTTTTATTAAGGGGGAGTCTTAGTCTATTTTGTAGAATACCCATAAATTTTGTGGTTGCCCAGTTTATTTTCTAGTTATATTGCAGATCATAATCTTGGAGGCCTTCGTTTTCATTTATCTGTCTCTCTACTTAAGAAAACAATTAGAATTGAAGACTTTTCACACTGTTGTTTGTGTGATGTTTGTACCTATTTTACAAAGATGTTTAGTAGATAAAATGAGATGGTAGATGGAAACATTGTGAAGAATAAATGTACTGTCAAATTCTAGGTATTGGTGGAAATATTGTTAGTATCAAGCTAAAAATTTGGTAGTTAATATCATCAACTAAACTGACTTTTTCTCTAAGAGTAGCATTGCCTCTTCCATTTGAGGTTTCCTTGGCAAAACAAAATGGCCAGTTTTTAAAAGTGCTGGAAACTCTGTGACCAAAAGCACTTTCAGGAAACTCAAGAAGCAAGAAAAGCTCAGCAAAGTTTCCATTAAACAGGAAAGGGGAGATGCATAGTGGCTTCATGGAATGAATCACATCTGGTTTGATTTCAGGTAGAAGATGAGACAGTTTTGTGCAATATTCCCTACATGGGAGATGAGGTGAAAGAAGAAGATGAGACTTTTATTGAGGAGCTGATCAATAACTACGATGGGAAAGTCCATGGTGAAGAAGGTGGTATTGCCAAGCTCTCCTGGAGCACTTTATTAGCATAGTGCCTCTTCTTTAATACCGCATTGCCTTGCTTGTGTTCTGCCCCATGGGGTACTCACTGAAGACTATTTTAATGTCATCACATGGCTGGGAGTTAAAATTTTATATTAAAAATACCCCAGTTAAATTTTAAAAGGAGTCAGATCGTAAAAGGATTATATAGTAATCAGTGGCTGGAGAGAAAGTTCGTTGTACAAATAAGTTTAATCTCAGGAGTTTTCCATAAGTCTATCCAAGGTCATTTTGTTCTTCACTTGCCTTTCTCTGAGAACGGCAATAAACATAACATCCCTGTCTTACTTCTTTGATCCAAGTATTATCCCCTGGATCTCACAGAAGTTGGTTTTAATATCCTGGATTTCCTAAAAGCAAATCATTTGGATTTAATTGTAATTCTAGAAAAGGCTATCAGTGTATAAGAAGTGGGAAGAGGAGGAGAGCCTCCCCCTGGATTTGCAAACCAATAGCCCTACGTGCTCTTTCAACAATTGTGGATATAGTTGAAATTCATTATTCATCCGCAGCACCCTCTAGTGTTCAAAGGCTTCTCATAAGTTGTAATGTAGCCCCATAAAGTATGATAATTGGAAAAAAATGCTCCTTTGATTTAGAGAAGTCACTACTGAACCATCAGCAGCAAAACTAAGTGAAGTTTTATTTTATTATTCTTTCTCTGTCCTACTTGTGATTGCACACTTCTGTGAGATTTTGAGCTATTAATATAAATACAGGTCCATACACTTTTGTGAGATGTTGAACCGTAAATACAGAATTGGCCCGTGACTGAGGACGTGAAGTACCCAGTAAGAAGAAAGCCTATAACTGGATTCCATACTCTAGGGAAGTGTTACAGGTGTGAGAGCCAATCAAATGATTTTAATTCCTTGATTGTCCATATACAAATGGACATGTTACCTATACAGGCCTCAGAAAATCTTGTTAGGAGAAGTAATGGAATATGAAGGGATCTCTGCTCATCCTTGTAATCCTCACATTTCAGAGATGATCCCTGGATCTGTCCTGATTAGTGATGCTGTTTTCCTGGAGTTGGTAGATGCCCTGAATCAGTACTCAGATGAGGAGGAAGAAGGGCACAACGATACCTCAGATGGAAAGCAGGATGACAGCAAAGAAGATCTGCCAGTAACAAGAAAGAGAAAACGACATGCTATTGAAGGTGCGTAGCACTGCTTCCTTTTTTTTTTTTTTTTTTTGTTGAGACAGAGTCTCACTTTGTTGCCCAGGCTAGAGTGAGTGCCGTGGCGTCAGCTTAGCTCACAGCAACCTCAGACTCCTCAGCTTAAGCGATCCTACTGCCTCAGCCTCCCGAGTAGCTGGGACTACAGGCATGCGCCACCATGCCCGGCTAATTTTTTGTATATATATATTTTAGTTGTCCGTATAATTTCTTTCTATTTTTTTTTTTAGTAGAGACGGGGTCTCACTCAGTCTGGTCTCGAACTCCTGACCTTGAGCGATCCACCCGCCTCGGCCTCCCAGAGTGCTAGGATTACAGGCGTGAGCCACCGCGCCCGGCCACTGCTTCCTTATTCTATTCTGAAAGTGACGGGGATAGGGGAGATGGGAAACGGCTGTTGGTGCTTCTCATTGGTCCACTTAAAATGGGAAAACTTGATTATTAACTGATAGCTTAAGATAGCTCTTAGTTGAATAAGAAAGTAGAAGAGCATATAGAATAATCATTGTGATTCATTTGTAATTATAAAAGGTAGTATGTTTGGAAAACATAGAAAGTTATAAAAAAGAAAATAAAATTACCCTATAATCCTACTACCTAGGAATAACCAGCATTAATATATCCTTCTAGACTTAAAATTTGTACATATATGAATCAACATGTTTATATATGTTATGTGAAGTTGGGATCGTGCCAATTTATATATATATAATTTTATATCCCTTTTGTTTAATATTATATCGTGAACATTTTCTATGTCATTAATACTTAATTAATTTAATAGTTAATTGTTTAATTATACTATATGTCCAGGGATATAATGTCCCTCTCTTATGATCTCGTAGTTACAGTATCAGTCTTGTTATTCTGCATCCACAGTATGTTAGGATTCTTCTGTGTTCAAGTCTTTCCATGAAAACTCCTCTTTTCACCTCCAGATTCTAACTGGGACTGTGGATTTTGTTGTTAATATGTAGACAACTCTGACTTCCTTATTTACTGGTAGCCTATGAGATAAATCCAGGTAGCACTGATCTTTATGTATCTCCAAACACAGCAGCTCTAATTCAAAATGCTGTGACAAAGGGGAAAAAAGAACAGCTTTGTTTGCGTGTTCTGATAATCACACTCAGCGTTGGTTTTTGGTTGTTTTTTTTTTTTTTTGTCATTTCCAATTCAGGCAACAAAAAGAGTTCCAAGAAACAGTTCCCAAATGACATGATCTTCAGTGCAATTGCCTCTATGTTCCCTGAGAATGGTGTCCCAGATGACATGAAGGAGAGGTAGGGAAAGTTGTACCCGTATACAGAGTGCTTGGACAAAACTTTTATTCAAGCCTATTTTTTGGTTAGTAAAAAGCCTTGTTTATGGTAAGTGCATTATGATTTGCCTGCAGTTTAATTATTTCTTGCTTACTAGCTGACATCTGAATGCCCCTTGCTATATTAAGGGTCATCGTGTACTGGCTTTTGAGTAAGTCCGGGCAGAGAACTTTTACTATGCCATTCTTCTGGAGAGTTACTCCAGCGCCATGCCTATCAAATCTTTCCCTCCCCTTACTTTCTGACATATGCCCAGCCCAATATAATTGTTAATACAATGATGTACCATTTAGTTATACACCATTCCTTCATCAACCAGCCCCATTAAAAAAAGCCATTCTCCCTTGGCCAACTGTACCTGGATGACCGTCAGTACCCAAACTGTAGTTCCTCAGTGGAGAAATTCCTTTGGAGGAACTTTTATCTCTCTTTTCTTAAATAGGTATCGAGAGCTAACAGAGATGTCAGATCCCAATGCACTTCCCCCTCAGTGCACACCCAACATCGATGGCCCCAATGCCAAGTCTGTGCAGCGGGAGCAGTCTCTGCACTCCTTCCACACACTTTTTTGCCGGCGCTGCTTTAAATACGACTGCTTCCTTCACCGTGAGTGGGGCTACTCTGTTTGGAATGCTCTTTTCTCTTCCATCCCCAGCCACCATTTCCTTCTCTTTGTTCTAATTTATCATATAAAGTTCCTGGCCTCTGATCTGATGATGGTTTTACAAAGGGCCAGTTCTGTTTTCATTGGTTCAATTATAGTACAACATGCTTTGCATGATAGGGACAGAGTAACCAACAACATAACTGTCTCTCAGTACCTCTTAGCTTTGAAAGGATTGTGTCAATGTCAGAAATGACTCCATTTTGTGTACCTTGATGGTAGCTATTTATATTGAATTCTATCTCCTGCAGTAGCTCCCTAATTCAATTTTGTTTCTCCCTATCCTGTCAATTGAATAGACTGTTGGAAACAGGACAGTTTTTGTTTTCCAGCTTTTCATGCCACCCCTAATGTTTATAAACGTAAGAACAAAGAAATCAAGATTGAACCAGAACCATGTGGCACAGACTGCTTCCTTTTGCTGGTATGTTCTTAAGCTGTTCTGGCATTGTGAACTGTGTTGAAAATTGAGCAGGAAATGGTCCTTGGGCTTTCTGCCCCTGGGAACACAAACCAAGTGAGCCAGTGCATAATACTCCAGAGGTCATAAAGCCCAAATAAAACATGGCTTCTGCTCTTAAGGAGCTCCCTAGACTCAGTATGACTGTGAAGTTAGTCTGATGGAGTGTAATTTGAAGAGTATTAAAGGCTTTCCTCCTCTAAATATCATCTGCTTAGATTTCAGAGTCTGAAACTATACTGTTAGAAGTGGAGCAGAGTATGTGTGTGTTGGGGGGTACGTACTCTATTTTCTTTGCTGCCTTCCATTAAATGCATATAACTGGGATCCCCAACCTGTGGTGAGTTGTATAATTATTTCATTATATATTACAATGTAATAATATTAGAAATAAAGTGCAAAATAAATGTAATGCACTTGAATCATCCTGAAACCATCCCCCTGCTCCCTGGTCTGTGGAAAAATTGTCTTCCAAGAAAATGGTCCCTGATGCCAAAAAGGCTGGGGACTGCTGCTGATATGACCATGAAAGGAATAGTAGCACATGAAGATGCTGCTGTCTTATTGTGGTCAACCAGATGGACCCTTCCCTGATGGACAGACCTTATGTGGCAGCATAAATGGTCTTGAATACCTTTGAGAAGGCAGTATATGGAGAGCTAGAAGGTACTAGGTCAGTTGGACTAACCAAAGACATGGTTGGGCTTTCTGCACAATCAGATGAGCTTAGGTAAAGAATAAAACACCTTGATAAAATTTCTGACACTGATTAAAATTAGATTATACAGCCAATTACTTTTGGAACCATCTTTAGAAGGAAAGATGATAGAGTGCTGTTGGGTACACATCTGGACAATGGGCCATATGATAATAGAAAAAGAATAAATAGAATAAACAGATTTTATCCCCAGATTTTATCCCCAGATTTTATCCCCAGATTTTATCCCCGAATTGATTTTTTCCCTAAGATGTATTGACTCCTTCCTGTATGCCAAGTGCCATGCCAGGCCCTTAGCATACCTTGTCTTACCCAAAGTTTCTTAATAAGTCAGTAGTGTGGCAACAGTGAAATTCAAGCCCTGGGCTAACTTCATAGTCCATGCTTTTCTAATTACTCCATACTTTTTTTGATTATACCATGTTACGTCAACATGCCAGCATTTATATGTCAGAAGGGCATTCTCCTCACAGTAGTCATGCTGGGACCCTGTGCATGTATTACAGCGACGCTACCAATGCTCAAAATGTGTGTGTATATAACAGAGATGTATATGCACAGTTTTTCTTTTATTGCTTTTTAGATAGGAGTACATATTTAAATGTAGTGCTGGACTATTTTTCCCAACTGTTTATTAAGAGTATTTTCAGAGTGCATCGCGCACCGTTTGGGGAATGGTAACGCTTGAAGGTGCTGACTCGGGAAGGGGGGGTGGGGAAGGGAGGGATATATACCTACATGATGGGTGCAACGCGCACTATCTGGGGAACAGACACGCCTGGAGCTCTGACTTGGGGGGAAAGGCGGTACATGGGCAACGTATGTAACCTGCAATTCTGTATCCCCCATAACAATAAGATGAAATTAAAAAAAAAAAAAAAAAAAGAATATTTTCAATCATGCAGAGAAGTTGAAAGATAACTCCTTCCTGGATTTGATCACATTTTTTCCCATATTTGTTTTATCCATATATTTGTGTATGTGTATCTTTTGCTGAGCCACTTGAAAGCAAGTTGCAGACATTGTGATGTTTATTTGCTAAATATTTCAGCATGCATCTCCTAAAAGTAAAGACGCTCTCTTACATAACCACATTGTTATACCTAAGAAAATAAACAAGAATTTTCTAATATCCTCTACTATCCATTTTATATTTAATTCTTTTCAGCTGTTCCAAAAATAGCTGTTTTTGTGTTTTGGTTTGTTTCTTGTTTTTTGTTTTTTTGAGATAAGGTCTCACTTTGCCACTGGGCTAGAGTGTTGTGGCATTACCATAGCTCACTGCAACCTCAAACTCCTGGGCTCAAGCGATCTTCCTGCCTCAGTCTCCCGAGTAGCTGAGACTACAGGCACGGCCACCATGGCCAGCTAATTCTTTAATTTTTTTATAGAGATGGGGTCTCATGATGGTGCTCAGGCTGTTCTCGAACTCTGGGCCTCAAGTAGTCCTCTCTCCTTGGCCTCCCAAAATGCTAGGACTACAGGTGTGAGCCACTGCACCTGGCCCTGTTTTTTGTTATTTTTTTCAAACCAGGATCATCCAGTTAAACATCATATTTGGTTATTATGTCTTTTTACTCTTTTAAATCTCAAATAATTCCATCACTTTTTTTTTTCCATTTTAAAAGTTCCAAGTCTCATAGGATGACCCATGTTCTAGATCTGTCTGTTGTTTTCTCATGGTGTCATTCAACTTGTTTCTCTATCCCCTATTTCCCATAACCTAGAAATTAGCTGTGGAGGCTTGATTTTATTTATGTTAAATGTTTTAGGTAAGACTACTTTATAAACAGTACTATTTTACTTTATACTGTAGCATAGGCACATAATGTCAGATTCAATTAATTTCAAAACTTCTCTTTTGGAATTTCTTTTAGGCCTTATAGTATATTATTCTGAATATCCTTAGTGATGGTAAACCTGTATTTTTTACAAGTAGATTTAGTTTTCAGAGACAGCTAGAAGTCTTTGGGAACCAAGTCTGGTGAGAAAATATTGGTGATTAAGCTGAGTGATAGTTATTTGATGTTAAAAAAAAAAGCATAGCTATAATAATGAAACAGTATTCTTCTTCAGATTTGGGAGGAATTTTCAAAATTAAGTAGTAATTTTGTACACATCCAAGGATTGCACATTTTATTTTCGAAACAGAGGCAGTGTGGTAGAATGGAAAGAGAAGTGGCTTAGGGGCAAAGAGCCCTTGATTCCTGTGCTCCCTCTGGAACTATTACCTGTATACTCTCAAGCTGGACTTGTCCCCTCTCTCAACCTCCTTTCGTCATCTTCAGGAAAATGTGTTCTCAAATACTAAATGGATAGCATGCAAATGAATTTTAGATACAACTTACTGGAAAATTGAAGACACATAGATGCACAGGTTATATCTTTTTTAAGATTACAGGACAACTCTTTTGTGAAAGGGTGTACGTTGGTAAGTTTTAGGATGTGTGTTAAGCAGTGCTGTCATTAGTACATGACCACCCTTATATGGTACAGAACAACAACAAAAAAGCCCATCTTTGCACGTAAGTGCAAATGTTGAGGAAGATGAAGGTTTGTGCTGATGGGATCAGTGTGTGGCTGTGGGCCTGCTCCTAGTCCTGTCTGTAATGTGTCCACTGCAGGAAGGAGCAAAGGAGTATGCCATGCTTCACAACCCCCGCTCCAAGTGCTCTGGTCGTCGCCGGAGAAGACACCATGTGGTCAGTGCTTCCTGCTCCAACACTTCAGCCTCTGCTGTGGCTGAGACTAAAGAAGGAGACAGTGACAGGGACACAGGCAATGACTGGGCATCCAGTTCTTCAGGTACAATGAACAGAAAATGAAGATCTTTTCTTTCCATGCAAGGACTCTGGTAAACCCTGACACTTAACATTACTACCTTTTTAAAACTGTTAATGCTGGCTGGGCTTGGTGGCTCATGCCTATAATCCTAGCATTTTGGGAGGCTGAGGCAAGAGGATCTCTTGAGGCCAGAAGTTCAAGACCAGCCTGAGCAAGAGTGAGACCTCATCTCTACAAAAAATACAAAAGTTAGTTGGGTGTAGTGGTATGTGCTTATACTCCCAGCTACTTGGGAGGTTGAGGCAGGAAGATCCCTTGAACCCAGGAATTTGAGGCTATAGTGAGCTATGATGATGCCATTCCAGTGTAGCCTGGGTGACAAAAAAGAAAACACTCCCCCCCAAAAAAGCAAAAAACCCACAAAAACAACAACAAAAAATCCTGTGAATTCTTTCCACAAGTTCACTTGTGGAGACAAGGAATATTTTTGTTCCTAACTATTCTGCCTTATGTATTTATTTTTTTTAGTTGTTTTTCTTCTTTTAAAAAAAAATTTTTTTTATTTAAATATGAGATGATGTCTCACTCTTTCTCAGACTGTTCTCAAACTCCTGGCCTCAAGTGATCCTCACACCCTGGCCTCCAAGAGAGCTAGGATTACAGGCGTGAGCCACCGAGCCCAGCCTAAATTTTTATTTATTTATTTTTTAACCAGTCAAATTTAGCAGTGGGGGGTTGTATACCAACTTTAGTGACACTGATGTTAATAAGTTCTGATAACCCACTCCCATCAGACCAGCCTATTCTGCCTTTTAAAAGGAATGATGTACTTCTGAATTTGTGACAAAATACTAATGACAACCACATTCTACCCTCTTCTGTTTCTATTATTTCTTCCCCTCGTAGAGGCTAACTCTCGCTGTCAGACACCCACAAAACAGAAGTCTAGTCCAGCCCCACCTCAGCTCTGTGTAGTAGAGGCTCCCTCGGAACCCGTGGAATGGACTGGGGCTGAAGAATCTCTTTTCCGAGTCTTCCATGGCACCTACTTCAACAACTTCTGTTCAATAGCCAGGCTTCTGGGGACTAAGACATGCAAGCAGGTACTGTCTCAAAGTGGCAGAACAAACTTGGGCCCTCTTTTCATCTGTTGCTCTAACCCTTTGCCATCTTGTAGGGCTGAATGTCTGGGGAGAAGATGTCCTAAGTTCAGTCCCTGATGAGCTTGTGCTCTGGGCCACAGAGTGAGTTCGTGGGCCCTTCTGCAAATGCAGGGTTTCATAATGCATGGGACCTGTTCTCTTCGTTGAATTCTTATTTTTCTCTCTGCCTCTATTTAACTCTTCTGGATGATCCTACACTTTTTTAGCTTCTTTTTTTGGTTCCTGCCTCCTTTCTAAATGTGTGGCCCTTTCCTAGAAGGGACTCCCTGGTCTTCCTGCAGACTCTCTTAGCTCGCACATTCCTGCTTATGCAGCTGCTACTCCCTCCTCAGGTGTTTTACTCGCCACGTTTTCTGTCACTGGTTCTCCAGTTACCACCCCAATAGCTGGGCCCGGACCTCACGCTTCCCCCTCATAGCATTACTAGAAACAGTTGACAGCAGCCACTGATGCACTGGAGGCAGGAAGAGGCTGCAGGGAGGAGACAGACTGAAGAACAGGCAGGGAGGCAGGTGTGGGGACCCATCTGTCCAATAAGAAAGGAGCCCCAGCGCTTGAGCCATGCTCACTCGGCTCCTTGACTTCTGGAGGAGTCTCTGTGGTCTCTTCTTCAAGCTTCCTTTCCTTAGAGCAATGAATAGAACTGTGAGTTGAAGTGGCCTTTGCTTTCTTTTTGGAGCTCTCACTTGTTTCCCTCGGGCACAGGTTCTCAACTTAAAGTGTATGGAATTGTATGCCAGAAATATTCTTGAGTAAGTGTACTTTCCTGAGAAGATTTATAGTTATCACGGAATCCCAAGAGGGCCTGTAGCCAACAAGAGAAAGGAAAAGCTAAAAGTGAGTGCTGTCAGAGAAGAAACATGGGGAGCCAGCCTTCCCGAAATGCTGCCCTACTGAAACCATCAGGGCGCTGACATCTTTGCACCAGCAGAGGGAGCTAGTGTTTGGCCCAGTGGAACCGTTCCTGTTGTGCCTTAGTTACATAAGGCACGTAAAGTTGCCCTTCCTAAAATAGGGCGGATACTGTAGGTAAGAATCAGCCCACTCTTCTGCCCGTGGCTTGGTAGAAGGAACAGTAGCTGCTGACCAGGGAAGGTATTACTTCGCTCAGCATTGCTCCCTTTCTGAGTCAGGATGAATGACTATGCATTAACTTCACGATGGCTCTCTGCCTCTCCCTGACTGAGGAGGTGCTCAGTGGGCTGCCTGTGAGCTCTCCAGAACCCTCCCCAGCCCAGCACCTGGCAAGGCCACTTACCTGACCACCTCGCTCAAGAAGTAGTGACAGACCCTGTTGGATTTCTCTTCCAGGTCTTTCAGTTTGCAGTCAAAGAATCACTTATTCTGAAACTGCCAACAGATGAGCTCATGAACCCCTCGCAGAAGAAGAAAAGAAAGCACAGGCAAGGACAAAGGCTGTTCCCTGTGCTGACCTCCCCTGGGACTTTCCATCTGCCCCCCTCTGCAGCCCCTGCACAAGGCTGTGTACCAGTTTGGCATCACACAGCAGAGGGCCACCCTTCTCAGTGCTCCCTGGGTCCCTGTGCCGTTCCTTCCCCTGTCCCAGATGCAGTGGACTATGAACTAACTGTCTGGTTTTCTATTTTCCACTGAAGCTCCTGGCCAGTAGGACGTGAGCTGCCTCATGGCTCCAGCCTGAAGGCATTTGTCCTTGCTGGGTGGTCAGGTACCACCTTACCCATTTCTCAACTCTGACCAGAGTCCTTTTCTTTGTGTTTTGGCACTTGTATTGTTTTTCTAAGTTGTATAATAACACTGTCTTCTTGTTAGCCTTTACTTAGGATAGGAGTTTTTAAAAAAAATTGGCACTCTGGCCGGGCGTGGTGGCTCACGCCTGTAATCCTAGCACTCTGGGAGGCCCAGGTGGGAGGATTGCTCGAGGTCAGGAGTTTGAGACCAGCGTGAGCAAGAGCGAGACCCCGTCTCTACTAAAAATAGAAAGAAATGATCTGGACAGCTAAAAATATATGTAGAAAAAAATTAGCCGTGCATGGTGGTGCATGCCTGTAGTCCCAGCTATTCGGGAGGCTGAGACAGAAGGATTGCTTGAACCCAGGAATTTGAGGTTGCTGTGAGCTAGGCTGATGCCACGGCACTGTAGCCAGGGCAAAAGAGCAAGACTCTGTCTCCAAAAATAAAAATAAAAATTGGCACTCTGCCTAGCTCTGTTCCTTAATGACTATCACTCATCCAAGGAAGGAGCTTACTCCAGTTCTAGATCCAGGAGGCTTCCTGTGGCTCCTCCCTTTCAGTTCTTTCACTCAGAGAAGATTCCTGAAAGGCCTTCCCAAAATTCCCCCACATCTCCACCTCCACTTCGGGGAGAGGGAGAGAAAAACAATAGCATTATAATAGACATATAGGGTTGGGCTTTGTTTTGTTTCTGTATTTTATATTTTATCCTTTTATGTTTGTTTGGGAGGGGGTAGTGTTTAAGTTTAAATCTTGTAGCATAGGCCAGTGGGATTTAGAATGGACTCTAGCTTCTGTGTGCCAAAGTAGGGGCCTCCTGTTGAGGAATTTGGGAGATAGTCCCCTTATCCTCAAACCACAGTCCCTCAGAGTAAGTCATGTTGTCATTTCCCTGAATCTGCAGAGCTCCCAAGGGCCAGGACCCAGACCCATGGTTTCTCTCATTTTCAGGTTGTGGGCTGCACACTGCAGGAAAATTCAGCTGAAGAAAGGTAGGTTCCACCAGGGCATTCTTCAGCAGTTCAGTGTGAGGCCTCACCCTGTGTCCCTCACCCTACCCCACCTGTGGCTGCACTTGCTGACCCTGCACCGCTTCCGCACATTGCACATTTCTCTGCAGCAGCTGAAAACAGCTCAGCTTCTCACTGCAGCTGAGAAGACCTCTTAAGATGTAGCGTTCTGGCCTTGTGGTCTCTGACTTTCCTAGTGTGACATTTGCTAGGTTCCAGACCTCATTTAATGTTTAGAATATCTGCTCTGTTGTCCCAGACCGCCTCCACACCCTCCCCACAAAACAGATCACCCTGTCGTACCTTATAAACACCTGTTATCTGTGATATCTTCTCACTTCAGGTGCTAAAGGTGTGTCCAAGGTGATGGTTAGAATAAGTCTCCTTTGAATCAGGGTGATTGGACACTTGGGGGGCAGGGGAGCTGGGGAGCAGGGTTGCAGCGGTGTCCTGCTCTGTTCTTCTCTCTCTTAGATAACTCTTCCACACAAGTATACAACTACCAACCCTGTGACCACCCAGACCGCCCCTGTGACAGCACCTGCCCCTGCATCATGACTCAGAATTTCTGTGAGAAGTTCTGCCAGTGCAACCCAGACTGTAAGCATGCTATGTTTCCCCTGTATTCTACCAAAACAGTCGGCCTCGGTGTACCCCAGCCTTCCCCCACTCCTGTGCCCTTTGGTGCTTATGGGCTTTCTGATACTCTCTTTGCTGTCTTTTAGGCATTCTCCAGACAAAACAAGGTGCTTAAGATATGGAAAAGTAATTTTTAGAAAACTCTCAGGTTCATGATTCTAAAAGCAATTACGCAGGAATTAGTTGCTTTCCCAACTTTGCCTTCCATAGGAGAGTTAAGAAACATGGGAATCTGGGGGCCAGATGCTGTAATCCCAGTGCTTTGGGAGGCTGAAGTGGGAAGATCACTTGAGGCCAGGAGTGTGAGACCAGCCTGGGCAACATAGCAAGACCCCATCTCTACAAAAAAATTAAAAATTAGCCAGACATGGGGGCATGCATCTGTAGTCCTAGCTACTCAGGAAGCTGAGGTGGGAGGGTCGCTTGAGCCCAGGAGTTCAGAGTTATAGTGAGCTATGATCATGCCACTACCCTCATGCCCAGGCAACAATGTGAGACCCTGTCTCAAAACAAAAAAAAAAAGTTTGTTTTGATTCAAATACTTTTCAGTTGCCAGTCTGTGTATGTCTGTTTTTACTTAATAGCTAGAGTTTTAACATCAGGTAGGAGACAGGGGCCTGGATGTCAGCAGAGGCTAAAGGTGCTCTCTTTCACTTCTTATATCCCTGACCCCCATGCCTTTCCCCTCTCAAGGCTAAGTAGCTTGAGGGAAGCCTCCAAAATGTGCAGAACTTGGTGCCCAGGCAGTTGTGCTGGAAATACCTCCTCACCCTTAGCAGATATCGATCTTAGCCACAGCAGAAAGGTGCTTGTGCTGGGGAGGGCAGCGGGTAGAGGAAGAGGAGGAGGATGGCATAGAACAGATACATTCTGTTCTCAAAATGATACTTGTTTTGATGGTGAGCATTTAGAGTGAAAAGCACAGATTTCATTTTCTCTGGGGTACTTTCTACCTTAGGGAGAGGGAAAGCATTGTTGGGGAATCTCTAGGAGACACACATGATTTTTTTCTTTTTCTTTCTTTCCTTTTTTTTGAGACAGGGTCGTCTCACTCTGTTGCCCAGGCTAGAGCGCAGCGGTGTCATCATAGCTCAGTGTAGCCTCAAACTCCTGGGCTCAAACGATCTTCCTGCCTCAGACTCCTGAGTAGCTGGGACCACAGGCGCGTGCTACCATGCCTGACTAATTTTTCTAATTTTTGAAGAGTCTCACTCTTGCTCAGGCCGGTCTCAAACTCCTGGCCTCAAGCCATCCTCCCGCCTCAGCCTCCCAAAGTGCTAGGATTACAAATGTGAGCCACTGTGCACAGCCCATACCTTTGTTTTTTTTTTCTTCTTTTTGTAGCATTATTCACAATAGCAGACGTACCTGTTTTTTTGACTTACAGGCATGAATGTTGGGAGGCACTCCATTTTCTTTGGAAAAAACTTGAGTATTTGATTGTTGGGAAGGGATCTTCTCTCCTATTTTGCCAAAATATCCTTGAACGCGTAACGTTTGTTTCTTTGCTGTCCCTTGAGTCGACCCTGAGCCCCAGTGTCTGCCTGCTTCTCTTTTTAACCTCACCTGTCTTCCCACCCAGGCCAGAATCGTTTTCCTGGCTGTCGCTGTAAGACACAGTGCAATACCAAGCAATGTCCGTGCTATCTGGCAGTGCGAGAGTGTGACCCCGACCTGTGTCTCACCTGTGGGGCCTCAGAGCACTGGGACTGCAAGGTGGTTTCCTGTAAAAACTGCAGCATCCAGCGTGGCCTCAAGAAGGTGAGGCCTTTTCTCAGGACCCTGCACCAGATAACATAGTGGAAAAGAAAGAATGGCCCCAAGCATCCTCTTTCCACTGGCTCCCTAGAGGATTTGTGAGAGTGCTTGATAAAGCCACATACTTACTGAATTAATAAAGTTTTTTTTTATCCCAGTAAGGGATTAGAAAAGTGGCCCCTTGAGCTGGCTGGACTAAAAGGAGCAGAGAGGTGGATGCGCCATTGTAGTTGTCTATTCTCGCCCCATACATAGCAGTGGATTCACATAGCCTCAGGTCCAGGAGATCCCCAGGGTAGAGGAAGAAGTGTCCTGTTTCCTTTCACCACCTCCCTTTTTTGTTTTTTCCTCTCCCCAGAACAGAATGGCTTAGACCTTTGTCTGCTTTCAGATCCTCTTAATAGTTGCTGGTTCTTTCCACCCTGCCCCCCGGCACACACATGTGCACATCAGCACACACACCCCTCACTCACATACGCCCTGTAGGCTGAGGCTTGGCTCCCTCTTCCCCAGCACCTGCTGCTGGCCCCCTCAGATGTGGCCGGATGGGGCACCTTCATTAAGGAGTCTGTGCAGAAGAACGAATTCATTTCTGAATATTGTGGTGAGGTAAGTGCTATAGGTTTGGTCACATTCTTACTGGGGAGATACTGATAAGAAACTCTGATTTTCTGTGGGCCAGGCTTGTTTGAATTCGTCTCTAAATAACTCAGCTGAGTTCTCATGTGGCCTCGGGGGTGGGGGGAATCCCACAGAACTCTGCAATCCTGAAACAAACCACTATTCTTCAACTCTTCAGCAACTCCGACCACACAAGGGAGTGGGGGGGTGGCTCTCTTCAGCCATAATACTGGTCAGCCTGGGTGTGGATTAGAACAACATAACCTGGGCTCTGTCTCTTACGATTCTCATCGTGGTGCTCAATAAGCACCCATGTATGAGACTGCCCCTCCCAGCTCTTCCTGGCGGCAGGGTACCATGCCCTGAGCGGGCAACCTGATGCCCTCTGTTTGTTCCTTACCTGTCTCTCCAGCTCATCTCTCAGGATGAGGCCGATCGACGAGGAAAGGTCTATGACAAATACATGTCCAGCTTTCTCTTCAACCTCAACAACGGTATGGAGTCTCTTTGTCTTGTCCCAAGGTGGTCTTTATACCAAATTGCCTTTGCCATAACCCAGGTTCAGATCAGCTCTGAATCTTCCAAGAGATGCATAGAGCAAGGGGGTGAGATCGCATTCAGAGATCCCATGGACCACAGTTCACTTGCTTTGGGAGTACCTCCATTTCTGGACTGTGTTTGTAATAGGAGCTCTTACACCTCAGAAATCTCCCTACCCTCAACAAGGTGGACAAAGGCAAAGATGATGAAATAAAAATAAAAAAAGAAACCTCCCTACCGAGCAGATGGGAAGAGAAAATCCATAATTCAAAGAGGCAGGGACCCACAGGAGTGCTCCCGCATGAGGCTGAATTCTTAGGCCACATGCTTTCCCTAGCTCCTGTTAGGACACTGGGCTTCACCATTCCCATTGGACTAAATTGTTTCTGCTACTGTTTAATCGATTCTAAATTCAGGCTAAAGAAGCTGTGGCGTCACCTGCTGTGCTCATGGTCTTCCTTGATTTACTTTAAACAGATTTTGTAGTGGATGCTACTCGGAAAGGAAACAAAATTCGATTTGCAAACCATTCAGTGAATCCCAACTGTTATGCCAAAGGTGGGTTCCCAGCGACCTGGGAGGTGGGGCGGGGGATAGATGTTGCATTTATATGATTTCTATCCATTCAACTTTTCTCATAACTGAGGTATTTTTTACCCAACGGTAATCATGATTAATGCCTGGTATCATTTTAGGCCCCTCTTTCTCTCGGTTTTATAATCTGCTTTTTTTCACTGAATACATTACAAATACTTTCCCACAAACAGGATTTAAAGATAGTTCTTTGCCCATATCACTAGGAGGAACCAGGTTACAGATAACAGATCTAAAATAACAGAGCTAAAAGCATAGCGGCAACTACCTTCCTTGGCTGTGGTTAATTCCGTTTGGTTTATGTTTTCACTGGGAATTTGGAGAAAATCAGCCCAGAATCCTCCTGATTGTTGACTGGGAGTTGACTTAGCCTTGGACTTATCCTATTTGCAGTGGTCATGGTGAATGGAGATCACCGGATTGGGATCTTTGCCAAGAGGGCAATTCAAGCTGGTGAAGAGCTCTTCTTTGACTACAGGTAACGTAGCCAGTACTGGTCCTCGGGAGGTGGCCCTAGAGGCAGAAGGGGTGGCTGTTGGAATACATTTGGGGGCTTGTGGGTAATATATATGAAGGAGTGGGTCTCGTTGCAGTCAAGGCTGTGTGTTTCTTCTGATCGTTCCTTGCCTCAGAAGTGGGAACATTGTAAACGGTTGTTGGGGGCGGGAGGGGAAGTGAAACGGGAGGGGACTCCCCCCTTTCAATCACAAGAGCCTTGAGAGTAACCTGGTTCCTCCTCCCTGCTCTGGGACAGGTACAGCCAAGCTGATGCCCTCAAGTACGTGGGGATCGAGAGGGAGACCGATGTGTTTTAGCCCTCCGGGCCCACACCAGCGCTTATGGTAGCAGCACTGTCTTGGCTTTCATGCTCACACCACTGCTGCTCGAGTCTCCTGCACTGTGTCTCCCACGCCAAGAAACCCCCCACCCGCGCCCTCTGTAGTGGGGCCTCAGCTTTGTCCAGTGGGCACAAGACTGTCTCAGTGAGAGGAGAGACAGGCAGCTAGGGCTTGGTCTCCCAGGGAGAGTTGCAGGGGTGGGAGACTGCATCTGCATCTGCAGCCGCAGAGGAAGCGAGCACAGGCTGGGGTGAGTGACTTAGGCTTGACTTGGTGTCAGCTCCCCAGGCTGTGGGCCTCAGGACTCCACTTAGGCAGTTCCTAACAAGCGTTAGCCTGTAATTTTAGCTTTCCCAACCAAGGGTCCTTATGTAATTGGGGGTGCCAGGCACATCTCTATGGTCCTAAGGCTTAGAGGGGACAGACTGAATGAAATGTGGCCCCTGGAGCCTGGTGGGCAGCACAGACTGAACTCAGAGGGAGGTGGGTCGCCTAACCACCTCTTCCCTCGGGGTGGGGTCCACACTGAAAGAGTGTGGGTTCTGAGTACAGGTGTTCAAGGCTGGGAGAAGGAAAGCGATGTGCCTCCTTCCATGGCCAGAGAAGGAGAACCAGCCTGATGACAGTAGTTAAACTTCTGAGCCTGGGCCCAGGAGGCTTTTTGAAAGCCATCTCTGTGTGCTCTGGAGATAGATGGATAAGTGTTAGATTCCTGGGAGCAGGTACCTGTGCCCCAACTCCTTACAAAGCTCTGGCTTAGCTGCAGGCAGGCATTAGGCTGCCACTGAAGAAGCGTTGGGGGGTGTGCCTGGCAAGGTGTGAGCACCCAGGCAAGGTGTGAGTTTGGCAAGGTGTGAGCACCTGGGTTTGTTGGATTTGTAGTTTTGAGGCTTTCTGTTCCCCATAGAGGCTAGGCCCAAGGGCCAGTGTTGTTTATCTCTTCGGGGTAGGGCACAAGGCCTGGACTAGAAAGGGGAAAGGTTGTTGGTGTGATCTTCTTTCCTGTCTGTAGCACCTGCTGTTTGGAAAGGGGGAGTTAGCAATATGTGTTTGGAGGTGGGTGAGGGGCTAAATTGCACGCGTTTAGGATGGCATCACATGTGCAGAGCAGACTGGTATAGACTGTTGGAAGTATAAGAGGCAGGCAGACCACCTTTCCTGTCCATGGTGCCATTCTCTCTGGGATTCATGCAGAGCAAAGCACTTTAACCATTTCTTTTAGAAGGTCTATAGATTGGGGTGGAGCTTGCACTAAGGTCTCTGAGGTCCCTGCCCAAAGCCCACTCCTGAGGGAAGGGGAAAAAGAAGGCGTGGAAGATTCTCCCAGTTCTGTCTCATGTTCTGGGGGAGGCAGGAGGAACTGGCTTGACATAGAAGAAATTAACAAGAGTGGGGCCAGCAAGAGCTGCCCTGTGTCAATGGCTGGTGCTGAGCTGGCAGGGGACAGGGAGCATTGTGCTGGTGGAAAGGACTTTGGCAGGTACAGACTAGCCTGGGGAGTATTAGAATAGGGAGCAGGCTTCTCACTTCTTTCTGGGGAGTCTGAGCCTCTCTTCCCCTGGTCTCTTCTGACCACTTCCTTCCTTGCACTCCACTGGGTGTCTCATGAAAGAAGAAGTAGGGTTCCTTGTGGCCAGCTGCCGCTAAGGGATTTGCACACACACACATACTCTCTCTCACCACACTGGCGGGCACACGTGCACCCTGCACCCAGCATCTGCCCAGCCAGCTCTTGACAGAAGCCTCCTCCCTCCTGATTGGGCCAGCACCCAGCACAATTCTGAAATCTACATCTGCTGTGGTTTGTGTTCATTGTGTGTATCAGGGATACCCTCAAGCTGGACCGTGGGCTCTGAATTACTCATAAATCACAGGGGGAAACCAGAGACAGATGAAGAGGAGGATTGGGTCTGTCTGAAATGCAAGGGGCTGGAGAGGAGGAATAGGTAAAAGGTTTTTTTTTCCCAGCCTTTGAGAGGCTGGACTGCCCCCATGCTCCTCTCAGTGAGCAGAATCACTGTGGTCAAGCCCCTTTTCCCAGTTTCAGACCACTAATCCTTCTGTTCCTCCCGCATTCCCATCCTTTGTCCCTGCTGTCCCCCACCTTTAATGACGGGTCTCAACCCCTCCCCTCTCATGTAGTGATGGATGGAGCAAGGCGGTGGGGCCTGGGGGAGGCTGGTGTATGTGCGGCTTTGTTGCCAGTGAATTTCACGCACTTTAAAGTCCTGTGGCTTGTGACCTCTTAATCTGAATAAAGTGTTAGAATCCATTTTAGCAAGTTGTGTACTGTGTGCTTTGGGACTGGAAGGATCCAGGGATGGCGGTCCAGGAGCGGGTTGGCCTGATGCTTCAGCACCCTGATCCCCACTTATCCATGGAGATCTGGGGATGGGGGCGGTGGGAGGTCTGGTAAGAGCACCAGTCAGGCCCCTGGCAGGTGATGCAAGGATTCTGAGAGCTCCCCCTAGAACTTTCTAAGCCCTCGGATTAGTTCCTTCAGAATCATCCCACTTACCCCTAACCACGACGCCAGCTACCACACACAGACTGGGGCTCTGCCACTCTGCTTTATTGGAACAGCTCCAAGTCTGAGAGCACAGCAGGCTCAGCCCTGCTTCAGAGTGGAGGCCAGACCAGGCTGGGCGAGTGACCAGCAGGACTCATGAGACTTCCAACACTGGGGAAGCAAACTACAGACTGGGCACAGCACAAGACAAAACAGCTGACTGAGTTTTTCTTTTATATGTAAACAGATAATTGTAAAAATTAGAATAATATATAGAGTTTCTCTAGGGAGAGACTGTGCAACAAAAAATATATATAAAGAATATGACCTCCTGGGCAAATGAAGCAGCATCTCTGAGCGGAGGAAGGAGGGCTCCTCATGCACTGGACGGGGTAAGCCTGTGGGCAGGCACCAAGGCCACCGCAGGTCTTGGCAAAGGGTGGGAGACTAGAGGGCTGGCTAGTCAGGGGGTCTGCATTATTTTCTCTATGTTGCAGGTTTTTATGGCTTTGGCTGAAGCACGTGAAGCAGCGGAGGTACTAAGGTGCTAAACTGAGGCCTCTTGGTCTCTGTGTAAAAAACAAAAGTGGGGGTGGGGGACAGCAGTGAAGCCCTCCCTAGCCCCCAGCTGAGTGGACACAGATGGAAGACGTTCTGCAGGGCAGGAGGAGGCTGGGGGTGGGATTTAGCAGCCTCCTCCTCCCATACCCTGTATGGCCCTGCAATCCCACACATCTGTCCCTGCTGATAGTATGTGTTGGAAGGGAGGCAGTTAATCCCCCCTACACTCTGTTGTTAATCCCTGGCAGCAGCTGGGACAGAGATGGCAGGAAGGGCCTGTCTCAAGCCCAAAGGCTTCTCCTTTGGGGCAGGCAAACAGCCAGGAGCCTGGGGAAACAAGACTGAGCAGGGCATTGGTTTAGGCAGTGAGGCTCGGCCACTCCCTTGGGTCCCATCTGTAGCTCTGCCCACCAAACTTGGCAGGGGGCGGGGGGCATTCTCTGGATGAGCAGAGCCAGCTAAGAGGAGCCAAATGTCCCTGACAGGGTAGGGGAGAGGCAGGAATTAGGGAATTCAGAGGAGTCGAACTTGGTCCCTGAAGCCCTTCTGATTCATTCAGACCTGGACTCCTCCAGGATCTGGGGTAGATTCTGGTCCCGGGGGCCAGGGGCTGAGGCTGGGGCGGAGGCTGGGGCTGGGGCTGGAGCTTGGGTGGGAGCTGGTGTAGGAGCGGGTGCCTGGGCAGGGCCTGAAGTAGGTAGGGGAGCCTTGCTGCCAGGGTGGTAATCATGGGTAGCCTTGGGCTCATTGGTGTGGTAGGAGCCCTTGTAGCGATGATTTTGCAGATAGAAAAGCACCAACATTCCCACTAGCCCCAGCAGCAGGAAGGCCACCAAAACTGAAAGGAAGAAAAGGAACAATTTAGGGCAGATTTTTGGGATTTCACCTACACAGAGACACACACATACATGTACACTTTTGGCCGAAAGCATATGTGTATAGCAGTCAGCTGTGCAACCATGCAGAGCTATTCCTAAATGCCTGGTAGGTCTGAATTCCTGGCTTATTCCCCACCAATTTCTATTTCTAATCTCGTTCCACATTCCTGGTAGTTACCCCAGTTTCTCATTTCTCTAGCTATTACTGTACCCCCATTTCCCCATCCCTTAGCTCTATTTTGATATTTGATTTTAATTGAAAATTTGTAGGATCCTCAAACATTCCAAAAGCTCCAGCCCAATACCTACTACTTTCAGTATAGCCTACGTCATCCTCCTCTGTACCACCATGCATCCAGCCACCCCTCAGCCATGGGGATGAGGGGCAGGGAGGAAGTGCTGCCAGTCAGAGGGTGGTCTTGGGAGGTCAGTTAGCGATCAGTGCTACTCACAGCCTAAAAGTATGGCAACCCATCCATCATCGTGGTAGTACGGGAAGTCTGAGGAGAGAGCACCAGTCAGGAGGTTAAGAATCAGTTCCCTTCCCTACCATGCCTCCCTTCCCTCTTCTGTGTCCTGGAGATGTACCTGGGGGAAGATACCAGGGGTCAAGCTCAGGTGGCACCTCTGAGACGAGGCGTGGCATAGCGCCACAGTTAGATTCAGACAGTTCTCCCTGAACGCGTAGGGCCTCAGCCAGCTCAGCGGTCATGGGTCGAGGGGTTCGGAAGTGGGTCTTGAGGGGAGCCACATTGTTGAATCGAACACCAGACAGACAGCCCGAGAAACCTGGGGTGTTGTAGCGCTGGATCTCCGGGTCAATGACTCCTGTCTCTGAGGGACAGATGGGCCCAGAAAGAGGGGCTTGGACACCCAGAGGCCCTGCCCCTCTCACCATCCATAGGTTCCCCGGTCACTTTCTCACCACTCTCACTGCCACCCCCAGTTCCTTCCCTCCCCCGCTTCAGGCTCCAGGGACTTGACCCACCACTCCTTGCCCAAAACTCACCCGCACTCACAGCTTACCCATCACACGCCCTAGATACAAGGCCTTGGGCGAGTCCAGCTGGCTGTCCACCAGCAGTGAGAACTTCTGCTCTGTCAGCGGGAAGTAGTCCACCTGAGGCAGGGAGGGCGAGGGCTATGAGGGAAGGGGACCAGAGGCAGACGCAGCTGAGGCCATGAAGGAACTAGAATTCTGTCCAAACTGGTGGTGCCAGCTGGGTGAGTTCCAGCTCAGTCCAAAGTGGGCACCTGCAACCCCCGGGCCCAAATGTAGTTACTTGGTATGTTTTTAAAAAACCCAGAAAACCTGGCTTTGACCCCTGTCTTTGGCAGCTTACTAGTGGTTTGACTTTGGGAAAACTACTTTACTTTCTGAGCCTGTTTAGTGATTTGTAAAACAGAGACAATAAGAACACCTGCCGTCCTGAACTACGTCACAGAGCTGTCTTGAGGGTCACAGGTGATACACGTGAAAATCCTCTGCATGTTGAAATGTGCTCTACAAGTGTTAAGTTTTTGACATTTTCCTGGGTGCTGCAACCAAGATCATAAGGTCATGATCTGAACTGGTTCCCCTCCCTCTGCACAAACCTGGATGAAGAGGTTGCGGTAGACCCGGGTGATGTTGATGCTGTGTGGCTGGCCATCAGTGACTGGTCGGGTGGTCAGCTGGTACACATAGGGACTGGTGCCCAGCTGGTAGCGCAGCTGCAGGGTCCCTGTGGGGGTGGGGAGGAGAAATTTGGGGTCTCAGCTCCCACACCCCCATCTTCTAAGAATGCTTAGGTCCTTGTATTAGTGAGGTAATAGCACTTGGGGGACACTGGCATTAGGGGAGAGGGCCCAGGGAGCTCACCATCTTCCTTGATGAGCACAGCCATGTAGTCACGCACGAAGGAGCTGACGTAGAGCAGGACGGCGGGGGCGGAGTTGGTGCTGAAGCTGAAGGAGACCTCCTCTCCTGTAACGTTGTAGACAGGCCCACGGTAGCCGGGCACAGGCCGGCCAGGCCGGGGGTAGTCAGGCAGGCGGTACCCGGGGCCGTGATAGCCAGGCACATAGCCTGGAGTGTCGTAGCCTGGGACATAGCCCGGCTCGTAGCCTGGCACTGGCCGGCTCAGCATGTGGGAGAACTCCCGGGCTGCAGAGCGCAGTGCTGACTGCAGGTTATAGCGCATCCAGGTGCCCGGCTCAAAGAAACCGCCGATATCTGCAGGCAGAAACAGTGAGGTCAGGGGCCCCACACTCCTCATTCCCAAATTCAGAGGTTTTGTACACCATCCACATATACCCCCAAGACTTGCTTCAGTTTCTGCCATGCACACAACCCTCTGTTTACCCTTAGGTCCCTTTGAGCCCCTCTGTCACAGAATGGAATCTTACAGCCATGAGAAACTTGAGAGATCATCTAATCCAACCCCAGGCTTTTATAAATGCGGAAACTGAGGCTCAGAAATGGGTAGTGCCTTGCCTAAGGACACACAGTATGGGGAGAGCCAAGATTACAATTGCAATATCCTGACCACATCCAGTATATATGTGCCACTACTCACACTTCCAAACCAAGACTTGAAGTCTTGTGTTCATCCCTTTGTCCATGTATCTCCCTAGTCCTTCCCAGACTCCTCCCACCAGTAACCCACCTGCCCATGCATCCCCCTAGGCTAGACTTAGGGAGGATGCAGTCTGGGTGTATGTGTAGAATCTTGCTATGGTGAATGTCAAGTCTCGCCTTAACCAAGAGCCAGGTCGTACACATGTTTTAGGAATGCAGCAATCGTCAGACAGGAAATGGCATAGAAGGGGCATCCTGCAGCCTAAAGTCAATGTGCTTGTAAGGGGAGTAACCTGTGGTACCGTGGTGATAGTGGGAAGATGGGGAAGTTATTTGCTTTATGCTTTTGAGCTCTTTTTGCACCAGTTAGCTATTCTGTCCCTTCCTTGTCCCACTTTGGAGTCACCTAGCATCTTCAGCTGCCTGACTCCCTCAGCTCAGAGCTCGGGAACCCAGGGACAACTCTAGTTTCCCCTAATGCTGGCTTTACACCCCTTTCCTTCCCTGTGCTCCCTACATCCCATTTTGCCCTATGGCTCCCTGTCCCCCCATAACCTGCAGCACTGACCGTGGTTGCAATATGGGCCATCAAAAGCTGTGAGGTCACAGTCACATGTGTAGTAGCTATAGTGCTCCACGCAGCGGCCTCCATGGAAACAGGGAAAACGGGGGTGGGCACAGTGGCCTGTGCAGTTGGGTGAGGTACCCTCAGAGGCATTGGCACGGCCCTCCAGGTTCAAAGTCACTCCGTTCAGACGCATGGCCCTCAAACAACCCACAAAGGGGCGCCTCTTAAGCTCTGCAGATCCTGGGAAAAGTAGGCAACACGTCTGTCAGGTATAGAGCCAGACAGAAATAAGTATTGTGGTTGGGAAGGGAGCCAAGGGGGCTAGAAGAATGGGATAGGATACCAGGGATGGAGGGTGAAAGGGGGGCCCTGTGGCGCTCTGAAGCAGAAGGGATTGAGATCTAAGATATGGGGTTCCTGGAAACAAGGAGAGCAGCCTTGGGAGGGTGGGCAGGTAAAAGGGGCATTAGACCCGCCTCTGGGTTGCTGCTCACCAACGTAGAGCGGCTGGTCGTACTCCAGCCAGATGTAGGTCTGCAGAGGCATGGGCCGCAGCACCCAGGGCCGGTGATCCACTCGGAGCCGGGCCTGCTTCACATTGATTTCAGCCCGGACCAGGTGCCACTCATCGTCATTGAACTCAAAGTCATCTGAGTGTACTGTCAGGTTCTCATCCCCATTCCCCACATCAAAGGCGAAGACCACGTCCCGGGATGCTGGACAATGTGATAAGGGCAGGGGGAGAAAAGGACTCAGACCTCCAAGATCCCTCACTGACTTCTTGCCCAACACAACCTCTCTTCCTTACCTCTCTGGAGCTCCTTGAATATCCCTGCAATATGTCCATAGCCTGGGACAAAACTTATAAACTTGTACCCTTGGTTTCTCCCCAAACTGCAGATCCCTACAGCCAGCTTTCCAGCCTCACCTCTCAGCTAGAAGGCCAGCTAGTCAGCAGTGGGACAGACTCAGGAGTCCAGCTTCCTTATTCACAAGTAAGGGGCCTAAGGCCACCCAGCCAGCCATCCGGACCAGCCAAGGCCCAGAACCCAGGGCTGTCTCAAGCCCTTTGCCTGCTGCCTCTCAAAAGGGCGTCTACTCTGGTTTCTTACTTCAACCTCTACCTACCCATGTCTCCCCAGAGACCTCTTTCATCTACCCTGTGGCCCTCCCAGGCTGCCTGCTCACTGTTGAGTTCCACCCGCACGTAGGGTCGGCGCCACTGGCAGTAAGGGCCCCCCATGTTCTCTAGGAAGACTCCCGAGGGTGCTGAGGTCTTGAAGTAGAAGGAGACGTCAAGGCTGTGGTTGGCACGGATTGGGGGAAAGCGTAGTGCAGCCCCGGTGTGGAAGGAGATGGTGTTCCAGGAATTTCCTACAAAACCAGATGGAGGAAGTCCTTGTCAGGGAAGCCAGAGGATGGAGGAGGAAGTGAACATGGTTGGGGGCAGGGAAGGCAGGGCTAAGGGGGAAAGGTGGGGTGGCCAAGGAGACCAAGGAGTGGAAGGAAAGAGTAGTAAGGTGCAGAGGGACAACGAAGATGAGGGTCACGTCACAGCAGGAGCCCGGGCATCTGGCAGTGTGCCCTAGAGACCCCCTGTGGGTCAGGTGGCCTAGATTTTGAAAACTGGAGAGCCAACCCCAGGGAGCGCACACAAAAGGGGTCTGCCACTCACGGTCGCCATAGCAGCGCAGAGGCCTCAGGAAGAATTGGGCCTCAGAAGTGGAGCGGTTTGTATCCCCCACCACAATCTGAGTGACAGGCAGATGGTCCACAAATGTCAGCAGTCCCTTGTCTGTTCTCCTGTGAGGGCAGGATACAGCGGCTCAGCCCCTGACGCTCAGCTCCCCCTGGAGTCCTGAAATCCCTGTCCCTTTGCCCCTCACCACTGGGGCTGGTCGGCATCACAGTTGCAGTACAGGGCGGGGTCCACGCAGCTCCGGTCCAGACCACAGGCGCAGCGCTGGATGCCGGGCTGGGAGCCTCCCCAGTAAAAGTGCTGCTCCTCGTTTCGGCCAATCCAAAAGCTGTAGGGGTAGCCTCCTGGGGAAGAGGTGCAGGCACCTTCCAGCCCTGTCCCTCCATGAGCCTCTGGGCTCCTCTCAACTTTCCAAGCAGCCCAGACCCTTGCTTGAATCCTCTAGCCCAGGGCTCCCACTGAACTCTGGCCTCCCTGTCCCAGGCCCCCACTGGTGTCTCCTCTAGCTCCTCTACCTCCCCACCCCCAGTCCTCACCTGCAGTGTTGAGTAGCCGGGAATTGTAGCAAGAGAACTCAATCCACTGTTCACAATGCTGGGAGGCATTGGCCAGGGCACTGACTTCCTCCCAGGATGCATTCCAGTACTGGATGGCCCCCAGGAATGGCCGCTCCATACTGGAACCTGTCACCCGAGTTGTCCACAGCCTGTCATGCCTCACAACTGTCCATGCTCTGTTCTCTGAAGGAGGGGAGGGGACAGAGCTTGGCTGGAGATGGGCACCTTCCTGCCCACCTCCACCACCACTGCTGTAACTCAGCGCCAATGAACGTGGCCAGCAGCTCCATCCCAGCCCCACCCTGGACCCTCCGCATTGTAGGCTGAAGAGAAGATCGCTGGAATGGATCAGGAAGTTGGAATTTATCTGCAAGGCTAGATTACAAATTCCTGGATGTCTCCTTTCCCCTTTGTCCCCTTTTACCATCACCAATTTTTTTTTTTTTTTTTTTTTGAGACAGAGTCTCGCTTTGTTGCCTGCGCTAGAGTGAGTCCCATTGCATCAGACTAGCTCACAGCAACCTCAAACTCCTGGGCTTAAGCAATCCTCCTGCCTCAGCCTCCTGAGTAGCTGGGACTACAGGGATGTGCCACCATGCCCAGCTAATTTTTTCTATATATATTTTTAGTTGGCCAGATAATTTCTTTCTATTTTTAGTAGAGATGGGGTTCTCGCTCTTGCTCAGGCTGGTCTCGAACTCCTGACCTCAAGCGATCCTCCCGCCTCGGCCTCCCAGAGTGCTAGGATTACAGGCGTGAGCCACCGTGCCCGGCCTATCATCACCAATTTAATCTTTCGGCCCATACCCACCACTCTATCCTTCCCTGTTCTCCCCTCACCCCTGCACTGCCTTGTCAGCTGCCCGCTCACCACCCATCAGAGCCACTTACCTCGGATATCACAGTACACTACAAATGGCTTCAGGGGGCCACTGCCATCAGGATCAATGGTGAAGTTTCCAGAAGTTTTCCCACTGAGCCGGTAAGCCTCACAGGATTCCTTATACAAAGCTGGTAGGTGGTGGGGGAGAGGGAGAGGCAGCTATAGAGGTAGAGGGCTAGAAGGGCCAGCCCCACCGTCTCGAACAGCCTCGTGATCCCCAGAAACCTCCTGACCTCCCCTGTGCCTGCCTCTCCCCTCTTCCCCATCTGGCTTACGTTGGTGGCAGGTCTCCCCCTTGTAGCCCGTCAGTTCACAGTAGCAGATGAAGTCATCCCAAGACTGGTAGCAGCGGCCATCATGCTCACACATGTTAGGGCTGCACCTGGGGGAGGGGTCAGCACCAAGGGAAGGAGCCTTACTGAGTGCTCGAGAGTGGGGTCTGACCCCTGCCAGCTTCCCTCCCAGTGAGACACACGCTGCCTAACTAGCCAGGTATACGCCCAGATGCAGGGGCACTAGGTGGTCCTCAGGGCTCAAGTACTACTGTTACCTTCCTCCAAAGAGCAAATTGTACCTTATTACACCCCCCCCCAAAAAAAACCCATTCACCATTCTGAGCATGTGTCACTTTAAGGTTAGAAATAGGAGGTGAGAGATCAAGGAGGAATCATCCCCAAGCAGGGGCCTAAGGAGTGGAGGCAAGGAGAAGGCAGATTATTTAGGAACAGTAATCCCACTGGGAGACCAAGGAAGAGGGCTTTGGAGGGGTTGCCTCTTGTTAGGGAGAGGGGCTTCTGGATACCTATCAGTGATGCCACATGTATCAAAGAGGACCTCAGCATAGTATCCGAGCCGCCGGCCCTCCACCAAAGTCAGGTTGACCAGTTGACCATCCACCTTGAGCAGCTCCATGCAGCCATGGAATGCCGTCTGGTTGGAGTGGCAGTCCCATCGACTGGCTGGCTTGGGACAACCTGAAGCAACCACCCCTGTAAGACCCTCCCCAGGGAAGACCCCAAAGACCCTCCCCAGGGAGATGACAAGGGGGAACCAGACATAAGGGAAGAAAGGAGGCTAGAACCAAAGTGTAGACTATGGCAGTGACCTTCCACTTCCAAGGCCCCAGAGGGCAAAGAGGGCTTGGTCCCTACAAAACTCTCCATGTGACCCCATCTGGGTGGACTTAGATGAGGCCTTCTCACCCAAAGACAGGGGTCTGGCCGGGTTGGCCCCCACCAACTTACCACCAAAGAAGTACGAGGTCCCTGTCCGGATCAGCAGTGGGTATGAGACCCTGACCTCTGCCCCCTCCACATCATCAATGCTGATGACTGCATGGTTTTCTTGTGCCACAAAATTCACCTCGTGCCAAAAGCCATCATTCAGTCGGTACCCTGGACGAGAAAGGATGACGATGCGGGTGGAGGGAAGCAGCAACTAGGATAGGAGAACAACTTGAGTGGGGAGCCTATGTGCCCCATGTATACTTCTCACAGTGAGTGCCTGCATCTCTGAATGTCTCGCCTCACTATCCATGACCCAGCATCTGACAAGTCTGCAAAGTCATAAATGAATAACGAAATCTCCAGGGACCCCCTGGAACTGGAGAATGCCAGGACTTTCCATCTTTCCACTTCTCCCAGAGCCCTCAGACCCTCAGACGGCCTCCTCAGCTGCCTCCAGCCACTCCCACCTCTTCCCTTACCCTGGGAACTCTCGGCCCGCTCCCTTCACTCCCTCTGCTCTCTCCAGCATGTAAAGGCCTCCCTGGGCTCCTCTACCCTCCTCTGGCCTGCTTGTGCCTCCCTCGCGACCCCCTCACCAGCGGCAAACTGAAGCCTCTTGCGGCCGGTCTGCGCGATGGACACGTTGACCTGCCCTTCACTGAGCATCAGCTCCACATGGCCCAGCCCGTCTCCAAGGCGGGAGAAAAGTAGCAGCCCAGTGAGGTCCCATGTGCGGAAGCGAAAGGAGACCGCCAGGCGGCCGCGGCGTGGGAAACCAGGCACTTGCACGAAGTTGTGAGGGCCTCCGAAGTTGATGGGGTGCGGAACTGGGTCCAGGCAGCGAAAGGCCACTTTACCCTAGGGACGAAAGTGAGGACGCATCAGCACCCGCGAGCCGGTGCACCGGTTTCTGCCTCTACTGGGAATTCAGTTTTCACGCCGGTCTAAGGCCCTTGTCCCGCACTCCTTCGGTGTTGGCAGGGGTGAGGCCTCCAACCATGACCCTTCCCCTCCAAGCCTGTCCACCTGTGGACCGAGGCTCAACCAAGTCGGCCCTCGGAACTCTCCGCTTGGAACTCTCGCGATCGCTAGTCTACACCGTCTGCATGGCGCCTGCTTCCTTCTCTTCCTTCCAGTGTCCAGAGGGAATTTCGGGCCACAGACCTAGCTCCCGCCAGCCTTGCAAGCATATGAGCTCGAGTGGGAGTTGTGAAGGGAGCACATCAAAAGAACCCTGGGTTCAAGTTCCTACCCAGCCACTGTGCAACTAACTGCACCACCCTGGTCAAGTCACTCCTGCCTCTGCGCCTCATTTTCCTCCTGTATAATAAACTAAGGAGGTGATTGGACCTGACCACAGCTTCTTAGCTAGTTGAACCTCAAGTGAGACCCTCCACTTGAGAATGTGGCTGGAGAGAGAGGGGTCCCCGGCTTTTATCTGAGTCTCAAGATCTCTTCCTGCTCCACCTCTTTGCTTGCCAAGAGGCTTTGGTATTCTGCCCTCCCAGATCCCCCTGCCCACTGGCCTCGAAGGTGATCCTCGAATGGCGCCGCACAGCCAGGTCCGCGATGTTGACGCGGTTGAAGATTACGTTTTCCATGCAGCCGCGGAAGTTATGCCGATAAGCGAGGTTCTTCTGCGCAGCGCCCACCAGACCCCCAACGAATATCTGCGGGAGGGGTGGGGAATGAGGTGGCTTGGGCACAAGAGCGCGCCTGCCCTTCTCCTGCGCGCTGCCCATACTCTTTCCCAAGCACTAGGCCGGGCTTTCTGAAAGGCTTGAAACACACATTTTCCCAGTGTGGGTCCCTCCCACGCCCATTCACCCAGCACCCCACCTAACCAAATGGCACCTCTCCCGTCTCTCACTTCTGTGTCCAGGTTCAGCCTCTCAAAGTCGCCATTGAGCACAAAGCGCTGCACATAGCCGTCCAGGGTGAGATTTGCGTCGCGGCCAAATCGGTCCACGCGCACATAGTGCCAGTGCTGGTCGTTGAGGACACCGCCGGCGCTCACCGTAGTGTGACCCGGCCTTGGCTGGATGGGACTGCTGCCTGAGGGTGGAGCAAGACAGAGTGAGACCTCAAGCTAGGACATCTCCAGCTAGCCCTCGTCCCCAGCGGGAGCAGCAGCGGGCAAGGCAGAAAAGGGATTGCAAGACCGACAGACTTAGGGTAAGCCATTTAACCTCTCCCAGCACCTGTTTTCCTATCTGTAAAACTTGGAGCAACACAGCTGCTTCTATCTCATCACGGGGGTGTTAAAGAAAAGCTAATGAGAAACAAAATAATTGTGTGTGTGTGTGTGTGTGTGTGTGTTCACAATGAGCTTGCTGAGCCTCGGGGGAAATGCCTTGTCCAAGGTCACACCACTGGTGAGCGGTAGAACTGAGACTGGAATCCAGTTCTCCTGACTTGGAGTCCAGAGTTTCGCTAGCACCTCCGGCGGCGCGGAGGAGGTTCCTGGAGGCACGCGTAGGAGCGCTTCAGCGGTTGGCCCCGTCGCTCAGCTCACCCAAGCTCATGTGCAGCAGCAGGTGCGCCCCCTGCAGCTCGAGCGTCACGTAGTCGCCCTGGGCGCCCTCGGCGTGCAGCAGGAGCCCGTCCTTCTCCTCCGTCTTGAAGCTGAAGGCGAACACGTCCCACAGGCTTCGGCTGACTCCTCGCGGGAAGCGGTACGAGATGGCATCGTCACCGTCGAAATAGAGTATGTCGGACTCTGCGCAAAAGACCATAGGTGGGCCGGGGACCGGGAGACTGTCCCGGGCCCCCGCCGTGATCTCCGCACGCTTACTGTAAGGGCAGCCGTAGAGGCCGAGCCTCAGGCCGATCTTGCCGCGCGGGTTCCAGGCCAGGGGCACGATGCGGATGTAGCGCGCGGTGAAGTGGTAGTGCAGGTCGTGGCGCACCACCGCCGACTCATTCACGTTACCGAAGAAGGTCTGCGGGGGAGGGGGAGAATAGTAACCACGTCCCTACCCTCTGCTTCGTTTCTCCACAGCATCCCAGCCTGCACCTTTCACCCAGCCAATCTCGACTTCCGGAAAACAAACACTCCTGATCTCCCCTGCCCTCCGTGGCCTTGCGCACAGTCTCCCTGGCCTAGAGTGCCCTCTCCCAATATCTTATTTATTTCCTCAAATCTCAAATCCATGTCACTTCCTTAGGAAGCCCTCCCAGATTTTACCCCAAAGTGTGCTAAACCCTGTGATCTGAGAGTGTCTTGCACATGTGGTGAGCTGACAGTCCCTCTGGACTGAGTTTCTAGAGTGGAATCACTGCTCCCCATCTGCGCCCTCACCGCCGCCCCCTCCCTTTCTCCTCAGGCTAGCGCCCAGCCCAGGGCCCAAGCACAGGAGGCTCCCCAAGGATGCGCGCCTGGGCGCCCAGAGTACCGCGTTGTGCCCTCGCTGGTAGAACGGCGTCCAGCTGTCCACGCGGTCACCATAGAGCAGCATGTAACGAGTGACCCAGTCCCAAGAATTAAAGGAGCCCTGTGTGGCCACGGCCCGGATCCGGTGCTTCTTCATTAAGTCTATCTGGAGCCAGGGATTTGGATCTCCAATCCGAGGTGACCATCCACTTATGCCTACAGAAGGGGCAGAGGCTTTTTACCACCAGCACCCCTTCACCCCACCCCCTGCCCTCGGAAATCCCTCACTCCGCCGCCGTGCAGTGCGCTGCAGGTGTGCGGTGGAGCTCACCGTGCAGCCGGGCAAAGCGTGGTGCCGTGAAGAGCCCATAGTAGGAGGAGGCCCCCAGGGAGCGTGCATACAGGGGACCCACTAGCTCCTCGTCGCAGCCGTCTGGAGTAGGAAAACAGACATGTTAGTTACCGCCGGCCCCTCCCAGGCCCTTCCAAAAGCCAGCCCACTGAGCAGCCAGTAGCCGAAGCTCCCCCTTCTCTGCCCCCCAGCGGCACACCCAGCCCTACCTTAAAGCTATCTATTCAATCCTGGCTGCAGCAACAGCTGAGCACTCAGAGGAGGCTGCCTTCTCCTTCTAGAGTTACCCCTAGGCTACACCTACAAACCAATGCCAGACCCTCCCTGTCCCAGTATCTGTCCTGGTTTAGTACTGCCCCAAACACCATTCCAAACCATAGCACCTCCCAGAACCTGAGTCAGCCCAAGACACTAATCCAGCTCAAACCTTAGCGTCATTCTCACTCATCAGCCCCTGCAAACCTGCACCAACCTCCAATATAAGCCTTGCTCCCAAACCCAGTCAGTCCTAGCACCATCACCAGTTCCACATCCAGCCTTAGCATCAGTCAGGGTCACCAACTTCTGCTTGGATCCTAGCCACAAAACCCAACCCCAGTCACAAAACCCAGCCCCAGCTACACGCCCTAGCCCTTGGCCAGCTCCAAAGTCCAGCCCCAGGCCCTGGCAAAACCTTAACCCTAGTCTCGGTCACCAGTATCATACTTCTCCCCAACCCTAGCCTCAAACCCAGGCACCAGCTCCCGCTTGGATCCCAGCCCCAAATCCCTACCTACTCCATCCTCGCCTAGGAGCTCGGCCCCAGCCCCGGGCACGCGCGGCAGCCTTGGAGCTGCATTGCGGAGCGCGGGGGAGAAGCAGAAAAAGACGGGAGCGAGCGGTCGCGCGCCGGCCAGGAAGGACCCGCGACCACCCAGCCGCAATGCGGTTCGGGGCCGCCCTGCAGGCTCTGGACGCCTGGACCCAACCCCACCTCCCTCCGAGCCCAGCACTCACAGTAGCCCCAGCCCCGGGCTCCTGAGACCGCAGCGAGCAGGATGCAGAAGAGCCGGAGACGCATCATGCAGGGCGGACGGTCCCTGGCGGCCGCCTCTCTACACCCGGCTCCGGCTAGGGCTCCAGTTCTGGCTCGGGCTCCCAGCTCTCCTCCTGGGGTTTTCAGCAGACTGCTCTCTCCTCCTTACCCACCCCTCCCTTCCCTCTCACCCCCAACCCTACCTTCTCTCTCTCTCTCCCCCCTCACCCCTGTCGTTCCTGGTGCTTCGCTCTTCTCTCTCTCTCCTCTCCTTTCCACCCTCTCTCCTCTCACCTCCCCCCTTCCCCAGCCTCTCTCTCCTGGCACGCGTCGTTTTCCCGGACCCCGCGCAAGCGCGCGCCTCAGCCCTGCTTCGAAAGGGCGGGGGTAGAGAGCCTCCAGCCACCGGGAAATACCCCGAGTAACCCGGGGCCCGCAGGGATGAGGAAAGGGAGACAAGGGCCAGACGGGTCCTGAAAAATCCAAGAAAAGGGAGGGGAGGCGGGGAGTGCCCCGAGATGGGATGTAGGGTAAATAAGAGAATCTAATATTTTCTGAAGGCAAATTATGCTGCAGGCATGGTGCTGGATACTCTCAACAACTGTGAATTGAGCATTTTACCTTACTCCACTTTGCAGATGAAAAACCTGAGGCTCAGAGAGGTAAAAAAAACTTACTCAAGATCACACAGCAAATGATGATAATCCAAAACCCACTCTTTTTTTCCATTGGCAGGGTAAAGAGAAATTCTTTTAGGGGAGGTGGAATGGGAAAGTGAGCCCGACAGACCCTAATCCCCACCTCTCTTGTGGCCCTCTCCCCGCCCCTTCCTTCCTGTCCCACTAGTTGTTTAACTTCTGTCCCCTGCGGCTATACCTCAGAAACCTGTGTAGCCAGAGATGGGGACCGAGCCCACAGAACAGGTGGGAGTGGGGGCAGGGAGAGGGAGGGGAGGGAGAAGGGATGGGATTCCCCACGTGCTAACAGGCCTCCGCCATCCTATGGCCTATGCAGGATTCCTGGAGCTATCTCAGACTAGGGTCCTCCAGATAGATGGGGCTGGTGGTGTGAGGCGGGGTTGTGGAACAGGGACTGGGGCTAAGGGGAAGGGTGAGTTGAATCTAGAGGTCCAAGGTCCCAACTGAGTTCAGAAAACCTGAGCCCCAACCCTTGAGACCCCCTTGGTATGAGTGGTTCAGTGCGCCTTTACTAGAGGTAGCGGTGGGGGCGGGGGAAGGGGGAAGGGAAAGAAAACAGAAAGCCACTCCTGACCAATCGTGGAACCCAGGACCCAGGTCTGAAGCAAAGCCTGCATATGGGCGTCCTTCCAGGAGAGGGCGCTGCAAAGGGACTTGAAACTCTAAGATTTATTAATAATACAAAGGCTTGGCCTTTGGAGAGCACATGCCACATCCATTATCTTCCATGTTTCAAACAATCTTCAAGCAAATCTTGCCAGGTGGGCTGGTCAGGATGTCTAATCTCAACATTACATATTAGGTAACTGGGGTCCAGAAAGGGCAAGTGGCTTGTGCAAGGTCACCCGGGAAGCTAGAAGCAGAGGCAGGAGGGATGCAAGGGAAGCCAAGGTCCGCTGACGCTGTGCTAGGACGAGTGTATAGAAGAGTTTGTCTTCTCCCCGGGTACTGTTACACCTGGTCGCACAGGAGCTCCCAGCCTAGAAGGCATGTGGGAAGGGCAGGTGTGTGGGAAGATGTCTCATAAGGTCCCTCCTCTTGTTTTGACCTTCCCAGGTTTCCTGGGGCCTCTACTCTGGGGATGAGGAGGAGGCATACTCAGCTGAGCCGCTGCCGGAGCTCTGCTACAAGGCGGATGTCCAGGCCTTCAGTAGGGCCTTCCAACCCAGTGTCTCCCTGACTGTGGCTGCGCTGGGCCTGGCCGGCAATGGCCTAGTCCTGGCCACCCACCTAGCAGCCCGACGCTCAGCTCGCTCGCCCACTTCCGCCCACCTGCTCCAGCTGGCCCTGGCCGACCTCCTACTGGCACTGACCCTCCCCTTCGCTGCAGCAGGGGCTCTTCAGGGCTGGAGTCTGGGAAGTGCCACCTGCCGGGCCATCTCCAGCCTCTACTCGGCCTCCTTCCACGCCGGCTTTCTCTTTCTGGCCTGTATCAGCGCCGACCGCTACCTGGCCATAGCGCGAGCGCTCCCAAGCGGCCCGCGGCCCTCCACGCGCGGCCGTGCGCACTTGGTCTCAGTCATCGTGTGGCTGCTGTCACTGCTCCTGGCGCTGCCTGCGCTCCTCTTCAGCCGGGACGGGCAGCGGGAAGGCCAGCGACGCTGTCGTCTCATCTTCCCCGAGGGCCTCACGCAGACGGTGAAAGGGGCGAGCGCCGTGGCGCAGGTGGTCCTAGGCTTCGCGCTGCCTCTGGGCGTCATGGCAGCCTGCTACGCGCTGTTGGGCCGCACGCTGTTGGCCGCCAGGGGGCCCGAGCGCCGGCGTGCACTCCGCGTTGTGGTGGCCCTGGTGGCGGCCTTCGTGGTACTGCAACTGCCCTACAGCCTCGCCCTGCTGCTGGATACGGCCAATCTACTGGCTGCTCGCGAGCGGAGCTGCCCTGCCAGCAAGCGCAAAGATCTGGCACTGCTGGTGACCAGCGGCTTGGCCCTCGCCCGCTGCGGCCTCAATCCCGTGCTCTACGCCTTTCTGGGCCTGCGCTTCCGCCAGGACCTGCGGAGGCTGCTCCGGGGTGGGGGCTGCAGCTCAGGCCCTCACCCCCGCGGCGGCTGCCCCCGCCGGCCCCGCCTTTCTTCCTGCTCAGCTCCCACTGAGACCCACAGTCTCTCCTGGGACAACTAGGGCTGCCAATCTAGAGGAGGGGGTGGGCTGAGGAGACGATTCCACGAGGGTAGTGGGAAAGGGGAGTAGGTGGGGGGAAACTGAGAAAGAGGTGGGGACCTAAAGGGATTGCTTCTGTGCCTTGCCACATTAAATTGATAACATGGAAATGAGTTGCAACCCAACAACTGTTACTATTCTTGAGTCACCGACTTGGAAGTGATTTGTTGCAGGGCAGAGCCGGTGGGTTAATCCCCCACCCCCACCACCGGGCGCGCTGGCTCTAAGTGGAAGGCGCTGAGGGCCTGGGTGGGGGTGGGGGCTGCTAAGTCTGCTAAAGCTCTAGCCACTGACACTCCCTCCACCTTAACGCAGTCTCTGGCAACAGAGGTGAAGTGGGAAAGCTGCCAGGAGAGGAGGGGCGGGGGTTCCTCTTGAAATAGTGTAAGGAAGAGCTTTCTAACAACCAGAGCGCTATCCAGTAATGGCTGCCTTAGCAAGTACCGAGTTCCCGGCTTCTGGAATGTTCAAACTATTGGGGACTCTTGTGTGTCTTCGCGTGGTGTGGGGGTAGGGGTAGGGCAGGAGATTCCCGTTTTGGGTGGGCGTTTGCATTAGATTACCACTTTAGAATTCTTTCTAAGATCCTGTTAAGGAAAGAAAAAAAAAATAAGAAAAGCAATTTAGAAAGTTGAGTTTTTCACCTTGGAGAAAAACCAAAGAGAGAATTGCACTTTGCAAATTCCCAAAAAGTAGGTATCATGGGCGTGGTGGGGGTGGGACTGGCTTGCTGTTCTCCATCGTCTCTGGGGACTGGGTCAGAGGAAATGCACTGAGCTGGTCGGAAAGAGAGAGGTTAGACATTGAAAAGAACTTCTCTGCAGGCAAGGGCCTGGGATCCAGATGGAAAAAAGAGCAGATGGTTGTGGTGGTGTCTCCATTCCTAGGAAATCTCTGCACAGGCCACTCTCATCCGGAGAGAGGGCACGGCCGAGATGGCCTCTAGAGACCATCAGATTGATTCCTGGTCTTTGTTTTACACAGTCACAACGGGCAGGATAGTGTTCACGTGCGACAATTCTCGCAGTTTAATATCCGGTCAGCAAAGCGGTCCCCACGGCTCCAGCCAGGAGTCTAGGGGCTAGATGGGCGGGGCGGGGCCATGAGGTCTCAAGGGAGGCGCTGCCTGACCGCCCCGCCCTGTCCCGCCCCGCCCCGCCCCGCCCAGCCCAGCCCGGGCTAGCAGTCCTTCCCAGAGCCCCGGGCGGCTGAGACCGAGAGCCACTGCCTCTAGGGGCTAGGATCCAGGGAAGGCCCGCGGTCCGCGCCGATCCTCAAGGGTCCCGCACTGGGGGCTGACCTGGAACCCTCCGCCAGAGACCGCGGGAATCGCCGCTGAGTCAGCAACGCGCGCGCGCCCGCTGTCCCCGCGGCCCCGCCCCGGCCGCCTAGTGTCTAGGTTAACCCCTTCTTATACAGAACCGCAGGATATTCGTCCTGGGAGGCCTCCACTCTATTCGGAGACCACAAAATTCCCCAGAATCCCAAGGCACTCTCCCCACCTGAGTTCGGTGAGCTGTGCACTCTGAATTCGATTTTCTTTCCAGCCCAGGTCTGTGCCTTCCCGGAGTCCCTGCCTCAACTTCTTCACTTCAAAAAGGAGGTGACTCAGACCTAGGAACTGGACTCCTTCACCCCAGGGGTGGCGAGCCAGCTCTAGAGCTGTGTCCGGCGCAGGTCTGGACATTCTCTGGGTAGCTAAGGCTCTTTGCTTCCTCAGGGACCCTGAGATGAGACAGGGTTCACAGGGCAGCAGTTGGGCTTTCTTCTAAGCCCTGTGCCTTCCGTTCTCCAAAACTCCTCTAGAGGGTTTTTAATTTGTTGGTCGGTGAGCCAAGAGTTAAAACAAGAGCATGAAGGCGGGCTTCCGTGACGTCACTAGCACCCCGTGTCCGACCTCAGAGACTGGGGCGTGGCTAACATCGCACCGTCCTCTCCCTCCCTACTCCCCCGCCCCTCCCCGCTGTCACCAAGCCAGGGGCACATGATGCAACCCGCCGCGATTTCAGCTGTTTGATTGGCGGCCGCGCCCGGCGCCAGGCACAGGGATTGGGCAGAGGAGGCTGTGACGAAACCTGGACCCTGCCTTGTAAAGAAGGGAGGAGAGAAAGAAGAGGGAAGGGGGGGGCCTCCGGGAGGGAGGGGGCTGGGGAGGCGGGGTCCCAGCTCTGTGCTCGCGCCCCCAGCGCGCCAGTCCGGGGGCTGCAGGGAGCGCAGCGCGCGCGGCCCGGGCCCCGGTCACCGGACGCCCTACCGGACACGACCCTCCCTGGAGCTTGGACAACTGCCCACCTCGGACACTGCACCGGACACTGCCCCCCGCAAATCTGGACACTACGACGGACACTACTTCCCAGCTCCGGACATTACTCCCTCCTCTGCCCCGGCCCTGGACGCTTTTCCCCCTCCCCCTCTGGGGGCCCAGACACTGAGCCCCCCTCAGACTCTGGCTAGCGTCTCCTTGCACCCCAGCGCCGGACATTGCCTCCTCCTTGTGCCCCTCTCCTCCCTCCCTCCCACCTCATCTTTCCCTGCTTGGGTAGGAGCTGCGCCAGTTTCTCCGACCCCCTGCTGCTTGGCCGCTGCTGCCCGCGCCCCCATCCCCCGGCTCCTCGCCCGGATGCCTCTCCCCGGGGGATTGTGGTGGCTCCTCTGCTGCCGTCGAGGCTTCACTCTTCTGCACCGGGACTACGGGGACGGCGAGCTTAGCGGGGACGGGGAGGAGGACGAGGACGAGGAGACCTTTGAGCTACGGACCCCGAGTCCAGCGGGCGGCGGGAGGGTAAGTCCCGGGGGGTTTGGAGCCTCGTCTCATTCCCTCTCACTATAACCAGCCCTCACGCCTGATCCCGCTCCAGACTCCAGCCAAACGCCGCGCGCTTGGCGAACTGGGGACGTCAGGGAGGTTTTTGCCTGGGGTCCAAAGCCCCTGGGAGCTCAAGCAACAGCAGCCCTGCTCTGGACGTGCCTGTGGGCCTCGCGCCGCACGCTGGGCGCTGTCCACCTGCTGGGGCCCCTGAGGCAGGGGAGGCGTCACGCGTGGCCCGACCTGGCCCTGCCTCTCCCTTCCCTGCCGGGCCCGCGTCCCATCCCGTCTCCTTCCGCCTCTGCCAGCGCCGAGGAATGTGGCGAGGCCGGCTGGGCGGCTCGAACGCCTGGGTCCCCTCCGCTCCCAATTCTTGAGCGCTGGGGCCAGATGCGGGAGCTCCTGCTGCGAGGACCTGGTCGAGGGGAAGAAGGCGTCCGAGCTTTGGGGTCTGTGGTGGGGACCCCATCGAGAGGGAGCTGGGGGCCATGGCTCTTTGAGGACCCCTCATCATTACCCTACCACTCAGGACAGAACTCTTGGCCTTCCCTGGTGAGGCTCCTGGGAAATCCCTGAGGGGATGGTGAGGGACATTTGGTTGCCTGGTTTTGTCAAATCTCCCCGTGGAGAAACTGAGGCACAATTGGTGTGGGAGACTTCCATCCCCTAACATCCCTAATATTCCCCATGCCCTTGCACACAGGCGACCAGACTCCTGTGTGCTGTGGCCGGGGTCATGCTGCCATCCCCCACTCAGGGGTCTCCAACAGGCCGGGTGGCTCGGTGCCCGGGTGGGGCTGGCTGCGCCGCTGCTGCCTCCAGGGCTCGGGCCAGCACCTGGCGGAGGCGGAGGGTGGATAAATATAGGGGGGGGGGAGGGAGAGAATCAGGGGGCTGCGATTAGGGGAGTTGGTCAAGAGGGTGGTCAGTACCTGCCCCCATGGTGGTGTGGCTGAGAGCCCCTTTGCACAGACCCTCCAGAAAATAGGTGACTGTTCACCTAGGGAAGGTGCAGGACCCAGACGTCCCCAAGCTTCCAGCCTGGGCAGGGTTGGCTCTGTCAACCAGGCCACTGCCTCCCTCATGCTCCACCTCCACCCCCCTCCCGGGAGCTTGGGGACAGGTGTCCCTGGCCCCCCTCCCCCCCCTCCCCCTCCCGTCTCTAGCAGTCTGGGCGCAATATGAGGATGGCACAATTCCCGCCTGGCTGGCCTTCGGGTCGGGTTTGTGGCCTCTCTCAGACCCCAGTCTACAGTTGAAGTTGAGGGGGGAGGGGTGGTGGGGGAAGGGCAAAACTCGAACTACACCTGCCTCCAGAGTGTGTGCCATTCCTTGGCCAGGCCCACCCTTCCTGAGCCCCAGCAAAGGGCAGGGTCTCTGCTCACCCTTGAGTCTCAGGGCTGTCTGTGGGACAATATAAGAAGCTCTTGGAGAAAGCCCTATACTGAAAGAGTTCCTCTTCCCTTCCTTCACCTCTGTGCCCCCCACCTATCCTCCCCTGGCCAAGGAGGCAGAGTAGGTGAGGGGAAAATGAGGAGGGGGTGACTTCAAGCCTGCCAGAGCCAGAAGGGACTTCATTCACCTCTCTGGTTTCAAAGATGGGGAAACTAAGGCTCAGAGAAGGGAGGAGACTGGCCAAGTTTCCAAGTGAGTTAGTGGTGGGGCTGGTAGTAGAACCCAGGTCTCTTGACTCCCTGCCCAGTGCTCTTTCCACCCTACACCACCCCTGATTGTATCTTCAAAAGGTAACAGAGACAAGGCGTGATCCTTGGCTTCTTCCCTCCTGCTCTTCTGCAGAGCTTGTTCTGTAGAGACCAGAAGGAGGGGTGAGCCCAGCCGCTCCAGCGCGCTCGCCCCAATCATGACCCCACTCCTTGATTCCTTCCTTAATCCCCCCAGCAGCGCTGACCTGGGGGCAGAAGCCACGAACATTAGGTGTGGAGGGCTCAGATCCTGAGGGCTTCCCTGCTTGTCTCCCCAGGGTCCCCTGGACGTGACGCTGACTCAGCCGGTGAGGAGCGGTCCCGTCTCGGACAGGTGAGCTACTATGGAGACCCCAGCCCGTTCCCGGGACCCCCATCCTCGCCGTCTTCCCTCGCGCGCGGTTGTGCAATAAGGGAGAGGCCCTGCACCGGACGCTGTGGTTTGGCCGGGGTCCCGGGGGGCGGTCCGGCCGGGGGCGCGGGGAGAAAGGGGGGGTCCAGGCTATTTCTGGTGCGAGGTCAGATCGGCCTGGCGGTTCCCACAGCCGGGGGGAAGGGTGTCTGGCTTGAGAGCAGACACCTCGCGCAGTCTGGGGAGCCCCTACTGAGGAGCCCCCTGGAGGCGGAGTGGAGTCTCCGCAGCCTCGCCCAACCTTCCCTCCCCTCTGTCCCAGGCTGCCGAGCTGGGAGGAGACCTGGAGCCTCATCCCGGAGAAGGGGCTGCCTGAGGACGATCCGGACGTCGTTGTGAAAGGTAGGGACCCCACTCAGTGCACCCTGGAGGCCCCCAATCCTAACCCTCCAGGGGATAATGTCGCCTCCCGCTGATGCTACTTCGACACCCATCCTTGCACCAGGCTGGCTGTACCGCGAGCCCCGCGGAGGAGGGGCGCGGCCCTGGCTGCCCCCGCGCCGGGCCTGGTTCGTGCTCACGCGGGACTCCCTGGACCAGTTCAGCAGCAGCGGGAAGGGGGCGCGGCGTCTCGGGAGCCTGGTACTCACCAGCCTGTGCTCGGTCACCGGCCCAGAGCGCAGGCCCAAGGAGACTGGTGAGAGACCTCGTGCGGACTCTCCTACCTTCACGGGCAGGGGCCCAGCCGGCCCTGATCACCCTCCGAGGCCTCTCTTTCCCCCAGGTCTGTGGTCAGTGACTGTGTCTGGCCGGAAGCACAGCGTCCGCCTCTGCTCCCCGCGCCAGGCAGAGGCAGAGCGCTGGGGGGTGGCACTGCGGGAAGTGATCGCCTCCAAGGCGCCGCTGGAGACCCCCACCCAGCTACTGCTCAGGGACATACAGGTAAGAGAGAGGATTCCAGCAAGTGCCAGGAGAGTAGTGGACGCAAAAGCTTTCTGGGCTCATGGGGAGCTCCCTTCTCCATCATGGTGACCCTCTCCCTGGCCCCTAGGAAAGTTGTGGGGACCCAGAGGCCGTGGCCCTCATTTACCGGCGGAACCCAATTCTGAGGCACACCAGTGGAGCCTTGTACGCCCCGCTCCTGCCCCTGCCCTATGGAGTCAATGCCCCAGGTGAGTGGGCACCAAGTCCCCTGGATGCGGTGGGGTGGGTCAGAGGTAAGAATCTGAATGCCTTAACTGGCAGGGACCTAAGCATCCTCAAGGGGCCTACCAGCTCCTCATTTTCAAGGTGAAACCAGAAACTGGCGAAGGTGGGGGAAGGGGAGCCAGAACAGACAAAAGGGCCCCTTTGACCACCTTCTCTACGGGTCTCATTCTGACCACCCATGTTCCATCAGGAGATTTTACACTCCCTCTTCTATTTTTTCATTATACCTTTGAGACCAAGTTATATTACCTTTATAAGTGGTAGAAAAGCCACCACTTTGGGAGAATGTGCTGGCCTCATTCAGCTTTACTTCTCCCTAAATGTGGCAGCAGCTGGCCCAGATCCTAAAGCTAGAGGATTAATGGGTGCTGGGAGAACCTTGGTTTTCTGACTCCTAATCCAGTCTGTTTTCTGGCCCGTGGTGATGGCTTCCAGTACCCAGTTACAGAATCTGGGGCTTGAACCTATGTCCCTTAGTCTATCCCTCTACTTTACTAACTCAAAGTCCAGGCTTATTGGGATGCAGATGGGAGGATTCCTGGGGGGCAAGGGTTTACCACTTGTAAAGTTTGGCTCTGTGGGACCATTGCTTTCCCTTCACTCTTCCTATCATTCGTACCTCCCCTCCTTGCCACCCCCTGTCCCCTTATACTCTCTCTGACCTTCCCTTGGTTCATGCCTTCCTCCCAGGGCGCAGCTCTGAGTCCCCTCTCCAAACCATCCCTCCACCCCTACCCTCCCACAGGTCCAGGCTATGCACCCTTGCGTGAGGAGGCGGTGCGGCTGTTCCTGGCACTGCAGGCGCTGGAGGGGGCGCGGCGCCCCGGGCCCTTGATGCAGGGTGTGCTCCAAACCTGCCGGGACCTGCCCGCACTCCGCGACGAACTCTTCCTGCAGCTGGCTAAGCAGACCTCGGGCCCTGCGGGGCCCCCTGGGCTCCCAGCTACCCAAGACCCTGCCGCCCTGCGGTATTGGCAGCTCCTCACCTGCATGAGCTGCACTTTCCGGCCTGGGAGAGCTGTACGGGGGCATCTCCTGGGGCATTTGGAGAGGTGAGAGGGGAGGAGCGGGGTAAGGCCAAGGTGAGGGAGCTACAGGGCTGCCAGGGAGTGACAGGCCTTTGCAAAAAGTTTGGTAGGTGAAGAAGCCAGATCCAGAGAAGGGAAGGTACTTGGCCAAGGTCAGGGCTGCTGGTACTATATACAGTGCCTTTGTGGGAAATACAAGATCATATTCCACTTGTAAGCAGATAAATTACAATACGCCCCCCCCCCCCCCCCCCCGCCTCCTTCGGGCAGAGGAATAATTAAAAGGCTACTTTTGCTGAGGCTGATGGAGGCCAGCGCCAGGGCTTAGGAAAGCGCAGTAAAGTGGCTGGATTTCGGACTTTAGCCTGAAGGACGATCTCGGAGGCTGTTGGAAGTGGACTGGGGCAGTTGGGAGAGAGCTTCCAGGGGACTTAAAAAGTAATTCAGCTCCATAAGAATTACAGGGGAAAGATTTAGCAGAGCCGTCAAGGAACTTGAGTTGGGGGCTGGGGGAGGAAATCCACGAGGTAAACCATAATAGAAGGCGAGAGGGAGGGTGAAAATGAAAGCCCTTGGAGCACTGAGATCCCAGGGTTCCTCCTAACCCAGGACGGAGCAGGCACTCCCAGACTCGGAACTGGCGGAATATGCGCGCTTCATCCGGAAAGCTCTGGGCCGGACGCGCGGCCGAGAGCTGGTGCCCTCGCTGGCAGAGATTTCCGCACTGAGCCGGCGACAGGAGCTGTTGTGCACCGTGCACTGTCCGGGGGCTGGTGCCTGCCCGGTGGCCATCGACTCCCACACCACAGCCGGGGAGGTGAGGCCACAGAAAGGCCCCCCTGCACCCCCAACCCCCTCGCTCCCAGCTTCTCATGCCTGGTTTTCCCGGTTCCTGGGCCCTAGGTTTGCCCGGAGTCTCACATTTCGGCAAAGGAGGGAGAGGTGGTGACAGAACTGAGACCCCTTCCCCTCCCAGAATCCTGCCAATACCCCAGGGTGGTGTGACTTTCCCCTCTCCCTTTCCGCCTTCTAGGTGGCTCGAGAGCTGGTGGGACGGCTGGGCTTGGCCCGGAGCCGCAATGCTTTCGCACTGTACGAGCAGCGAGGGGCCCAGGAGCGAGCCCTGGCTGGGGGTACCCTCGTGGCTGACGTGCTCACCAGGTTTGAGAAGTAAATGTCCAGCCCCAGCCCTGCTCTCTATTAACTCACCTATTTCTCAGCTTCGGTCAATCACTAAGAAACATTTACCGAACGCTTGCCACTTGGCGTGTGTAGTGATGTTCTCTGGTTTACACTTGGATCCCTGCCCGCGGGCGGTTTGCAGCTTACATTCTGGGGTCACCTCCGCGGTCCACTCCGCCCGGGCCCCGCCCCAAACACAGGGCCCCGCCCCCATCCCAAACTACAGGCGCCCTGGTGGCCCTGCTTCTCCTTCGCCACGCGCCCTTTTCTCTTATGCAGTTTGGCTGGGGAGGAAGCTGGGCTGGAGGACTCCCCGGACTCTGGGTGGAGACTGTGTCTGCGTCTTCACGGACCTCTGCACCCTGACGGGCTGTCCCCAGACGGTCACGAACTGCCTTTCCTCTTTGAGCAGGTGAGGACCTCCGGTGTTCACGCCTCCAAGCAGACCCCCAAGTCTGAACCCTTCCTTTCCTGGGTCGTCTCATTTAATCATTAGGTAACCCCAACGGAGGCTTTAATCTAGAGACCTCCTCACGTTCCATACCCCGAGGTGTTTTCGCGACTGCATAGACGCGGCTCGCGCACTGACACCGGGTACCTCCCCTGTAGGCTCACGCTCTGCTGCTGCGGGGCCGGCCGTCCCCGCCCGACGACACGCTGCGCGCCCTGGCGGCGCTGCGCCTGCAGAGCCTGCACCGCGACTTCTCCCCGCGGGTGCCCCTGCCCCGCCTGGACCGCTTGCTGCCGCCCCCCACCCCGCCCCGGGAAGACCCGCCCCGCCCGGCCCCCAGGCCGCCCCGCTCCGCCGCCCTGCTGGCCGGGGCACTCTGGAGCCCGGGCCTGGCCAAGAGGCGGGCGGAGCCGGCCCGGCGCGGCGGGGCGGGCCGCACGGCGGGAAGCACAGCTCGCGAGGGAGGAGGCGGCGCCGGCACGGCGGCTGCTGTGCTGGGCGGCTGGAAACGGCTACGGGGCATGGGCCGAGCTGAGGCCATGGCTGCCTACCTGGCCCTGGCAGCGCAGTGTCCGGGGTTCGGCGCTGCTCGGTATGACGTTCTGGAGCTGAGCACGGTGAGGGGGAGAAGGGAGAAGGGGACTCTGGTGGCCCAAGCCCCAAACCTTTGCCCCAGAGCCACAGGCCCCCACTGTGAGTCACTTCATTCCCGACATCCAGAACAGCCGCCCATCTCAAACCCCAGGAGTCACCCGTCCTTGGGCCCTCACATCCCTGGAGCCATAGCCACCTCCACAGTGCTGTGACTCATAGTGGGAGGTCAGGAAACTCCCTGCTCACAGCCATCTCCCCCTACCAAAAGTAATGCTGCAGGGTCTCCTCTTTCCACCCTGACTCTGCCTGTCTCTCTGCAGGAGCCTGGCGGGGGTGCTCCTCAGAAGCTATGCCTGGGCCTGGGAGCCAAGGCCATGTCCCTCTCCCGGCCGGGTGAGACAGAGCCCATCCACAGTGTCAGCTATGGCCATGTGGCCGCCTGCCAGCTAATGGGCCCCCACACCCTGGCACTGAGGGTGGGAGAGAGCCAGCTCCTCCTGCAGAGTCCCCAGGTGAGTGGGAAGAGGGGCTGTGGAAGGAGGAGGGAAGGGATGACATGAAACATTTGTTGCACACCAAGCATAGGCCAGGTACTGGGAATCCAGCAGTGATCAAAGACAAGCTCAAGGAGCTTACATTAGAGTGGGGGAGTCAGACAATAAACAAGGAATCTCAGGCTACAAAGGAAAGTGACAGGAAGTGACTGGAGAGGACACAGCATTAGGTAGTCAGGGAAGGAGTCTCAAAAAGGATGAAATTTGAAGTAGCCATAGGAAGGTCTGGCAGAACAGCAATTCCAGGTAGAGGGAATTGCAAGGCAAAGACCCTGAGATGAGAGTGAACTTGGCATGTTAGAAGAGCAGAAAAAAGCAAGTATGACTGGCACATAGGGAGTGAGGAAGACAATGGTGATGAGGAAGGATGGGTTGCAGGGGCCAGAGCACATAGGACCCTGGTGGGGAAGTTGGAGCCCTAGAGCCCGAAGGGAGGATGAGAAAAAGAGAACCCAATGGCCCATGTTGCACACTGCCCTCTGCCCTCTCTTAGGTGGAAGAGATCATGCAGCTGGTGAATGCCTACTTAGCCAACCCCTCCCCCGAGAGGCCCTGCAGCAGCCCTTCTCCTCCATGCCAAGACCTGCCAGACACCTCCCCTCCCAGCCAGTACCCGGGCCTGGAAGAGCCCCAGGGACAGTCTGGCTGCTTGGGGCAGCTGCAGGACTGAGCCTGCCAAGAGGTCACGACTTCCCTCCTGCCTCCAGCCTGGGCCAGGACTGCTCTGAGATTTGAGGGAAACATGGACCCTTTTGGCCCTGCAGGGACAGGGCACGCCCCACACCCAAGGGCTGCAAAGGGTGTGGACAATTTTCTAGTTTGTTTCTTAATTTATTTGTAGAAGAGAAGCAAAAAAAATCCTTATTTACACAAACCCTTCCTGTGTGAGTGTTGTCAGTAGGACAAGTTGGAGCCCCAGGGTTGTGAGCTCCGCCCCTGGGGACGCCCACACTCTGGGCTTTTACCAGCCTCTGAGGGGAGTCTGGACACCACAGAGCTCCACCCTCCTTGGCTTTCTGGATTTAACCTCCTCCTGTCCAGTATGCTGCCACAGGGTTGTGGGTGGCGCTGGCAAGAAGGCAGTATTGGAAGCTGACAATTACTCACCCTCCCTGCTCCACTGAGTGGTGTAGGGGCAGCCTGCTGGCATCCCTGAGGCTGAAGGGCAGTGAGTCATCAGGACTGGCACTGCCCCTGTTTTTACCCTGATGTCCACCCTGGGCCATGGTTGGGTCCATCATTGGTATGCCTTCTGCTTTGGGCCTAGAACAGAGAGAAGCTTGGGGCAGATAACAGACCCAAGAATTTCTATGGCACAGAGAAAGAAAGCAGGATGGGTTCAGCCCTACTCCTGAACTCTGTTCCTGCATATCAGGTTGAGTTGAATTGGGTTGAATCCCTGGGACTCTGATGGCCCTGGGCACTGGGAATCCAGAGTCCCGGCTTTCCTGACCTGCTCAGAATGCAGTGGCCCTACTTTGGCAGAGTCTACCTCCTCTGCCCAGAGTGGAGGAGGCTGGGGCAACATTAGCCCACACTGGGCTGGAGCTTAGGCACTGAGGAGACAGCAGACCAGGAAACTTCTGTGATCTCGAGAGAAGGGCTGACTCCAACAAAACAGCCTGGTCCCAGGTGAGGGATGCCAATGGAAACAGTGGACACACTAAGACTTGAACTAAGTGGTAAGAAGTTAGAGGAGGTAAAGGCCACAATACTGTCACGTTCCTAGAAAATGGAGATGCCTTCACCATCCCTCATGTTCACAGATCAAGCCCTGACTATCCTGACAATCAAGCTTTATTACTTTATCACAAGCATATTAACAGTGAGGGCATAGAAGGGAGGATGCAGGACCAGCTCATGTGCTGGAGATGAACCAAGAGATGTTGTCAATAAGTTGGGTCAGAGGGGCCAGGCATGGTGTAGGCTGTGCCTCCTGTCCAGAGGGAGTCGTGGAGAGGAAATCACTGCTCCTGCGTGCCCCAGGAGATGTAGTCCGGCTGTGTGGCAGCATGGTACTCATCAATGAGCTCCTGAACAACCTCTCTGGACCTGTCCATCTCGTCAAAGTTGTCCTTAAACATGTCTTCCTTGCGGAACTGCTCCAGGAAGGCATCCCGCTTCCGAAGCTTGTCAAACTGCTGGCAGGAACTTTCAAAGAGCTGAAAGAGATGAAAATCTCCAAAATGGGAGCCAGTGTAGGACAAGTTAGGAATGGACTAGGGGAAGAAGATGAAAGTGACTAGTCCAACAGAGTGGCCAAAGAAGACCAAGTGACTAGACTCACCGAGGAGATGCTAGTGTGGTTGGCCATCATGAGCCCACTGACCCGGTGGGCTGAGGGCAGGTAGGGAGACTTCCTCGACAGGGCCACCTGGATGCTGGCTGGGCCCCAGGGGATGAAGTTGGCCAACTTCCGTTCCCGGATCCTCTGCAGGCTCTTGTGGACCTGGGGTGGGCACAGGGGCAGTGGGGGTAGCCTCTCCTCTACCTCTGCGGGTGCTGAGGGTAGAACAAAAGGGCCTCGCCTACCTGGGTGGGGTCCACCTCTCCCTGGATGATGTTGAGGATGGCGATGTAGCAGTGGTTGGTCTGGCGGTCCCGGCCTGTGGACACCATCACGTTCTTGGGCTGCAGCAGCCGCCTCATCACATCTAGGACCGTGGTCTTCCTCACGCTGGCCACCTGATGGGAGGGTGGGTCACAGGGATCAGGCCAGCACTCAGGGCACAGTCCAGAGATACACGGGCAGAGAAGTAAACTCAGCCCCCATCAGACCCTTGGTAGAATAGTCTCTGTGGCAAGAGCCAAAGGCAGAGGGAAGATGGACAGCAAGTTAGCAAGATAGTGGCCTGCTCTGTGCCAGTGCCTGAACCTCTGGGGGCCAAAAAGGGCAGCTCCTGGGGCAGCGGAGAGCAGAGAAAGGCTAGGCCAGGGCCTGCTGGGCCCAGGGCCAGCCTGGCCTGGGACACTGAGGGCTGCTCTTACTGACTGGTCTGTGGTGAGGGGGGTGTAGCCGGTCATGAGGAAGTGGAGCCGTGGGGTGGGAATGAGCGAGGCGATGAGGCCGATGAGGTCGTTGTTCATGTAGCCGGGGTAGCGCAGGGTGGTGGTGCTGGCCGACATGATGGTGGACACCTGGGGACAGGGGTGCCATGTCATGGGCCTCGGCCTGGGCAGGACCTCCCTTCCCCAAATGGTCCTTCAGCAAGGAGGGCTTCCTTCTAGTTCAAAGGAGCCCAGGAGTGGGGGCTCACCAGCTGGTTGATCTGAGAGAAGGACGGGTTCTGGATGTGTAGGCGGTCTGTGGCGATCCGGTTCAGGGCCGTGTTGTCCAGCACCACCTGGGGGGACAGGAAAGAATCACAGCACCTTGTTGTGGAGAAAGGAGGCATAGAAATAAGATATTGGTTTAGTCCCTGCTGAACTCTAAAGCCAGGAAGTAGGTTTGTTATTTTAAAAGGAAAGTACAAAAAAATAAGTAAAAAAATAATAATAATAAAGGGAAAGCAATGTTTCTGGGGCATCATGAGACACTTTTGGACCGTGCAGGGCAGTAAGGAAATATGTGAGTAGCCCCATGTGCTACACACTGCCTGGCTCTGCAGAGACCACAGAGAGGGAAACACGCGTGGTCTTTCCCCTCATTAGGCCTGCAGTCTAGTGGAGGGAGACAGACGTTAAATATAAAACAACAGAAAGCTACAGTTAACTACCTGAAATATGCACAGAGGATTCTGACCTTGACTGAGTAGTCAGGGAAGGTTTTGCCAAGAAAGTGACCCTTGAACTGAGAGTTCAAGCATTAGCAGGCATTAGGTAGGCAACGTGGGGATCCGTGGTGGTGGTGGGTATATTCACTTTGTTGAGAGTCTTGCTGCCTGAAAGGACTGTGAGCAGCTTGGAGGCCAGGACCTTATTTCTTAATTTGGCTGACAGGTATGGCTTTGTTGGTCCTCTGTTCTCTGTGTGCGCAGGGGCTTGGGAAGGGCAGGGTGTGTATGACTCACTGGCTTGGGGAGACAGACCAAAGCCCCCAACTCCCTCTTCCTTTGCTCACCACACAGTCTGCGTTCTGGGTCAGCCTCTTGAGTGTGAGGAGAGAGTTGTAGGGCTGGACCACCACGTCGCTCATCTCGTCCTGGTAGGGAAACACTGAGTACGTCTGCACCAGCTTCTTGGGGTACCTGAGGGTGAGGAAGAGGGAAAAGGGGAGGTTGGCACAGTCAATTGGAAGGACCCCCATCACTGCCCATCTCTGTCTTCTCGAAGGCAACAAGGACCGACCCTTTCCAAGGGCCACCAAGCTCTTATACAAAAGGGGTGAGGACAGAACTGAGTCTTCAGAGCCAAAAAGGATAAGGTTCAAGCAGCAAACTCTGCAGATACCCTCCTCTCCCTAGGTAAACCCTATGACTCAAAAGGGATAGTAGCACACTTCCCAGCTCAAGAAAAAAAGTGACAAAAAGGAAAGCCATTACCCAGGGAACCAGGGTTAATGCCCACTCCCCCAAAACAGGCCTACCTGTCATTCAGTCGCTCTAGGAGGTAGGAGCCTAGGCCAGAACCCGTCCCCCCAGCAATGGAGTGACACAGCACGAAACCCTGTATAGGAATAACAAACTCACAGTTTCCCCCACTGTACTCTCACAACAGGCTTCTGACACCAGCTGTGTGGTGGTTATACCTCACACATCAGTGAACAATCAATTCTGCAGTAGACACCAGCTGGGTGCCCAGCAAGTCAGTTCAATTCTGCACTATCCGCAGACTGTGCCTGACTTATGATGGTTCAACTTTCTGAGGGATTTATTGGATGTAACCCAATGCATTGCAACTTACGATATATTCTGATAAACCCATCATAGGCTGAGCATCATCTGTACCTGGAGATAGCATCAGAAGCCACAGGTTGAAGGCTCAGTTCTACAAGACTGCCCCCCACTTCCACTGCCAATCACAAGCTCCAGGTTGTTTTACCTGTGTCTCTGACCAACAGGCTATAAATTGTGGTTCTCAGGACCCCCTCCTTGGGTTCAATTAATTTGCTATAGCAGCTCATAAAATTCAGGGAAACACTTACATGTACTGGTTTATTATAATATAAAGGATATTTTAAAGGATATATTATGAATAAACAGCCAGATGAAGAGAAAGTCCCTGGTCTGGAAGGGTCCCCAGCACAGGCGCTTCTGTCCCTTGGATTTGGGGTATACCACCCTCCCAGCAAGTGGAGGTGTTCTTTTTATCTTCCTGGAAGACCCTGGACTCAGTCCTTTGGAATTTTTATGGAGGCTTCATTACACAGGCACAATTGATTAAATCATTGTACATTGGTGATCAACTCACTTTTTTTTTTTTTTGAGATAGGGTCTTGCTCTGTTGCCCTGGCTAGAGTGCAGTGGCATCATCATAGCTCACTGTAGCCTCCAACTCCTGGGTTCCAGTGATCCTCCTGCCTCTAATTTTTAAAATTTTTTTTGTAGAGACAAAGTCTTGCTCTTTCTCAAGCTGTTCTCAAACTCTGGCCTCAAGGGATCCTCTCGCCTCAGCCTCCCAAAGTGCTAAGATTACAGGCACCATGCTGCAATCTTAAGCCCCTCACCTCTCCTTAGAAGGAGGGGGTGAAGGTGGGGCTATAAACTACAACCCTAAGAGCATAATTTTGTTTCCCTGGCAACCAGCCCCCATCTAGTGGTAATCTAGGAACTTTCCAAAAATCACCTGATTAACATTAAGCTCAGGTTTGGTTGGAAGGGGCTTGGTATAAATAACAAAAGATTGTTTATCTCTTTGGAGCTGTTCCAGAAACCAAGGATAAAAGGTCAAATATTTTAACAAAAGATACTCTTATTGCTCTAGTCACTTAGGAAATTACAAGGGTTATAGGCACTGTAAGCCTGGAATTGTGGAAAAACACAAAAACATATATATCACACTATCACTCCCAGCGTGAGGAGAGATAGAGAGGCAATTCTGGGAGTTGGGGGAGAGGCTTTCCTTGTCTCATACCCCACTCTCAACACACTAGCGTCTCAAGGCTGCCTCTTCTCTATCCAGGCTGAGGCTTCTTGGGAAGGTTCAGAATGAGAGAAGCAGCTGAATGACTCATGCCTAAGGAGCTGCTGCCATCCAGATTACCACTTCCCCTTGCGAACAAGGACTGTGTCTTATTCCCCTCAATATCCCACATCTGATGCTCAATGGAGTTTGAATTGAATTGCCCCCATCACATCATAGGCTAACTCCTGACCTTTCCCCAGCACTCTTCAGCCTTCCCCCACTCACTGCCCTCCCCCAGCAGAACCTCACCTCTAGACTGTCACTGCCATCTGCTTCTCTGTCTATGATGTCAAAGATGTCTTCATGGATTTTCTCACCCTGTATAGAAACGTGGAAGGGGAAGATTGGTCCAAAAGTTCCGGAGAGCATCAGGAACTTTGCTCTGGGACATTATTGCCACCCTGAAGCAGAGCCTTGGCTGTAGCACTCAACCCATAAATGCTACTTTTGCAAATGATTTGCACAAATGTGCATAAACCTCTCCCTGGCTTTCCCTCTCTTTAGGGCATCCCTTTGTCTCTTATTTATTGTCAATCTGGTCTGTTCAAATTCCTAGGTTGCTTGAGCCTGCCCTGCCCCAGGGTGAGAACATTAAGGGTTTCTGGGATGGTCGCCTGGACACCTGGGAGAAGCCGCTGGCCCAGTTGTTGCCAGCTCCTCCTCCGTGCTCTGACAGGTAGATGTTCTCTGGATTGTAGAGCTTGGCATAGGGGGAGTTGAGGATGGAGTGGATCACCCGGGGCTCCAGGTCCAGCAGCACAGCCCGGGGGATGTAGTGCTCATCGTCTGCCTGTCAAGGGAAGTCCAGGAGGGGGCCCAATCAGCTAGGCAGGCCAAGTCCTAAGTCCTCCCAACTCTAGCTCCTTCTGGCCCTCCCTCCTCAAATGAGCCGCCTGGCCCCTCTGCCCAGCGGGTTTCCCAGTACCAGGCCACTCCCTTCCCTTCAGGCTCGTGGGCCCCTGGCTGCCATGGCCAAGTCGCTGGGGGCACCTGGTAGAAAAAGACGTCCTTGCGGTCAGTGCCCTCGGTGGCGAACTCCTCCACGATGCCCTCGGGGCTGATACCATGCTCGGCGCACAGTTGTTTCCAGAACTCGAACCCAACTGGGGGAGGGGGGAGATGCCCGGGTCTGCTAGAGCCCTAAGGCCTGAGGAGCCCAGTTTTAGGGTCAGAGGCTGTCACAACCAGAGAGGGTGGACCTAAGACGCCTGGGTCTGGGAGCTGTCACAGCCCAGGGCTGGAGGCACAGCTCTTGGTCTGAGTCATCATGCGCAGTAGGACAGGAGGTTCATGGAAGGGAAATGGGACTGGCACTTGGGTGGGACCCGAAGGGGCAGAACCAGAGACTGGCGGGGCCCGGCGCTCGCTTGCTCACTCTGGTTGCCGCACTGGCCCAGCTGCAGGGTGATGATCTCCCGGGGCATCGCTCTTCAGACGTGGGCGCGCCAGCCCCAGCCTGGCGGGAGTCACGCGCGAGACGAATGCCTGGCAGCCCGGCGCGCATTACGTGGGGAGCGCGCGCTCCCTCCGTCTCTTGACGCGGGCGCTCGGTCTGCGCGTGTGCAGTTCGGGCAGCTCCTCGGCGGCCACAGGGCCGCGGAGCCCAACCTGGGCATCATTTTATCCCTAAGCAGTCGCAGCTGGAATTTCAGCACAAGCGCAGAGTGAGGCCACGCCCTTTCCTGCCCACCGCTCCGCGCCTGCGCGGGGAGATTTAAGGGGGCCAGCGGGGTCGTCACCTGGGTGTGAGGGAGAGAAGAGGAGGGGCGGCCAGGTCGACGTGATGGTCCAGGTGTATGCAGTCACCTATTATATAGGTAGGTGAGCGACTCTGTGGGCTCTGCTAGGTCCAGGGGATGAATTCAAGCCAACTTCTCTTAAATTTTTATTCTTTTTCTTGTGTTACAGTACATATTTATATAATTTATCATTTTAACCACTTATTAGTATCGCATACCGTTCTGGGGCATTAAGTACATTCACGTTGTTCTATAACCATCACCACTACCCATCTGCAGAACTTTTTCATCTTCCCAAACTGAAACTCTATACCCATTAAACGGTAACTTCCCATTCTCTCCGCCCGCCAGCCCCTGGCAATCATCATTCTACTTTCCGTCTCTATGAATCTGACTGTTCTAGGTTTCTCATACAAGTGGAACCATAAAGTATTTGTCCTTTTGTGTCTGGCTCTTTCACTGGCTTGCTTCTTTCTTTCTTTCTTTCTTTCTTTCTTTTTTTTGAGACAGAGTCTCACTCTGTTGCCCAGGCTAGAGTGCCATGGTGTCAGCCTAGCTCACAGCAACCTCAAACTCCTGGGCTTAAGCAATCCTCCTGCCTCAGCCTCCCGAGTAGCTGGGACTACAGGCATGCACCACCATGCCCGGCTCATTTTTTTCTATATATACTTTTTAGTTGCCTATATAATTTCTTTCTATTTTTTTAGTAGAGATGGGAGCTCACTCTTGGCTCAGGCTGGTCTCGAACTCCTGAGCTCAAACGATCCACCCGCCTCGGCCTCCCAGAGTGCTAGGATTACAGGCGTGAGCCACCGTGCGGGCTCCTTTCTTTTGACAGTTCCAATTTCACCACCCCCAACACTTAGTACTTCTGTTTTTTTTTGATAATAGCCATTCTAATGGGTATGAAGTGATAACTCATTGTGATTTCTGTTTTACTGTAAATTATGGAAAAATTTAAACATACAAACATGATTTTGTGCCTTTACTTTTTTGTGTGTTTTAAAACTTTATATAAATGGCTTCAGAATGTAACATCCTTTTGCAATCTGTTTTTACACCCTACATTATGTTTTTGTGGATGAGCCATGTTGATACATGCAGATTTATATCATTCTTTTTATCTGTTTTGTAGTATTTCATTGGATGAATAAAATCAGTGTATTTCTGGACAGGGGCAGTTATATTGTTCCCGGCTATTCCCCACTACCTCAGAGTTGTCCTCTTGTGAACATGAAGGACACTGTTCCAGGCATGTGTAGTTTCAGCTTTACTAGGTTTTGCATATTTTCTCCTAGATGTACCAATTTAACTCTTATTAGCAATAGCGGCCTCATTTCTCTACAGCCACATCTACACTGGGGTTACCAGAAGTCAAATTTTGTCAAGACCATGGATGCTGAGAGAAACTTCATGGTTGGAATATCCAGTTATGATCACAAGTGAAGTTAATTCACTTTTCTTGTTACTGTTCTTTTTGGGATTCTTCCTCTGGGAATTGCTTGTTCATAGCCTTTGCCCATTTTTCTATCAGATAGTTTCTCTTAGAGCTCTAAGCTATTATAGAAATTTATTATTCGTTGTATGCAAATATCCTCTCAGTCCATAGCTTGTCTTTGCGCCTTATCTTTTGTACTGGAGAAGATTTTAATTTTAATGTTAACTTACCCATCTTTTCCTTTATGTTTTGCACGTTTTATACTCTTAGAGTATAAACGTCCCCATCCCAGCGCCATGCATGCATCCTTGTTTTCTTCCAAAAGCTCTGTAATAGTTTTGCTTGTTCCCTGTAGGTCTTTAGTTCATCTGGAATTTATTTGGAGGCGTGCTGTGAGATAGGGATCTACTTTATCTGTTCCATATGGATGGCCAGTTGTCTCCAAACCAATTTTTGCGGAGTCGGTGCAGCCTCCCCCACCCCCTGGGGCATTCCAAGCGGCGCTGCAACTTGGGCCGCTCCTGGCCGGTCTTTCGCTCGCATGGTCGGTCTGTCTGTCCCTCTCTGGCTGGCTTTCTCTGGGAGCCGCTGCAGAGGCGCTGGCAAAAAGCACCATTGCCAAAAGTCATGCTCAGACGAGGTTTTTTGTTTTCTTTTCTCTCACTCGCCTTTTTATAAAAGAGAACTCGGCCGCTCTCCAGTCCCCGCCGCCCAGAATCCTCCGGGCTTCTTTAGAAGACTCTGGCTCCCCCGACGCCCGCCCCGGTCCCCGCCTTGGCTGTTTCCCTCCCCTCTCCCCACTGGGTCTCCCAGCTCCCTTCCTCCAGCTCTGGCCCGGAAGATTTCCGATGTCTCCCAAGAGTACCCGGTAGCCTCGCCCTTTCTGGGAGGGTCTGGCTACTCCCTTTGAAGTTTAAGGGTGGGTCGGAGCTACGCCGTTAGCCTAGTGGCTCCCTTCCCCCCACAGAACCGCTCCTGGGGGGCTGGCTACCTTCAGAGGCTTTGCCAAAACCCTGTCCCAGTCCTGTGCCAGGTGAGGAGAAAGGCTTCAGAGATGAGAGTAAACTTGCCTCCTGCCCTGTGAGCCTGGGAGAGCTCAGTTTACTTCCTTTAAAATAATAAGCTGTCAGCAGTTTATGAACACTTGGGAAACAGGAGAGTTAAATTACACCTTTGCTTGTGATTAGTAACAGTGCCTTATTCCAACTTATAGTCCCCCTGAAATGGGAACACTTTCTTCAAATCCCCGTTTGCAGGCAAGCAGGTTAGAAAGTGTGAATCTATCTGAGCTGGAGAAGTTGCAACGCAGGTTACCTCTGAGAAGACATCTCTGACAAGCGGGAAGCTCCTCTCTTCCTACTCTTGCACAGATGGGTTGGAAACTGAAATACTTATGTACGTTGGCAGAGCTGACCATCAATCTCCCAGTTATCAGTAGGCTATGCTGAGAACTGACCTGGTAATATTGGTTAAATGAGATGAGGCATGAACACTTAGCACAGTGCCTGACTCATAGTAAGTACTCAACAAATATTAGCCACTGTTAATATCAGTAGATGGAATCAAAACTGAAGTATAGCTTGGCTGCTGTGACAAATGAAAGACCTTATTTAGATTAAAAGCAAAATGAATGGTTGTGTTACATAAATTTTAAAAAACTCTAAGTGCTTATGATCCTGTAGATTGTCAGTTTTAGATCTAACTTCCATTGATGTTGAGCAGAAGGCCCAGCCAGGTTCATGGTCCTTCTAATGCGCTTCAGATCCAGGGTCTCAGGATCATTTACCCATGGCTTGATTGTTGAGTGTTGACTTTAATTTGCTTGGCCCCAAGTTCTTTGATCCAGGTTATGATAAGGTAGTGGGATGTGGCTTTTCTTTGTCTGAGGCCTCAGTCTGCCTCTGATAATGAATGTAGCATTTGTAAACTAACATATTTGTTAAATTTCCAAAGCCTTTATTGGACACCCCAAGTTGAATAAAACATATTTTTGGATGCACCTTCATTTCTGGCCTTTCCTGAATGCCTGGCCTGCAGTATCTCAGGAGCACAGGTGTCTTGTGGAGGTCAGGAGGTAGAGATGTGAGGTGGGGAAGTGAGGCTGTGTCAGAGATTGGGAGGAAGAACATTGTGCATAACATGCAAAAGCAGCTAATTAGAGCTGCTTCAAGTCATGAGACTGGGATCCTATGACCCCAGGGTGTTTAACTTTCAAAATAAAACTTAAAATAAGGCAGGCAAAGAGCAAAAGCTCTTTAGGTGAAAGGAGTTGTACTAAATTCATATTTTAGTTGTGAAATAGAACAAAACATGGCCAGGTGCAGTGGCTCATACCTATAATCCCAGCACTGTGGGAGGCTGAAGTGGGAGAATCACTTGAGGCCAGGAGTTTGAGACCAGCTTGGGCAACATAGCAAGACTCCATCTCTACAAAAAAAAATTTTTTTTAATTATCTGGGCACATACCTGTAGTCCTAGCTAGTTGGGAGGCTGAAGCTGGAGAATTGCTTGAGCCCAGGAGTTTGAGGTTGCAGTGACCTATGATGACGCCACTGCACTCTAACCTGGGTGAGAGAGGGAGACCCTATTTCAAAAAAAAAAGAACAAAACAGGCCATTTCTGTATTGTTTTCTCAAGAAATAGGGAAAAGGAAATAAGCCTAAAAGTAATCCTGTTTGTGGATCATTTGCTCATTCATTTATTCTTTTGTTATGCACCTATACTATACTGGGTACACTGTTTTGAGCTGGGGAAATACTGATAACAGACCAAAGTCTCCTGGTTTTGTGGAGAAGATAAACATGCTCAAAGGTTAGCACTGAGTGCAGAATAGGGGGCTTAATTTGGGGGGAGAGGCCAGAGCATTAGAAGACTTTTTGGAGGAAGTGGCATGTGGCCCAAGTCTGGAAGTTCTGGTAGGAATCGACCAGGTAGACCCAATGGAGGGAGATACAAATCAATAAGAAGAAAATACTAAACAAAAATGGTTAAAGGGAATAAATAGTTCATTATTTAAAAAATACAAAAAGATGCTCAATCTCACTAGCAGTCAGAAAAATACTAATTTAAGACAAAAAATTAGATGAGCACAAATTTAAAAGATTGATAATATCTGGCATTGATGAGGATTCTGAGAAATGGGTTGTTTTCATTCACTATTTTTATATACTATTAGTGGTAGTATAAATGGATACATTATTGTGGGGCAACTGGCAGTTTCCTTGATGTGTGAAATGCATATAACCTTAGACCCAGCAATTCCACTTTGAGGACCCTATTCTACATACATGCTAGGACATGTGTACAAAGACATATGTACAGGGATGTTTGCTGCAGCATTGTTTATAATGGTGAAAAACAACCTAGGTATCCACATGTCTATCAGCATGGTAAAGTATGTAAATCCCTATGAAGGAATACAAAGGAGTCATTTGTAAGAAAAATAAGATAGAGCTCTCACTAGCATAGAAAGGTGGCCAACACATGTTAGGTGACAAAAACAAGTTACAGAGGAATATGCATAGTCTCATCCCTTATGATAAAACCAAAACCAAAGTGCTTTTGAGTGCATGTGGAAGAGAAAGGAGTGTGTGTGTGTGTGTGTGTGTGTATGTGTGCATTGGGGGAGCTGGTGAATTACAAGAAGGAGCATGTGCATAGCATGTTGTAGATGGCATGTTGAGTTTAGGGTGAACGTGGAAAATTTCAATAGTGAACTAGAGAAGTCAGCAGGGACCAGACTTGGATGTCCCTTATGGAATAGAAGCCACTGAAGGATCATGAGCAGAGTTGCAACAGGATCATATTTGCAATTCAGACAGATCCCTCTGGCAGCAGCGAGACAGGCATGCTGAAGTGGAGGAAGAGAACAAGAGAAGAAACCATGTTACCAGTCAGGTCCTTGCTGTGCATTAATCCAGGCATGAAATGAAGAGGGCCCTTCCCAAAGACAGAGAAGAGGGTACAGGTTCTAGAGATACTGAGTGGAGAGAACCTATAGAGTTCAAGAAGATTGAACATGTAATGGGGGGAAGGAGACGAAAGAGTCTGAGCTGACAGATTTCAATCTTGGGACATTGGTTGAACGTAGGGTCATTTATGAGACATGGGAAATTCAGGAGGAGAATGGTTGCACAGTTGAGTTTGAGAGAACTGAGGGATACCCTGATGAAGGTAGGGATCTGATAAGCAACAGAGAATAGGCAGTTCTAGAGCTCAGGAGAGAGGTCTAGGTGCAGAGCCTGCTGTACTTGGGTGGTGGTTAAAGCCATAGGCATTGTTAAAAAACAAAATTCCAACAAATTTAGGTTAAATATCTTAAGTGGCTTTTGTTTTTGATTCTAGAATCTGACAATATCTCACTTTATAAAGTAGAATGACTATTCCAATGAGCTAAGCAGGGGGTTGGTTTTATAGACAGAAAAGGGCTGAAGAAAGCAGAAACAGAAAACAAACAGTGGATTGGTTGTTTCAAAGTGACTTTCCTTTTTTTTTTTTTTTTTGTTGAGACAGAGTCTCACTTTGTTGCCCAGGCTAGAGTGAGTGCCGTGGCGTCAGCTTAGCTCACAGCAACCTCAAACTCCTGGGCTTAAGCGATCCTACTGCCTCAGCCTCCCGAGTAGCTGGGACTACAGGCATGCGCCACTATGCCCGGCTAATTTTTTCTATATAGATTTTTAGGTGTCCATATAATGTCTTTCTATTTTTAGTAGAGACGGGGTCTCGCTCAGGCTGGTCTCGAACTTCTGACCTTGAGCAATCCACCCGCCTCGGCCTCCCAGAGTGCTAGGATTACAGGCGTGAGCCACCGCGCCCGGCCTCAAAGTGACTTTCCTTACAGAATTGAAACAGAGGCGACTCCCTTATCTTGCCAACTCAGGTAGTCTGGGCCTCTTTAGATTGGTTGTTGTGAATCTCCAGGGTTTTTTTTTTTTTTTTTAAAAACTGGCCTGTTGCAGAGTTTGGTTTGATTGCACGGCACCTAGCATGAGTGACGCCATTCTGGTTTGGCCACCATTGTAATAAAACCAAAAAGATCTCTGCTGGCTTGCAGATACCTCCTGGCTAGGGTAGAAGGTGACTGTCTTCCTGGGTTGGAAACCACTATACTAGATCATCTCTGGCCCCAAATTGTGTGATTCTCTCTGGCCTCTTTTATAAAGGCCAGTTATTTTTTGAAGCCCTGGCTACACAGCAGAAGTATAGGTGTCCACTCTCCACCCCACAATGGGTAGGCATTCTTTATCTTCTTTTTTTGTTGTTTGTTTGTTTGTTTGTTTGTTTTTTTGAGACAGAGTCTCACTTTGTTGCTCGGGCTAGAGTGCCGTGGGGTCAGCCTCGCTCACAGTAACCTCAAACTGCTGGGCTCAAGTGATCCTCCTGCCTCAGCCTCCCGAGTAGCTGGGACTACAGGCATGTGCCACCATGCCTGGCTAATTTTTTCTATATATATTTTTAGCTGTCTAAAATAATTTCTTTCTATTTTTAGTAGAAACGGGGTGTCGCTCTTGCTCAGGCTGGTCTCGAACTCCTGACCTTGGGTGATCCACCTGCGTCGGCCTCCCAGAGTGCTAGGATTACAGGCATGGGCCACTGTGCCCGGCCTGTTTGTTTATTTTGAGACAGGGTCTTGCTCTGTCATCCAGGCTAGAGTACAGTGGCGTCATCATAGCTCACTGCAACCTCAAACTTCTGGGCTCAAGTGATCCTCCTGCTTCAGCCTCCCAAGTGGCTGGGACGACAGGCACGTGCCACCATGACTGGCTGATTTTTCTATTTTTTGTAGAGTTGGGGTTTTACTCTTGCTCAGACTGGTGTCAAACTCCTGACCTCAAGCAATCCTTCCGCCTCGGCCTCACAGAGTGCTGGGATTACAGGCATGAGCCACCATGCTTGGCGTTTATCTTACTGCTACCTTTTTGGAAAAACACCCCTTCTCCTTTGAAGCACATGCTACCCAGCTCCGCCACTCTCTACTCTTGTTCCAATTATCTACCTACTTCCTATCACTCCTCCACATTCTCCAAAGACTGTTCTCCACACCAAGCGTCACCTTCATCCTCGGTGACTTTTACATTCATATGGGTGGTCCTAGCTGGAGTGGCTTAACTGCTCCTTAATCTGAAACCTGACTGGCTCGTTCTTGTACCACCGCTTCCTGCACCTCCATTTTCTCATCCCCTTTGTCCCATTCTTCCCAATGTGGGTTTCACTCTCCTCAGCTATCACATTCCTCAGCCCCTTCCTCGCCTCACATTCTTCTCCGAACAGCCTGGACATGCAGATCCATTTGTCCTCTCTTTCCCGTTCTTCACCTCATCCTCCTGGGAAGAACTTGGCTGCAGCCCTGGTTCTCGCTGACTTCCTGCCCTCAAGGGCAGCTGAGCCAAGCAGACAGTTGCCATGACAACCTTGTGGTCTCTAACCTCCCCCCCCCCCCACATCCCTCTTTAGCCCTGGGCTGGGAGTCCTTCTGGGCTGTCCTTCTCAGCCCTGTCTTCTGTTTCCTACCTTTATCTACCTCCCCCCTCATTGTCACTCTCCACAGATAACTTCACTCCTACTTGAAGGTGAAAATAGAAGCCATCAAGCAGAAGCCCCCTCAACTTCCTGCCCCCCACTCTCACCCCGCTGAAGTATTTATTTTTATCCACACTCATCCTTTCCTCCCTTTTATTGTAGGAAAAGTTTCCTTCCTGTAGTTAATCCTTCCACCTGAGCCCTGCATCCCAATAACTCCAGCCTCCTCAGGAACCTTGGCTCTCAAAGTCCGCTCTCTGTCCCTTCAGTATTTCCACATGGAAGCCTCTCCTCTGTTCTAAAAAGCCAGGTTCCCAGACTCTGTGTTTCCAGCTCCACTATACCAGTCTCCCTCTCTCTCTTTTCCTTTGGAGCAAGGGTTGTTAACCTTTTTAAACCACTGGATGCCTTTGGCAGTCTGGTGGATGTTCTTTGAATGCATAAATTAATACACATAGGGCCAGTTGTGGTGGCTTGCACCTGTAATCCTAGCACTCTGGGAGGCCAAGGCAGGAGGAATGGTTGAGGTCAAGAGTTTGACACCAGCCTGAGCAAGAGTGAGACCCCATCTCTACCAAAAATAGAAAAATCAGCCAGTCATGGTGGCATGTGCCTATCGTCCCAGCTACTCAGGAGGCTGAGGCAGGAGGATCACTTTAGCCCAGGAGTTTGAGGTTACAGTGAGATGTGGTGATGCCACTGCACTCTAGCCCAGGTCAACAGAGCAAGACTTTCTCAAAGAAAAACCACCGTCTCAAAGAAAACCTAAAAAAACAACAAAAACACATAAAATTACCATGAAAACCAATTATATAGTTGTTACAATATTTAAAAATTGTATGATAATTTTTTGACATGAATACATGTGCTATCTTTTATTTTATGTCCTTTATTAATACATTAAATTACAAGATCTTGAAGTAGGTCTAATAACTTCTATAGTAGTGATGATTATAAACAATATTCTGAAACATCTGTATCCACTGTAATATGATAAAAATAGCTGTGATTTTTACAGGTGAACATCAGGGGTACTGCTAATACTACTGAAATGTGATGCCTATAGTCGTAATTGAAGGAGAGGCTAAATTTTAGTTAGAACTGAGTGAAAATCAAAGTGTAATTGTTTTCTCCATTCAAGTTATGGACCCTGTAAATTCTATCCATAATTGTTTGAGCTCAGGAGTTCGAGACCAGCCTGAGCAAGAGCGAGACCCTATCTCTACTAAAAAAATAGAAAGAAATTAGTTGGACAACTAAAAATATATATATAAAAAATTAGCCAGGCATGGTGGTACATGCCTGTAGTACCAGCTACTCGGGAGGCTGAAGCAGTAGGATTGCTTGAGCCCAGGAGTTTGAGGTTACTGTGAGTTAGGCTGACGCCACGGCACTCTAACTCGGGCAAAAGAGTGAGATTCTGTCTCAAAAAAAGAAAGAAAAAATTAATAAATAAATTCTATCCATAGATCGCTTGGAGGTGGTCTGTGGACTCCAGATTAAAACTCTGGTTTTAAAGTCCTGGCCAGGCACAGTGGGACACACCCCTAGTCCTAGCTACTGGGGAGGCTGAGGCAGAAGGATCGCTTGAGCCCAGGAGTTGGAGGCTGCAGTGAGCTATAATCACCCCACTGCACTCCAAGCTGGGCATCAGAGCAAGACTGCATCTCTTAAATAAATAAATAAATAAATAAACCATCTCAGGTCCCACCACAGACCTACTGAGTGCAAATTTGCATTTTTTTTAGGAGATCTCTGGGTTATTTGTATGCACATTCAAGTTTAAGGAGCACTCTTCTACAATATGCTTAATTGAGTCTTTTTATTTCTCTTATTGAAGTAAGCACACTTAAAAGATATGTAACTGACCAGGTTGAAATTACACATTCAGGATTCAGCTATGCATTTCACTCCATATAACAAAACCTAAACATTTTAAAATTGAAAAGATATAATCCACCATTGAATTTTCAAACTTTTGATTATAGACATTTCGAAACTTATTTTAAAAAGTAGCAAGAATAGTGTAATTACACCCTATGTGCCTCACAATTGATTTTAATTTTATTCTTTTTTTCTGTTTTTCTTTTTCAATAAGAATTCTCAGAGACCAAACAATTGATTTTAAATGAAAAACTTATTCTAAGTATAAATTTGAGAGTACTGTGTTTGGAATTCCATGAATGCTAAGGTACATTTGTGTATGCCACCAGTGCCTCTGCAAAAGAAATCACTCTATGTTTTTAAAATAAATGATTGTATTTTGGTTATTTTTATAGCCATTAGAGAAAGAATAGAGGCACATTTTAAAATTTTCAATTTTATATATTTTTGCATCTACTTTTTTATGCCATTTATTGGCATGTGTTTTTCATGATGGCATTTTCAGGATTCTGTGACTGTCCTTAGTTCATATCCACATTATCCCTCATTGCCATGTCCTTTCTCATAGTTGTTAACAGCTACAGTTTCAATCATAAAGGGTGTGACATTCCAGTCTGTCTGAGAAACACATTTTGCCAGGAATGAATGCCTTCCTTAAAATGTATTTGTTTAACTTTTTTTTTTCTTGCTATTCTTTAAATGTACTTTACAGAAAAGTAGCTTTTAGATAGGGATGTTTCTGTCATTTCCATTATCTGTTGTATTCCTTTGTGCAGAACAGAGATTCTATATATTCACTTTGTTGCTACTGTGCATTACGATGTTGATTTATAATATTAGAGGCAGAGTGACAGCATGCTGGATGGGACATGGAGATCATTTATTAATTAGGCCTTCCCCGCCTTTCCCCCAGTGTTCGTTCACATTCCCCAAGGAAAGGGAAGGGAAGGGGTAGTTTGCTGCAGGAAGGGCTGCCTGGAGGCTCCAGCCACAGAGCTAAGGGGTCCTGATGCAGCACTTCCATAGCCTGTTTTAGGCACCAGTCTCTTGCTTTCTATCTATCTATCTATCTATCTATGAATGAATGACAGAGTCTTGCTTTGTTGCCTGAGCCAAAGTACCCTAGGCATTGACTTCAATCTCCTAGGCTCAAGCGATCCTCCTGCCTCAGCCTCCTGAGTAGCTGGGAGTATAGGCTTGCACAACCATGGCCAGCTAATTTTTTCTATTTTTTAGTAGAGACGAGGTCTTGCTCTTGCTCAGGCTGGTCTTGAACTCCTGACCTCAGGTGGTCCTCCCGCCTCGGCCTCCCAGAGTGCTGGGATTACAGGCATGAGCCATTGCGCCCGACCAGCACATCAGTCTATTTCAACTTTTCATATCATGAATGAGAAAACTCAGGCCCTTTTTTTTTTTCAAAAAATTTATTTGCATCATTTACCAATAATAGTATCATTGTGCATGGTCTATATTTTCCTTTTATTGTACGAGTTATACATTTTGTCTCCTTCTTAAACATGATTTCTGTTTAACTCATGCTGTATCCTTTTGTCAGAGTCCCTTTTTAATAAATATCCCGCTGTCCCAGTCGCTTGTGTTTCTACGCCTTCACTGATATTTTTTCTGATGAAATTAAAAATAGTTTCTAATATAGTGAGATATTATGTTTCTTACATACTGTTTTAATGTTATAATATTTAATAAATTGATTTCCTTATGTATCTGGGATTATTTCTAGAAGCTTTATTTCTAGAGCTTCTGTTATTTTTATATGTCTGTTGAGATTTTTAGTTCATTTTGACTCAATTGATATTTATCATTCTATAAATACATCTTTCCAGCTGTGCCAGGTTAGCTTATTTGGTTAATGAAAACTGTTATTAAAAATTAACTTTTTAGGCCGGGCGCGGTGGCTCACGCCTGTAATCCTAGCACTCTGGGAGGCCGAGGCGGGTGGATCGCTCAAGGTCAGGAGTTCGAGACCAGCCTGAGCGAGACCCCGTCTCTACTAAAAATAGAAAGACATTATATGGACAACTAAAAATCTATATAGAAAAAAATTAGCCGGGCATAGTGGCGCATGCCTGTAGTCCCAGCTACTCGGGAGGCTGAGGCAGTAGGATCGCTTAAGCCGAGGAGTTTGAGGTTGCTGTGAGCTAAGCTGACGCCACGGCACTCACTCTAGCCTGGGCAACAAAGTGAGACTCTGTCTCAACAAAAAAAAAAAAAAAATTAACTTTTTTAAAACATGGTTTTAGTTTCCTGCTCGCTATCATTTGGATTGTAAACACCACAAAGTTCTCAGAATAGTTATTTAGCTGTCTAATTGAAAATGGGAAGATCCAGGCTTTTTAGTACTTTTAGGACACTTTAAGTGCTTTTAGCACTTTTTAATTAACGGTTTGTGTTTGCTCTGGAGTTCAGGGCCTGCCTGCCCCTCTGGCTCCTCTCAGGTTTCAGACTTGGGCTGTTAACCCCAGGACCCAGCAGATCTCAGACAGTCCCTTGGTGGAGGCTGTCCCCGCTGGTCTGTGACCACGCTGAGAGTTCCTGAGTGAGAACTATGGAGTCCCTTCCCTTGCTTGTTTCAAGCCCATCTGTAAATTAGTGATAGAAGCAAGTCTGCCAGTGAGTTTTCTAGATAGACCAAGACCATACAGGTTGAAACAGTGCTCCCCGGTTGAATCGCCCTGTGCTCAAAGAAGGAGTTGATGGACCAAAGAACCCTGGAAAAAAATCTGTGTGCGCTTTCCTACTTCCGTCTGTCATAGATTCTGCGTGGCTCAGGAGTGACACATGGCTTAAGGTGTTTTTCTGTTAATCACATGTTGAAGCAAAGTCGTTCTCACATGTTGGAATCAAAGTGATTTTAATCTTGCCTTCCCTAATCTAAGTTGACATCTGTGTGGCATGGTCCCTCCTCCATGGTCTCTCTAGAAGCCTTTGAAGATACTGAAAAAATTTTTTTTATACTCTCGTAGTCTTTGCTTTGTTAATATAGAGGTGTCTTTTTTTGGTAAAAGAAAAAGTTGTGTTTATTTACAGAAGGCATGATTGTACATAGAAAATCCTGAAGAATATATCAACCAACCAACAAAAAAGGCAACAGAACTAACAAGTGAGTTTAGAAAGGTTATAGGATACAAGGTCTGTATACATACGTCAATTGCATTTTTTATTCAAAATATTTTTAAAGTTTATTTTTAAAAGACTTATAAAGTATACGTAATATAAAATTTACCATTTTAACCATTTTTAAGTATACAGTTAAGTGGCACTAAGTACTTCAGATTGTACAAACATTGAGATGTCTTCTTAAGCATATAAAATTTTTTTTTTTTTTTTTTTTTTTGAGACAGAGTCTCACTCTGTTGCCCAGGCTAGAGTGAGTGCCGTGGCGTTAGCCTAGCTCACAGCAACCTCAAACTCCTGGGCTTAAGCGATCCTACTGCCTCAGCCTCCCGAGTAGCTGGGACTACAGGCATGCACCACCATGCCCGGCTAATTTTTTCTATATATATTTTTAGCTGTCCATATAATTTCTTTCTATTTTTAGTAGAGATGGGGTCTCGCTCTTGCTCAGGCTGGTCTCGAACTCCTGAGCTCAAACGATCCGCCCACCTCGGCCTCCCAGTGTGCTAGGATTACAGGCGTGAGCCACCACGTCCGGCCAGCATATAAAATTTTTGATCACTAATCATATATAAATATATACATATGATGAAGAATTGAAAATGGAATGGGGAAACCCAGCATTTTACCTGCATTTGTAACCAACTTATCAACCAGTCTGAATGTGGCAGTATCAGATTTCTCACACTACCTTGGGAAGACATGAAAAAGCTAATAATTATTTTAATAGAGGAGGACAAACCTATGTAAAATAATAACCTCTACCACCATTTTTTTGTTTGTTTTTGGACAGAGTCTCACTCTGTTGCCCGGGCTAGAGTGCTGTGGTGTCAGCCTAGTTCACAGCAACCTCAAACTCCTGGGCTTAAGCAATCCTCCTACCTCAACCTGCCAAGTAGCTGGGACTACAGGCATGCGCCACCATGCCCGGCTAATTTTTTCTGTGTATATTTTTAGTTGTCCAAAATAATTTCTTTCTATTTTTAGTAGAGATGGGGTCTCGCTCTTGCTCAGGCTGGTCTCGAACTCCTGAGCTCAAGCAATCCTCTTGCCTCGGCCTCCCAGAGTGCTAGGATTACAGGCGTGAGCCACCACGCCCGGCCTACCACCATTTTTGTTTCTTTGTTTTGAGACAGGGTCTCCCTCTGTCACAGGGGCTATTGTGCAGTGGCATCATCATAGCTCAACGCAACCTCCAACTTCTGGGCTCAAAGGATCCTTCTGCCTCAGCCTCCTGAGTAGCTGGGGCTACAGATGCTAATTTTTTTTTTTTTTTTTAGAGACAGGGATCTCACTGTGTTACTCAGGCTGGTCTCAAACTCCTGGCCTCAATCGATCTTCCCACCTCGGCCTCCCAAAGTGCTGAGATTATAGGTGTGACCCTCACACCTGGCCTCTACCAGGTTTTAAACATTACAACATGAAAATACATTTATTGTAGTAAATATAGAAAATATAGGTAAGCAGAAAAATAAAATAACAACTTGGAAGGATTGATATTGGCCTTTTATGAATTTATAACTCTGTTCCTTCTGCCACTTAAGGATTTAAATAGTATTAGCTGGTGCTTGAATTAATTGTAAGCCACAATTAGCTAGTTCAATAGCATCTCAGGGCAAGTATTGAGTTCTTGGCAGTAACAGATCAATAAGGTTCTATTTCTGGTTTTGTTTGAAACAAAACCTTATCATGGATTCATTTTATGTGTGTCTGGGTTTGTTTTTTCCCCCCTAAATGAGGTGTTTGTTTCATCAGTTGATTAAGTTTACATGTAGCACAGGAATAGATAATGTGTTTCTGCCTTCTGAATTGGAAGAGACTTGATTTTACCAAGTATTATTTACGCTCTTGGGTGATCATTAGAATTGGATAATGCAAAAGTCTGATAATGAGAATCTGGCTTCTATTCAGTTTCAAAGACAGGTATTGGTGCCAAACAGTAAACTGCCAATGATAAACTCCTTCTTATCTGCATTAGCGGAGGCTGGGCATCGCACACATTTCCCTGAAGCAGAATATCCAAATGGCCGCTGTGTCCACCGAAATGCATCATGATCTTAGAATAACAGACTCTTGTAGAAGTCCAACTCCTTATTTTATAAACCCCCGTGCCCCTAATCAGACACGTGCTCCTCTCCCAGTTTTCCTCTTGTATGTTGGTCCGATCTCCAAATCACACAGTAACATGATGAGTTATTTACATTAACACATAAACAATGGAGTGAGAAATTCTTTAGCAAGACTTATATCTTGCTCATCTTTGTTGTCTTCAGCACTTAGGACAGGGCCTGGAACTTACTAGCTACTCAATAAATATTTGTTGAGTGAATGAGTGATGAAACTGAGGCCCAGGGACAGGAAGTGACCTGCCCAAGATCGCAAATCCAATTAGTAACAACGTTCTGAGAGGCAGGTTATGATAACATTTTAATTACATTTCATTGCTTGGAAACACATAGAGGCCAGAATTGACTGGATCTTGGAATTTTGGTGACAGGTTATTGACAGAATTAGAAATTTATGTGATAGTCCACAGCATCAAGAGTTGACTCTGAGGCCTATTTTAAGAGTTTTGTGTTGTTGTTTTTGTTGTTGTTGCTGTGGTTTTTTTTTTTTTTTCTGGTACCTTAGAGTTTAGTTTTTCTTGCTAATGTGTTACCTATAGGAATGGTGGGTCCACGTTTGTGGGGAAGAGAAAGCTCCCTTGATTGGCTTTCCCATGGTTGGGAAAGGCTGGAATGGAAGAAGTCCCTATTCTATGGAAGGGCAGGGAGATCCTTCCCTATCTGTGGGATCTACAACCCCTTAACTGTGTTCATGGTCAATCTTCGTGAGAAACCCGTAATCATTTCTGGCATAGATTGAGAGGAAGGTTGGTGGTGAGCCGGGTGCATGTGATGAGCTCTCAGCCGCGTGCCACAATTAAGGCTGTTTTTGTTTTGTTGAGGCAGAGAGGATTGGAGTGGGTTGTCAGCATGAGAGACTATTAGCCCAGTGGTGGCTGTGACCTTTGAAGAGGTCGGTGTGACTCAGAAAATGTAATCTGGACAGTGGCCAGGTGGCAATTGTCACTGAGCTCAGCAGAGTCTTGCCTAAAGACGTGCCCCAGAAAATCTGCTCTAGGAGGCCTCAAGATGCTGATGCTGGCTCTTCTACTGACAGCTGGGGTGTGTGTGTGTGTTTGTGTGTGTGTATGAATGAGAGACAGAGACAAAGACAGAGAGACAGACAGACAAGAAGGGATCAGGTGTGGCCCAGCAGACTTACTAGAAGTCCTTTTCATCCACTGTTTCAAAGTGACAAAATGAGCACTAGAGTCACCTGGCTGGCCTGGATGGCCGTAGGGAAAGGTAGGTAAGGTCTGGGCCAGACCCACAGATGGAAGTGTGGAGGTGTGAGCAAGGGGAGGGGCCTGTGTCAATATCAGAGAGGAGCTGCTGCCTGAGCTAGTGGACAGGTGACAACAGTACCTGGCTGGACCTCAAGGATTAGATTGACTAACTTTTGTTCCCAAATTCTCTGCAGGTTTTTGTGCATATGGAAAACAAATAAGGAAGAAATTGAACTCAGGCTTTCATTCTTCTGACTACCTGTCTGTTAAGAAGTGCCCTCTTTTCTCACCAACAGGAATTGAGCTGGGATCCCGAGGATGGGTTTTATGAGTCAAGAATGTCTTGACATTGTTTGCAAATCTGTATGTGTATATTTTTCTAGGGAAAGGTTCATAGAAGATTCTCAAACAGATCCATGAATTCACAAAAGTTAAGAACCTTTGATGGAGGCCAAAAGCAGAGGGAAGGCATACATTTATAAAGGCCTTGTTGTTCACGTGGCAGGGATATAAAGGAGTGGAGTGTGGCAGTGTGATAGTGCTCAGTGTGGTGGCCCAGCACCTGTGGATCAGCTGCTACATCACCTGGTAACAGTACTTACCTGAGGCATGTACACATGTATCTCTAGGAGTCAGAGACAGTAGTCAGGAACTTGCTGAGTGAACGGTGACAAGTGCAAAGCATTCAGAGGAATGAATACCATGCAGATAAATACTGTGCATCCAAAGGAATATAGCTAGCAAGAATAGAGCAGTCACTGTGTGTGTGTGTGTGTGTGTGTGTGTGTGTCACTGAATACAATTGGATGCCAGAGTGGACAGAATATTGGGTTATTCTCAGGCCTGATTCAATTTACACTTCACGAGGGCCTGGTCACAAGGATTCCCAGGGGGCACACTAGACTTCAGTTTAAGGTTGTCACCTGGCCCTGAGTGGGAGACTCTCTTGAGCCATGTTGCCTATGGCAGTGTCTTAGAAGCAGAAGTAGTAGTCTGGGCTCTGTAGCCCTTTGACCTAAACTCTGTTCTGTTCATCCTTACGTCATCCTTTTCATAAACCTTGGAGACCTGGCATTTTTGTCATACTATCCCTGTGGCCAGTGCTCTCTGTGATTCAGTTCCATCCTTGGGGTCCAGGCTGCTGGAATACTCAGAGTAGAACCATTTCCAGAACTGGAAATCTAAGTGGGCAAGAGTGAAAAGTTTCAGGGAGCAGCTTTCTCTAGGTTCTGGAATGCTAAGGAAGGATGGGACACAGAGGGAACAGGAATTCTCAGGGAAGACGGGGCGGGGGGTGGGGAGTGGGGGGTGGAGCAGGGAAGGAAGATGCTTTTCAAGTTTTCGGGGGAGATTTAGGGCTGTTTGGCCCAGTGGTTTCCTCACTGGCCCAGCTGAGGATCTCTCTCAACTCCTCACTGCCTCCCTCTGGCCATCGTTTCATCTTGGCTGAGCTCCTTTGCTATTGCAAAGCTGTCTTAGAGGAACACATCCAGTCGGCAACTTTTATTGTGTGAGTGTCCTTCCAGCTGTGCCAGTTCTGACCACTCCCTTTTCCCAACTGACTTTGCAGGTTGGGCCTTGGAACTGCCATACCTTCCGCTGATAATCTATTTTGTGCAGCTGTCTACAGATCCAGTTCATGATTCATGACTATTATTTGATCTTGTAGGAAGTAAAGTCCTCATAGTCACTGGTTTGTTTCCATTCAGGTGCTAATGGCCCCTTGTATAATGTATCCACTGGGAAAATTTCCAGAGGATCAAATATCAGAAATTCAACTACATCAAGCCATTGGGTTCTTGATACCACAAGCTATTCGGTGTAAGAATCTTGGGATAACTTTATTTATGTCATGCATAAAGGGAATTTTTTTAAAGTCCATTTCTAGTTGCAGAAGTGACTTCTTTTTCTCCCCTTTTCCAACTCCTCTCTGAAAACTGTCTACTATTAAAGTCACAATGTTCCCGATCTGTAGGCCAATGTGGCAAACACATGCCTTTGTCCTGGGGTACACTATTATTTATGTGGCAAGTCTTTTAATGTCATCTTCTTAAAGGAAAGGTGAGGAGTAGAAGCTATGACCTTGACATCATTCTTTCATTTGTTCACCACATGTCTGTTGAACAGCTACAATGTGCAGGACTTGTGGTAGGTATCAGGGAAACAGAGACAAAAGATGCTGTCTCAGCCCATAAGAAATTCATGGGCCATCAGGGAAGACAGGGAAATAAATCACTAATTACGATGTACTGGATCATTGCCAGGAGAGCAGTGAACAGGGTGCCAGTAGCCCTGAGGAAGGTCGCTGCCTTTTCCAGTAGAAAAGCAGTAGCCCCTCACTGTTTTACCGCTTCATTTCTAAAATTTTCATTTATTTATTTATTTATTATATTTTTAAATTTAGAGACAAGATCAGGCTGGTCTCAAACTCCTGGCCTCATGTGATCCTCCCACCTCAGCCTCCTGAGTAGCTGAGACTATGTGCCCAGCTTCCCCTTCATTTTTATAAGAAAAAAATCATTTTCCATGTAGATGAATAACTTTAAACATTTTCCAGATAATCAGGCTTATCTCTCTAGGGCTCATAACTTAAAACATTTAAAAATTATTTTTGATGGGACTCTTTGTAAAATATATATTTTTAAGCCATTCAAATTTAGCAGTGGGGGATTATATACCAACTTTAGTGACACTGATGTTAATAAGTTCTGATAACCCACTCCCATCAGACCATCAAGGTATGAACTGTGAACACCAGCCTTCGGATTTTGCTGTGCTGCCCACAGCCTACTTTTGGAAGTATATTTCCCCCGAAACCAAAAGACCCCTTATTGATTTTTATTATTATTTTTGGAGATAGGGTTGCGCTCTGGAGGATCTCTTGAGCCCAGGAGTTTGAGGCTGCTGTGAACTAGGCTGACGCCATGGCACTCTACCTGGGGCGACAGAGTGAGACCCTGTTTAAAAAAAAAAAGAAAGAAAGACTAAGTAGACTAGGAGTGAAAACTTGACAGGTTCACCTATGAATATAGTGCATAATCTTGAGTATGTGGACTTGGCTATCCAGAATGCCTTCTTCTTTATTTTGGGTAAATAAATGGATTTGTCCATTCCAGGCAAATCATCATGTAGAATTTGCTTGACTGAGTTCAGTAAACTCAGTCCTCATGGCCACTCATTCCACCTGGGGAAAGTATTGATTATGTGGAAATTCTTTCTCCTGTGGAACTGGAATCTGTCCCTCTGTAGATCCCTCCACTAGCCCTCGTCTGCTCCCAACATGTTACAGGATGAGTCCCCTCTCTCTTGCAATTGACAATCCATCATATATTTGGCAGTTATCATTTCTCCTTCTAAGTTTTCTCTTTTCAGGTAGTTCTCGAAACCTACCTTATCCATTGACCAGCTGTGTGAGTCTGAACCTCACTTTCCTCTCAGCTTTAGATTCTGCTTTGTGAAAATTGGGATATAACAGTACCTATCCATAGAGTTGTTGCAGAAATTAAATGAGCTCATATATGTAAAGTACTTAGAACAGTGTTTGGTATATAGAAAGTGCTCTGTAATATTTTCTTTTCTTTTCTTTTCTTTTTTTTTTTTTTTTTTGAGACAGAGTCTCACTTTGTTGCCTGGGCTAGAGTGAGTGCCGTGGCGTCAGCCTAGCTCACAGCAACCTCAAACTCCTGGGCTTAAGCGATCCTACTGCCTCAGCCTCTCGAGTAGCTGGGACTACAGGCATGTGCCACCACGCCCGGCTAATTTTTTGTATATATATTTTAGTTGGCCAGATAATTTCTTTCTATTTTTAGTAGAGATGGGGTCTCGCTCTTGCTCAGGCTGGAATATTTTCAATATTATTATTTAGAGTTAGGGGTCTTGCTGTATTGCCTAGGCTAGAGCATGACCATAGCTCACTGTATCCTCGAACTCCTGGACTCAAGCGATCCTCCCACTTCAGCCTCCCAAATAGCTAGGACTACAGGCACACGCCACCATATCCAGCTAAGTTGTTTTTTTTTTTTTAATTTTTGTAGAGATGGGTTCTCACTATGTTACTTAGGTCTCGAACTCCTGGCCTCAAGCAATCCTCCCACCTCAGCCTCCCAAAGCACTGGGATTACAGGCATGAGCCACTGTGCCTGGCCTCAATATTGTTTTGTATAATATTTTTAACGTAGTGCTTAAAATTAGACAACTTATATTGTGAGACGTTTTATTTAACTTAAAAAACCAAAACCAAAACATGATTACTGATCACATGCAAAAATTATATTTATGGTCAGCAGTTCATTGCTAGCTTTTTGAGAATTTAACTATCCATCACATTAAGAGTTTTATTAAAATACTTCATATCCATTTATGTTGTGTATTAATATATACATATTATATATTAATTATAAATATTATAAACATAAGTATATTTTGTATAATTGTATACTACTTAATACATTATAGAAAGTTAATGTAGAATATTAGCATTTTTTGTTGTTCATAGTATAAACAATAGTGATTTCATTTCCTTGCTTGTTATTCTTATGTAGTTCTAAACTTGAATCAAATATATCCACTTTTTAAAAAGAATTCTTTTTTTTAGAGACGGGGTCTCACTATGTTGCCCAGGCTGACCTTGAACTCCTGGCCTCAATGGCTCCTCCCACCATAGCCTCCTAAGTAGCTGGGACTGCAAGCGTGCATCACTGTGCCCAGCTCCTCCACTTGTTTTTGAAATAACCCTAAACTCTCATGTTTCCCATAGTTTTCAGATAGAGAGTAAAAATCTGTGACAGCTGGGCACAGTGGCACATACACACCTGTAGTCCCAGCCACTCAGGAGGCTGAGGCAGGAGGATTGCTTGAGGCCAGGAATTCGAGGCTGTAGTGTGTTATCATTGTGCCTGTGAATAACCACTGGACTCCAGCTGGGGCAACATAGCAAGAGCCTATCTCTAAAAAAAAAAAAAATCTGTGAGGAATAAGAATGTATTGGTCTCCACCCCCAAGCAATTAGGTTTTTTCTTCTGTTATGGGCATCTCTGTTTTTCACATCTATCTTATTGTCATTGTCCCTCTGCGGGCTCCTTACCTCTGGTTTCTCTCCCTGCTTACTCTTCTACTCATTTACAGTTAAAATTTATTTTTCCTGATTATAAAAGTAATACATATCCATTGTAGACCATTTGGAAAATACAGAAAACACAGAAACATACATGTAATACTACCACCCAGATATAACTCCTATTAATATTTTATCACACTTGTTTTCAGTCTTCTTTCCATCTATATAGACCTCTATTTCTATCTCTTTATGTGTGTGTGTATATATATTTTAAAACAAAAATGAAATACCACTGAATGCCTTTTTCACTTGAAAAAAATGCCCATTTACTAAATGTGCCAATTTACTCTTTATGCCAGTTTCTGATTAACTGTCCTAAAACACAAATTTGATCATATCCCTTCCCGACTTAAGAAACTCCAACTGCAGTTCAGGCTGCAGCATACCTCTGAGGGCTTCTCGGACACTGGGTATGGTGGGAAAAGTGTATTGATTTGGAGCTGGAGGACCTGAAGTTGAGTGTGTCTTTCACATACCAGCTGTGTGATTCGAACAAGTTACTCAGCCTTCCTGAGCCCATTTCCCTATGATGATCTATGACAAAAATCCTCCCTCAAAGGGCCCAGATAATTAATGCATGTAAAAGTGCACCCTGCAGTGTAAAGTGCTATACAGATGGTAACAATGCTATCTATATTCCCCCTCCAGTAAAACTGGAAACCCCTTCGGTAGGGGCCATTGTGCAGCTTAGGCACTGGGCAACTTGGTCTCTATTTTTAATAAATGCTTGCTTAATTTATGAATGAATGTCTACCAGGCCTTAATTTATCATTTATATGTTCTGCTTTGAGATTTTCTAATCATTTTCTGTAGTGGTCTTTCTTTTAGGGTGACCAACCATCCTGGTTTTCCTAAGACAGGGAATGGGGGAATTTTGGTTTTAAAACCAAATCTGAGGGAGATCTTAGGATTTGGAATGTTCAACGTTAAAACCAGGATGAGTTGGTCACCCTGTTAATAACTCATTAATAGATTTGAGGATTGGAGGTTGAGAATTGTCTACCTCCGGCTCGCTCGGCCAGGGTCACTAATACATTATAATAATGCCAGAGTGAGATGTGAGAAGGGCGTTTCCCACTTAGTCTCATGGGGGTGTTAGACCCTGACTGATGGGGTCTGTGGCTTTTCAAGAACCTCGATTTTACCTATTCATGCTGCAGTGATCTGGCCCTAGGGAATTTAATTAAAATTTAATTAAGTGATGCATCAGAATGTCAATTTAAAATGTTTTTGTTCCATTTCTAGGGCAGCCTTTCCTGCTTAAGTTACCTGAGAGAGAAGGGAAATGGAGCGGATGTCAGAGGTGGGCATTACTGGAGGGTGTATTGTATGTTGGATTTTTTTTTTTTTTTTTGAGACAGAGTCTCACTCTGTTGCCCGGGCTAGAGTGCCATGGCGTCAGCTTAGCTCACAGCAACCTCAAACTCCTGGGCTCAAGCAATCCTCCTGCCTCAGCCTCCCGAGCAGCTGGGACTACAGGCATGTGCCACCATGCCCGGCTAATTTTTTCTATATATATTTTTAGCTGTCCAAAATAATTTCTTTCTATTTTTAGTAGAGACGGGGGTCTTGCTCTTGCTCAGGCTGGTAACTCCTGACCTTGGGCGATCCACCCACCTTGGCCTCCCAGAGTGCTAGGATTACAGGTGTGAGCCACCACGCCTGGCCCGTATGTTGGATTTTAACTGACTCTAGGGAGATCGAGAATGTTTGCGACTGGGGAGACCACGAACAAACCTTAATGGACTGACCCACCAACTCTCTGTCCGGTGTTTCTAGTCCCAACGTGCTCCCCACCCACCGATGTGCTCACAGCCCCTCGACATCATCTTGATATGCTTTCCAAAGTTACAATCCCTAAGTTTCAGATTCGTTTACCCAGCTCTATTTTTGGTTATGTGCTTCCTCCTATAGATCTCTGTCTCACGCATGTTAGAGGGTCCCTGGGGTCATATCACACCGGAGTGTTCTGGGAACATTACCTTTAAATGGCTAATTTTCTCTCGGTCATTTAGTCACAAAGAAGTTCCTGTTCCAGGCTTGAGCATTCTGCTTTCTTTCCAACCTTTCCGCAGCAGCCCCTGTCTCTCAGCGGGGACAGTTTCTTCTGTGGCTTGCAAGCTCTCACACCACAGGGACTTTTCACTGCCAGCACCACCTGCTGCCCTGATTCCCGAGGCCTCCGGGCTGCCCTCTAGTTGACCCACTTTGGGGTTTGCTGCTGGCCAAGAACAGGGAGGGTCTGCCCGGGTGTGGGGTGATGGGTGATCTGGAAATAGCCTTGGGGGAGGGACCTGGTTCTGAAGCTGGCATTGAAGTCTTTGTCTGTGCTTATGATGCCTGGGACTCAGCTGCAGGAAAAAGGAGGTATCTTTGCAGATCAATTTCTCCCTCCTGGGATATTTGTCCTCTGGGTTGGTGGTGGTAGTACTATCCACACATAACTTTTACTCTAGACTACTTGGGTGTTTCCTCCTGCCTGGGGCTCCACACGCTATTTAACTAGATCTTGCAAAGGAGGGACCGGGGATTGCTTGTGCCCTGGAGGTGTGCAAACTGCCACTCACCTACAGCAGCCTTGCTACCTTTGCCAGCTCGTGATGCCCACTCAGCACCAGGAACTTGTGCAGATGTACAAAGTGATGAAAGGTTGGTCATCAGGGGCAGGACAGTAAAGGGGGAAGACTGAGGCGGTACCTAGTGGAGCAGATTTAGTACAGGTTGCTGAGAAGACCAGGTGCACACTGGTTTTCCCTGAAATCATCTTCCTCTCCTGGGAAAACAGGCAGCTGGTTAATACCAACCAGGTTGGCTCTCCCTGAGTCAGCCCCCTGTAGACTCTGGCAACAGACAGTGACAGGCTTGTGGCCTCCCTTCCACTCCTCAGGCAGCCCAGGGCCTGGCTTCTGATTGCCTGCTCTCTGTCCATCAGTCCTGCAAGGGTCCCCTCTGTTCATAGAGGTCTGGCCTGTATGTTGCTCACTCTGTTCACATGTAGAACTTTATTAAAGATAAATTGGTCTGTGGGAGGAAGAGTGTGTTCTCCGGCCAGTAGTGAGCAAGTATGATCATCCTTCAGTACCCGTGGGGGATTGGGTCCAGGATCTGCATGGATATCAAAATCTGAAGATGCTTAAGTCTTTTATATGAAATGGCATAGTATTTGCATATTACCTAAGCACCTCTCCCATATAGTCCTTTAAATCATTGCCAGATTACTTGTAATACCTAATGCAAGGTAAATGCTATGTAAATAGTTGCTATACTGTATTGGTTTTTTTCTTTATTGTTGTGTTATTGTTATTTTTTTGTGTGTGTGACCCAGGGTCTCACTGTGTCACCCAGGCTGGTGTACAGTGGCATGATCACAGCTCACTGCAGCTTCCAACTCCCAGGCTCAAATGATCCTCTTGTGTCAGTCTCCTGAGTAGCTGGGACCACAGGTGTACACCACCATGCCCAGCTAATATTTAAATTTTTTGTAGAGATGGGGTCTTGCTATGTTGCCCAAGTTGGTCTTGAACTTCTGGCCTCAAGCAATCCTCCTGTGTTGGCTTCCCAAAGTGCTGGGATTATAGGCATGAGCCCTGTGCCCGGCCTGTTGTGTTGCTATTTTTCATTGGTTTTTTTCCTGAATATTTTCTATCTTTTTAATCCATGGTTTGAATCTGCAGGTGTATGGAGGGCCAACTGTATGCTTTCTTTCTTTCTTTTTTTTTTTTGAGACAGAGTCGCATTTTGTTGCCCAGGCTAGAGTGCCGTGGCGTCAGCCTAGCTCACAGCAATCTCAAACTCCTGGGCTCGAGCAATCCTCCTGCTTCAGCCTCCCAAGTAGCTAGGACTACAGGCATGCACCACCATGCCTGGCTAATTTTTTCTGTATATTTTTAGCTGTCCAGCTAATTTCTTTCTATTTTTAGTAGAGACGGGGTCTCACTCTTGCTCAGGCTGGTCTCAAACTCCTGACCTCGAGCGATCCTCCCGCCTCGGCCTCCCAGAGTGCTAGGATTACAGGCCTGAGCCACCGCACCCGGCCTGTATGCTTTCTAATTTAAAAAGAGGAAGAAAAAAATATTAATTTGCCTAAAGTTCCTCTGCTGGTTGGTAAGAGTGGCAGAAACTTTCACCTTCGTGCTGACCTCCATCAGCCCTAATCCTTCTGACCCCACCAGGCCTGACCCTCTGGCTTTAGCCTCCGATATCCCGAGGGCAGGCACAGGTTGCCAATTACCCTGATCTGGGTGAAGAGGACACTTTGCAGGTGTACCTGAAGCCAGTTGAGGCTGACACTCCCACCTCCACTCCAGGTATTGAACCTGCTCTCTGCTCAGGTATTCAAGGTCTCCACAACCATGGGCTCAACCAGTGGCTCCAAAAGACCTCAAAAATGGGACAATTTTATACCTGCCTATAAGATATCACAAAAGGCAGGACAGCACAATGGTTAGGAGCACAGAAGCCAACTCTGCTTCTGTGGCTTAATCAGCTGGGTGCTTGGTACATTAACCATTCTTGGCCTCAGCTTCCTCATTTATAAAATGAGATTAATAATATCTACTACTTCATACTTCTGGGAATTAAACAAAATAATATACTTCTTGGGCAAGCGCTGTGGCTCATGCCTGTGATCCCAGCACTTTGGGAGGTGAAGGCAGGAGGATTACTTGAGTCCAGGAGTTTGAGACCAGCCTCGGCAACATAATGAGACCCTGTCTCTACAAAAAATTTAAAAATTAGCTGGGCGTGGTGGCATGTGCCTATAGTCCCAGCTACTTGGGAGGCTGAGGCAGGAGGATCGCTTGAGCCCAGGAGTTTGAGGCAGCAGTGAACTATGATGATACCATTGCACTCTAGTCTGGGCAACAGAGCAAGACCCTATCTTAAAAAAAAAGAAATGGGCCGGGCGCGGTGGCTCACGCCTGTAATCCTAGCACTCTGGGAGGCCGAGGCGGGTGGATCACTCAAGGTCAGGAGTTCGAGACCAGCCTGAGCAAGAGCGAGACCCCGTCTCTACTAAAAAAAAATAGAAAGAAATTATCTGGCCAACTAAAATATATATAGAAAAAATTAGCTGGGCATGGTGGCCCATGCCTGTAGTCCCAGATACTCGGGAGGCTGAGGTGGTAGGATCGCTTAAGCCCAGGAGTTTGAGGTTGCTGTGAGCTAGGTTGACACCATGGCACTCACTCTAGCCCGGGCAACAAAGCGAGACTCTGCCTCAAAAAAAAAAAAAAAAAAAAAAAACACAAAAGAAATGGACTTATCAGAGTGTGTGTATATGCATGTTAGCTATCACTACAAAACATCTTTGGGGTTTATAAGAGCCTAATGGGGCCCTGACAATCTACTATAGTCTAAGGAGAACCTGCTTTGCCCTTTGATCCCAAAGATTTAGGCCCCTGTGTATTTACTACTTCCCTAAAATCTTCCACCAGAAGTGGAAAGTACTTGGCCCCCCTTTTTTTTTCAGGACAGTCTCTCTGTCACCCCAGCTAGAATACAATGGCATCATTATAGTTCACTGCAACCTCAAACTCCTGAGCTCAAGCCATCCTCCTGCCTCAGTCTCCCAAGTAGCTGGGACTACAGGTGCATGCCACCCTGCCTGGCTAATTTTTCTAGTTTTTGTAGAAAGGGGTCTTGTTCTCACTCAGGCTGGTCTCAAACTCCTGACCTCAAGTAATTCTCTGGCCTCAGCCTCCCAGAGTGCTAGGATTATAGGCATGAGCCACTGCACTGGTCTTGACCTTTTAGATAACCAGAGACCACCCAAGAACAGAATTATGAGCCCTCAACTATGGAACCACTTTTGGCCCTGCTTAGAGTCTAGGCTTTGGATTTGGTCTGTTGACTTGATGTTCTTAGACTCCAGCTGCCTATAACCAGCGGCTCTCTTGGGGCTCCCCAGCACCGCCCTGCTTGCAAGAAGCTTAAGGGCACTTGGTGTGACTCCACTGCTTGCCCATGGCCTAGTGGTAGGAGTGGTGGCCTCAGGCTTGTGGTTGTGATGATCAACAGGACACTCTGAAGTGGGAATGTGAAACTGGTGGAATGTTCTCTTGATACAGAGGGGTGGGAGGGACCTGGGACTCAGAGAGGGTCAGACGGAGAGAACAAAGTAACATCTGTTGGCCTTTTTACCCTGCAAAGGAATTCCAGGTGGGTCAAACCCCATCTGTGTTCTCCAAAACCAGGCAGAAGGAAAAGCTAGAGGAGGCTGTTTGCTCAGAACTGAAGATGCTAGAAGTGGGGGAGGACCCTGTCAGAGTAATGGAGAAAGAACAGGCATCCCCCCTTCCCCAGTTCCCAAAGGCTTCAAAGAGACCAGTAATTTGATTTATATCCAGTTCTTTATTAAAGATAAATAGTCTCATAAGAGAAGTAAATGTGTACCCAGGCCAATAGAGAGTGCATGTTTGTGTGTGTGCGCGTGTGTGTGTGTGAAGGAGATGAGCGAGGTCCCTGATCTGTGCTCTGAGGGGGCGGTCAGTCAGGCAGGGCCTGGGCCAACCAGTAAGGCAGATGAGGGTCCCTGTCCTGGGGGAGTCACTGCTCCTGGGTGCCCCAGGAGATGTAGTCCGGCCGTGTTGCTGCATGGTACTCATCGATGAGCTGCTGCACAATCTCTCTGGAAGTGTCCATCTCGTCAAAGTTGTCCTTGAACATGTCCTCCTTGCGGAACTGCTCGAGGAAGGCCTCCCGCTTCCGCAGCTTGTCATACTGGCGACAGGTCCTCTCAAAGAGCTTGGGGTGTGCAGAAAGGAGGGGTCACAAAGAACTTCAAGTAACAATATGGCCCAGAAAGCCAGGGAACCAAGGCTGGCTATGCCTACAGCAAGAAAAGCCAGAAGCGGGGGCAGCAGGGATGCAGAGAGGGGAGACATAAGCAGGAAAATGATTCAGGGAAACAAGGTGCAAAGTGTAACACTCACCGAAGAGATGCTAGTGTGGTTGGCCATCATGAGCCCGCTGACCCGGTGGGCTGAGGGCAGGTAGGGAGACTTCCTCGACAGGGCCACCTGGATGCTGGCTGGGCCCCAGGGGATGAAGTTGGCCAACTTCCGTTCCCGGATCCTCTGCAGGCTCTTGTGGACCTGGGGTGGGCACAGGGGCAGTGGGGGTAGCCTCTCCTCTACCTCTGCGGGTGCTGGGGGTAGAACAAAGGGGCCTCGCCTACCTGGGTGGGGTCCACCTCTCCCTGGATGATGTTGAGGATGGCGATGTAGCAGTGGTTGGTCTGGCGGTCCCGGCCTGTGGACACCATCACGTTCTTGGGCTGCAGCAGCCGCCTCATCACATCTAGGACCGTGGTCTTCCTCACGCTGGCCACCTGATGGGAGGGTGGGTCACAGGGATCAGGCCAGCACTCAGGGCACAGTCCAGAGATACACGGGCAGAGAAGTAAACTCAGCCCCCATCAGACCCTTGGTAGAATAGTCTCTGTGGCAAGAGCCAAAGGCAGAGGGAAGATGGACAGCAAGTTAGCAAGATAGTGGCCTGCTCTGTGCCAGTGCCTGAACCTCTGGGGGCCAAAAAGGGCAGCTCCTGGGGCAGCAGGGAGCAGAGAAAGGCGGGGCCAGGGCCTGCTGGGCCCAGGGCCAGCCTGGTCTGGGACACTGAGGGCTGCTCTTACTGACTGGTCTGTGGTGAGGGGGGTGTAGCCGGTCATGAGGAAGTGGAGCCGTGGGGTGGGAATGAGCGAGGCGATGAGGCCAATGAGGTCGTTGTTCATGTAGCCGGGGTAGCGCAGGGTGGTGGTGCTGGCCGACATGATGGTGGACACCTGGGGACAGGGGTGCCATGTCATGGGCCTCGGCCTGGGCAGGACCTCCCTTCCCCAAATGGTCCTCCAGCAAGGAGGGCTTCCTTCTAGTTCAAAGGAGCCCAGGAGTGGGGGCTCACCAGCTGGTTGATCTGGGAGAAAGAAGGGTTCTGGATGTGTAGGCGGTCTGTGGCGATCCGGTTCAGGGCTGTGTTGTCCAGCACCACCTAGGGGGAACAGAAGACGGTGGCAGATTTACAGGGACAGGAAAAATAGGAGCTCTGCTTGATCCTAGACTCTGAAGCTTAATTTCCCTTGAGCCTCATGGCGAGAAAGCCCCACCAAAAAGACCCATCCTTGCACAGACCTAGAGCACAGAAGGGCTCAAAATGGACTCTTTAAATGCACAAAAATCATTAAATAGCAGGGGTTGTGGCGGAGTGGGGAAAGGTAGAATCCAGGACTCACCACACAGTCTGCGTTCTGGGTCAGCCTCTTGAGTGTGAGGAGAGAGTTGTAGGGCTGGACCACCACGTCGCTCATCTCGTCCTGGTTGGGAAACACTGAGTATGTCTGCACCAGCTTCTTGGGGTACCTGGTGGGGTTGGGAGAAGAGGATCAGGGCTGGAGGCTTGGTGAACACGGGGCTCTCCTACAACTGTCTGGAAATAGCTAACTGTGGATGGGGTAATTGGGGTGGGGTCATAAGATCAGTAGAGAAGGGAGACTTGATTTTTAGAAGTCTGTAACCCTAAGGGTGAAGGAAAGAGACATCTTAGGATCTGGGATTCCAACTCCAAACCTGGCCACACACCCTGGACCTTCATCCAGGGCCGAGATTCTAGGCTCCAGTTCGCACCAATGAGAGTGTGATTGGGTTCTCAATCATAACTTCACTTTCCTCACTATAGGATCCCTCACTACAGGATATATCCCTATGGGAATAGAAGGTCTCTTTGCTGCTCCAGCGAATAGGGAGGTATATTAACAGGGCCTCCCAGTCACTTAGGAAACCAAGTTGGAGGCTGTGTCTCGTCTTAGTCCCCTGAACACAAAATTACCTGTCATTCAGCCGTTCCAAGAGGTAGGATCCCAGACCAGAGCCTGTCCCCCCAGCAATGGAGTGACACAGCACAAAGCCCTGAATAGGGAAGGGACAGTCAGTGTCCAGGTTATCTAGTTGCAGGATTTCAAACTGTACCTATCCCACTTTCCTGAGCCCTTCCTCCCCCTCCAGTCCCCTAACTCACATAGCTTAGGAGACTCTGCCTTGTCTCCAGCAAGGCCCAGTGGCTTCTGTCCAGTGCAAAGGGTACATGGGTGGGTCTTTTACCTAATAGGTGGCTTCTAAAAGGTGTTGCCAAACCTTCCCTATGTTGGCTTCTACCCGCATTCCTGGGTCACTCACCTCTAGACTGTCACTACCATCTGCCTCCCGGTCTATGATGTCAAAAATGTCCTCGTGGATCTTCTCTCCCTGTACAGACATGGGGAGGATCAGAGTGGGATAGGACCGTGGAACAAGGACTCTGACCTCAGAGTAGCCACCCTTAATTCTCCTCATAGTACCTTAAAGTCCTTGTTTGGAGCATAGCTGCCTCTTTTATCTGCACTGGCAGGCAGTACAGCACAGTGGTTACAAGGAAGCACTCTATACCCAGACTAGCTGGGTTCATAAATTAGCTCTAGTTCTATTTAGCTGAGGGACTCTGGGTAGATTACTTCATCTTTCTGTGCCTGAGTTTCCTCATCTGTACAATGAAGGTGGTAATATAGATCCACAGACCCTTATCTAACATCCTTGGGGCCAGTTATGTTTTAGCATTTAAAACATTTTAGATTTTAGAAAGGTAATATGGCACATATAATGTATATTAAATAATATCCCACTGGGGGTCTGAGGTACATTAATTAAATACATTAATATTTCTCTAATAAAAGGTATCAATAGTTCGATAGAAGCTATAAAATAGCCTGTCTGCACTGAGATTTGGTTTTGCTGCTAAACAAGTTATGAAACATCTTTTGGTTTCAGAGCTTTTGGGATTCTGGAAAAGCAGATGAAGAGACTGTGGACTGCAGTACCTACCTCTAGGGTTGTTGGGAGGTTTAAATAAGTTAATATATGTAAAGCACGCAGAATGGCCTGGCACAGAGCATTAGCTGGTGTGGGCTCTTAATATTAATATATTACATATTAATATAGTTAACTCCCTGCAGCCATGTCTCTCTCCCTCCAGCACTCACATCCCTGATCTTGTTTCATTTCTCTCTGGGAAGTTACAGGGCCTGTCCTCACATTGTTGTGAGCCCTGCCAGGGAATAGCAAATAACCTGGGAGAAGCCGCTGGCCCAGTTGTTGCCAGCTCCTCCTCCGTGCTCTGACAGGTAGATGTTCTCTGGATTGTAGAGCTTGGCATAGGGGGAGTTGAGGATGGAGTGGATCACCCGGGGCTCCAGGTCCAGCAGCACAGCCCGGGGGATGTAGTGCTCATCGTCTGCCTGTCAAGGGAAGTCCAGGAGGGGGCCCAATCAGCTAGGCAGGCCAAGTCCTAAGTCCTCCCAACTCTAGCTCCTTCTGGCCCTCCCTCCTCAAATGAGCCGCCTGGCCCCTCTGCCCAGCGGGTTTCCCAGTACCAGGCCACTCCCTTCCCTTCAGGCTCGTGGGCCCCTGGCTGCCATGGCCAAGTCGCTGGGGGCACCTGGTAGAAAAAGACGTCCTTGCGGTCAGTGCCCTCGGTGGCGAACTCCTCCACGATGCCCTCGGGGCTGATACCATGCTCGGCGCACAGTTGTTTCCAGAACTCGAACCCAACTGGGGGAGGGACAGGGGAGAAAGAGGATATAAGAGTCTGGGCAGGTGCCAATTAGGAGCGCCTGGGTCCAGAGATAAAAAGTCAAGCCGTTAGACTCGCCCATGTCTGAGGAAGGGCTGTACGCCAGCGACTGGGCAGGGAGGGCCCCTCGGGGCTGGGCAACTGGACACTGGGTCAGAGACGTCCCGCCTTTCCAAGAACCACGACTCTGGGAAGGACAGACGGAGTCCAGGATCCCACAGCGAGATCCCACTGCATCTAAGGAACCTGGCTAGTGGAGGGGCCGGAGGTTCGCTCACTCTGATTGCCGCACTGGCCCAACTGTAGGGTGATGATTTCTCTCGGCATCGCTCTTCAGGCACCGGCGTTGCACCCGCTCCCGCCAGCAACTCCGCTGCTCGCCTGCCCGCTCGCGGAAAGACGCAGGCGCCAAACAACCTGCCCCACCCACCAACTTTCTCCGCTCCAATGAGAACTGAGTTCTGGCGATGGCACGTCCTTATTCATTCGGCTTCAGTCAGGCAGACTGCGCGTGCGCTGCGCCGGATCGGGCTCAGTGCCTCGGCGCGGGGGACGTACTTTGACGCAGCGTCCTCCCCCTCTTATGGATGGACACGAGCTTGAGCCCGTGCGCAAGCGCGTTGTGGTGAGAAGCGGCCTCCCCCGCCGAATCCCGCATCTGCGCAGTTGCTGTTATTGTGACTGTCGGGCCACGGCCCCGGATGTTGTGGCTGCCGGGGGGAGATGGCGGAGGCTGAGGGGGTGGCCGCGGCCCCAGGCCCAGCTTCGGGGTCGACTTTCAGGGGCTGCCGCACTACGTCAGGTTCCTGGGAGCGGGACCAGCACGTTGAGGCGGCGCAGCGGGCCCTGGTGGAGGTGCTGGGGCCTTACGAGCCTCTGCTGAGCCGGGTGCAGGCAGCCCTGGTGTGGGAGCGGCCAGCCAGAAGCGCCCTGTGGTGTCTGGGGCTGAACGCGGCTTTCTGGTGAGAGAACTGGACCTTTGGAAACCCTGTGAGGCGCGAATTCGTCAGGTTTCTCTGGGGCTGTACCTCTCGCCTGGCCTGTTTTCTTCGCTGCACTGGCTCCTTCTCTACCTATTTTTGCCTTACCTCCTTCCACTCCATCCCGCCTCCAGGCTTTGGCACCTCAGTTCTTGCCAGTGCTTTCCACCTGTCTTGCCTGCTTTACCTGCGCCCGCACCCCCGCCCCTTACCTCTGGCAGGAGCTTCTGGTAACTTCTTGAGCCACTCGTAGTGAGCGAGGGCGCCTCTTCTTAGCCCGGGAAAGCGGTGTCCCTTTAAGGCCATCACCCCTCTTCTCTTATCTGTCAAGTGTGGTTTGAAGACTGTCTCCGGAGATGTTAGTAGTTATTGTTGGAGTAGAGGTGTGAGGTCATGAAAAGGTATCCATAGGTGTGATAAGAAAACAAGCTTGAGCCTTTGGCATGAATTCACACGTTAGATAATCGAGGAAGGAAGTTTGTGAAGTCTGAGCGTCAGCGTGAGCCTCCAAAGCTGCATCTTGAAAGAAAATGTAAGCTTTTAAGGAACAGTTAGGAAATAGTGATTGTGAGATTTCACCGGTTCCAAAGCCTCTTATGATTGCAACTCCTCCCTCTTCCAAGGAATTAGGCATATTTAGCCACGGTTTATAGGCAAGGAAATTGAGGATGTCTAATAGTGTTTGTGAGTTTCCCTGAGCTGGAAAAGTGGCACTATAAATATGCGTTAAGTATCTGTATGTGTCATGCTCTGTGAAAATGGAACTGCTGCTCCTCTCAGTTGTCATCACCTAAAGTGGACTTAGCTTCGTAGGCTCTACCAGGCTTAGTTTGGATTTATTCATAACTCAGGAAGTTCCAAGGCAACTGACCCCTTAGGTGGGGCTTCTGCAGGTGAATGGAATAAGACTGAAACAACAAAGTATGTGTTTTCTTTTTTAAAAACAAAGTGTTTTTGCTAAAATAGCTTTCCTCTTAAAATTTTTGGTTTTAAAATCAAAACCTTTGTCTGAAAGAAGATTTTCAGTGAGCTGGAGCAGAACAAATAATTCCAAGTTCATTGCCCTGAAGGCAGTGTTCAACCCTCTCCCTGTTTGAAGGAGACCCAGGTCAGAGGTGTCACAGCAGTCTCTGGCATTTGTTGCTTCCAGAGTCTTTAGCAAACTTGATGATAAACTTTTCCTGCTACATTCTTCACTTATTTTTGATAGTGCTTCTTCCTTGGCCCTCAGGTACCAACCTCCCTCCCATTGCTCTGTGTCAGAAACCCTTAACTGTGGCACCTCATTCAGGAGCGTTTATCCAGTCAAAGCTTTATTTCCCACGTGGGTTTGGTACCCCTAGGAAGAAGGTTGGTTCTCAAGAAGCCAGTGTGTATCAAACTATGACTGGCTGATGAAGAAAACTTTATCAGGGTTTAAACGAATTTTAAACCAAAGGTTTATCAACACAAATGAATTGATAGCATGTATGTTTTTTTTGTTTTTTTTTTTTTTTTTGAGACAGAGTGTTGCTTTATTGCCCTGGCTAGAATGAGTGCCGTGGCGTCAGCCTAACTCACAGCAACCTCAAACTTCTGGGCTTAAGCAATCCTACTGCCTCAGCCTCCCAAGTAGCTGGGACTACAGGCATGCACCACCATGCCCGGCTAATTTTTTCTATATAGATTTTTAGTTGGCCAGATAATTTCTTTCTATTTTTAGTAGAGACGGGGGTCTCGCTCTTGCTCAGGCTGGTCTCGAACTCCTGACCTCAAGCGATCCACCCGCCTCGGCCTCCCAGAGTGCTAGGATTACAGGTGTGAGCCACCGCGCCCGGGCCTATGTTGTTATTTTTGAGGAGGGGACTTTTCATATGCCCCTTGTCTGAAAGAGATTTCTGAAGCAGAATTTGGGGTTGAGGTTTGCACATAAGGTTTGCACATTAGCTTTAATATGCTGGCCCCTAACAGGGTTTACTTAAGCTTATTGATATGCTATGTTTAGAATCTCACTCAGAACCCTCTTTTGTACTCTGGGTCTCTTAAAGCACTGTTGTGATTGGTCTTTATCTCTGGTATTTCCTGGTAGCTTGCCTGCTGTGTATCCAGAGCTCAGTTACTCTTGTTACTTTCCCATCACACTCTAAGAAGGTGAGGGAGAGATATATAGCAAAATGAGGGTGTGACTCTTGAGACTGAAAGAACAGTTGAGTATGCCATTTACGTGGAGGACTCATACCTACATACAGGGCACAGGTAGTGTTAGAGCCGCAGAGACTAGGGCATTGGAGTTCACACAATTGTTTGGAGGAAATGAGCTTCCCTGGAAGGTAATCTGAGATTTAAAATGAAAGTTGGACTTCATATTCCAGCGGTGTCATATTGAGTATGAGTTTTGACATTTCACTTAAGAATGTTTCTTTCTCAAATGTTTTACTTTTTTTGTTAAAAAAAAAAAAAAAACAACCATAAAAGATAGAGAGAGCTGTAGATACCTTGTCACTATAGTATTTCAAGGTTTTCACTTTTTTTTTTTTCAGGTTCCAGAGAAATTATGATGGCCATATCAGAGATCTTCCAGTCTAGATTATTTCTGGTCACTGATCCATTTTTATCTCTAGGATAATAATGGAAATGTCAAGTCTTCCCTTCCAATAGCTTGTATTTTCATTAGCCTCAACCTCATCTGTAAATGAGTGATTTGGGGAAGAATGTGAGAGTCAGCAAGCATGTATCCTGACAGGATCAGAAAAGAACAGGTTCGAGTAACTTTTTGGTTTGACTCATACTTAGAGACAGGGGAGGGTAAATGAGCACTGGAAATGTGTGTGAACTCCAAGCTCCCTCCCCCCACTCCATGAAGAGCACGTGGTTCAAGGAGGGCTGGATGACTGCTGAGCTCCATTACAGTTTTTAACATTCCGTGATTTCTAGGTGGTCTTTGAATTAGGAATATTGATTTAGAGCAACTCACAAAGTGATTCCCTGTTGGGATTTGCTTTTATAGTCACTAATCTGAGTTAACCATACTGTACTTCTGGAGGTTACTACGGAATCTGTTGTTTTCACAAATGAGAAAAAAATATGTTTCCCTTCCCCCCAGAACCCCCCAAAACGAAAAAAATGACCTGAGAAGTAATTAAGGCTACAAAGCAATTCTAATTTAAAATGTTAGAATTTGAGTCAAAAACAATAATGAGGAAGAGGAAATGGAAAGGAGGGCTCATTTAAGTAGAGACATTTGCTCTGTGGGGGAAAAAAATCTGCATATCAAATTTCAGATGAATTGAGCAAATGGTTGGGTTCTTTTTTTTTTTTTTGTGAGACAGGGTCTCATACCTGAGCTAGAGTGCAGTGGCATCATCAGAGCTCACTGCAGCCTCAAACTCCTGGGCTCAAGCAATCTTCCTGCCTCAGCTTCCCTAGTAGCTTGGACTACAAGTGTGCACCACTACACCTGGCTTTTTTTTTTTTTTTTTTTCTTTCTTTAGAGGTCTTGCCTTGTTGTTTAGGCTGGTTTCGAACTCCTGGCCTGAAATGATCTTGCCTCAGCCTCCCCAAATGCTGGGATTACAGATATGAGCCACTGCACTCAGCCTCTTTTTTTTTTTTTTAAGAGACTGTGTCTAGCTCTCTTGCCCAGGCTAGAATACAGTGGTGCAATCATAGCTCATTGCAACATTGAACTCCTCCTGCCTCAGCCTCCCAAAGTACTGGTATTGTGGCATGAGACACTGCACCTAGACTGAGCACATGTTTCTGATGATGGTCTTTGGAGTGTTCTTGTTGCCTTTGGTAGCCAAGAAGACACCCAGTGATGCCTTGGTTTACTTTTTGCCTCTCTTTGCTTTCAGTTTTTATCTGCCCTAATTGTAAGCTTGAGTGCTTTCTCTCCATTACTATTAGCAGCTAGTTGGTTTCATTTCTGTTTTTGTGCAAGGAATAACTGTCACTACGTAATATAGGTTGAGTTAATTTTTTCCTTTAAATTTACCAGTGACTTGTGCTCATTAACCAGACAATCACAAGTGCAATAATGGGCTTTCAGTCCCTGTAGGATGGGATGCTTTGTTCTGAAGTGCCACTGAGACATGCTTACTCTGTAATAACAAAGGAGCCTAGAAATAGTATCTTCTTTGATTGGCAATGGATGTGTGGTCATTATTTGTGATTTTAGTAAACTTTAATTTTCGTGTACTAATAACAAGGATCCATGGTATAGTTAACTTCAAAAAGATTATGTTTTGTTCTGGAATTTCTCATGATCCTTCTGGACACAAGATTGCTATTCCAAGGGATATTTTAGTTTTTTTGTTTAGTTTTAAATTTTTTGTAGAGATGGGTTCTTATTATGTTGTCCAGGCTGGTCTCAAACTGCTGGCCTTAAGCCATCTTCCTGCCTCGGCCTCTCAAAAGTACTGGGATTACAGGTGTAAGCCACCTCATTCGGCCTGAGATAGTTTATTTATACTGATAATTTAATTGGATTTTAGCCCCTGACAAAGCAGAGGGACAGTTTACAAAAGGGAAAAAAAAATCAATGGATATATAAAATTTCACTCTCACTAGTAATGAAAATATCCAAATATACAAAAATGGCAAAGAATTGTTAATTTCTACTTAAGTTTGAAAAAATGATAATTCTGGAGAAAATATGGAAAAATGAGCATATGGCTGATAGGAACATAAATTGGACAGCCTTTCTGGAAAGTAGTTTGGCAATGAATATTAAGCTATTTAAAAAGTTAATACCTTTTCCAGGGCTGGGAGACATGGGGAAGTGATTGCTGATGGGTATGTTTTCTTTTGGGGTAATGAAAATTTTCTAAAATTAGGTAATGGTGATAATTGCACAACTAGTGAATATACTAAAAACTATTGAATTAGATCATTTAAAAGGGTGAATTTTATGGTATGCACACCATATCTGAATAAAGCTATTATATAAAAAGTGTTTTTTGGCCCAATAATTCCAATGGGTAGTTAATCACAGATAAGGACAAAGATTTATGCTCAGTGATGGATTTATAGTTCAGTTTTTCTTGATTACATCAAAATTCGAAATATCTGAGTTTAGGGATCGGTTTAAAAGACTAATGGTATATATGTATGATGCAATCATTTAAAAGATTTTTGATGTTTTGCTGGTGATATGGGAAATCATGTCTATGTATTACCAAGTGAAAAGACTAGATATGCCATATAATTCCATAGTGTTTGTATATGTGAATATTTTTTTAAGTGGAGAGAATAACCTCTCTTCACATTTTAGAGTATGTATGTGGATGATGGATCATTTAAAAAACTTCATTATGGAAAATTTAAATGTATGCATAAGCAGATAGAATAATATGTATCTCCATGTAATCAGCTTTACATTTTGTAAATTCATGGTCAGTTTCGTATCTTCTGTACCCTAGTTCTTTTTACCTCCTCCTCAGTATTTTGACAAAGCCTGGATGTCATATCATTTAATTTTTAATTTTAATTTTTAATTTTTAATTTTTTTTTTTTTTTTTGAGACAGTCTCACTCTGTTGCCCGGGCTAGAGTGAGTGCCGTGGCGTCAGTCTAGCTCACAGCAACCTCAAACTCCTGGGCTTAAGCGATCCTACTGCCTCAGCCTCCCGAGTAGCTGGGACTACAGGCATGCGCCACCATGCCCGGCTAATTTTTTGTATATATATTTTAGTTGTCCATATAATTTCTTTCTATTTTTAGTAGAGACGGGGTCTCACTCTTGCTCAGGCTGGTCTCGAACTCCTGACCTCGAGCGATCCACCCGCCTCGGCCTCCCAGAGTGCTAGGATTACAGGCGTGAGCCACCACGCCCGGCCATATCATTTAATCTTTAAGTATTTCACTATGTGTTTCTGAAAAATAGACTTTAAAAAAAAATACTACTGCCATTATCACATGTAAAAAATTGATTACAGTCAGTGTTCAGGTATCTGATTTTCTTATAAAGGTTATCATAAATGATACTTTTTTTAAGACTGGGTTAGGATCCAGATGAAGTCCATATATTGTGACTGATAACTGTTTTATTAAAGGAACCCTTTTGTCTTGTAAAGTATCCTACAGATTGGATTTTGCTGACTGCTCCCTGTGGCTTAACATAGCCCCCTGTGCTCTATATTTCCTGTAAATTGGTAGTTGAATCTAGAGGCTTGATCAGATTCAAGTTAACAAAAAATTTTTTCTTTTAGTAAGACTATTTCCTAGATAGTGATATACTAATTTCACTTTAATTTTCTTTAATTATTTATATTTTCTAAACTTTCTCCAATACACATGCTTGCCTTTGGAAATAAGAAAAAAGCATATAATTAAAAGATAGGGCCGGGCACAGCAGTTTATGCCTGTAATCCTAGAGCTGTGGGAGGCTAAGGGGGGAGGATCTCTTGAGGAGTTCAGGATCAGCCTTGACAACGTAGTGAGGCCTTGTCTCTACAAAAAATAGAAAAATCAGCTGGGTGTGGTGGTATGTGCCTGTAGTCCCAGCTACTGGAGAGGCTGAGGCAGAAGGAGCACTGGAGCCCAGGAGTTTGAGGTTGCAGTGAGCTATGATGACACCACTGCACTCTAGCCTGGGCAACAGAGTGAGACCCTGTCTCAAAAAAAAAAAAGAAAGAAAGAAAGAAAGAAAAAATAGATTGTGAGCCTACAGTGAGTAGAAGAAATAATGTGCTGTGGCAGTCCTCAAATTGAATAATTCACATGTGAGTATCCAGATTTGACTATATTTGCAGTTGTTTCTGCTAAGTTGGAAATTTCTCATTCTGATCATAGTTGATGAAAAATATTTTGCATGTTGCCTTATCAAACTTCTATACTGTTATATGTGCTTGTGAATTTTTTGGCCTGCATGAATAGACATTGCAGGACTAAACTAACCCAGAGGAAGCCTCCCTTATTTTTCTTCCATCCCTTACCTATACCAATCTCAAAAGTACTTTATCTTCAGTTATATCTTATCCTCCTTGCACATAGTTGCTGAATTTATTTTACTGGTGGACTTCCAGGTTACATCTATAAAATGACAAGCATGATGTGACCTCATTCTGCATAAAACACATCAATCTAGGATTGATATTCCCTTTTTATTTAGGAATTTCGTATTGAGGGAAATTCCTATTGAAGGAAAGGAGGAGCACACACTTATCCATAGTATTTTGTATCTGATAGACCCCTAGGGAACCTTAATAATCATTGCCTGGTTAGTTACCTTGGAGGGGTCCACTCTAGTTCTTTGCAGTAATCTTTCTATTAAGTTTTTCATGTATTTGGAAGAAGCTGTTTTCCCAAGAAATGTTAGTTTATATCATGTAGAAAAACTCTTCTTGCTCTGAAGTTCCTGCAGTGGCTTGTTCAAGGAAAGGATGCATCTAGGCCTAAAATTGATTTATGGACCAGGATTAATCTTTTTTTTTTTTTTTTTGAGACAGAGTCTCGCTTTGTTGCCCGGGGTAGAGTGAGTGCCGTGGTGTCAGACTAGCTCACAGCAACCTCAAACTCCTGGGCTTAAGCAATCCTCCTGCCTCAGCCTCCCAAGTAGCTGGGACTATAGGCATGCGCCACCATGCCCAGCTAATTTCATATATGTATATTTTAGTTGGCCAGATAATTTATTTCTATTTTTAGCAGAAACGGGGTCTCACTTTTGCTCAGGCTGGTCTCGAACTCCTGACCTCAAGCGATCCACCCGCCTCGGCCTCCCAGAGTGCTAGGATTACATGCGTGAGCCACTGCGCCCAGCCCCGGATTAATCTTGTTCAGGAAGATGCTCAGTATTTTAGCCTTCATGACCCAGAAAATACTCCCTTTATAAAACTCTGTATTGGCTTACCTTCATCTTTAGGATAAAACCCCAATACCCTTTATCATTAAAGGGCTTCATGATCTGACTCATGCCTCTCTTCCCACATTGATCCCTTCTCTCTGTTTTTTATATTTTAGTTCTATCAAACTACTTGTAATTCCTTAAATATCTTGCTAGCTTGCTGTTCTCCCTATCTGAATGTCCTGTCTTCTTTCCCTACACCTTTTTGCCCTGTTTTCTTACCATTTATCTTTCAAATCCCAGGTTAGATATCCTCCTCTTTGTTATTACTACCTTGTTATGTTTTATCATACACACACACACACACACACACACACACACAAATACACTTGAGAATAAGGTTCATGTCTTATGCTTTTTGTAACTGGGCTTCTTTCCACAAGGACTTGGCATATAATAGACACTCGATAAATGTTTGTTGAATTGAGTTTAAACATATGAAAATGGGGCTATAACAAGCTACTAAAATAGTTAAGGTGGTGGAGAAACAGTATTTTTATTGCCACCATCTTTGCAAAACAAACCTTTTTAGGAGAGCTTAATATCCCTTCCCAGTTCCTATTTGTGTTAGTAATCATGCTCTGGGAAGGGGAAATTGTGGACAGTCTGGATTGCCTCCCTAGAGAGCCCTTTCAAGTACTCTGGAGAAAACAGTGGTGTTACATGCTGCTGCTGGGATGGGGGAGCAAGAAACTCTAGATCCCTTATTCTTGGGCTTGTTAAATTTGCTTGTTTGTTGGGAGGATGCCCTGGCTTTGGAGAGAAGATTAATGGCCTGAGGCAGCTCTAGAGGCTTACTTCTGTTAAGCTGCTTTCATTGTTTAATCTTATATATAATTACAGTATCCTTTAAGTGGTGGGGTGGAAAAATTGGAATAGGGTTGTCAATGGTGACTGTATTTCTAAATTCTCCTTGTTTCCTTCCATCCCTCATTCTTTGTATAGTTTTTAAATTGTTATTTTAAAAAATTATAGAACTGACATGAGTGTATAAAAAGGTACAGAAATGTCTAGAGACAAAATTTAAAGTTCCTCTGCCAAGCCAGGTGTGGCAGTGCAGGCCTGTAGTCCCAACTACTTGGAAGGCTAAGGCAGGAGAATCACTTGACCTAAGAGTTGAAGGCTATGATCAGGTCACTGTACTCCAGCCTGGGCAACAGAGCAAAATGCCATCTGCCGTGTGTGTGTGTGTGTGTGTGTGTGTGTGTGTGTCTCTCTCTCTCTCTCTCTCTCTCTCTTTTTGTTAGAGACAGAGTCTCATTCTGTCATCCAGGCTGGAGTGTAGTGGCACAATCATAGCTCACTGTAACCTCAAACTTCAGGTTATGTTGCCAGGCTGGTTTTGAATTCCTGACCTTAAGCTATCCTCCTGCCTTGGCCTCGCAAAGTGCTGGGATTACAGGCATGAGCCACTGTGCCTGGCCCCAGTCTGACTTTAAAAGCTCTGTTTTACTGCCCTGCTGTACTTGTACCACCTCTATGGTGATGCATTTGGCTTCCCTCTGTATCTTCAAACAGCATTTCTCAAACCATCTGTGGTGAAGGACTAGTGGTATTTTTTCCACCAATCTATTGCAAATCAATACTTTTGTAAAATACAACATAAATGAGTTACTAGAAAATTAAATTTAAAAATGTAGAAAATACAAGTCTAAATATATGTATTTTTAGGCTGCTCAAGTGTGAAGCAGTAGGAGTGGAGAAGGAACAAAAGAATCTATAGGGCCAGGTGCAGTGGCTCACGCATGTGATCCTGGCACTCTGGGAGGCCGAGGTGGGAGGATCGCTCAAGGTCAGGAGTTCGATACCAGCCTGAGCAAGAGTGAGACCCCCATCTCTACTAAAAATTGAAAGAAATTAGCTGGACAACTAAAAATATATATAGAAAAAAATTAGCCGGGCATGGTGTCACATGCCTGTAGTCCCAGCTACTTGGGAGGTTGAGGCAGAAGGATCGCTTGAGCCCAGGAATTTGAGGTTGCTGTGAGCTAGGCTGATGCCACAGCACTCTAGCCCAGGCAACAGAGTGAGACTCTGTCTGGGGGGGGGGGGGGGGGGGGGGGGGAGGGAATCGCTTGTTATCAGTTAGTTGTAAACACCACTGCACTCAGACCAGCCTAAATATATTATTAGATTCAAATTGACTTGGTAAAATTCTATACAAATTTCTAAGTGCTTACTTTCAATTTCTGTACTGAATTCCCTACAAATTGGTAAAATCAACTTGTGGGCTAGCACTGGAATACAGATACTCTGCAAGGTACCATCTTAGAGGTTTTAGGGTGGTATAATAGAGTCATAAGAACTAGATTTTTTGGTTTGTTTTCTTATTTTAACATTTTATTGTGAAATATTTTAAACATATGCAGAGGTAGAGAGAATAGTATTAAGAATCCATATACTTATCACCTAGCTTTCAGCAGTTATCAACCCATGGTTAATCTTGTTTCATCTATTTTCATACACTTTCTCTTGCTGAACTATTATTTTAAAGCACATCGCAGCTGTCATATCACTTCATTCATAAATATTTTAGTGTTTATCTCTACAAGATAGTGGTTCTTTAAAAACATAACTACCCTTGCACATAACATAACTAATATCCCACCTAAAAAATTCATAGTTCTTTAATATCATTAGATGTACTGTCAGTGTTAGATTTCCCTGATTGTTCAAATGGCTTTTTGCTGAATGAAGGTGGACCCATCTCTACAAAAAAATTTAAAAATTAGCTTGACGTTGTGGCATGTGTCTATAGCCCCAGCTTGGGAGGCTGAGGCAGGAGGATTGCTTGAGCCCAGTAATTCGAGGTTACAGTAAGCTGTGATGGGGCCACTTACATCCCCAGCCTGGGTGACAGAGTAAGATCCTATCTCTAAAAACAAATAAACAAACAAATGTCTTTTTCTAATTTTGTAGAAACAGGGGTCTCCGACTCCTGGCCTCAAGTGATCCTCCCGCCTCAGCCTCCCAAAGTGCTAGGATTACAGGCGTGATCCACCGCACTTGGCCCAGAGTTAGGTTTTAGATCTGGCTTTTGTGTCACCTTTCTATGTGACCTTAATCAAGTCATTTACTTTTTTGGTCTCAGTTCCTTCATCTGTAAGAGGATATATAATTGAATTAAATGTTTTTTAGTGTATCTCTATTATTGCCCTACACTAGGGTCTAATTTAGTAGAAAGATACTTGCTTTCATCATAACAGGTTGTTATCAAGGATGAATTTCTCCCTGAAAATAAGAGTTAAAGTTGAAAAGGGCTGTAAGAGGTTATTTGATTTAGTTCTCTGCCATTACAGAACAAATTATTATCTCTGCCCAGTTGGTAGAATAACTGAAGTCCAGAAAGTCCACAAGGTATATAGTTAGTTATATACTAGTTAGAACAAACAACAACAAAAAAAACTAGAACTCAAGTCTGTTTACCATAAAGCCTATGGTGTATATGTGGTCTTTTCTGAAATTAGCTTAATTGGATAATGATCTTCTGTTGTTTTTTGGTTTTTTTTTTCCTCTCTGTAGGTTCTTTGCACTGACATCCCTTCGTCTTGTGTTTTTACTTGCATTTGGCCTGATGATCATTGTGTGTATTGATCAATGGAAGAACAAAATCTGGCCTGAAATAAAAGGTGAGTTTGATACCATTTAGAACAGTGGAAACTGGAAATGGCTTTTCGTGTCATTTCTACCTTTAGTTTTGGGGATTTATGAGGAGATATATGGAGCTGGGGACTATCTTTTGAAGTGTGAATCATTTGCTTTAGAAGACACTTGAAGGGCTTGTGCCCCCTCTGTGGTTACTTAGAGCTGGTTTCTCCTTTCCCATTGTTACTAAGCTCAAGGAGTCTGTATCTAGCACCTGAGATATTCTTGCCAACTTGATGGCCTGAGGAATAAGTGGTCCTCAAATTTTTTACAAAATAATTCTCCTCATTAGATACTATATCTTTGTTGAGGCAGTATCAGTTAACCTCTCAGAATTTTTTTTTTCTTTCCCCCCCCCCCAACAGACAGGGTCTTGTTGTGTTGCTTAGGTTGGTCTTGAACTCCTGGCCTCAAATGATCCTCTTGTCTCAGCCTCCCAAAGTGCTGGGATTACAGGCAAAAAATTTCTTTTGAAGTGTTTATTTGCAAAATACTAAGCTAAGCATTATGGCTTATAGAAAATACTATAAGATATGTTTTTCCCCCCAAAATTATACATACATAAACATATGAAAAATTAAATGATAGTTATAGAACAGTACCAGAATGTCACAGTGCAATATGTGATTGGTATATTTGTCATGTATTTTGGTCCTAGCTCAAACCTTGAACAAAGCAAAAGATTTGGACAGGTAGAGAGAAAAGTGTGTTTCTAGATAGTCCAGTGTCTTGATTAGGGAACCAGAAGCTGCAGAGCATCTCCTGAGAGCAGAGAGTTGATCATTTTGACAGGAATGAAAAGTTCATTCAAGGGAGTACTAGGAAATAAAACTGAAAGTATATCAGGATTAGATTTTCTAAAGCCTTAAAGTTAGGCTTAGAAGTTAGGTAGTAGGTGGTCATTGAAGATTTTTTAAATTAGAGCTATATGCTGAGATGACAGTAAAGATTAATTTGGTAGCATTTTATAGGACCACATAGAAGGAGAAAAAGGGGAGGAAGAAGATCTCTTAGGTGACCATGAAAGTATCTTTGTGAGAGGTAGTCAGAGAGGTATCCATGAAAACAAATGATGTATGACTTGGAGAGCTGTGAAAAAGGAAGATATATTTGTCCTGGAGAGAAGACAGGACTCAAAAAAAAAAAGAAAAAACTGATAAACTTTGGCTAGCATTTCTATTAATAAAAAGGAAAAAAATGATAAATTGTTGGATGGGAGAAGAGTAAGGGATAAAAACCGACTTTAGGATTTTAAAGCTAGGAGAGTGGGAGAGTGAGTGGCATTATAGGTAGCAGATAAAGGCAAAGGCAGGCAGGGGAATTGGCTTAGTTCGGGGAGTGAGAGCAAGGAAAATTGATGTAGGTTTTAGACATGTTAATTTTGATGTGTTGATAGGATATTCAAACCAGAGTATATAGCCTTTTTTTTTTTTAATTTTTTATTTATTTATTTTTGAGACAGAGTCTCACGCTTTTGCCCAGGCTAGAGTGCCATGGCGTCAGCCTAGCTCGCAGCAACCTCAAACTCCTGGGCTTAAGCAATCCTTCTGCCTCAGCCTCCTGAGTAGCTGGAACTACAGGCATGCACCACCATGCCCGGCTAATTTTTTCTATATGTTTTTAGTTGTCCAGCTAATTTCTTTCTATTTTTAGTAGAGACGGGGCCTCACTCTTGCTCAGGCTGGTATCGAACTCCTGACCTTGAGCGATCCTCCCGCCTCGGCCTCCCAGAAGAATATATAGCTTTTAAATAAATTCTCATCCAGTTTTATAGAGACTTCAAAGAATCATGTAGTTCATCTGCCTATCTTAATTTAAGGCTGGTGAATGTCAAAAGACTTTACATATCCAGGTAGATAATGGGTCACTTTTTAAAGAGACAGGCAGATTTCTAGGGTTGGAGTAGCTAAAACGTGCCTTGGTAGCCTGGAACACATTCATGTGTATGAGCAGGCCAGACACACTCAAGGGATGAGATGGACCATTTTTCTTTCACACCTTGGCTTTCAGCTGAGGTAACTAGAGGAGCTCTAATGGACCATTTGGATCCCTCTTCCTCTCCTTCGCGAAATAAGCAGGCATAAGCAATTATTCCCTTGTCTGCAGCTCCCTAACTGTGGCAATTTAACATGGTGTCTCCTTTTTATTGGCTATTATTGTTTTGTTTTCCCCAAACCTATTAAAACTTGAGCTGTCAGACCAACAGCCTAACATTTTCATGTTTAGTTTTCCCTACCAACTAATGCTGGTGTTTGTTTTAATATTGTAGTGCCAAGACCCGACGCATTAGACAATGAGAGGTATGGAACACTAATTAAATCCCTTTTTGTTGCTGTGATTGATTCTCTTGTAATATTCTGGTTACATGTTGTTAACCCATGTTCTGGACACACAGTGTAAGCTGTGAACCTACTCTCTTCCAAATAATCATTTTAACACATCCTAAAGTTCAGGCAGCAATATACTGAGGTGGCCAGTGTCCTCTGATCTTTATAGAAGTTTCTGAAAGAGAAGCATTACAGTGCCCCATAAGCTGACATGCCAAGAAGTCAGCTGCATTATTCAGCCCCAGTGAGAAAACTTAGAGGCAACTAACATTTGTCTCCTGGCTTTTGTACCAGGTTATTTAGTGTTTTCTGTGACCTCTGGCTATTTAAAGTCCTGGTCAGAAAACACATTGGTTCCTGGCATCAGCAAGCCAAAGCCAAAGATTCCTCTTGTGTCTTATAGCTCCTGCTTTCATTTCTCAGTTCATCCACCCTGTATGTTTGATCCAAGGAATTTTCTCTGCTGTGGTTTATTTTGGCTTTGCTTTATTTATTTTCTCTCTGAGGGGCACATCTACCATTGCCTCCCCCTCGGCAGCAGTGGTGTCTGTCAGTCAGACTGTGCTTTACTTTTATCCCTAGTTTGCAATCACAGGGAATTGCAATGGTCTGAGTACAGGGAAGAAAATGTTTCTAAGCATGAAGGGCCTTGGAGCTGGTGGCAGGTTAACACACGTGGATTGGGCTGCTTGCTCATAGGGTGGAGTTGCCAGAACAAGTTTGTCCTCCTAGTCCCTAAATTCAAGTTTCAACCTGGTGAGCCAAGAAGAAAGTCATGCTTCACCTCTAAAGCACCTGGGACAAGCCACTCCCCAGCCCCTGTTTAAACCCCGAAGCATTGGCTGCCTACACAGCAAGATGGGGGGATCCTTAACACCCTCCTTTCACAGCTCCCCCTTCTCTCTCCCATAGCTGGGGCTTTGTGCACCCCCGGTTGCTCAGCGTGCCCGAGCTCTGCCACCATGTAGCTGAAGTCTGGGTTAGTGGGACCATTTTCATAAGGAATCTTTTGCTTTTCAAAAAGCAAAACCCAGGCAAGGTAAGACTTCCCTTTTTCACTTTCATCTCTGGCTTCTCAGTTCAGTTCATGCTAAACTGAAACAGCTCCTTTACTACAGATCGTCATTCAAGAAAGAAAAGACTATGATGTTTGTAGAGAGAAAGGGATATAGGAAGGGGCTTCTGAACGCCATTAAGACTAAGGCAAGAACCTGGTGACTCCTCATTTGGTGTGTTTGTCACTTAGAGTAGGCTATTTTCTTGCCCCAACATGGAAAAGAAAGCTTGCTTGTGTGCATTCTGTGTCATATTAAACATGTGGCAGGTTGTTGGGTTTTTTAGTTTTTTGACTTAAAAAACCCACCACCAACACTTGGCTTTCAGAGAGAATTTTTGGCTAAGTCCTATTCAAACCAATTTCCCGGTGTGAAAGGTACAGCCCTATGGGGTTAGCCATGTAAAAGGAGTTTGAATAGAAGGGGACATCCTCCTTTTTCCCCCAAACAGAATCGCCACTGGATGCAAGAGTTGTTACATCTGTCATTCTGACATGTCCATGTTTGACTCATAGATCATAAAGAATCTTTCAGTCACATCTCTATCATAACCCTCCACCCCCATCCCAGTACCCTGGCATGTGGCAAAAATTTAATACTATTTTTTGACTCCCCCAGTTCTGTTTGCTGAGCTGTGGGATACTGACCTTTTTGGCTGTCTTGGGTCGCTACATCCCTGGGCTCCTGCTGTCCTACTTGATGCGTAAGTATGGCTTATGAGCTGTACCCTGCTCATAGGTTTCCCACCCTAGCTAACTCTGGGTTTAGGGAGAGGGAGGACTTTAATATTTCATTCTCCAAGAAATGACCTTTTCATATTTTTGTGACCTGTTTGGTGTCATGAAAGTGTCTTTATTCTTACTCGTAGCAGGCTCTCTACATATAAAGTCCATTTCTTACCAAAACAGTTTTAGAATTTTTTTTTTTTTTTTGAAATAGCTGGAGTGTCATGGCATCAGCCTAGCTCACAGCAACCTCAAACTCCTGGGCTCAAGTGATCCTCCTGCCTCAGCCTCCCAAGTAGCTGAGACTACAGGCTACCATGCCCAGCTATTTTTAGTAGAGATGGGATCTCACTCTTGCTCAGGCTGGTCTTGAACTCCTGAGCTCAAGCAATCCTCCCGCCTCAGCCTCCCAGAGTGCTAGGATTACAGGTGTGAGCCAATGTGCCCAGCCCTGTTTTAGAAATTAATGAGGGTCCACTAACATACATTGTATTACCAACTATAAAGGACTGCCTGTCCCTATTTAAGGAGGGAATTTTTAGAGCCCCAGGGTATTGTATAACAGCAAAACATAACTCTTAGGGGTTCTACTAGGTTCTGTTTATCCTGGAGCACTTTCCCCCCACCCCCCTAGCATATTTTTATAAATTTATTTACTTCCTATTGGTATGTATTCTGCTTGCTTGGGGCTGGAGTAACTGAGTAGTTGTGGCTGCAGCCATCATACATCAGAAGCTCACATGATTTTTTGTGTAGTTTCTGAGACATTGTTACCATTTAGCCTTGTTTATGGCTCAGTGACACCCATAGGCAAGTGACCACACTGTCTGGTTCTGCCCTTAGCCTGTCACCAGCGTACTCTGCTACACACAGCCCTGTTCTAGGCCCTGTGGGGCTGACCTCAAAGCCCCACTCGTGTAGTGGGGAGACTGGTGAAGATGATCAGCAGAATTAAGCAGAACTGTTCCATGCTACGTGTCTAAGCCCTAAGGACATAATGGCAGAGGGACAGTTAGGAATGTATTATGCAGCTCCTTCTCCATTTTTCCACTATTTCCCATATCGCCTCTCAGTTGTCACTGTCATGATGTGGCCCCTTGCTGTGTATCACCGACTGTGGGATCGAGCATATGTGCGGCTGAAGCCAGTCCTGCAGCGGCTGGACTTCAGTGTCCGTGGCTACATGATGTCCAAGCAGAGAGAGAGGCAATGTAAGTGTCATGCATGGGGAGGCTTCCTTCCACTTGGGCAGTTTGGGGAAGAGGAGAGGGCTGTAGGTCTGACAGATTAGAAGTGGGAGAAGTGGGGGCAGGGGGGTGGTAGGTAAAAATGATATTCTATTCCAGGGAAACCTATGCAGGCTTGCCAGTTTTTTTCTCATTTGGAATCCTAGACTCCCATTTTAAATAAATCTGAGAAAAGATCTTAGTGAATAAAAGGTAGACAGTGAAGATATCCCTCCCTAGTTATTATCTGCTATTTACATGTGCCCAAGCACTGTGCTGGCTACTCTGTGTGCACTGTCTTACTGTCTTATTTAATCTTTACAATAACCTTGAGGGAGTGGTATTATCCTCCTTCTCTAATTGAGGAAATTAAAGCTCACAGGTAGTAAATGTCAGAGCAGGGCTTTTCAGCTCCTAAGCCTGGCGTCTTCACCACTGAAGGCTGCTTCCCAAAGGTGATTAAAAACTGCTACCTCAGAGTCAGAAGTGTACTAGCCTGAGATCCATCCAACACATTAATGATGGCAGTGCAAACTTTTCCATCTCTTCTGTGGTCTTGTCAGGTTGAGTGTTTCATTAAACCCTGGCCTTCAAAGAGCCCTGCACATGGTCACCAAGACCCAGCTACCCCTGGAGCAGCCATTTGAATAGTATTAGTCCTCAAAAGCCTGATTTTAACCAAGGTGGGCATCTTCTTTTGCCTTCCCTATGATAATGTCCACTTACTACCTTGACATCAGGTCTGCCTTTTGCTTGACAGTTATTGACAAACCTTTTTTTCTTTCTTTTTTTTTTTTTTTACAAAATTTTTTGAGGATTTTTTTTTTTTTTTTTTTCCTGGAAATAGAGTCTCACTCTGTTGCCCAGGTAGAGTGCCGTGGTGTCAGCCTAGCTCACAGCAACCTCAAACTCCTGGGCTCAAGCAATCCTACTGCCTCAGCCTCCCAAGTAGCTGGGACTACAGGCATGCACCACCACGCCCAGCTAATTTTTTCTATATGTATTTTTAGTTGTCCATATAATTTCTTTCTATTTTTTTAGTAGAGACAGGGTCTCACTCTTGCTCAGGCTGGTCTCGAACTCCTGACCTCGAGTGATCCTCCCGCCTCGGCCTCCCAGAGTGCTAGGATTACAGACTTGAGCCACCGCGCCCGGCCGACAAACCTGGTAGTTGATCATCTGACCGGGATGGAAATGTGTAAAGGTTAAGGGAAATGTGGAGGGAAGGATGTTGGAAGAGAGATCGTCTCTCTGGTGTTACTAGCTCTCCTTGTTACTTAGGCTCAGCAGCTCTGCCCTCAGATATTGTTATGTAGGCTTAGGGCCATATTCACAGGGACTCTTTCTTTGGTCTGATTTTATGCCTTTGAAGTCTAAGGGGGAGGGTTCCACCCTGCATCCCCCGGGAAGGCATCCACAGCTTTCTGTTCTTTCCACATAGTGCGCCGCAGAGCTCTACATCCAGAACGGGCCATGGACAACCACAGTGACAGCGAAGAAGAGCTTGCTGCCTTCTGTCCTCAGGTATCTTGAGTGTGGGAGCTGTTTCACTGGCTAGTTTTCTTTAGCTCCGTTTTAACCACCTGGCAGCTCACATTTAGGCAGTAAACAGGTTTCAAGCTCATCATGGCCTCTCTAAGCCCTGGACTTCGCTTGCTCCCGAGAGCAGTGACAAGGAGAGAAGCTAGGGTTATACTGGGACTTTGTACCTACGTCTCGATTTAAGCCTGAAGCCCAGCACACCCTCATCTATGTTTCCTTTTACCCTACCATGGAAGAACTTGTGGAGCTGGTGTGATCATCTTTTAAAAAGCTCAGTCCATCCTTAGGTTGGTCCGAGCACTATGTGTATCCTCCTGGCCGCCTGTGAACAGTTACCTCTGAATCAAGTACTTGCTTACGAGTAAGTGGGTAATTGATTCCTAAGACTGCTTTTCTTCCTGTGCTCAAAAAATGAGTGAATAAGAGTGTTTTCTTTGGGAGAGCAGCCTAAAAAAAGTCAAGATTTTGACTAAAGTCCCTATCTATCCCTGGTTACACTGGTGGCCCTCAGGTAGCCTTTAAGGACAGTTAATTAGTAAAGCTGTACATGGGGACTGCATTTGGTTCCTAATGGCATCATCTCAGGCTTGTTGGTCTTTTCTTTTCCTAAGCTGGATGATTCTACTGTTGCCAGGGAATTGGCCATCACAGACTCTGAGCACTCGGATGCTGAGGTCTCCTGTACAGACAATGGCACATTCAATCTTTCAAGGGGCCAAACACCTCTAACAGAAGGCTCTGAAGGTGAGGGGAACCTTTGACCTGAGTTGATAATGTTGCCTCTCAGCTTCCCTGAACAGAGGGGATACTGGTAGCCCCTACTCTCCTGTTTTCTGAGCTGTAGGCCAGGTGGCAAAGCAGCCTGAGGGGTGTGGCTACAGCCAGGATAGCACTGCAGCTTTTCTTGAAGCCCTCTGTCTCTTAGTAGCTTCAGGCTCTAGCTTCATGAGGGACATAGTAGAGGAAGAGATGGGGAGTTCTCTGGCCAGTAGAGATCACAGCCATCCATAAGGAGGAGGGGAAAGCTAAACCAGTCCCATGGGTTTTGCTTCACCCTGAGAAATCCAGGGTGGAAACAGTCTGGCTATGTGGGGCATTTTGTAGGTCTGGGGCCACAGGAGGGCCAGGTAGTTTCCATGTCTTAGACACCCCTGTATTCTCCCAGATTTAGATGGTCACAGTGATCCAGAGGAATCCTTTGCCAGAGACCTTCCAGACTTCCCTTCCATTAATGTGGATCCTGCTGGCCTGGATGATGAGGACGACACCAGCATTGGCATGCCTAGTTTGATGTACCGTTCCCCACCGGGGGCTGAGGAGCCCCAGGCGCCCCCTGCCAGTAGGGAAGAGGCTGCACTGCCAGAGCTCCTGCTTGGTGCTCTGCCTGTAGGATCCAACCTCACCAGCAACCTTGCCAGTCTGGTCTCCCAGGGTATGATCCAGCTGGCCTTATCAGGGGCCTCCCAGCCTGGCCCTTCTGGCCCACCTTCCCGGAGAGCAACAAGAGGTTTCCTCCGGTCCCCCAGTTCAGACCTGGACACTGATGCTGAGGGGGATGACTTTGAACTTCTGGATCAGTCAGAACTAAATCAGCTGGACCCTGCCAGTTCCAGGAGCCACTGAGGCACAGACTCCTTTTGGGGGTCACCGTGGTTTAGGTTTTTTTTCTCCCCATCCCACTTAAGGTGACGGGGCAAGGGGAGAACCCAGCTCCCATCCCCTGAATTATATTCGTATGCTGGGTAGCCTGACTGATGCTCAGAGGCCTGCTTATAGAGGATACTCACTTCCCTGCTACCAGCTGGACACACATTTCTGAGCTCAGTCACTGAAGTGAGAATGTGCTCCCCTGAGGGAGGCTTCTCTCCTTCTGGATGGTATTTTTGGGGAACAAAGTAGTCAGGGATATTGGTTCCCCTTTGAGGAGGTGCTGCTGTTTGCTTTTAGGTATGGGTGCTCAGAGGCCCTCACTGGTAAAAAAGCCCATCCCTTCCTCCCTTCATCACCTCCCTATAGCCCCAAAAGTCATGCAGCAGCTATAAGAGTTACATTGTTATCATTTTCTTTTGTTAAACAAGGATTTGATTTTTTTTTTTTTTTTTTTAAAGCAAGCTTGTTCTTTGATTCTACAGAACAGGCCTGCTCCCTCTCTCCTAGCCCATCCTCGTTTTTTGAGGCCTGACCCTCAGTGCTCCAAAGTACTGCTTGTGAAATTTCAGAAATGTGAACATGTTGTGGGGATGGGCCTCTCCTACATCACCTTGGGCCATGAGGGTCAGCTGGCTGGGAGGGTTAATGAGTGCCTCTGAATCTTCTGGAGCTGTGTGGTTGTCTTTGGTGCTGCTAACCCCTGGCTCCATTTGACCATCAGCCTGAGCAGTGAGCAAAGCAATACCATGCCTATTTCTATGTTCCTGGTCCTTCCCCTGCTTCTCCTTTGGAGAAGCAATAATTCCATGGGGGATGGCAAAGTAGCACTTTACAAATGGCTCCGTGGCATCCATCCCAGGAGCCACAAGCTCTTCTTCCACCAGCTGTTCTTACTCCCTGCTGAGCTACTTTACTGCTTTTATTTTCATCTGCTTCCCAACTTGGCAGGGCCTCCTTTAAGGATGAGCCCAGTTAGCAAGAATGTGTAATCAGCAGAGACCCCTTTGAGGGTTATCTATTCTGTGGCCCCCAGTAAAATCATGTGAGACAAAAACCCAAAAATGGTAGTTGGTTTTAAACCTGTGCCAGCCTACAGCTCTCTGCCTCCCCAGTCAGAGCTCAAGCCAAACTCTTCTATCCTCGTTCTTTCTGCATTAACCCTTTGCTGATCCTCAGGGACCACTCCCCCAACACCCCCATACTTGGGTGAGGGATGTTGGACAGAGCCTATTTCACATGCTGCAGGTGGGGGTGTGCTGACATGTTTGCTCTTGGTTAATGGACAAGGTACAGAGGCCAGGGAGTGAAAATGGTTAACAGTGAGAATAGAGAAGAGCTGGTGTCTATCTCATAGTCACCTTTGTGTGACGGTCAGGGGCAGTGGCATTCCCCCACTTCAGAGTTCTTAGACTTTGTACACCTTCTCTCTTCTCAGAGCCCAGATGTCTTTCCTGATTTGGAAAAACAGGTGTGGAAAGGAGTGGGATTTTGTGTGTTTGCATGAGTGTGTGTAGGTTCAGGCCTTGGGAGTTGGCAAGAGGAGGGAGGGAAGGAAGGAGAGCAAAAACCTTTGGAAGGTGTTTCTTGTACCTGGGGGATCGTGCTCTGAATCTCCTTAGTCCTCCACTGTGAATTGAGGGTGGGTGGGTGGGTGCTGGGGAATAAATCTTGTATGAGAACAATCTTTAAGAGACTGATGTTGAATGGTGTCCTACCCTTGATAGGTTTTCTCTTATTCATCTGAGTTCTGATTAATTTGAGGAGGTGACAACCTCAGAACAGGAAGCCCAGGTGTGAGAGACCCACAGGTCCACTTCTGTTTTTCCTTTGTGATGCCCAGAACAATCACTGTAGTATGTTGCCACTTCCCTTCCTCAGGGAGCCCAGATCTGAGCATAACTGGGACTCTCGGCTGGCATTTAGCATGCAGTTCTGTCATTTCTAAACATGCGAAGAAGACAAGCATATGTTTCATAGGCTAAGGAGGTTTTTGATAGCAGGTTTTAAAAAATAGCACCACGCTCCTCCACTAGATTGTTTGAGCTGCAGGGACAGCTGCTTCTCGGCCTTCAGCTGACCTCAGAAACTAGAAATATTTATTTCAAGCTCTGTCCCATTGGTCACTGTGGTCAGGAATGGAAAGCACCTGCCAGGTGTTGCCGAGAGATTGCCCAGAGAAGATTAACAAACTTCTACAAGCTTTGTGGCTTAAGAGTAGCCCCCTCCCAATCGACCTTTCCTTGGCGTTCAAACCACGGCAGGTGTCGAGCGCCCCCTGGGTGCAAAGCTCGGTAACGGGCAAATAAGGAAAGTGTAAACGCTCTCCAAGGCGCTAACGCTTCCTATTTTTTTCACAACCATCCTCCTGCAAGTAGCTACTGTGCCTATTTTTACAAGTGATAAAACTAGCCGACGAAAGAGCACTGGACTGTGGGATCAGGACACGTCCCTGTGGGTAACTAGCCCTGTGACCTTGAGCTGGTCGCTTGCTCTGCGCGGGAGTTGATCCCTGAAGTGTCTCCCCGTTGTAACACTGGGCTTAGCTCAAGGTCACAAGTGATCGGCCGCGGCTAGAACTGGGTCTCGAAACTTGAAGGCGTTCTTTACCACAGCCTTCGTTCCCGGGGGGAAGCAGGGGGAGGTCCAAAGCCGTGCGCCCGCCACTTCTGCGGAAGCCGAGGGCTTGGGAATCGGACCCCAGGGCGCCAGGCTGAAGTGAACTACGGCGTCCGGGAAGGGTCGCTGTCGTCCTCAGGCGGGCTTCACCAGTTGAGCCAATCACCGCTTGAGCCCGCCCCCCGTCCCCGGAAGGAGGCGTCACCCGGAGCAACTGCAACGACCGGCTGAGTTTGGCGGCGGGAAAAGCTATGAGTAAAGGCCGGGCAGAAGCTGCGGCGGGAGGTAATGGCGGCGTAGGCGCGGGGGAGACCCGGGAGGAGAGTGGGCGAGGAGGTCGGTTAAGTGCCCCCCGCCCCGCTTCGTCTCTCCGCAGCCGCTGGGATCCTTCTGAGGTACCTGCAGGAGCAGAACCGGCCCTACAGCGCCCAGGACGTGTTCGGGAACTTGCAGCGGGAACACGGACTGGGCAAGGCGGTGAGGACCTCCTCCCGGGATCCCCTCTCCGTGGGACCCCCGCGAATCAGTCTGGGGTCCTGCCCTCCCGAGCCTTGGGCGCTTTCCCCCCCACTGGCTGAAATTACCCCCGCCTGGGTCCAAAGACTCCTCTGACGGCCCCGCTCCCTCCCCTCTGCCAGGCGGTGGTGAAGGCGCTGGAACAGCTGGCCCAGCAAGGCAAGATCAAAGAGAAGATGTATGGCAAGCAGAAGATCTATTTTGCCGATCAGGTGAGGAGAATCCTGCGCGGATTATCACCTGTGTGAGAGCCCGACACAGGGCAAATCAACTCTTAGTATCAAGTGTTTGGGAGAGTTGAGGCACACCGTGAAACTCATCTGTCTTATGCCATTACAAGGGCCTCAGACATACTTAAATCAAGGTGTGTATTGCCCCTGCTATGATCCAAACTTATTGAAGTTCCCAGATTTGCAATATGAATGACAGAAGATCCTGTATTTTTTTTTTTTTTTTTGAGACAGAGTCTCACTCTGTTGCCCAGGCTAGAGTGAGTGCCGTGGCATCAGCCTAGCTCACAGCAACCTCAAACTCCTGAGCTCAAGCGATCCTCCTGTCTCAGCCTCCCGAGTAGCTGGGACTACAGGCATGCGCCACCATGCCCGGCTAATTTTTTCTATATATATTTTTAGCTGTCCATATAATTTCTTTCTATTTTTAGTAGAGGTGGGGTCTCGCTCTTGCTCAGGCTGGTCTCGAACTCCTGAGCTCAAAGGATCCGCCCACCTCGGCCTCCCAGAGTGCTAGGATTACAGGCGTGAGCCACCGCGCCCGGCCGAAGATCCTGTATTTTTGCTACCAAGATCCATTTCTGCTTATAAGCTCTTATTCCCTATCATCTAGAGGAGCACCACCCTCTGCCTCCACCTCACTCCCTAAACACATCACATTTGTCTTTTTCAGTCCAGAACTCCACCTGGAGCCTCTCAAATGCCGCTGAGCCATTTGTAAAGTGCTACTTTCCCATGCCCCCCAGAATTATTGCTTCTCTATAGGAGAAGCAGGGGAAGGAGCAGGAATATAGAAATGGATGTTACAATATTACCAGAGGAGAGAGAATGCCTCATTTTTTCCCCCAAACTGTCTCCTCTCTAACATTCTTCTCCCTTAATGGAATCACTCTTCACCCAAACCAGAGACTTGAGAGTCTTTTTTTTTTTTTTTTCCTGAGATAGAGTCTCACTCTGTTGCCTGGGCGAGTGCAGTGGCATCGGCCTAGCTCACAGCAACCTCAAACTTCTTGGGCTTACAGGCACACACCACCATGCTGAGCTAATTTTGTTTTTTTCCTATTTTTAGTAGAGACAAAGTCTCACTTTTGTTCAGACTGGTCTCGAACTCCTGAGCTCAAGCTATCCTCCCGCCTCGGCCTCCCAGAGTGCTAGGATTACAGGTGTGAGCCTCTGTGCCCGGCCAGGGAGTAATTCTTGACTTCTCTTATCCCACATGTGTAGTCAATTATCAAGTCCAGCTGATTTTTCCTTTCTTGAATCTACTCTCTCTCTATCTGCCATCGCTGGTCTAGTTCAGACTCTCTTCATCTGTTGCAATATCCTAACAGATCTCACCTCCTCGAGCATATCTTAAACATTGCAGCCAGCATGATCTATCTAAATGCAGATCTCAATGGCTCCCCCAGTGCTCCACAGATCAGGAAAATGGCACTTGGAGACTTGCCCCAGCCAGCTTCTGGCCTCTCCTGTCCTTGTTATTTCTCCATCCCTCAGTACTAGACAATTCAGATATGTTTTACTCCTTTGTCCTTTGCTCATTGTCTTCCCTCTGCCAGGTTAGTTTAGTTCCTTCTGTCTCTTTACCCGGCTTACTCTTATTCTTTAGGATTTCACTCAGGCATCACCTGCTGAAAACTTCCCTGAATGCTTTGAGCTAATTGCCTCTTTTTCAGCTGTTACCTCTTTTGAGGCATGCTGTATTGTAATTGTCTTTTTACTTGTCTCCTTCACTAAATTGAAGTTCCTCTAGGGCAGACTCTGTTTGTCAATTCATTTTTATCTCAGCACCCCCACTGTATCTAACATCCAGTAGACATTACTCATTTAACTGAACCAAACCACCTTCAAGGCCAATTTTCCTAAAACAGGCTTCATTATGTTACTCTGTTGAAAATCCTCTAAAGGAGAGGTTGGCAAACTTTTTCTGTAAGTGGCTACACAATGTTTTTAGGCTTTGTGGGACGTACGGTTTCTTGTCACAGGTATACAACTGTTGCAACTACCCAGCTCTGCCATTGTAGAGCAAAGGCAGCTATAGACTCTGCAAACAAATGGGCATGGCTGTTTCAATAAAATCTTGTTTTCAAAAACATGCACCTGGCAGGATTTGGCTTGCTGGCCTCTGCTCTAAAGGTTCACCTTGCCCTAAGTATAGAGTCCAAACTGCACAGGCTGGCATTCTCATCTTTTCTAACCTGTTCCCCATCACCAACTGACATAACCCCCACTGATCCCTAACAGTCCTTTTCTAGCAGCGGTCCCTCATGGGAGGAGCACCTCAGACTTTTACTGGAGTCCCTCCTCTAAATAGATCCCATCATGCCTCTTAACCTGTCCAGATTCTTCCTATTGTGGCAATTCATGATCTGGGTTTCACCACCTTGGGAAAAATGTTACTTTACACTTTAAGCCCAGTGAGTGGTTTTATCACTAAATGGGAAGATATTTCTGTCTTATTCAGTATCCTACCAACCTGGTCGCTCCTTGAGGACAGGCATTAAGTTTCAACCTCTAGTATACCTTTTTAATGGGACCAGTACTCAACTGAGTTTCTTTTTCTTTTTTTTGGAGATAGAGTCTCAGCACTGTCACCCCAGCTAGAGTGCCGTGGCATCATCATAGCTCACAGCAACCTCAAAGTCCTGGGCTCAAGCGATCCTCCTGCCTCAGCCTCCTGAGTGCTACAGGCACACACCACCACAACTGGCTAATTCTTTTTATTTTTAGTAGTGATAGGGTCTCACTCTTGCTCAGGCTGGTCTTGAGCTCCTGAGCTCAAGCGATCCTCCGGCCTCAGCCTCTCAGAGTAGTAGGATTACAAGCATGAGGCACTGGGCCCATCAACTGAGTTTCTTAAAAGTACCCTCCCACTATTTTCCCAGGCCCTCTTGAGGGTTTGGGGAATGCCAGGTTCTTGAGTGTATCTGAATGCTGCCTTCCCAGATGTGTGTTTCCTTTTTTTGTGCCTTATATTTTCCTTATCTCTGGCAGGAACAGTTTGATATGGTGAGTGATGCTGACCTCCAATGTCTGGATGCCAAAATCGTGGACCTCACTGCTAAGGTGCAGAGCTTGCAGCAGACCTGCCGCCACATGGAGGCTGGTAGGCCTGGGTGGCCCCCAAAAGGTGCCCAAAGGGTCAGGTTCAGTCTACAGGTTAGGAATTACTAAGTGAATGGGTGGTTGATTACAGCATCTTGTTGGCAGCTAAGACCCCTTTGCTGGGCTGCCTTAGGCATTACATTAAAAGAAATGTAGAACAACTAATAGGCTTTTGTGCACAAATGGGCAAAGCATGCATTTGCTTTCCGTGCCATGATTTTCAGTGAACTGTCCCCATGTTTCCCTTTATTCCTGCTGCTTTAACTAGCTCCACCTAAGTCTCCTCAACCTTACACCCCACCACTACCTGTAGATGGAGGAGGAAAGAGAAATAGAATAAACTCACTATCCTGTAAGCCCTATTTTCCTGAGCTTTTCCAGAATGTGGGACTTTATTCTGGAAAGATCCCACAGCATGGTGGAATCCTATCTCCCACTTCAGGGTGGACCTACTAGGAAAGATAGACTTCCCTCCTCAGGGGTAGCAAGTGACCCCCAGGGGGATATGGTTTCAGAGCTGAAGGAGTTAGCTAGTGCCCTGACCACACCGGAGATGCAGAAAGAGATTGAAGAGTTAAAGAAGGAGTGTGCTGTATACACGGAGAGATTGAAGAATATCAAAGCAGCTACTAACCATGTGACCCCAGAAGAGAAAGAGCAGGTGAGCTGGGAGGGAGGCTGGAGGGCTGGTGTGCAGGTCCAGAGTGAATGTGAGGGCTGACCCCCAGCAGGCTGCTGTGGTTCTGAGGGGTTACAGGAACGTGTTTCTTCCTTCTAGGTATACAAAGAGAGGCAGAAGTACTGTAAAGAATGGAGGAAGCGGAAGAGGATGGTAAGTGTGTGGGAGCTCCAAGGCAGGCCCTGGAAGTGCTTTTGAAAATGGCAGCCACCAGAGAAACTGCTGTACAATATCATGGGTCCCACAGGGAGTGCCCTGTACTGCCCATCGTGGTTTTGTTTGCCAGGCAACAGAGCTGTCTGATGCAATCCTTGAAGGATACCCCAAGAGCAAGAAGCAGTTCTTTGTAAGTGGTAATCTCTCCCTTATCTGCTCCTCTGGGGTCTTTGCCCAGGGACATCTCATTCACTTGTCTCCCTGGCCCACAGGAGGAAGTCGGGATAGAGACAGATGAAGATTACAACGTCAAGCTCCCAGACCCCTGAGGCCCTCTGTTGGGACTGGGGGATGGAAACAAAGATGTTCTGGACTGGCTACCTTGTTTAGGTTGGCTTTTGTTATGGTTGTGCCTGCTGCTTTCCACCTGTGAACAGAGCACTCAGGTAAACTGGAGTATTGGGTGGATGGAGTGTAGGCTGGTGGCCAAGAGCGGGTGATCACACCCATTTCATTGTCCACGTTGCACTGGTTTGCACTCAAGACTTAGACTTGGAACAGTGGCAAAGGAAAGCATTTGGCATTATTTATTGTAATATAATTTGATATAAAAATATTTGATTTCCTCTGGATAGTCAAACCTCTCAGATATCAAACCTGAGGCAGGCAGAAAGGAACCTGAGGGACGAGGATACAGAGAAGGTGCTATACACCAGCATTTTGAGGAGCCCAGGGTTCACCCTGGACTCTCTTGGGCTTGTAACCCAGGAGACCATCTGAGTATCCTCCATACCTCAAGTCCTGAGAGAAATACAGGCAACACTGAGAGATGATAGAGGCCCAGATATACTTGACAGAAAGGCTGGGGTGGTTTTGAGGCCCAGTTAATTTTCCAAAATTATAGTTTTAACAAAGTTGCATTGTTGGTGTTTAGAAAAATAAAAAATTTGCAAATATGTAGTGCTGTGTCACACCTGCCTTTGCCATGCAGCGCAACAGCCTGTGGGAACCAAGAGCACAGGAGTAGGGAGCACAGGAGTAGGTAGCACTGCTTCCCTACCACCCAGAGCAGGGGAAGAAACTGGTAGCCCTGCTCTAAGCTAGCCAGAAAGCCCTGGCCTCACCTTGGACTGACTGGGCAGCCCTAGTCTAGGCACAAGGTGGCCTTTCACCTTTCATGGCTGTGGGAATATTTCTTCTTACTCCTTTTCTCCTGCCAAAATGGCCAAACGTGGGCCAAATGTTGCCCAAGAGACCAAAACAGAGGCAAGCAGTTTCCAAATATATGTAGATCAAGAGCAGAAGTCTGCGGCTTAGAGAGAGGGCTCAGAAGCCAGGATCTCTTTGGGGTGCCCTGAGGACTTCCAAAGGGAGAGGAAAGACTGGGCAGGTTCGAGTTTTATGGTCAAAATAATAAATTAATCAGAAGCTTTCACAAAACACACCCCAGCCCCACTGACAATGAAGTGGGGCCAGGAAAACCAAACACCCAGCAGAAACCAGCTGACCAGTGTGAGGTGGTGCAGTCCAAGCTCATGGGCCCAGCAGCTCCATGGCCAAATAGAGACTCAAAGGCCTCTTGCTGGCTGTTACACAGGTTTCCACGAGCCAGTCAGTAAAGCTGGTTTTTCAACTGGTGCAGGACGCCGATCACGATCTCCCGTAGGGTCTGGCAGGGCCAAAAGAGGAAGAGAGAGAGAATGCTCAGGCCAGGGCACAGAGACATTTCAAAGATGCCTGGCTAGACCGGGTGTGCTCTTTAGAAAAATACATTAAAAATAGCCCCTGGGAAGTACTGATGCCTGTAAGTTTACTTTGAAAGGCTCTCGACTAGCCACAGTGGCTCACGCTTGTAATCCTAGCACTTTGGGAGGCCGAGGTGGGAGGATCGCTCAAGGTCAGGAGTTCGAGACCAGCCTGAGCAAGAGCGAGACCCCGTCTCTACTGAAAAAAAAATAGAAAGAAATGATCTGGACAGCTAAAAATATATAGAAAAATTAGCCGGGCATGGTGGCGCATGCCTGTGTTTCCAGCTACTCGGGAGGCTGAGGCAGAAGGATCGCTTGAGCCCAGGAGTTTGAGGTTGCTGTGAGCTAGGCTGATGCCACAGCACTCTAGCCCGGGCAACAGAGTGAGGCTCTGTCTCAAAAAAAAAAGAAAAGGCAGGCTCTCAACACAGGGTTGAGAGATGGAAATACGCTAAAATATTACTGGTAGAATTTAGGTGGTGGATATGTGAATGGTCATTGTAAAATTCTCTCAGTGTTACAGTATGTTTAAAGTGTTTCACCATAAAAATGTTGCGAAACAAAGAATCTCAGATAGGAGTCCCAGCCTCAGATAAAGCAACCAGGCCACAAAAGCAAAACTTAGTGAAATATACATCTCTCTACTACAAATAAATAATAAACTGCCCTTAGGGCAACTACTTTAGTGGGGGTGGGGGGGTTCCCAGAATCTGTATGTTTCCGAAAACTCTAGATAATTTTGCTGCAGGTGGCTAATGCAGCGACAGCTTGGGCTACACCAAAGCTGTGAGCTGGACCTGGCATTGAATGAGTGCTCACATCACACTTGCCAAATGAAACCATAAATGAAAATGTGGGTTAGACAGCAAAGGTGGGAAACAGAGTACTGAAAGTTGTAGAAATACCCTCAAGAAGCCTAAAAGTGGCTGCCATGCTTTTCTGAATGGATAATGGCTTAGACCACTTTGCATGAGAGTAGGGGAGACCCACAGACCCCCTGCTGCCCCATACCTGTGGCTTACAGTGCTCCTCAATCCAGCTGAAGACACAGGCCGACAGCTCCTGGAAGCTGGCCACGGAGATGGAGGCATTGAAGGACTGGAACAGAGAGTCCATGATGCCTTGAAACACGTTGAACTTGACCTGGTCGGAGACCTGGTCCTCCCCCTCATGAGGGTTGTCCTGGTGTGCCTTCACAATCTGCTCATAGTTCCTGAAAGCAGGCAGGCCAGGGCTGAGTGCTGCAGCAGCTCTACCAGCCCAGGAAAAATGATGGGATTACACTATGTACCCCCTAGAAGGAGATAGCCAGAGAGCTTTGGGGATGGATTTAGCATCAGCTAGGTATGGCTTCTAGGCCAAAAATGGTGACCTTCTCTCTCCAACCTTCCCTTCATTAATCCAACGTGTCTGCCATGTAAGGGACAGTTGGGGATGCAGAGTCCTGCCTCAAGTGGCTAGCTCAGGAAGTGAGTATTCTCTGTACCTCATTATCTGATGTGGCCTTTGAACAATGAGTGGGTGTGCACTGAAGTCACCTCAGAAGACCTGGTTTCCCCAGTTCAGCACCCTTCTTACACTTTCATGATCTTTAGGGCCGTGACGTCCTTGCGTAGCGTAGTCACCTCCTCCTCCTGCTTTTTCTTTTCCTTGTGCAAAAACTGGATGTAGTCAATGGCTGGAGTGGGGGTGGAAAGAGGGAGTAGGCACAGAGGTTGTCTCAACCAGGAGGACCGGGCCGATTCTGTTTCCCCTTCCCGCACACCCAACTATCCAATTACAACCAGCACACCAGGGCCAGGCCAAGAATGGGTATGAGGCACTGGCCTCTTCACAGCCCTTATTGGCTCCACCCCTCCAGTGTTCTCCCCGGCCATACTCTTTTGTAGAACAATGGCTTTGCTGAGCTTTTGGGAGCCAATGGAGAAGTCCTGCTGCTGGCAGGTGGGGACAATGGTCTGAAGGTCATCATAGCCTCTCTGTGGAAACAGCAAGGGAAATGGGTTCCTTAGCCCTGAGAGATTAAGCTCTTCCATGACAGTGAGAAGACAGTTTCCATGCTTACAAACTCAAAGGGGTAAGGGAACTGGAAGGCGGGAGGTGTTCATGCCCAGGGACTACACTAGCTGCCCGCAAGGCTGCTTGGGACTCTCTACGGGTCAGGGCAGGGTGAATCTGAGACATGCAGGACCCTCCATGTGGCTGAGGCACAGGCATTCCCATTACCTTGATGGCGTCCCTCCTCTTCTGCTCGGCCTGAGTGTGTGCTCGCCGCCGCCGATCCTTGTAGGACTCCTTGTAGGACTCCTGGTGGTAATCACTGTCCTCGTCATCTACGCTCAGAGTTGGGGGCAGGGAGAGGTCATCTTGGGGCCCAGTGGGACCCAGCTAGCTCACCTTTCCCCAGCTGGAAAGAACCTGGTGGCCAGAGATGGCAGATGGACGGAAGAACCTAATGTCCTAGATGAGGTGAAAGGTAGTGAGACCCTGTGTCTAGCAATTGGACTCCAGCACCCTCTGTGGATGGCGAAGCTTCCCTATTGAGGAACGTTACTAAATGATGGCATATCTGAGTCCCCCCGGGTGGAGGGATGTTGCTGCCTACCTGTGTTGGGGACAGAAGAGGCACTGGTAGAACCGATGCTATTAGCTCTGGACACTACACTCCCCTTGCGGGTGCTTTCTACAAAAAGCCCTAGAAAAGAGAGGCCCCAGTCACTAAGGAGTGGGGTGGGGAACACTGCCAGGCCCTCAGACACCTGTGGGCACTATGGCTTTCTTAAATGCCAACCTCTCCCCTTAACCCAAAGCCAGCCATACTGGACCACCCACTTCCTGACACACGTGCTGCAAGTTCCTATCCCTAATGCCTGCAGCGGTACCCTCTGCTCACAAGGGGCATCTGGACGTAATGAGGGGGAGAGTAAGCAGCTGCCACTATGTCCATCACTTCCCTGCTCCAGCACAGAGGGAACTAGGTGTCACCCTTAGTTGCTTCCTGCCTCTGGTCCTGCAGCTCCTCCCTTGCTGTCTCAGGCCAGGAACTCAGCTCAGGGACAGTGGACTGTGCTCAGGTGTGGCTGGCAAGGCCACAAGAATCTAGAGAGCTGAAGACGGTGGGGGAGCGACTCACCGGGGTCCAGGCTGTTGTCGCTGTAGGCATACTCCACCTGTGGCACCGAGCAAAGGAGAAGCCCGTCAGACCTCTGCCCCTGGGGGAAGGCGCCTCCATCACTCTGCTCGCGCGCGCACACACACCCCTCTACTGCACACCTAACACACGCACCGGGGTGCAAAGGCAGCTGAATGACTCCCCCGAGAAGCGAAGCAAGACTGAACAGGCCGTGGGAGCGCCGTCCTTCCGTATGACCCTGTCCGTCCCCACTCCTCCACCTCCTCAACCCCCAGCTCCCCACATTCGCGCACAAACGCTTCGTTTGTCTCCCCACGTTGGCACACGAGGGGAGAGAGCTGTCTTCTCTGCAGCCCCGGGGCCCGGAGAGCGGGGGGAACTTTAGGGACAGGAGTGAAGCCCCTAGTCTTCCGGACCCCCTACGTGCACGAGCCCGACCCTCCCTCCCCCCGCCGGCGTGCGCGCCCATAGGGCTTGCCTTGACCCAGGGGTCCTCGGGAGAGGCGCCCGACTCCGTCATCTTGTACCCACCGAACCGGAAACAAGCCAGCGGGCGGGCCCCCTGCCGCGAGAAAGGGGGCGAGGTGTGCCCCCGTGACCCACGCCCGCCAATCCGCGACTGAGAAGCGGAGGGTGGGGCGAGACGCTTGCACATGCGCCGTCCGAAGGCTGCAAACGACAAGTTGAGCCGCTAAGCCTGGCGTTGCGGTAATGTCCGCAGCCACAGAGACGTGCTCGCGGTCTGTCCATGCCCTCCGCCGGGTTAGGAACTACAATGGCAGTGACAGGAAGCACATTCCGTAAAAAGGAGTCCCCTCAAAAGGCTTGTCTGAATATTGTGCGCACGCGCACCGCCTGGCTCAGCCAGCTCACTGGGTTGCCCGGCCTCGCCCTCACCCCCATCCTGTCCCGGTAGTTCACAGACCTGCAGTCCTGGCCAGCGTCAGGAACCAGGCAGAGCTCCCCTGTCACATCGTCTCCGCCCACCAGGCTGCAAGCTCCGTGAGGGCAGAGGCCCCGCCTGGCACATCTTTAAGGAATTAACCCTTGCAAAGAGCCCGTGCGCTGATTATGCTGCCTTACAGATGAGGAAACCGAAGGACCTACAAAGTCTACAGCTTATTCAGAGGCACACAGCTAGTCACCGGCAGGGCCAAGGCTGACCTCAGTCTGGCTACCTTCAAAGGCCACACTCCTAACTACTGCACTCCTGTGCTTCCAGCTCAGGCCTGACGCTGCACTCGTGGCATAAGAATCCCAAAGCAGACACCATACAGGCAGCACCTGGAAACATTCACCTTTAATTATGTTACAAGTTCAGTGTTTGCCCTGACTCTAGTCAGCTGTGGGTATCAGGCACCCCCAGGCAAGAGTGGGGAAGGAAGCCCAGAGGGGTCTGCTCCACACCAGCCACATCCTTGGTGCTGGCCAAACCCCAACATGCTCAGTAGGTTGCCTGTGTCCACCAGGCCCAGCCATGTCCTGCACAACTTAGCCTGGAAACCTCTAGGCCTGAGCCAGGGTGAGCACCAAGGCCCCGACTTCTCCTCACCCCTGGATCTCAGCAGCTCCAGGGGCAAGTGTGGCCCCACAGAGAACTCATTTTCAGTCAAGGGCCTGATGAGTCTTGGGGATGCGCTCCTGCAGGAGGGCCCAGGCTTTCTCCACCTTTGGGCAGGCCAGAATGTTGGGAGGACAGTCAGGCAGGCACCCACTGGGGACTCCCTCCCCACAACCCAGCCTTTCCCTGGGCACCAACTTGGCGCTGGGTGATACGTGGCTCCCACAAGGTGCTCAGCACCACATGGCTCTGGTCCACAAGCTGCTGCCCACTCATCTGGCTCTGCAGGCGGCTCTGAGCTGCAGCTTCACTGAGGCCGTCCCTCTCCACGATGCGCCGTACAGCCTGGGCACACACGAGGCATTTGTCAGAAAGGATTCCAGCTCAGCAGGATACAGTCTGCAGTGGGGATAGGGTGGTGGGTGGGGTCCAGATACCTCAGTCTCTGGGATGACAACAGTCCACACCTCATGTACCATGTTCTGCCAGCCGGCTTCAAGCAGCATAGCGGCATCAATCACGCACACATGCTTTCCTGTGGGGAGACCCGTCACTGCCAGCAGCATTTGCTACTGGTCAGAGCACCCACGAAATACACTCCCCGGGAAAGTGGTTGGTCTGGCTTGGGCAGGGAAGCCCCCAGGGGAAGAATCCACTTCACCGTCCCCCTTGGCTGCTCCCATCATCCCTCCCACTCACCCTCAGTCACAGCCCGATCCATCTCCTCTCGGGCCAGCTTTGCGATAACTGGCCACATAATGTCCGTGAGGATCTTCAGCTGCTTCTGGGGAGGGGAATAGAGGGAGCGGGCAGAGGTTACCTTCCCCAGAGATGGGGCCAGCCCAAGGGAGGCGGTAACTGGGAACAGGTGAGTGGAAATGGGCATTCTAGACCAAACCAGAGAGGTCCACTGGAACCCAACCCCTGCAGCTGGTAGCAGCTGAGGACTCTAGGAGGTGTGTGTTTACCTTGTTCCCAAACACCCGGCTGCCCAGCACCTTCCTGTTGATGATGCCGTCTTTATGGAGAATATCTGGGTAACAGAGACCGAGGACTGAGCAAAGAGGCCAGGCTGTCCCCTCACTTCAGGACACCTCTAGCACGCCCCGGTTAGTACCTGTTCCAAAGGCCTCCACCACAGGCTGGTAGGCAGGGCCACCTGGGGCATAGGCCCGATGGCCCAGCTGGTCACTGTCGATGACAAATGCCCCTAGGTCCTTCAGCCGCTTAGCTATTGAGCTCTTCCCAGAGCCACTGATGCCGGTCAGCCCTATCACATAGAGGGATGGGGGGAGCTCTGGCCTCTTCTGGGGGTGGATGAAAAGGAACCCACAGTTACGAGGGCTCTCAGGCTCATGCTTGGGGCCACGCCCCTCCATTTCCACTCGCCAGCATTTCCAGCACACACGCTCACAGGGGAGCAAGGGGAGGCTCACGTGTGGAGGCCGAAGCAGTTTTCCCAGCATTCGCTGGCGGAAGCTGGAGGAGCTGACTTTGTCCTCTTCATTTTCCTTGTGGCTCAGGTCCTGCAGCAGCTGGATCTGGTACAAGGCAAGCTCCTCCAGGCCCTGAGGTAAAGGGGAAAAGGTGAGACAGGGAAGGCGGGAGTGACAGGAAGAAGGGCAAACCGTGACACCCAGCCTGCCCCCTTGTCCTTCCCAACCTCCTCCAGGATCCTCCACCACAGCGGGCAAGCTGAGAACTAGCTCCTCCTTGCTTCTTCCTGCCATCCTCGGCCCCCTCTTCCCACCACCCTCAGCTCCCTCTTCCCTCCTCTGTGGTCATGGTGTTTCCAACAGCCCCCATGACGGCCTTCCCTGTTCCCATCCAGTCCCTCTGCCAGTCTCCCTCAGGGGTTACATTTTCAAGGCGGAAGCGGTTGACGGCCATCCCCCCACGATAGGTCTCTTCGCTGACCACCAGGAACTCCAGGGAGGGGTCAGAGCCAGCGGGCCCATAGGGGTCCAGCAGGGGGATGACATCAAAAGTCAAGGAGGGCTTGATGTCCACCAGGAACTCACTCAGGTGTTCCACGCGTTCTGAATAAGGTTGGAGTAGCTCAGGGAGCACCTTGCCTGAGGAAGGAGCCCAGAAGAACTGTGAGATCTTTTTACTGGGGAGAAAGAGTATGGGTCGGTTTGGGGAAGAGTGTCCCCAAGCACTGTATCTCCAGAGGGGCAGACAGAAAGAAAGGGTTAAGTTGGGAAGGTCTGTGGTGGGGGCGGGGAGGGGATGAAGGGGAAGAACCAGGTAAGCACAGTAGTCACTGACTGCAAGGGCTGGCATGTGTCCAGAGAACAAGCCATCAGGAAAGTACTCTGAACAACTAGCAGTGCCAGTGGGCATGAGTCAGATGGAGAATTTCAAGAACCAAGCTATCCCTGAGTCTCCTCTTACTGCTTGTGGCACTGCTACCTACAACTCACTCATCCATTTATTCCATGTCTCAGTAGGGTTCATCACCTGGAGAACTTGTTAAAGTGCAGTTTCCTTTGCTTCACGTTTGGGGAATTCTGATTGAGAGGTAACTGGATCACATGCTGAGAAATCTACATTTACTCATTTAACAAAATATCCTTAGCACTGAGTGTCAGGCACCATGACATTTGGGAGGAGTGGGAAGTAATAATGGATGGCCCTACCCTTCCTTGATCTGGGCATGATGGAGGGAGATTTGAGGGCCCTCCACTGCCCTAATCCAGGGTCCCTCTCACTCACTCTTCAACAGATCTTTGTCTGCTACTCCCACCACAAGCTGCTCCTGGGCCAGGATGCATGCGACACTGAGCAACACCTTGTGGGCATTGTGTAGGTGGTCAAACGTGCCACCCACAGCCCCGCGTTGGTAGCCACGCACCGGCTGCTTTGGAGACCTGGCCACAGGGGAAGCTGGCCTGATCGTGGAGAATAATGGGACATCCATGGGCTCCATGGGCAGCTCTCCAGTCCCATAATCGGGATATAGCAACACCGAAGCCAGTCGAGGACAACAGCTGTAACAGCTGGTGGCATAACGCTCTAGCTGTTGTTTGACCGGGTTGTACTGGCTTCCATCCAGAGTCTGGAAGTCTGTCAGCACCACTTCCGGCGGGTGGGCGAGATTCTGGACTGAGATGGGTTGGGGAGGGAGAAAGGCACTCTTGGTTCGGATATTGGTAAGCAGGATTCTGACGTCCAGGTTCCTGTGGGCTTCGGCGCCAGTATAGAAGTGCGTGATGAAATCAAGAACCTCAAACGTGGCCTGCACGGGGCTGGACTGGGGCTGAGCCGGGCCCTCCAGGCTCATGCCCGGCTGCAAGTGTACATAGAGTGTGTGATTCACCAGCCGGGAAGCCGAGGTCAAGATGGGGGCCAGACGAGGGGCTAGAGAAGCGAGCGGCGTCGTCAGCACCAAGAGGCCCGACCGAAATACGGCCATGGTGCCCAGGCCTGCGGACAGTCAGGGAGACAAGGCGAGAGTAGTAACTGAGGGGCCTGCGGCTTAGGCAGAGGCTTACACGGGGCTTTGGACCTGGGAGAAGGGGACCTGGAGCAGGAACAGGATCTCAGTGCTGATCGAGAGGAACCAGGGTAGGGGACAGGGCCTGGCTAACGGCGCTCGGGGCTGTGCTCTAAGCCTTGGTTTCCTCATCTCTCAGACGGGGTGGTGACTTCACTGAACTGAATCGAAATCCTGGGACGGGGAAGCGGGGACCGTACGGGAGCCCCTGAGTCACAAGGCTGGGGATGCAGAAATCCTGGGCGCTCTTGCTAAGCTGCACCAGGGTCTTCAAGCAACCGAAGGAGGAGACTAAACGGGAACACTCAAGCTTAGGTCGGTCCCCTACTCACTGAAACCTGCGGGCTTTGGTTCCGCTGGCACCACCGCGTAGGCTTCCCTGGCTGCCACCCGGAAGTACTAGCTCAGAAACCGTGACGCCAAGCTACGGAATCCGAAGAGGGTCAAACGGCTCAACTCCACGGCAGAGTGGGATTCTCGCGAGATTTCTCGTAGGGTGGGGCTAGTCCTGCTGATGGGGCGGGGCTGCCCTCCGAGGCTCATGGGATAAGTGGGAATCCTCTGGCCCAGATCCGCCTCCCACCCGGACTGAGCGGAACGGCAGGGAAGGTTTGAAAGCCCATTTCACTCACTGCCTCAGGCCGGGAGAGTAGAGAATGGCTTCAGCCATGTCACCAAAGAGCAACGGCAAAGCCAGAACTAACAGTCGGCTTCCCTTCTGCATTCTGGGGGCAGGGAGGGGAGGGCGTCACAGGCTTGCGCTTGTACTAGGGCCGGCGTTCCCAGAGCCTTCCTGGTGCCTTCCCAGTACGAGGACGGTCATGTGGGAGGGTACAGTGCTAGGTACTCATTTCACAGATGGAAATGCTGAAGCCCTGAATGTTCTAGGGCCATATAGAGGCCAGGTCTTGTGGCTGCCATACGAGGCTCTCCGCACCACCCGGATCCAATGAGGCACCTGTTCGCTGGGGAGAGGAGGGGAAAAGCTCTGCGTTTGAGCTCAGTGGAGCTGCCAGGGTCTTTGTGGACAGGAGAAAAGGGTGGGAGATCCAGGGTCGAGGATTTAGCACAAAGCTAATGAGTACTGAAAAGTCCAGAATTGGTAGACTTGGTGTGGAGGGGAAGCCAGGTTGCCACCAGAAAACGTTTCGAAAAATTGTCCATGGAGATTTCAAAAGGAGGGGAAACCAGCCTCCAAGATTCCAGTAATGTGCTGTGGTTTATTTTCCCTAACTGAATGAATACTGAATTTTTAAAAATAAATGTTCATTTTCATACTTAATTTTGTTTGTCTTTTGTCTTTTTTTAGAGACAGGGTCCTGCTCTGTTGCCTGGCTAGCATGCAGTGGCGCTCACTGCAGCCTTGAACTCCTAGGCTCAAGTGATCCTCCTGCCTCAGCTGGGACTACAGGGACGGGCCACCACACCAGGCCTCTGTATTTTTAAAGAGGGCCTCCAAAATGTAAAAACTCCACAAAACCTGGACCTGCCTTTGGAGTTAAGGATGGAAGACTTGTAGAGCCTCAAAGGCACTAAAGGACCAGGCTTCTTGAAGAAGACATAAGTTGGATTTTAAACAGAGGGCCAGAAGAAACAAACAGCAAAGGCTGGCAGAGAATGTTCCAAGACATCTTTACACACAGTCTGATATGCCATGTAGGAGTCACTTTTATTTAGTAAATGTGTATTTAGTGCATCCCATGTGTAGGTACATTTTTAGGCACAAATGACAGATCCGTGAACAAAACAAAGTCTGTCCTCCTGGGGCTTAGATTCCTGTGTGTCCAGGGAGGGGGTGGTGAATAAACAATAAACAAATCTATATTACATTTGATGATAAGGGCTACGAAGAAAAATAAAGCAGACTAGGGGGACTATAGTAGAGAAGGGGGAGTGCTATTTTATTTTATTAATTTTTTCTTTTTAGCTATCAATCTTACTGAAGGGAATGCTATTTTAGATAGGGTGGTCCAGGAAAACACAGACATGGAGGAAGAGCTAGAATCAGAGATCAGGGGAAAGTGAGCCAGACAGAGGGAACAGCAAGTGCAAACGGCACAAGGCAGGAGGCTAGTGAGGCTGAATTGGATGGCAGAGATGGAGAGTGGTGTGAGATGAGGTCAGAAAGAGGCAGGATTCAGATCCAAGGTCAAGAGAGAGGGGTCACACATTGCCTCTCTTATCACCCTGTCCCCCAGGGGTGACCTTGTGAGTGCATACATACACACTCACATACACACACACTTTCACACAGACAGGCAAAGAAGTCAGACTCTGAGAGCAGGTCCCATGCCTCAGAAATTCATGCCACCTTGGCCTTCTCCCCTTCCTGTGGCCTTCCTGGACGCTGTAGGAACAACAGATCTGTGTCTGGGGCAGCAGGACAGACCAGCAGGGGTTGAGGGGTTGTGAGGCTCCTTCCCTCCTCCAAGAGCAGAGGCAGCAAGCAGTCCAACAAGGCCAGAAAAGACCCTTATCTGGAGGCAGGGGCAGGTCAGGATGTTGTGCCTCTGTCCCCCAAGGTCTCCCACAAAGCCCCAAGGACCCCAGTAGGTTCCTCTGTTCCCACTTCCCAGGCTCTCTTCCTGTCTGCTCCAAAGGGCCATCACCCCTCATCCTTCCCTTCCTCTCAGATATGATCCCCCCTCCAGTCTAAGCCCTACCTCAGTACCATCCCTTCCCGGGGCATTCCTGCCCCCGTCCTCTGGCACATCCTCACCTGGCCTCTATCTGTTCTCTATTCCTCCTCCCCACCAGACCCCCACAGAAGTTAAGAGATGGGCCCCATGACCCTGCTGGCCACTATCAGTGGCTCCTGACACCCTACAGCCCTCCACTGGGCTCAGGAAGGAGGACAGACCAGTGCAGCAAAGCAACCAGGCCTGGAGCCGCAGCTGCACAGACTGGTGAGATGCAGCGTCCACGCTGGTGGGGATCTCTCCTGCTGAGTCTTGTCTGAGGCAGAGGGCAAGGACCAAGGACGGGGTGGCAATTGAGGCTGTCTCCCTTTGATTCGTTTAGCTCTGTTCCTTCTTTATACATCTGGTCCACATGGGAATATAACAATAGTAACACTGCTAGTAGTAATAATAGTCATAGCCCGCTATTAAGATCTCTATACCAGCACTTTCAGACATTATCTCACTTATTCCCTAATAAGACCCATGAGACGGGTATTATTATTCCCATTTCATAAATAAGAAAACAAGCCGGGTGCGGTGGCTCAAGCCTGTAATCCTAGCACTCTGGGAGGCTGAGGCAGGCGCATCGTTTGAGCTCAGGAGTTCCAGACCAGCCTGAGCAAGAGCGAGACCCCGTCTCTACTGAAAAAATAGAAAGCAATTAACTGGACAACTAAAAATATATGGAAAAAATTAGCCGGGCATGGTGGCGCATGCCTGTAGTCCCAGCTACTTGGGAGGCTGAGGCAGGAGGATCTCTTGAGCCCAGGAGTTTGAGGTTGCTGTGAGCTAGGCTGATGCCACAGCACTCTAGCCCGGGCAACAGAGTGAGGCTCTGTTTCAAAAAAAGAAAAAAGAAAACAGACTCTAGAGAAGGTAAGGACCTTGCCTGAGATCCCTGCCTGATGGAAGCTGAGTCACAGCCCGATTCTCCCCCAACCCAAGTCTGCTTAACTTCTATCACTACAGACGTCACCCATGTACCCAGAGACTTCGTCCTGGCTCTGCCTCTGCCATGGACCTAAGGTGTGACCCTGGACTAGCCTATTCCTCTTTCTGGACCGGGGTTTCCGTGTAGGGGATACCTGGGGCTAAAGCGATCTCTCTAAATCACCTTCTTACCTGCTGCACGCGACAGCGCAGTGCAGCCGCCACCCCCTCCCCGTCCCCGGAGACCTCACAGCCCCGGGACGCAAAGGAGGGCGCGGGAAGCAGGGGAGGATGGAGCCTTTATTGCGGGGCGGCGGGAGGAGCGCCGAGCTCAGGGCCCCCCATGCCTCCGGCCCCGGTCTCGGCTGGCTCGTCGGCGAACACCGCGCGTTGCATGGCGGCCACGTAGCTGCAGCCGCTGGGGTCTTCCAGGCGCAGCCGCGCCAGGGGCAGGAAGCGCTCGGTGCTGAAGTAGCGCAGGGCCGGCCGCGGGGCGCGCAGCGCGGTGAGGAAGACCTGCGGCGGCGGGAAGAGGAGCTCTGGCCCCGGCTGGGCGCGGAATCCGCGCACCGCCCCCGCTCCCGGAGCCCCGCCCCGCACCCACCTCTGTCACCTCCTCCGGGTCCTGCGCCGCCTCGCGGAAGACCTGCTCGCAGTGGCGCTGGTAGAGGGAGAAGAGGTGGCGGGTCTGGGCGTCCGTGCAGTCCAGCGCCCCTCCCGGGCCGCCCTCCAGCTTGTCCTGGAAGGCGGTACGCACCGGGCCGCACTCGATGAGGCTCACGCTGCGGGCCCGAGAGCGGCGGGTGGGCGGGGGAGGACGCGAGTCCGGCCCCAGCCCGGCCCCGAGCCGCGAAAGGACGGCCAGAGAGGGTCTGCTCGCGGGTGGCTAGCCCGAGCGCTTGAAAAGCGGTTTACTGCCCGAAAAGCGCTCCCACATCCCTCTGAGGCTGTGAGGGAGTCACCGGCGTCAGAATTCAAACCTGGCTGGGTCCCTTGCAGCTGTGTGACCTGGGGCCGGTCACCTAACCTTTCTGGGCCTGAATTTCCCCATTACATTACCGACACCTCAGTAGCCAGGTCGGCAAGTGAAGTGAGATGCCGTGTGCCAAGTGCCCGGCACACATCAGTGTGAGCGGGGCAGTGAGGGCCAGGGAGACCGCCTGAGAACAGCTCCAACAAAACGGGGTGTCGGAGCTCCCAGGGTCGGGGGTCAGAGGGTTCGGAGGCGGGGTGGTGACTCACTGGATCCCGAAGGGCGGCAGCAGAACCGCCAGACTCTCGCATAAGCCTTCGAGCGCGAACTTGCTGGCGCAGTAAACGGCATTGAAGGGCAGCCCTTGGAGGGGAGATGAGGTTGCCGAGGCGCGCGGGACTGGGGACCCGCTAAGAGCCCGCAGCGCCGGCAGCGTCCGCCGCCTCTCCAGGCCCCGCCTCCTCCACGGGCTCCGCCCATCTCCCCCGGAGCCTGCGCCCCCTTCGCTCCTCTGGCCCCGCCCCTTCACTCACCCATCAAGCCTCCCATGCTCCCTGTCACCACCACGCGTCCGGAGCGGCGCCGCTTCATGTCTGGCAGGAAGGCTTGCAGTGTCCGCACCGTCCCGGCCACGTTCACGTCCAGCACGGAGCTCACCGCACCCGCAGCGTGCGCCTCCAGCGGCCCCAGCAGCCCCCGGCCCGCGTTACACACTGCGGGAGAGAGGCCCGACCCCGCCCGCCTCACACACAGCCCTCAGTCCCGGCCTGTCCCCTAGTGTTCCCTGGCCTCGGGACATCCTGGTTTGGACACAGGACAGAGAAGGCTCCTAAGAGCACATGTGTTTCAGGGAGGCTCACCCAGCACGTCCACGCGGCCCTCGGTCACGCGTGCCCGGGCGGCGGCCACAGAATCTGAGTCCCTCACGTCGAGCTGCAACGTCTCCAGGGAGTCGGGAGGGCACCCTCGGGCCCGGGCCTCCTCCCACAGCGGGCCCTGCGCCCTCAGGTCCCTCAGCGTGGCGTACACTGGAGGTTCAGGGACAGGATGAAGAACTGAATTCCCTGCTTACCTCTAAGGGATCCTCCTCTCTCCATCCCTGTCCATTTATAGACCTTTGAAGCTCCGGGACGGGTCTGACGCCAGACGCAGGGCCAGGTGCCGGCCGATGCCGGAGGAGCAGCCAGTGATGAGCACCACGGTGCGCTCCATGGGGAGACGTATAGGGAGACGCTAGGGCTCGCGTCTCCGGGCTGGATATCACCTGCTTCGCCCCGCCCCTGCCTGCTGGGGCCCCCACCCTTTGTTGTGTCTGCAGCGCAATCTCAAGGCTGAGCCCTCCCTGGGTCGCTCTCCCCACCCTGCTCTGGGTCAAAGCAGGGATGAGGCCCCTGCTTGGAACACCCAACTGTCCTAGCTGCTGGTCAGAGGGAGGGAAGGCTTTGCAAGCAGGCGCATGGGTTCCCATGTCTGCACCGAGTGGCACTCTGGGCATGCCTCTGTCCCACAGGGACAAAGTTTGCTGCTGAGGGTGTGAAAGTAAAGGCTTTCTAAGGATGTTCTCAGTTCAAAGGTCAGGGGTTATATTAAAAATGGGGAAGCTGAGGCAAAGGGCAGGGAGAACTGGCCCTACACCAGGGTCCATGTAGCATCCTGGCAGCGACCTTCTCATTCTGACAACCCGGGCTGATTCATCAGTTTATTAAGTTGACAGAAAACAGTACTTTAATCCCAAAACTTCCCTCCAAATCCCCCAGGCCTGACCCCACTAGCAGGCCTTGGGTCCTTCTCCCAGGCCTGGGCATATGTCCTGTGAAGCATGTCCGGCTCTGGGCCCTGGGAACCTGCCCCAACCCAGAGCTCGGGAAGAACATGGCCTGGGGGTGGTTAATCTATCACAAAGAGCCATTCACCCACCGGGGGTAATATTTGAGGAAGATCTTTTTGGCCAGGTCCACAGTATCTCCTTGAGGCTGGCTGGGATACCTCCGCGAGCTGAGGACAAAGGCCTGCTCCAACTGGAAGACATTCTTGTCAAACTGGCGCTGTTGGAAAGGGATGCCTTGGGCCAAGCTGTCCGCCAGCGCCTGCATGAAGAGCTGCCAGCGGGGGGTGTAGTAGTCGGCCACCAGTCCCGCCAGCTGCTTGTTAGCATAGTCTAGGATATTGCCCACTGGCCCCCACAGGGTCAGCTGGTAGCGGCCGTTCCGCTCATAGAAATCGGCCTCAGCCTCACTGACTGCCACTGCCCGGGCCTGCTCCAGCCAGCTGCCCAGCAAGAAGCGGCTGTCACTAGCCAGCACTTCATCCAGCGAGGGCAGAAGCTCATAGGCCAGGACAGCCCCAGCCTTCAACAGGGGGGCCAGCTCCTTGTTCAGGTAGGCGGTCCTCGCCTCCTCATAGTACAGGCTGACCAGCTCCTGGACGGCCTGGCGAGTGACATCCAGCAGGTCATAGCGGAAGGCCGGGCTGGCAGCCAGGGTGGAGGCAGTTGTTAGCAGCAGCCGCCAGGCCTCGAACACATCGGATTGGTTGTACCAGATCGTGGTATTCATCTGTAGGGATGGCCGCTTGACCAGAGGACTGTGATTGTGGCCCCGGCAGGCCTCCCCGGAGCAGTTGTAGACACTCCTGAGCAGCAGCCTCCACGCTGCCTCTGCATCCCGGTGGGAGACCCCATAGCGCCGGTCAGCGAAGTTGGTCACCCAGGCTGCCAAATCTGGCACCGGGTCGTTCCGCCAGCCCAGCTCAGCCATGAGGGCGTAGACCACTTCGTTCTGGTTGATGCCCTCAGGGGCCATGCCTGTGCCTACCATGGTGGAGTTGGGGAAGAGGCGGGCAGCTTCAGGACCTCGGTTCACGGCCTCCAGGGCTCCGAAGAGGCCATGGTTGCCCCCGAAGTTGTGCAGCATGCACCAGATGAAGGGCTGGCCCCGGAAGGAAGCTGTGCGGCCGTACACGGGCTGGTTCTCTGCAAACAGGTCCAGGACCAGGAGGCGGCCTTGGGGCACAGCCCCCAGCACAGCCTCGACCTGCGCCGGCCCCCAGAACTCGGGCTGGTGCTGGAAGAGCCAGCCTTGAAGCAGCCACACAGCATCAGGGTCCACTACAATCAGAGGTGGGGGGATAGAGAAGAGAGGTAATGAGAAAAGAGGGGGCCCAGGGGAATGCTGACCCCATTCTATAGACTAGGAAGCAGAGGTCCAGAGAAGTTAAATGACTCTTCTTATCACAGGACACACCTTCCCTTGTGATGCCCCGACCAGCGGGACATACTGTCACCCATCCCCTGCCCCATTCCCACCTCCTCCCAACTCCAGGACAGTGTTCATCAAGCTTCCAGGGGCATCAGAATTACCCAGAAGGCTTGGTGAGACATGGATGCCCAGGCCACAGTGTCTGCAGCTTCTGATTCAGGAAGTCTGGGGTGAAGCCCGAGAATTTGCACATCTGACAGTTGGGGGTGATGCTAACGCTGTTGAGTCTGGATCACACCCGGGAGTGGCACTGCTCACGGAAGCCTGAGCCAATCTGCTCCCTCCGGCTGACAGAGTGGCCTCCCCGCCACGCCATTCCTGACTTGTAAGTGGCAGGAAGGAGCCCTTGCTGCATATTCGCGTAGCAGGATGGGCACTCACCACCTTTGGGCGCCTCCCCTAACTGCTGGCCCGCCTTACCTACCTCAGCAATGCAACGGAGACCAAATCAAATCGTTTTACTTGCTAGCACTTAATGACTCTTTTCTCTGGCCCAGGTATCATCCTACCCATAAGGTGGCCCCATTTTACAGATGAAGCAACTGAAACACCGGGAGGGAGGAACTTGTCAGAAGTCACACAGCCAGGAAATAGCAGTGCCAGGGTTCGACCCAGGTTGTCTGGTTCCAGAGCTGTCCCTCAACCAAGGTGGGATTAAATAAGATGACGTGTAAGCACGAGTGCTTGGTACAATGTGAAGCGCTGTGTTACAGGGAGGTGTTGTTATGCCCGTACCACCCCCACTGACCTCTGCCACCAAAACCGCCCTTCAATAACAGGGTGCAAGGCGAGAACTGTGGTGAGGGCTTAGCAAAAAATAATCCACAGGCCTAGCTAAAAATAATGATAATATTAGTAACTGTGGCCCTGTAATTGCCACTCGCTCCGGAGGCACGTAGCTGGTGGTCATAAAGATCTTAACTTCTCCCCATAGCCGGTGTCCATAAAGATTCTTAACTTTCTCTGTAGATAACATCACCTTTTCGGAACCTAAAGGGAGTTTTTAAGATATTTCCCGGGCCCCGCATTCCAGTGGATGGACTGGCCCACGCAGACCAGAGGCCCGTACCAAGAAACCGACTCAACTGGAATTGTGACCCCAGGGACCGGAGCAACCCAAGGAGATGATTCCTACACCCCTATAACTTTGTCCTAATTAAAAAACCTAATTGCCTAATCCCTTGCCTACCAAACTATCCCGAAAAACCCTGTCTCCCAAGTTCTCGGGGAGGTGGATTGGAAAAATTTCCCCCATTTCCCCGCTTAGCGCTATGTGGAATAAAGACTCTTTCTCTGCCGCAAAACCTGCTGCCTCAGCGTATTGGCTGCTTCTTGGGCAGGGGCAAATGAACCTGGTTGGGCGGCAACACCACCATCTTTCTGAGGGTCTGGGGGACTTCCCTTCCGCACCTCCCCAGGCAGTGTACCTGCGGTCATGGCCTCATAGACGGCAGAGGTGGCAGCAGCCAGGTAGGAGGGCTCCGAGGAGGGGGGCTGCATCTCGTTAAAAGTGTCGGCCCCATAGATGTGGTCTGTGGCAAACTCTTTGGTCAGCTCCCGTAAGAAGAGGCTCCCGATGACGGGAAATATGGGGTCTCCCGGAGCCAGAAGGAAGGAGCAGGAGTAGGAGCAGTTGAAGTGTCCCCAGCTGCCCGTCTGGGTGACATTGACCTGAGGGAACACCCTAGTGGGGAGCAAAAGGCACACACACACGCATATATGATTATAAACCCTTATGGCAAAGTCACACAGCTACTTGGTAGCAGAGCCAGGATCAAACCCAAGTCTACACCCAGAGTTTAAGTTTTTCTTTAAGTCATGTCTTACAAGAGAAAATTCCCCCTCTGAGCTGAGTGGCGGGTGAGAGAGGAACCTCACCTGGTGATAGCCTTGGGGACATGCCCTGCAAATGCAGGTAACACTGGGATCATGCCGAAGGAGCGCATCCGGTCCAGGATCCGATGCTGGGAGGGATGGGGGGCTGGTGAGCGAGACCACTGCTACCCCCATGGGGGATGCCCTCGCTCACCAGGGCACACAGAGTCCCCACAGTCTTGTTAAGAACCCTGAGGCTGGCCGAATACCTGGGCCCATGACAATCTAGCACAATCCCACCCCTTCCCTTCCTTCCCATCCTTCTACCTGCAGGTAAAGCTCCTTAAGGTGCCAGAAGTGGGGCAGGGGGCCGCCCCAGGTGTGCAGGTTGCCCATGCGGCCCCAGGCCAGGAAGGCAGGGCCAGTGAAGTACTCATCGATCTCTGACTGGGTCAGGCCCAAGGACAGGTACACCTGTGAAGGAGGGCAATCCCCACACATATAAATACATTCATCTCCATTCATCAATTCATTCATTCAGCATTCATTCTTTGCTTCCCTATGCTGGGCACTAGGGCTACCAGGACAAAATTTGACCCCTGCCTGCAAGGAGCCCACGGTCCAGGGCAAAGAGGCTTGTGAGCAGGTGAGTTCACTAGCATGTCACCTTTGTCGCATGGGTGAGGAGACTGGGCACAAAGGGGCTTTCCTCTAAGCAGGGAGGGGTCCTAGAAGGCTTCCTGGAGAAGCCAGATGGAAGGCAGGACTGCTCTGCAAGGAGCCGAGGCAGCCCTGGAGTGGCCAGCGCACGGGGAGGCTCCCAGGGAGGCAGATGCAGAGCTGCTAATGAGAGGGATCCACAGTGCCAGGCGACTGGCCTCATGTGGGGGTTGGGACAAGAGCCCCGGCTTCTCAGAGTGCCAGGGCTACCCCACAGTAACTCTCGAACATGCTTGTCTCAGGAATGGAAGCCTCTGTTTCTAGAGGTCTGGAGCCATTGTACATGCCATTGACACTTCTGAAACGCTTATTCTGCGTGTGCCAGACACTGTGCTGATGCTGGGTGGGGGGCAGGTGGAGACACGTGGGCAGGACAGTGTGGGGGGGCCAGGTGGGCACGTACCCGCTGCCAGATGGCCTCCTGGCCGCTCCAGGCCAGCGCCAGGTTGATGCCGTTCAGTGCCATCCAGTCGATCTCTTGCTCCCAGCGGGCCCAGTCCCACCACACAAAGGAGTAGCTTTGCGTGCACACATTCTGGTAATAGCGATACCTGCGGGCAGCGTCATGAGCTAGGAAGGGTCCCACCCCGAAGGGGCCATTCCCCTGGAAAAACCTGGAGAGCGTCTAGGCTCTGGAACAACTCCCCTTTACTCCTCCATCTAGGGGAGAGGGGAGGGGCTCCAAACACACCCAGGTGGAGCTGGGACTAGGTACCTGAGCTTCTGAGGTGCCCCCGACCTGCCCCGAGCACACCCCCAGGAGCCCCTAGCCTAGCAGACACGTGTGTGTGCACATTCCATTTCCATGCCACACTTCCAGAGCCCCTGCTCTGTGCACAGTGTTTCAGTGCTATATGGCAAGGTGGGTCCCTGTCCTGGAAGGCAGGTCTCTGTCCCCACAGTCTAACCGAGAGACAGATACGTGAACACATCACTCCATACAGTGTGAGGGGGTGGGCTCATTCCTCTGTCAGCAGCTTCAAAAAGAGGCTGGGGAAGGAAGGTAATAAAATATGCCGATCACCAATTATACACCACCAGCTCTGCGTCCATTATCGTGCAGACCCTCACACCCAACACTGCACGGCAGATGCCACAATTCCACGTTTCAGGTGGGCCAGGTGAGGATGGGAGAGGCTGACTTGCTCACGGACACACTGTTACAGGCCGAGCAAGGATTTGAAGGGAGCATCATCTCCCTTCTGCTGGCCTCCTCTTCTCGGTAGCACCAGCCTAGTGCCGGAGCGGGCGGGGACTTCAGCGAGGGCTGGGCGCCCGGGCTGGGCGCCCGGGCTGGGAGCGGGGCAGCTGCGGGGATGCGCCCGGTACCTGTTGGGCGTGGCCTCGGTCAGTTCCTTCGGCACGGCGGGCAGCGGCCGCGGCAGGCGCAGCTGAGAACCCGACCAGGCCACGTGGCAGCCGCAGAAGTCGCGCAGATAGCGGTGCAGCCCCGCGGCGGCCGCCACGCCGGTGGAGCCGCGCACCCGCACCCGCGCCCCGCCGCCGCCGCTCAGGCTGTAGGTGTCCAAGCCTGACTCGGCCGCCAGGGCGCGCTCCACCGACACCGAAAAGTCGGCCGCCGGCCCGGGCCCCAGCAGCCGGGCCACGAGCGCCCGCACGGCCTCTGCCTCCCGGGCCTCGTCGCCGGCCGTGCCCCCGGCCCTGGCCAGGAGCAGGAAGCCCAGAGCCGCGGCCACCGCCACCGCCGCCATGGTCTCAGCCTGGCGGCGGCCCGCGCACAACCAGAGACGGGACGGCCGCGTCCAATCAGCTGCGCGCCTCGGGCCACGTGCAGCCGAAGGTGAAGCTCTGGCTCCCGCCGGCGGACCCACTTCCGGGTCCCAGACCGCGCCCCGGGGGTGCCTCGTGACTGCATGCGGTGCGGGGCGCGTGACCCCATCAACTTAAAACGTCCAGAGCGGTATGGGACCGGCTGTCCTTCGCAAAGCACCTCTGATACAAGGCGCTTTCATATGCAAATCAGTTCCATTCATCCAATAAATATTTATTTGGAGATTATTTTTGTTTTGTTTTTAAAGACAGGGTCCCTGCTCCGCGCCCAGGCTGGGGTGCAGTGGCCTGATCGTAGCTCACTGTAACTTCAAACTCCTGGGCTCAAGCGATCCTCCCGCCTCAGCCTCCCAAAATGCTGGGATTTTAGGCATGAGCCACCGCGCCCGGCCTTGGAGTTTATTTTGTATCCGGCACTGCTATAGCTCCTGCTATACTGATGAATGAACAGGATAGACGGTCTCAACCGTCCCTATCTGGGGGAGACCTGGAAACCAAATACTTACATAAATAAGGATTTCCATTATAGTTGTGAACTGTGAAGAAGTGCAAGGGGACTCAGTCTAAGGCTTCTAAAGGGAGGTGACATTTAATCTAAAACTCAAGGTTGAATAGGAATTGGTTAGGAGAAGAGGGGAAGAGCCTTCCAGGCAGAGGAAATGCATCCACGAAGGCCCCCAACAAGCAAAGAGCTTTGCAGATTGGAGAAACTAATGGGTCAGGAGGCCGGTGGAAGGATGGGCCCTGAGGGCCCGGACTGGCGGTGGAGCAGGTGGAGCAGGTGGAGCAGGGCCTGGCTGGCGCGAGAGTTACAGCCTCTCCCTGACCCTCAAAGGGCAGCAGCTGCAGGAGAGGAGTTGGCTTCATTTTACAGATTAGGAAACTAAACTGAGGACCAGAGAAAGAAAGTGGCTCGGGCAAGATCAACAACCAGCAGGAGAGCAGCTCTGGGATAGAGCCTGGAACTCCTAACTCCCAGGGCTGGGTTCTCGCTGCTCTTCCCCAGGTGATGCATCTTCTCAGGCTGCCTGTTTGGCAGGTGGGGCTTGAGTGGGGCAGTTTGGGCGCTCTTTAGATATATTGCTCTTTGAAAGGATCATGAGTCCTTTTGGAGATGGGTGTAGATTTTTCCAGATTGCCAGGTCTGAGTGAAGGAGCTCAGGGACAGGGAAGGGTCAGAGTGGGGTCATCTAGTCCAGAGAAGCCAGAGCCCAGACTGAAAGACCACCTGGGAGTCCGCTGAGCTCCTCCACCCCCTGCCCCCGCTGCAGACACAATGGAGTGCCCCTACCTCGTGCCCCTACCTCGTTCCTGGCTCAGGAAGCAGCTCCTGCAGGTGTGGCCCCCGCTCCCACTCAGTTCCTAGTATCAGGGGGTTTTCAGCCTTGCCCAGGGAGCAGCTCCAAGCCTGGCCTGGAGAGATGTACCCCTGCCCCACCCCCTCAGTCCCCAATCCCCCTTCCAAACACCCCTTGGCTCCAGGTCAGATTTGCTAGACTCTTCTCTTCCCAGGACCTAATTTTACCAGCATTTCTGGATCTTAGGGGAACACATTGCGGGGTGGGGGGGGTGGAGTCTAAAGCAACTCCATCTTGCATGCTAATCTGCCATGTTGACTTCTGATTAACCCCACCTTCCAAGAATGCCTGTAAGATTTCTACTTTCACACACCGTAAATTCTGCCCTTAGGCAAATTCCCTATGGTATACAATCCCTGGGCCTAGGGGCCAACAGTGCAGAGTTGCACAGTCTGAGACATGGCTTCTGCTCAAAAGTCCCTATCAAATGTTTCTTTCTGAGAAACCGGATTTTTCAGTCTCATTCTTCAGCCTCTCAGCTTCCTTAGCCTTTGGGGGTAGGTTTGCATAGACCAGCTCACCACGTAACTGGGCTGCAGGTCACCCTCAGGCTCCGGCTCCCCCTTTGTGGCGTCTGTTTTTACCCAGAGTGGTAGGAGGTTGCTGGCAGGGCCAGCAGGTTGGGGCCACCACCCAGAGGTTAGAAACACTTTCAAAGCCTGGGCCCATGGGTGCTGAGGCAAGAGCTTCACCAGTTAACTCCTGCATGTCACATGTCTCTTTTCTCATCTTTCCCACCAGGCTGGGAACTCTTTGAGGTCAGTAGGGGGCTCGTGCAATAAACTAAGACACATCTATAGGATGAAATATCAAGCATTTGCTTTAAAAAAAAATTATGAGGAAGATGTTTTTGTACAAATTTGGAATGTTCTGCAAACTATATTTTAAAAAAAAAAATTAGCCAGGCATGGTGGCACACACCTGTAGTCCCAGCTACTTGGGAGGCAAGAGGATTGTCTGAGGTTTGAGAAGTGCAGTGAGCTGTGATGACGCCACTGCACTCTAGCCCCGGCAACAGAGCGAGACTCTGTCTAAAAATAAATAAATAAATAAATAATAAGAAATGTCAAACCAGTGAGTATAGTACACTACAATCTGTTAAAAAAAAAAAAAAAAAGGGTTCCGAAAATTGGTTCCCTGCCCAGGGTGGGGTAAGGAGACAGTGGGAGTGGGAAGAAGACTTACACTTTTATACTAGGGCCTTTTGCACTGTTTGATCCTTTACCATGTGACAGCTTTTATTACTTTTCAATTAATGTTGTGAAGCAAGTTGTGGGGGCCTTCTGCTCGCCATCTCACCTGGTCCTTTGCTCCTGGCCAGGCTGTCTCTCTGCCCAAGCCCCAGCACACCCCCAGGGTTGCTTCTCCCTCTCTGCCCTGCCAATCCAGTTGCCTGCCTGTCACAGCCCAGCTAGGATCCTCCCTGACATTGCCTGAGGAGGAACATGTCGTTCCCTGTCTGGCCACCAGGGAGCAGCCACACCTAGGGCCATGCCTTGGGTAGGCTGGGGAGCTCTGATCTGAAGGGCCAAGGCTGCCAGCCGGCTTTGAGTGCCAATGCCCCTTCTACCCAAAGCTCCTGGGTCCCCCCCAGCGAAGCGCAGTCCCACCCAGCGAAGGTGGTGTTGGAATTGTGCCCTATGTCTATGAAGGCTGGGACTCCCCAAGCCAAGCAGGCCCAAGGCACCCTCTCTCAGGCTGGTTCTAAGATCTCAAGATGAGGGGCATCCCCTGGATGGGAGCAGACTCCGTTGACAGACATCTGGGGTCCAGGGATTTCACAAGAAGGGGGTCAGGGTAAAGGGCAAGTCCCTTAAAAACAGGAGCAAGGAATCCATCCTGTCCCTTACCCCACCCCAGGGCTCTGGGACTTCCCATACTCTGTGAGGCCCAGTCTCCCTGGGTCTAACTTTAGCTGGCTGGGCTGGAAGCAGCCCAAGGCCACTAGATTCTGAGAATTCAGCTTAGCCAAGAACCCACTGGCCCTGCTCCCTCCCCAGCTCTTGTCAGCCAGAGCAGGGAGGAATCTCTTCCAAAGAATGCCCTGGGCATCTCCCCTCCTCCCATTTCACTGAGATTGTATACCATAAAATTTACCAATTTAAAGTGTAAAATTCAGTAATTTTTAGTATATTCATAGAACTGTGGGACCATCGCCAGTCTAACTTTACAACATTTTCATCATTCCAAAAAGAATCCCGTACCCATTAGCAGCCACTCTCCAGCCCCATCCAGCACCCACCCCTAGCCACCAACCTCCTTCCTGTCCCTATGGATTTGCCTATTGTGGGCATTTCACATAAATGGAATCATACAGTAAGAGGTCTTCTGTGGCTGGCTGGCTTCTTTCACTTAGAAACGAAATTTTTCAGGTCCATCCACGCTGTAGCTTATATTAGCACTTCATTCCCTTTTATTGTAGGATAATTTCCATTGTTGTGGATATACCACCTTTTACTTATCTATTCATTAGCTGGTGGACATTTGGGCTTTTTCTATTTTTGGACTATCAATAATAGCCATGAACATTTGTGCACACACTTTTGTGGGCACATTTTCTTTTTTCTTGGGTAGATACCTAGAAGTGGAATTGCAGGGTCTTATGTCATTCTGTGTTTAACATTTTGAAGAGCTGCCAGACTGCTTTCCTAAGCAGCACACCACTTTACGCTCCCACCAGCAGTGAACTGGGTTCCAGTTTCTCCTTGTCAACATTTGTATTTGTCTTTTTTATTATAGCTTTTTTAGTGGGAGTGATGTGGTATCTCATTGTGGTTTATTTCATTTTTATTTTTTTGTTGTTGAGACAAGAGTCTCGCTCTGTCGCCCTGGTTAGGGTGCAAGTGGCATCATCGTAGCTCACTTCAACCTCCAACTCCTGGGCTCATGTGATCCTCCTGCCTCAGCCTCCCGAGTTGCTGGAACTATAGGCATGCACCACCATGACTGGCTAATTTTTAAATTTTTTTTTTTGTAGAGACAAAGTCTCACTATGTTGCCCAGGCTGGTCTTGAACTCCTGGCCTAAAGCAATCCTCCGGCTTCAGCCTCCCAAAGTGCTGGGATTACAGGCAGGAGCCACTGTGCCCAGCCCCACCAGAAGTTAATTTTTGTGTGTGGTGTCGGGGAGTGGTTCAAATTCGTTCCTTTGCATGTGGACACCTGGTTGTACCAGTACCATTTGTTGAAAAGACAGTTCTTTCCTCATTGAATCATCTTGGCCCCTTTGTCAAAAATCAAGTGACCACAGATGTTAGGATTTACTCCTGGACTCTCAATTCTATTCCACTGACTCTAAATATCTATTCTTATTGGCCTCCCTTTTTTAGTCAATCACAGAGCAGAGGCTAAAGGAGCTCACTGGCCAGTGTCACTCCAGACCTTTTATCTGAGGTGGAGGTGGGCACCCCAGGGCTCCCTAGTCCAGGGGCAGGTGGCACCATCAGGGAGGAGAGAGGGCTTTGAGGCTCGGGGGACAAGGAACATGGAATGAACAGGGTGTTCTGGCCCTTCCTCACCCATCCAGGGGCAGCAGTGGGCAGCCTGCTGCTCACATTCCAGGGCAGCCCCTGCCCTAGAGCGAGGAATGTGGAGGGCACCAGGGCACGGAGAAGGAATGTGGCACCTCCCAGGGCAGCGAGGAGGGGAGGAGGCCTCCCTGCTGGCTCTTTGGCCTGCCGACCTCAGCACCTCATTCTCCAGCTGCCCTGAGGAACCCATGCTGAGCCTCCACTTACACCAAGGCCAAGGGCTCCGGGCTCAAAATAGCCAGGCTGCTGGGCTCTGCAGAGCAGCTCAGGGATAGGGAGTGTGGCAAGGCCCAGCCCGCCTTCCCCAGGCTGACTGCAAGTGCAGGGAGGGCAGGGGAGATGAGACAGGCCTGGCTGCTCCTCCACGGGCGGTGTCCACAAAGCTGCCTTGGCTCATGGGAGTGGGAGGCGCCTGGGAAACTTGACATAAGGTGAGAATTGCACAAACTAACTGCAGTCCAGGCCTTTGACCAGGAGGAAAAGTAGCAACGCTGGGGGAGGAGGTGGCAGGGAGTGGGGCCCAGCCAGGCTCGGGAGAGCTGAGCCCAGAGCGACACAGGTGCTGCGGACACAGAGACAGGCAGCCTCCCTGGTAGAGTCAAACACTTTATTCAGCACAGGAATGTCTGAACAGAAGGGCCTTGGACAGTGTTCCTTGACTAAGAACTCTGCTTCGAGCCCCACTGTAAACAGAGCAAAATCATCACGTAAACCCAGGGCAAGAGGGGAGGGGGCTCTGCACAGGGTTGGGTCAGGTCCCGACGGGCCAGCACATAGTGAAGCTGGGGCAGGGTGGCCCATGCCCAGGGCCAGGCCAGCTGGGAGAGTCACATGGACAGCTCTAAGCAGCTCACTCAGAAAAGCCGGGGTGGGAGGAGGGCGCAGGCCTGGCTGACTCGGGGGATTACCTCCACCACCGAGGCCAGTGGGCACGAATTTGGCTCGGGCAGCCAGGGCTGCTGCAGCAACACATGATTAGAAGGCTCTAAGATCCACAGCGCGGTGCGGGGGTGACAGGGCACGTGGCCCCTTGGCAGGGCTGTGCAGCCCTCACACCCACGTGCACTTGCAGCCCGACGTCTAAATCCTCTGTGACACCGACCTTCCCTGCCCGACCATCCCTCCCGAGACCGGGGGTCAGTGTGGAAGTGGGGAGGGGTGCGGGTGGGCAGAGCAAGGCAGGCTGCGGGCAGAACCAGCTGTGGTGACCGCAGCCCCACGCTCAAGACATCATGATTGGGGGTGGGGAAGGTCTCAGAGTCTCCGCCAGGAAGGAGCATCCGTCCGGACGCTCTGCTCCAAGGGCGAGCCTGCGGGCAGCGCCCACGCAAGGCCTGGGAAGTAGCCAACTCAAGGCAGGGAAGCTGTGTGTGCTGCCGGCCAGGCCAGCCAGACCTCTGTTCTGGGGCACTCCAAACATGCGACATCGTGCTGGCTGCACACGGGGAGAGAGGGGGAGAGGGTGGAAACGCAGGGTTCGGGGGTGACAGGGAGAAGCCACTCATGATGGCCCTGTTGGATTCAGCTGAATTCCTGATTAACAAGCCCCAAAGGGGGTGGGCAAAGGATAAAAATACCGTCTTCCTGGACCTACCCTTGCTAACCGGAAGGTGGGACATGTTGAAGAGTGTCCCCTTTCTGAGGGAGAACCTGTAGTGCCCAACCCCCCCCCACCTCCACCAGTGACAGGTGCAGGGGACCCAGTCTAGATGTGGGTGGCACTGGTGCTCCTTCCATCCACGACGGGCGTGGGGAGCCCAGAGCGCTGTGGGCTGTGTGTGAACACACGGACCGGTTCACCACGGGGGGGCGCAGAAGGGCTGTCTTTGGCTGGCAGGAGGCCAGGAGGGCACAGCTGCTGCCCAGTGAGTATGAGTGACAGCCAGAGCCCAGCTTCTCTCCAAGACACCACTACACTACACACACAGCTGGGGGTGGCGGGAGGCCTATGGAGGACCCGTTCTAGCTAAAGGACTCACAGATGGGGGTGACACATGCCCTGGTGCCCAGGGATCACAACCAACAGGCAAAGGAGCACAACCACTGTGGAGGGGGCAGGGAGGGTGGCCAGGGACGCACAGTCCTAGCAGGGGCTCACTCCTCAAACTTCCCTTCCCGAATGTGCTCGAAGGAGAAGGGCAGGAACTTGAAACCGGTCCCACTGTAGAATTTATTCTGGAACTCAACCCTGGAGAAAGGGGAAAGGAAAGCTGTCATTCCATAGAAACTTTCTGATGCTTTTTGGGACTTCACAGTTGGGTTGGAAAGATGCCCCTCACCCACCTTGCCCCAAACCCCGCTGTCCCGGCGGAGCTGGAGCAGGCGCAGTTCTCCGCCAGCTCCCCGCGGGCAGAGCTCCCACTTTTAAAAGGTCAGTTAGCCTTAGCCTAGTAACAATGTCGTTAATGAAGAAGTGTCCCCCATCGCCCCTCCTGGCGGGGCTCACATAGCCCACCTCTAAGGGAAGCCCCTCGCGGGACCCTGAGCCAACACCACTGTTTGCTAGTTTTTTTCTTTTCCTGGGGGGAGGGTGGGAGAGGGGGGTTTGTAGCGAATGCGCAAGGCTTTCCATTTAGCAGAGGAAATTCCCAGGAAAGGGGGGAAGTCAGGAGGGGAAGTCTTCTCAAAGCAATGGCAAAAATATTCTGCAACCACAAAAACATCTGAGAAAGAATTCTTCTCTTGGGGACTAAAAGGAAAAACAGAGCTTGGATTCCCGTCTCAGCAACTCAGCGTCCTCCCTGACGGCCTCCTCCGGGGCCCTTTCGGACTCGGAGGGGGCAGAAGACTTTGTCCCCCTGAGCAGAGCGAGACTGCATTTCCTCCGGCAAACTCACCCTGGACGGCTGCCCAGCAACTGAATCACCACCAAATATGGGCAGAAAAATGCATGATTCAGAAGATAAAAAAGCCAAGGAAGGCTGACCTGAGGAATAGTTTCCATGTGGAGCTGTGTGACCCTGGGGGCCCCATAACCCCCCCCCGGGCAAGAACAGGCAGGGATGGGAGCTGTGGCAGGCTCCAGGTGACAGGTCACGTGTGGGGCAAGAGCTTCAAGGAGCTTTAAGGCTTCAAGAAACTTCTAGTTCCTCAGGCAGCCTTCAGCCAGGGCGGTACCCTCCAAGCTAAGGAGGCAGGATTAGAGAACAGGCGGTGGGAGGTGGCCAGGGGCCTGAAGCTTGGGAGGACTGTCTGCCAGTGGCACACAGAGGTCCTCAGAAGCCCCTTCAGCCCTGGGGTGTGGGCTGAGGACCCTGAGTGGCAGAGCTGCCAGCTCCAGCTGTGGGAGAAGAGTGGAACGGAAGTGCCTGCCCGCAGTGAGAGCAGCCTGCTCTCTCCCCACCCCACAGGCTGCAGGGGCTGGGCCAACGTCCCCCAGGGAAAACAGGAGCCAGGAGGAGGAGTGCGACAGATCTTCAAAGTGAAGTTAGTCCAGGGCTCCTGCAGGAGCAATTCTAAACCAGGACCTAGATTTGCGTCCCAACACCCCCTAAAAAGTCCTTCTACAAGTTCCAGCTACTGAGGCCGCCTCTGGGGGAATGCGGGGCATGGGAGCAGGCTGCTGCTTCTCGCTGACTTCTGTTAGGCATGAATTCTTCCTGTCGGGCAGGCTGTGTTCCCACACTGCAAGGGTATTTCAGAACAACTGAAGATAGATTTACGTGTCCCCTTTTCATTCAACAATATATAGCCAGATAGTGGACAAGTCACTTTAAGGTCCCAGCCCATGACCTAGGAACGAATGTCAGCCTTGGTGGGGTGTGCGCCCCTCACCATCCCAGCGCTGTATCCAGGACTCTGCCCCTCTGGCTGGCTAATCACACAAATACTTCTCATTTCCAAACTGGCAAATAGAGTAGCAGCTTTGTTTTCAGACACCTGTGGGCTGCCCTTCTTGTGGCACCCTCTGCTCTGCTCACCTACCTGCTGGGCCCAGTAGGGAGCAAGAGGGACACATGCCTGGGAGTGGACACAGCAATTCTGCTGTGTGAGCAGATGGGGGGTCCCTCTGCCACAAGCGATACTGCTCCTCCCACCAGCTGCTGCTGGAGTTCAGACTTACGGTGGCCACAACTGGGACATATTGGGTCCATCTTGGGGTCACCCTGGCTTCACCTCCCTCCCTGGCTGTGCTCACCCCAAGCTCCCAGCACAAAGCTCGAAAGCAACTTCCCTGCCAGCCCCCTTTCCACCCCCAGCCAGGGAAACGGGCTTCCTGAGAAAGTACAAACGTGAAGGTCTCTGTGTTGGGGCGAGGAGGGACCCACTGGCCACTCTGCAAATTCCTCCTTCTTTATGGGCCGCTCCACTGCTCTGCTCGGGGAGCTGGCAGGGTCGTGTCATGCCCCAGGCCACTGAAGTGCACCTCTAGAATCCAGCAGTTGTGAGGGGAACCTCAGGAAGTCAGATGGGTTTCTCTGTCACCCCTTCCAGCACCAGCACTTGGCAAAGGCCACTGGCTGACTCAGAGGGACTCACTGGGACCAAACGAAATCATTCCTGCCACGTAACAGGAACCCTTGTTTCCTCGAATGGCCAAAGGGGGAAGGAGCCCTGGGCCTCTTCCCTTTCCTGTGGGGGAGTGACTGAGGGAAGGCAGTGTTGGAAGGACGGCTCTGGGCTGACGTGCTTCTCTGGCCCTTTCTGCCACTCCGAGCAATTCAGGGCCTGGGACACACATCTGTCTGATGTCAGGACAATGATGTCAGCCTGGAGGTACATTTCAGGGTTCTTACTTCTGGGGCAGCCATTCCCTCAACTACTCCATGCTGCCATGCTGTGGCAACACTGCATTCCTAACAACAAATTGGTCTTTTTCTTTTTTATTTGAGGTGGGATCTTACTCTGTTGCCCAGGCTAGAACGCAGGGGCACCATCAGATCTCAGTGCAACCTCAAACTCCTGGGCTCAAGCAATCCTCCTGCTTCAGCCTCCGGACTAGCTGGGACTACAAGTGTGTGCCACCACGCCCTGCTAATTTTATTTTTTGTAGAGACTAGGTCTTGTTCTTGCTCAGGCTGGTCTCAAACTCCTGGCCCGAAGCAATCCTGCCACCTTGGCCTCCTAAAGTGCTAGGATTATAGGCATGAGCCACCCGTGCCTGGCCCCAGTTCTGTTCCTTTAACACACTGATTGCCATGTGAGTTGTATTTAACTCAGGCTAGTTTTGAGCCCAGGGCTGTGTGAAGCAAAACCCTGCCGGTTGGTTCATGAAAATCTTACTTGTTGATGTTCTTATTGTTACACTTAATATTGACAACTGAATTCTAAATATGTGGATTGCATTGCATATAACTCATGCACAGAAAACAATAAAAAATAACAAATTAGAAAGGATCCTTTTGTTTTAATAAAACACCATGGCCTCAGGGAAAAAAAAACTTTTTTTCTAGTGTGGCAGTCAATGTGTGAACCATCATTCAATCTGTGAGTGTACAAGAGTGCACAGCTACATGTTTGTGGACTTGCTAGATAAGAAGGGACCGGGTTCTCTGGAACGTAGGCCCCGGGGGACAGTCGTCTTTCTCCATAAAAATCAGTTTGCTGTCTACAATTATAACTACAATCATATCCTTGCCTTCTGCCTTCTCTGAGGAAGAAAAGATGTTTAATTATGGTAGGCAAGAAAGCCAAGCACACTTTATGTGGTGGCAGGGAGGACATAACTCAGGAGACAGAAATAGCAGATTAGTACATTAGCCTGCTCACTACGTTTTCAAATATGTCACCCACTTTCTAATGACCCTACGTGAATCTCAGACTAGTGGTTTATACTTTACCAAACCAAATGTTTTTCTTCTTGTCCCTGCTGAAGAGACCCAGAACTTGTATAAGGGGGCAGCCCTTGAATCAGGAAACACCACGGATAAAGTGAGAATCATGAAGATGCCTAGGCCACACGGCAGGAAAAACAGCAGCAACATCCCCGTGGCCATTTGCAGACGGCCCAGCTGTTCCCATGCCTCGTAAGATGGCCACGACTCAGAACTGCAGTCCTGGCCGGCCTGGGAGAACCGTGCATCTGTGGCACACACCCACATTCGGCCAGGAGGGGGTGCACAAGCACCAATTTCATTCCCTCCTGTTTTAGTGGTGGGGGAGACGCCCCAAACATGCCACAGGGACCACCCCTCCAACGAAGCTGGAAGCTGCACAAGTTTGCCCTCTCCTATGCAAACTTCTATTACTAAAATACGTTTTAACAAGTGCGACATGTATGGCGAGCCTGTTCCTTGCAAACTTAAACTACACCCAAGGGGCATTCAGATGGTATCATGTACCTCCTTTTGGGGGTCTCCCCTCTCTCTAAACAGGCTAAAAAGAGTTTATTTAAGGGGGACCCCAGCGAGATGCCCACTCTACAGGGTGAACCTTTTAAGCAGAGCAGACACGACCTGTCCGCGAACACCTGTTTATGATGTGCGGGGGTGTGTGGCGGCACTTGGGTGCGCATTACTTCCCAGTTACTCACAGTAACTCACACGGATCTTGTCCCCTTTCCCTAGGAGAGAAAGGGAGGCTCAGAGAGGTGAGTGCTCTGCTTGGGGTCACCTGCCCAGCGTGGCAGAGCTGGGATTGACACCCAGGTTGCCCGATTCGGAAGCCTGCTCTCCTGTCACTCATCACCTCCTTGGGCCCATTCAGGAGGATGTGGGACTACAAGTCACACCGCAAGGCCACAGGTGAGCCTGAGGAGGAAGCAGGCATCTGGCAACAGAACACGACATGCGAACCTGCCTCGGCTCACTGTGGAGATGAGGTGCCAGTCCAAGGGGCCTTCCTCTGCTCTGGTGCCTTGGCCACTCCCCACCCTGCCCAGGGAGGAGGCAACCGGCTACCCATGTGGGCTGGAATCAAGGTGGGGTGGTCAATGTTCCCTCAAGCCCAGGGCTCAAGTGACAGAGAAGTGAACAGAAAAGGAAGGCGGCTAAGAGGGCAAGAAAAAGTGAGTCACCACAGGCTGGTTACTCAGACATTCCCTCGCACCGGGCAAGGGCTGAGGAAGTGCGCTGGGGAGAGCTGGCTGGTAAGCCGAGAGCAGGGTCGGGGCCAGCAGTCTGGAGCCAGCAGCACCCTACCCTGCTGGCTCTGCAGTAAACACTCGAGCTGGCCTGGCTGGGCAGGAGGGCAGCCAGGAGGGAGGCGGCCAGGCCAGGGAAAGCGACGTCTACTGACGCAGCAGGGCGAATCCCACAGGAGCTTTGAGGGAAGAGTACGTCCCAGCCTCCACTCGCCCTTCCGTGCCTTGCCTCTCACCCCCATAATTAAGAATGACTAACAGTGGAATCTTCAAGGAGGCCCAGGTGTAACCCAGCCAGGAGAAAAATCAAAGGTAGAGATGAGAGGGGAAGAGGTCACTCAGGTTCAGATGCTGGATTTTCCTCAGGTTTAAAGCCCTCTTCTGGCCTTGAGATCATTAGCACCACAGAGCTTCTTGGCCAGGGGTTGCTAAGGCAGGGCAGTGAGTTTATGGCCCCGACACTTGTGAAACGCCGGGTGTGAGTGCTCCTCTGGGGACAGGGTCCAGAGCTTCCAGAGACACTGGAGTTTGAGATCCCCAGGAAGAGGGAGAATCTCAACATAAAGGAGGAAGTGGAGATCCAAAGAGGTGGGGTTTGAGGCAGAACAGCCAGACCAAATGCAGGCTGCCCAGCTGTTAGCATAAGTATGTCTCATGCACATTTAGGAAATACTTATACTAAAAAAATTATTCATTGTTTATCTGAAATTCTGAGTGTTCTATGTTTTTATTTGCTAAATCTGGCAACCCTAGTTCGAGGTCACGGTCATAGCCCAGACCCAAACCCAGCTGTCCCACTCCCTGAGACCGAGCTCTCTCTGTCCACACAGAGCCGCTAAGAGTCCTACGCTATGTTAAAGAAAACAAACAAAAGCCCCAAACCTGCCCTTCTGAAGAAGCCACCTTTGGTGTACCAAGACCCATGCCATCGAACTAGGAATCCCCTCACCCCTCAGTGGAGCTGCCCGGGACCTACCCAAAGACCCTTGGCGTAATGACAGAACGAAGGGGACAAGGCTGGGATACAGTGTGCTCTAGCTCATTCTTAGACTTAAAAAAGTCTATTCCAGAACTGCTTTCATTGTTCTGAACGCAGGAGAGTTACTTGCCAAAGCAAAGAACAAAAACAAAAACCCTCCAACAAACAAAACCCACAAGACCTCAGCAGCTGTTGTAAGCCATAATCCAGAGCTCCAGAGACTGCTGAAGGCGGGGACCACTCACCAGGGACTGCTCCCGGGAACCTAGGAAACGGTGAGCTGTGCCCTTCTGTGGCCAGTTTCTGTTGCTCACTACCAAGGCTGGGGCTCAGGTGTCCTGAGGTGAAGCTAGCGCAGGGCCCTCTCACTGCAGCTAAGGACACGTCCCCTGCCAGACGCCCACCGCCATGCCCCCCCCCCCACTGCCCCTCACCAGTGTAACCGCAACGCGTGGAGGAAGGCTGAGAGGCCCTCCATGATCAGGAGGATGGCCACGGTCAGGGTGGCGAAGGCAGCGAAGATGAAGAAAAGTGCCAGACCTCCTGCCAAGCTCTTCACGCTCAGGCCGATGTGGATCACCATGGTCCAAAGCACCTCAGACAGCTCTGGGGGACGGGAGACAAGATCCGGTTTAGTTTGGCAAGAGGTGGCTGTGGGCCATGTATTTTGCTCTGCCACCCCTCACCTGTAGGGCTCCTTGCACCCCGGCTTCCCGTGGCCTTAGTGGGAACACCGTGCAGAGCTAACTTGGCACAAATGCTAAGCCTCCTGTCTGTACTCATTCTCCCTGGATTCAGGAAGCTCGATAATTCCAGAACTTTTACGTAATTTCCACTCTACTGAAGCCCCCCACCTGAGGGAGTGCCCACAGAAGGGGAGAACCATAGCTCTGGAGGAGAGAAACACACTCACGTGCGTGCGCGAGGCTGAGGGCCCAGAGCCGCAGGTAGGAGGCAGTGTTGGAGATGCAGCCCAGGCAGTACTCGATGGTGTGGATGGCCTGGTGGACCATGGTGTCCCCAAAGTCAAACTGTTGTGGGAGGAAACCAGAGAAGAGATAAAGCTAGAAGGGGAAGGTGCAGGCGTCCCGAGTTGTGGTCACTTGGCACTTGGAACCTGGGCCAGGGCAGGGGCTGCACTCCTCATGGCTGGCGCCTTACCTTTGGGGGGCCAGGAGCACCCAGTGTTGAGCTCAGTCAGTGATTTCAGCGATGCCTTCCCCAGAAATCCTGTCTGGCTCAGCCCCCAATTGGGACACCCCCATGCTCCCCAATACACTACATCTTAATAAACTACACTTCAGTGAGATTCTACTTAACACACTTGTTTTCCTCCCTGCTGGGCTCTGAGCTCCAGAGGGGAGTGTGCGCTAAGTTGGGGGCACTAGCTGAGGGACTGTCTGGATCCAGGATGTGAGGACCGGCCAGTGGGCCAGCCGAGCCGATTCCCACTGTCCCGGCCTTTGAGAAAAGCATCCCTGCTCGGGATCAGCGCCTGTGGGCAGGAAGGATTTCCCCCAGACTGTGCTCAGGAGACAGGATCCTGGGCCGGAAACTGCCCGGAGAAGACTAAACCTCTACAGCTACCTTACTCGTTCTTTTTACAGGCTTTGGAGAGTAAGATAACCTCCTTGTTCTTCCGTGACTTCTGAAAAGATTACACAGGGAAATTTCGACAAAAGTTTACAAATTCCCCCACGGACAGCTGATTAGGACCAAACAGCTCAGCTCTCCAACTTTTTGTTTGTTTCTATTTTCCTCAAGCTCCCTTTCTCCCAGTTTTCCTTTCAACACCCAGAATAATCTCCAGAATAAAGGAGAGGGCCGGAACAAGCTCTGGGAGTGCACTTTTAGGGCTGCTCCAAGTACAGCCAGGGGTGAATGCAAACTAGAAGCCCCAGGGGCTTTCCCCAGACAGCTCCCTGGTCCTTCTGGGGCAGTGCTTGGAGGAGTCCCGGGCTGGGACTCCTCCCCACAGAGCCCAGACCAGAAAGCCCTGGGCTGCCACACACTCAGCGCTGAGCACGCCTCCCCCTGCCCCGCCCTCAGGTCAGGGTCTATTTTCACCATAGTTTCTTTCAAAACTCACATGATCCCACTCCCAAAGGACACCAGAAATGCCTTGGGAAGTTGCAGAGGCTAGGAGGAGAGACAGGCTGGGCTGGTGGAGCCATTTCAGCCCAGGCCAGAGGGGTGCGGCCAGTGGGGAGGGGGGCTGCTGAATACGCCATCATCTCTGGGCAAATGCCTCCTTTTCCTTCACCTCCATCTACAACCAGCATATTTCTGGGCTTTTCCCCCAGAACAGGCTCTTCATGCCCCCTACTCACCCTGAAAACCAGTGTAACCCTAGTTACCCCGAGCTCCCTCAGTCCCAACAATGCAGTTCAGAGCTCTCTCCCACCGCTGCTGCTGCGCCCACAGCCCACACTGAAAGAGCGAGTCCATGGCCCCAAGGAACACGGGTCTGCACTCCTGAGCGCTCTGTGAGGACAGCGGCCAAGGGGGCTCCCTTAGAGCCAGCCCCTTTTAGCATTTCTATTCCACCTCAAGTTTCTTCCATTAAAAAAACTGAGAAGAGGAGGAGGGAAGCACCCGTCCAGGCTACCCTCGCCTTCTTCCCTCCTTCATTCCCAGCTTCCTGCAAGTTCTCAGCTGAGGTGAGAACTGGGTGAGAAATCTAGCCCAGCACTTCCAGGAGTCTGGCGCGCCCGCCCGGTGTTAAGTCGGCTATGACTTCTGAACCGCTGCAGACTGCCTGGCCACGCTCTACCTCAGTTTCCTCCCTGCCCAACCATTCCTCACCGTACTGCACCTGGCTTCCACCCTGGCTGCCCACAAAACGGCTCTCCCCAGCAAGGTCACCCTGACTGGCCAGTTGTTGAATGTAACAGATGTCTGTGTCCTTGACTGTGCCTCTGTAGTGCCTGTCACTATTGCCTCTTCTTCCTTCTTGAGACACCTCCCCCCACCCATGGTTTCCCCCACCTCTCTGGACAGACCCTCAGTCTCCATGATGGTTCTTCCTCAAATACTGCTGTTCCCTGGAGTTTCAGCCTCAGCCCCTGCATCTTTCTTGTGGCATTGCCACTCAGGGCTTCAAGGGCCACCCCTGGAGTGATTCCCAAATGGACCTCTCCATCCCCACATTGCCTCTTCCCTGCCATCTGGGTGCCCTCTCCTCCTGGAGCACTCAGGCACCCCAAACACAACATCGTAACTGCTCTCCTCTGCTCCCACCGAGACCTGCTTCTACTCCACGTCCAACAGAGTGGCACTAGTCATGCCCCGGGCACCCAACCCTGGGAGTCAATCCGGAATCTTCACTCTTACCCCCTACTTCAGTAAGGCACTGGGACCAGTAGCTCTCACTGCCTTAATGTCTCATCCTGGTCCCTTCCTTTCCAACTCCTCCTGCAAATGCTTTATTTCCCTTCAGGCTGCCCCATTCTGTCCTAAATCACATCAGACTAGGCAGAGTCCACGCCTCCAGACTGTGCTCCTCCCCGACCCAATACACCCCACCGTACTGCCACTAGGGGTATTTCCGCAACGTGCATGGGGCTGTGTCACCACCAGCTTCTCTGCCCTCTGATGGCTCCTTATTGCCCAAATGAGGCAACGGCTACTAAGGCCGGTTTCTGCCAACCTCTAGTCTCACCTCTCTCCAGTCCCCCAGCTCCTGCCTGTGCCCAGCCACACTGAACACCTGCTTGTCCCCAGCATGTGACAGGCCTGTAGGCCTTCTGCCTCTACACAGCTGTACGCGGTGGTGGGGCTGCATCCCCCTCCCCCCACAGGGCCTCCCACTTGACCAGACTAAGCTCGGGAATGACTTCCTTGGGGATCCTTCCCTGGTCTCCTCTCCCTGCCGCAGCCCGGCGTTTGTCAGCTCTGCCCTCCTTTTGTGCTCCCGCAGCATCCTGGGCACACTTCCATCACCACACCTGCCTCCCAGGCTGCTGCCCACTTAGTGTGGGAGCTCCTTGAAGGCAAGAACTATGTTTTTCCTCTCCGTTTCTGCGGCACTAAACACAGTGCTCGGCACGTGGAGGGTGAGGAGCCCGTGGATGGTGGGGTGAATGCACCTGGGGAGGATGAGCGATTCCAGCCTTCAACCATTTCCCAGACAACAACTGGCCTGAGTGCCCCCAGAGAGAGCAAATAAAGCTTCCACTGGGCTGGAGCAATGACCTGCATGGGACAATCAAGTTTTCCCAGCCAAGTAAAAAGTTCTAAAAGAAGTAGGCTGAACTTTTTTTAAAGAACCTGTTTTGTTTGAAATCACTGAATCATAATTGTCACAGTTACCTAAATTTGGCCGTAGAGAACCAGACTGCATATGTGCCTGATAAAGGTAGAATGCTGTGACTACTGAGGAAGCCGGGCGGCCAGAGACTGGGGAGGATGAATTGGGGTCCATCTTGTTTGGATGTCCAAGCCCCTGGGACATGGCTATAAATGACGACGTTGGGACAAAATGGCTGCTCAGACTGTTCTGACAATGACCATGGCATTGGGTGCTCGACTCAGAAGACATTTAGAAAGCAATACTGTTGGAGGTGATCCCGGGAGAGGGCTGGGCTCGTCACCAGCATGGAACACGCCCCCTCCCAGCCCCGCCAGGCAGCTCAGCCAGTGACTGTGCACGGACGAGCGGTCCAGGAACACAGACACTCCCCGATGCCAGCCAAGGAGCCTCTCCAGACTTCAGGAAGACCAGGCACTGCCTGTTCTTACACAGAACAGCAAAGGTTTACCCATTCCCATCCCACTGCCCCCTTAGAGAGGACAGGGAGAGTCAGGAAAGGGCAGGGTATAGTTCATGGGTCTACGTACCTTAGAGAGAAGTTTTGGGGGAAGATGCAAACAGTGCAGCAAGGCCTTTTAAAAACCCAATTCAAAACATGTGGGTTGCTAAATGAATTACCACCGAGCTAGAAGGCCTTCTACTCTAGATTTAGCCTGAGTATTTAGCCAACTTTCTTTCCATTCTGTTATTGTCTTTGTGTGGCTAATATGATATTAACTTCTCTCACGCAGATGGATTATTTTTTTCTGGGACGCATCTGAGAGGCGGAGCTTCCACCTCCCACCGGGGTCAGAGAGAGGCAGAGCTGACCCAGAGCAAGGGTCCAACGATTCTAACTGGAAGCACCAACAAGCTGCTGAGGGCAGCAGGAAGAGGCTGGCTGCATGTCAGACAGGGAGGAAGGGTAAGCTTTGCTCCTGAGCACTCAGAGGAGCAGGGAGGAAACAGCTACCACCAGAGGCTGGGAGTGGAGCAACCACAACACCGCAGGAGAGGAAGGCAGAGGCCAACGGGATTTAACCCCCAAGGGGGGTCACTTCAAGAATGCCAATGCAGACATTACTTGCAGGTCCTTTCAAAGCCATTCTCAGAGGTATTGGATCAGCAGAGTCAATGAAACAAAGACAGAGGTGACGGACATGAGATGCAGTTAATGGAGAGGAGCTTTGTCAGAACACAGTCTCACGAACTGGTTAGAAATGGCCAGTGAAATGCACGATGCAGGGGTGGCATGTGTGTGGCCCCGGGGTGCGGCAGGGTCAGCAGAGTAATCACAAGGATGGGAAGAGAGAAGCCCAGATAAACATGAAGGCAAAGCCAGCTTTCGTCTTACCACCGCGTCCTCGGAAGGCTTGAAAACACAAATTTACACTTAGTGGGAAGCCACGCCACACACAAGGTCACAAGTTATGAGCACGAGGCTACTGAATACTTCTTGGGGAGGACTGTTAATGTCACATGGGGCTAATGTGTTGGAGGCAGGCCTCCTCAGCACACACTCAAAGCAAAATCAGTAGGAATTTAGAGCATTAAGATACATATTTTTAAAAGGTACCCAAACCCTTGAGATTTCTTTTTTAAAAAACCATATACATAGTGAAAGTGGTCAGGAAGACTGAAAAGTCCAACTTGGGTCCTCAACTCCTATTCTATTTGCTTGAAAAAGAACGACACGAATAGATGAGATTCAGTAGTTCCATTCAGAGGCTTTGTGCTATAAGCAGTTAGGCAAGGAGAGTGGATTTTTTTTTTTTTTTTTTTAATCTTCAAGGAGAGTGGATTTTAAAAAACTGGGCTAGGATGTGGTAGCTTAAAGAAAAGTCTAGCCTGGCCTGACTGCTTTTCATTCTCCCTGTAAAAAGTAGGCAGATGACATAAAAAAAGGTTCAAACGAAATATCTGCGACAAGAACACATCCATGGGAATAGGACTTCAAAAGTACCAGTGATTACAGCTGGTCAGTAATGTAGCTGGAACAATTCTTGGAAGGACCAAGGGATGAAGACGCTACCCTGAGTGGTCTGTGTTTCAGGTCATAAGAGCTGGGATGCGGGGGCGTCTCTGCCTAGGGCTGAGGAGCAGTCGGACGTGAGATCTGCTTGCAGAGTACTGCAGGCCACTCAGAAGCCACCAACAGGGCACGACTGCTGCGGGCTCTGTGGGCAGCGCCCGGGGTCTGGGGCAGGGGCCCACTACAAAAAGCTGTGCTGCCCTAAGAAGTCCAGAAGGCAGGCTGATTGGTAATTAGTATTTTTATTTTCCAAGGAGCAGACTGAGCGAGGCCTCTCAGGTCCGCGAGGCTAGGGCCGACCCGAGGTGGAAGGAGAGGAAGCCCCACCGCTGGATCTTACCTCTTCCGCGTCCTCTGAGTGGGTGGAGAGCTGGTCATGCTGAATAATCTCAGCATCCTCCTCTGTCGGTCCGTTGCCCACCCTGATCCCACCAAAGTTGAGAGTTCCCTACACAGATGAACAGAAAGAGTAGAATTTGCCTGGGCTTTAACGTGGCATTCTGTGAGGTGGGAAGGGTGACAGTTAGTACATACAAACCTCAGCAAAGCATATGTTCCAACAGCAAAAACAAAACCCACTGATCCAGTAGCTAAGTAAAAGCAACTGTTCCCACCCCTACCGCCACCTCCCCTGCCCCAGCCCCAGCCTACAATGACCACCTGGCCCTGCTTCAGAGGAAATACACAGTTTTGCCTGCTGCACTGAGAGGCACAGGCCTCGCCTTGGTCAATGCCAAGTGAGAATGCTGCTTGAATGAAAACCCTAATATGCACGGACTCTCATAACAAGTGCTAACTATCTGCACAGCCTGCAAAGGTCTAAGCTTTTCTGGAACTAAAGACTAGACTTTCTAAGGGGGAGGGGAGCCAAATAACACTGTGATTGTACCCTGACCTGATAAGCTTTCAGCAGGAGCCCAGGAATTCCAGCAACCTCCCCCAGAAATGTACTGGGTCTGTGCCCAGGAACAAAGGACTTCCTAGATCAGAGAAGGAAAAAAAAAAGCTTAATGTACGTTCACTTGTGGCTAGGGAAGACTGAGTTTAAAAAAAAGGGAGGGGGCCGCTGTCCTTCAGTGGATTTTAGAGTGTTCAAACAATTCTTCTACAGGCATGTGGGCAGATACCAACTGGGCATTTGCTTCTTCTGACTTCACAGTACAGTCTTCAGCAGGGTCCCCATAAACAGAATTTTAAAGTCAACTTGATTTGAAAAAACTTGGGTTTACTGGGGCAAAAGAACAAAAACCAGGCAGAACTAGGTGAAGTCCGATAGATACCCTTTAATGCTAACCTGCCACAGCATGAAAAGGAACTTAAGAAACAGCCCCTAGAACCACTTCACGTGGTTTCTGTCCAGGGAGCCAAATAAGGCAAGAGTTCCAGGATGGCTCTCCTGCCAGCGGCCTTCGGGGCAGCAGCACAAACAGTGCACAAGCAGGTCTGGTCAATGCCTCGCGGTCCCCGTGCACAGCTTCAGCTTTTGGTGTGTTCCTTTCACCACAGCTCTCGCCTCAGCTTACTGACCAGCTCAGACCTCAGTGTTTGCATAAATCCTGCCTCTTCCTCTAGCAGTGGTTCTCACATCCTGGTCAGCGAACCAGCTGCATTAGAATCACCTTAAAAGCTGCATTTTAAATAGAGATTCTCAAATACGACTCCCAGAAATTATAAATTTAGTAGGTCTGGGGTGGGGCCCAGGAAATTTGTATTTAAAAAATACTTTCCCAGCTGGGAATGGTGGCTCACGCCTGTAATCCTAGCACTCTGGGAGACCAAGGAGGGAGGATCCTTGAGCTCAGGAGTTCGAGACTAGCCTGAACAAGAACAAGATCCCATCTCTACTAAAAACAGAAAAAAATTAGCCGAGAGTGGTGGTGGCACGCCTGTGGTCCCAGCTACTCGGGAGGCTGAGGCAGGAGGATCACTTGAGCCCAGGAGTTTCAGGTTGTTGTGAGCTAGGCTGACACCACGGCACTCTAGCCCAGGTGATAGAGTGAGACTCTGTCTCAAAAAAAAATAAAAAAAACTTCCCAAGTACAAATTGTATAATCATTGTGAAAGGTCCATCAAAATTTAAAATGCATTTTCCCTTTGAGGTTTAGCAATCTGAATGCTGGGACATTAAGATATATGGATAAGGATGTTCCTTGCATTGCTGTTTATAACAGCAAAGAACTGAGAACCAACATATCCATCAAGGAGAGAGTGATACATAATTTTGGCATATCCAATGGCATATTCTATGGAATGCTAGGCTACCGTAAAAAAGGAGCAATTATTGTTACAAAACAATCTCCAAGATATACTAAATTTTAAGTCTCCCAGCCAGACACTAACAAGTATCCCTTCAGAACACAGGGAATGAGAGTTACAGGAAAGGAGATGAGACACACACATCAGAAGAAAGAAAAGAAAAATTAAACTGTGAAATTCTGCTTACAGACAAGCAAAAGGACAAAGAACAGAATAAAAACAGATCAGTGTTCACATCCTCAGCCCTCTGGGGTCAAGAATCCAGGGCCCTTTTTATAGAATGACCATCCTGATGCCTTCAGGCTGCTCTCCAGAAACAAATGTTTGGCTAAAGAACCAAGCGGGTAAGAAGACCCTATGAATGTGCAGGTTTCTAGACTGGGGACTTTTAACTTGGAATCTATCACAGAAGAGGTTGCTAGATTTAAAAGTATCAAAAGCGTCTCAGAAGCACACTACACGCACTAAGACTCACAGACAGAAGAGCTGATGTGGAAAGAACATTAATAATAGGTAGTATATGTTCCAAGAGTTTTTAAAATTTCTCATAGGGAAGGCCCTAATTGAAAATAATTTTAAGCAGTAAGATTAAAATTTCTTCTCACTCAAAATATTAGTCTTTTTAGACTAGTACTAGAAGGAGGACCGTAAGCAATTTTCTAAGTTTAAAATGATCAGAAACACCTAATGAAGGAAATGGTTATATATCTAAGTCTTGCATTTTCTTTAAAGGAGCATATGCTATGAGAACATAGTACATGAGTAATCACTACTGGTAAGATTTTAAAAGTCTTATAGACTCATAACCTAGACTATATCAGGCTAGTATGATATTAGTGCACTATAAGATTTTGATTAAAAGATGTTTTTAAGGACAAATATTCACATGCTTAACATTCAAGTGTTGTTACTGAATCACGAGTTAGTATCAGAAGAGGGAAGGATCAAGACAGAAGATGACTTTGGTTATTACACCAGATGTACAGCACACACAGGACACATGGGAGAGTGGGGATCTCACTGGAACATGTGAGGACAGGAGGGCCCCTGAGTTTCTCATAAAAAAGTAAACATATAGACTTTCACTTTAAAGAGGGTAAGTCACTGCTAAAAAGGACCAATTGTGCAAGTATCACTCTATAATAGAACTCTAAAGTGCAGGGAAATGAATTCAAGAATCACAGAGATATTTTTGCCTCCATGCTGAAAAATCATCTAATAATGTGGTCACAAAATACAGACATGAAAGTGGATGAGCCCAAGAGCTGCCATCCTCGATTAAGATGATGGTACTCGGAGAGGGTACAATAGCCACTTTGTTCCCATGGACATGACTGTACTTACATATTTGAACAGAAACTTAGCAGACCAATGGTAAAGATACCAGAATCTATTCTCAAGAGGTGGAAATCTTTTTCTGTCATCATCTCAGTGAGTAATAAGGACAAACTTCCCAAGAGCACACATGTCCCACGCTCTCAATATAGTTAAAAAGAATTCTGCTGCACTGTTTGCCACCTCTTTAAAAAAAATGTGATGATTTGTTGGTTTTAATCCACTCACTGTTGCAGCCGCTGCTGCCTCTACTCCCTGTTGGCTCGGGGTTGGGCTGACTGGGGCCTCCACAGGTTGCCCTTCCTGATAGTAAATGGAAGAAAAGAGGAAGGGAGAAGAAAACAAAAGAGGGAGGGAGTGAAGGGGGAGACGAATGGAGGGCACATGGAAGGATGAAGATGGTCAGAAAAGGGAGAAGGAGGGTCTTGTAACTCAGCTGCTCTCCACCAGGAGTAATAATCTAACAGCCGTATGAGAGTCATGCAACAAGATCTTTTGGTTTTTTTCAGGCAGTGTAATAAGTAAGCATTTTTTGATAGCTAGAAATTATGTACAGTACCGGACATTTGGCAAATTTAAATTTATGTCTGTAGACTTCATATGCACACATGCAGTAAGTAAACACATACATGTATGCCTCCTACTTTTTAAAAAGAAAAAAAAAAAAATCCATGTGCTTTAAACCAAACCTTTTTCCTGGATGTTTTGGTCAGTGAAAGTATCACAGTATCACATTTTAAAAGGCAATGTCTCAGCGTCAGTGCTGTGGTCGCCCAGGCAAACCACACTAGTGGGTTCACCGCCTACAGCTCTTGCAGCCTCGCTTTGGCTGATGCTGCATCTTGACAGGCCCAGGCCTGGATCCTGCTGAGCACAGCGTGAGCAAAGCGTGACCAGGAAAGGTAAAACCCTGTGACTTGTTCTCTCTACCCCAGCTACTCAAAGCTGACTCCAGATGTCTGAGCAGCAAATACATGTTTCTCTGACTTCAGCAGGCTCAGTGCTCATGCTGAGATATAACACAAATGCATTTTAAGAGCATATAGATTTGTGGACAAGTAATTATATCCACTGGGGAATTGCCTTAATCTCGAGGGGGAAAAACAATCTAGTAACTTTCAGCAATAGAAATACACCCACCAAATGCTTCCTCCTCAAGTACTGATGGCGAAGGACCAGTGGTTTAAACAGCAGCATCCAAGGTACACACAGTAGCGCAACCACTACCAGGAAACACTGAATTCCTTTCTGCAAAGTAAGAAGGAGGACAAGGCACATCACATAAAAGTCCATTAATCAAATATGCATTACTGATCAACTCCAGTACAAATATCCCCCAAAACAGTACTTTCTTACTGATATATGAATAACACTATTCAGTTTCTCAAAATAATTAGCAGATGTTGCAGCAAAGCCCAAGAATTGTCCTATAGGATGGCAGTTATAAATACTACCCTTTCTGGATACAGAAATTACAGTGGATCCTTCCAAGCTAAAGAAAATGGTCTGAATTTAGATCTTTATATATGGGGTAAAATCCACATAATACAGAAAGGTTTTCTTAGGCTTTGTTAGTGTCAGAGAAACATCTGGCTTCCTGACCTAGGGTAACCACCCCGGGCAGCCTCCCGCTGGGTTGACATACCTGTCCAGAATACAGCATTGACTTATCAGACTCTGGGTAGGAGAAGAGGAACATGTTTATAAAGTGGATCAGAAGGCTTGGTGCATTCTCAGATGTATGAGCATCATAGGCCGTCCACTTGTAAAAAATAAGTATAACCAAGTAGCCAAACAAAGAGGTCATGAAGATTACTTCAGGAATAAATCCAAAGTATATATTCAGGGGCTTCTTGAAATAGCTAAAAAGGAGAGAGGAAAAAAATGTTAAGGCTAAACAGACCCAGGGCCACTCCTACACTGAGTGGAGACAGTTTTACCTAACACTCCTTCAATTCTGTCCTTGCTTTTTTTTGAGACAGAGTCTCACTCTGTTGCCCAGGCTAGAGTGCCATGTCATCAGCCTAGCTCACAGCAACCTCAAAGTCCTGGGCTCAAGCAATCCTCTTGCCTCAGCCTCCCGAGTAGCTGGGACTACAGGCATATGACACCATGCCCGGCTAATTTTATATATATATTTTTTTTTTAGTTGTCCAGTTAATTTCTTTCTATTTTTTAGTAGAGACAGAGTCTCGCTCTTGCTCAGGCTGGTCTCGAACTCCCGAGCTCAAACGACCCGCTCATCTCGGCCTCCCAGAGAGCTAGGATTACAGGCGTGAGCCACCCTTCAATTCTGCCTTTATCACTTTAAGAAGCAGCATGCAGAGGCTGGGGGCAACAGAGACAATGTAAGACTACCTATCACTTTCAAAGTTCTGGACCTTGAATGGCTCCAGTGCCATCCCTACCATTCTCTCCAAGAGAAAGAGACTGGAAAAATCTAGTACAGTTCAAGGCCACAGTTCATAATCTTATGTGAGCTACACATCAAGGAAGAAAAAGGACTGACTCATTTTCATGAAAGGTGCTCAGGTTTTGTTCAAAGATCTTTACTACAACTGTAAATTGTTAAGGGAGTAATATTAAGCCTCATTTGAGATTATGAGACTTTTAATAAAAGCACTTCTATAATGTAGAATGGGGTTCTGAATTATCAGTCCTTCCCCAAAGATGTCATGATTTCTTCAGGCAAAAACATTATCTAAACTATGCACATTCTTATGACACAAACAGAGAAACTCACATATGGTTGAAAAGGCTTAAGCTGACTCCAAACAACATATGGATGATGCCAAGGATAACAGACATCTTCATCTTAAAGGAGTTGAGGAAGGTTAGTTTATTGGTAGCAATGTTCCATATCTGTTACAGCCCAAGACACAAAAAAGGTATTACAAAGAATTCTCAAATGGAAAAAATATTATTCATCTGTTAAAAAACAGTTTTTTTAAATTATGGAAAATTCTAAACATTTACTTAAGTAGAGAGAATGGTATAACAAACTCCCGTGTACCTATCACAAAGCTTCAACATTACTATCAATTTATGGACTCGTGCTAATTTTGTTTCATCATATTTCTACCCATTCCCCACCTCCATATTATTTTGAAGCCAAGTCCAGGTATCATGTCATTTTACCTGTAAATATTTCAGTATGGATCTCTAAAAGGTAAGGACTCGTTTTTAAAACATGACCACAATATTGTCATCATACCCAAAAGCACTAACAATGATTCTTTTTTTTCTTTCTTTCTTTTTTTTTTTTGAGACAGAATCTCACTCTGTTGCCCAGGCTAGAGTGCCGTGGCATCAGCCTAGCTCACAGCAACCTCAAACTCCTGGGCTCAAGCAATCCTACTGCCTCAGCCTCCCAAGTAGCTGGGACTAGAGGCATGTGCCACCATGCCTGGCTAATTTTTTCTATATATATTTTTAGTCGTCCATATAATTTCTTTCTATTTCTTTAGTAGAGACAGGGTCTCATTTTTGCTCAGGCTGGTCTCGAACTTCTGAGCTCAAACGATCCACCTGCCTTGGCCTCCCAGACTGCTAGGATTACAGGCGTGAGCCACCGCGCCTGGCCAAAAATGATTCTTTAATATCATAAAATATATAGTCAGCAAATTTCTCTGATTGCTTCCAATCCTTTTTTTTTTTGAGACAAGAGTCTCACTCTGTCACCCTGGCTAGAGTGCTGTGGCATCATCATAGCTCACTGCAGCCTCAAACACCTGGACTCAAGCGAACCTCTTGCCTCAGCCTCCCAAGTAGCTGGGACTGCAGGTGTGTGCCACAACGCCTGGCTAGTTTTTCTGTTTTTACTAGAGATGGAGGCTCTTGCTCAGGCTGGTCTCACCTTCACATCAAGAACTCATCCTCAGTGACCTCTAACATGAAAACTTGTGACTCGCTCTTTCTCCAACCCTAGTTCCCCTGAACTGCCTGATGGGCATTTGTACCTGGGTGTCCCACAGGTACTTCAAAGTCAACATCTACCCTGTAAGCCTCAAATGAAAGATCTTCAAAAAAACTTCACAACCATAGAACACTACATAAATATAAGGTAATATTGTTATTAGAGTCCAAGCTACTTAAGGGAAGGAGCTACATCGTAAAATTGTTTCACCCAGCAGGTACTGTGTCTTATAGAAAAGAGGGATTCAATAAATTTCTCTTTTTTTTTTTTTTGAGACAGGGTCTCTCTATGTTGCCCAGGCTGGTCTTAAACTCCTGGGCTCAAATGATCCTTCCACCTCAATCTCCTGAGTAGCTGGGACTATGGGTGTGTGCCACCTCATCCCCAGGATTCAATAAACATTTGTTAAATGAATACATAAAACGTTATTAAACCTCTTCATCCCTCAGTTTCACTACATGTATAATAAGAGCAGCAGTACTGCTGTTTTGAGTATTAAATCAGATATTTTGGGTGTTAGCAGAGCTCCTGACTCATAGTAAGCACTTTAGTAACATTAGCTTCTATTATAATTAAAATAATTATATTAATAATTATTTGTACCTCTCATCTTTATACTTTTGTATACACTTTTCCTTACCTATTAACAATGTGAAAATTTTTTTAAAGGCTAGATTAATTCCCACTTTCTACAAGAAACTTTAATCTTTCTAGCCCACAGTGATCTGGAATTTTGTAATCCCTACTGTCTCATGCTTATTCTTAGATACTTGTCCCCACTCCTTTTTTTTTTTTTTTAGCATACAATAAAAAAGATTTGATCATATATTCTGGGATAAGTTTTTGTTAAGTATGTAAAGGCAAGAATGGAAGTCTAAAATCCATAGGAAAGAGAGATTTCTGCTTTGTTGAAACATGCTAAAAATAAAAAATCAAACCAAGTTAAGCAGAAATAAATTAAGAACTGGGAAGGAGTCTTGAAAATCAGTCTTCCCAGAGTCAACATTATTAGCCACTTCAGAAATAAGCAGTGCAGGAAAAAAAAATGTGGCTCCCCAAGGCACCCGGGTCTCTATGGCTTTGAAGTACTCTGAACAGATACATCAAGGTTTTCCAACACTCTATCAACAAAAAACCAAATTAACTATGTTCACTTTAATTCTCTCACTTCCGAGTTAGAGGTAAAACACGTGAGGTAAGCATAGAGGAAAGAAGTGCTCTTACCGGATCGATGCCAAAAGGGTATGGTCCACCAAAAACTCCAGGGAGTGCCGGGTTCAGCTGCAGAACAGGGTTCCCCTGAAGCGTCTCGTCCCTACCATGTTAGGAGAAAAGTCACATTTATTTTCACGGAGAGAGGAAAACAACGGGGGTCCAGATACTGACCCCAAAAGAGACTACTACAGCTATCTGTCTCTTCAGTAAAAGAGGAGGGGGAAAAAAAAGTAGGCACTAGTAACTGAGAAGGAGGGATCAGAGATGACAAAAAGAAAAATTAGACACATATACACAACCAAGTAGGGAATTTGGGGAATTTGCTTTTAATTAACAAAAAAGAAAGCACTTAATTTATAGTCTCAGTCCCTTGATATTTGCTGAGCAAATCACAAAGCACTTCACAGGCTGGAGCATAAATAAGAGGAGACACTGCATTCCTCTGAAACACAGACACTGCCAACCACTTCCTAAAGAAGTGTTAATTTACCACTTGTCTTAAAAATCAGGGCTAAATATGAAAGGAATAAGTTTTGAATTTTCGCTTTTTCTGCAACTTACGTCCAATTATTATACGTAAACATCGGCCGTACACTCCAGGATGACCCAAAGATATTAAGAGACTTGGAAAAGCAATCATTGTAGATGAGGCCAGTGTACATGGAGAACACACCCATCAATAGAATAATGTATCGACCACTGAACACAGTGCTAAACATCTGGGAACCAGAAGAAAGAAGTAATGAGAATATACTCACTGTAGCTCATGTTGTGACAATGTCATTTAGAATATACTAGCCCCTTCCTCTGGTACTATTTTACGCATCCTGATACAGAGAGCTTGAAGTAAAGACCAAAATACAATGCTAATGAGAAATTCGCTTTCACAGCACATGGCATCTATCTATCTATTTATTTATTTGAGATGGGGTCTCACTATGCTGCCCAGGCTGGTCTTGAACTGCTGGGCTCAAGCCATCCTTCTGCCTCAGGCTTCTGAGTAGCTGGGATGGCAGGCGTGTATGACCACACCCAGGTAACACATGGCCTCTTTAGTGTTAAAATGAACATAACTTCTCTATTCTCCACCCCTCCTTTATTTTTTAAAGATAGTCTCACTCTATCGCCCCAGATAGAGTGCAGTGGCGTCATCACAGCTCACTGCAATGTCAAACTCCTGGGCTCAAGAGATCCTCTTGCCTCAGCCTCCCAAGTAGCTGAGACTACAGGCGTGTGTCACGATGCCTAGTTAATTTTTCTATTTTTAGTAGAAATAGGGTCTCCCTTTTGCTCAGGCTGGTCGTGACCTCAAGTAATCCGCCCGCCTCGGCCTCCCAGAGTTCTAGGATTGTAGGCGTGAGCCACCACACCTGGCCTCTATTCTCTGTTGATAAATTCATGGATAAAAGATTTCCAGATCAAAATTTTCATAATGAATGCTTGAGAAATTAAAATAAAATTTCAGTCCAATGCAGATATAACTTAAACATTACCTCATTTTCATTCTTCTGGGAAAGGATTCGGCTTTCCCTTAACACCATCCACACAGCAAAAAGGGTCATCAAAATGCCATGGCCAAAATCCCCAAACATCACAGCAAACAGAAAAGGGAAAGTGATGATGGTATATGGAGCTACAAAGAAACCAAAAAAAAAAAAAAAGAAAAACATAAAGTGCATAAAACCACAATTCCCCAAATCTCACATTCTTTTCCATACTTTAAGAGCACTATAAAGTGACTTATTCCCCAGCTGCCAGACAGGGAAAATCTGTCATGGCAGGATCTACGCACCCTCACAAAGCCTCTAATGGAATCTGAGCTACTGATAACATTTTAAACAAAGAAGAACACCGGAAATGAAGGTGTAGCCCTGGCAACACTGTGGTTTGTTCTTTGATTCCCTCCTTCTAACCCCTGGGACGCTGCCCCTCGGGCAGGCTAGCTCTCTCCTTGTGCTGCAACCATTTCCCAGCTGAATAAGCTACCAGGCAGTCCAGGCAAGCCCAGAACTGGAGCAAAGCAAGGCCTGCATCAAGCTCCAGCTGAAAACAAACGTTCACACTCTTGATTTAATAATTAACTCTCCAAACAGAGGAGAAATCTGCGTTGTGCCTAAAATGGTTAATTATTGCTATATTTTCTCTGTATAACTTTGAACAGGGAAGCCATTTTAAAATATCAGACATCTTGGAAAAAGCATTTTACTTAAAACAGCTCCTGCAGATGGTTTGCTAGAGAAGCCCAGGTGCTTTGCCACTGCGAGGCACATGGAAGAATCCAATTGAATGAGCTCTTAAAAGAGTGCTACCCGGGCCGGGCGCGGTGGCTCACGCCTGTAATCCTAGCACTCTGGGAGGCTGAGGCGGGTGGATTGCTCAAGGTCAGGAGTTCAAGACCAGCCTGAGCAAGAGCGAGACCCCGTCTCTACTAAAAAATAGAAAAAAAATTATCTGGCCAACTAAAAATATATAGAAAAAATTAGCCGGGCATGGTGGCACATGCCTGTAGTCCCAGCTATTTGGGAGGCTGAGGCAGAAGGATTCCTTAAGCCCAGGAGTTTGAGGTTGCTGTGAGCTAGGCTGACGCCACAGCACTCACTCTAGCCCAGGCAACAAAGCGAGACTCTGTCTCAAAAAAATAAATAAATAAATAAAATTTAAAAAAAAAGAGTGCTACCTGGCCATAAACCTGCTTCTTATGTCAAATGGGCACCCCTTCACAGGAACTACAAAGAGCTGGGGTCTTGACAACATCTTCCGTTTCAAGCCAGTTTTTTTTTTTCTTTTTTTGAGACAGAGTCTCACTCTGTTGTCTGGGCTAGAGTGCCGTGGTGTCAGCCTAGTTCACAGCAACCTCAAACTCCTGGGCTTAAGCAATCCTCCTGCCTCAGCCTCCCGAGTAGCTGGGACTACAGGGATGCGCCACCATGCCCGGCTAATTTTTTCTATATATATTTTTAGTTGTCCAGCTAATTTCTTTCTATTTTTTTAGTAGAGACGGGGGTCTCGCTCTTGCTCAGGCTGGTCTCAAACTCCTGACCTCGAGTGATCCTCCCGCCTCGGCCTCCCAGAGTGCCATGATTACAGGCGTGAGCCACCGCGCCCGGCCCCAAGCCAATTGTTAAACAGCATTAAAAGAACAACAAACAAAAACCTCTAGAGGAAGAAGATACAAGCTTTTATTACCTGGATTGATCTCTCGATAAGTTCCAATTCCGTAAGCGTCTACTATGTTCTGAAAACCATAGGTAAACTTGTTGGTTTTGTTATAGGTTGGAGGAGTCTGGTTTGTCTGCATCCTGTTCAAAATGGAGGGTACAGTGGAGCCACTGTGTTCCTGGGAAATATTAACACGGATAACAAAATTAGGTTCTCCTCCTAATTGTGGTGGAGGCTACACAGGTATATATATTTATCAAAACTCACCAAACTGTACATATAAAATATATGTATTTTCTTTTGTGTAAATCATATCTCAATAAAACTAATGAAAAAATAAAACTGTAGGTTATCTTTCCCAGTCTTTGGGGAAACTAGGACTGTGTATAAAATTTTAAAGGGAAGACTTCAATTAGGTCTTGGGAAGTACATTCTTACTGTGAAAAAATTTAACTCTAAAATGTGTAACACCAAAGACAGTGTGGAACTTCCTTCATATCTGCCTTTGTATGAATAGCACTGTTCTCTCCTTTCCTGGATGGAATGAAGCATGTTCTCGGCCTCTCCTTTACTGCCTCCTCTTAACTCCCTAATCCCTTGCAGTCCTGCTGAGCACGCTCATTCAAAGTCAGCGGCTTGGGCAGGCTCGGTGGCTCACGCCTGTAATCCTAGCACTCTGGGAGGCCGAGGCAGGAAGATCGCTCGAGGTCAGGAATTCGAGACCAGCGTGAGCAAGAATGAGACCGCCGTCTCTACTAAAAATAGAAAGAAATGATTTGGACAGCTAAGAAAATATATATTAAAAAAAAATTATCTGAGCATGGTGGCGCATGCCTGTAGTCCCAGCTATTTGGGAGGCTGAGGCAGAAGGATTGCTTGAGCCTAGGAGTTTGAGGTTGCTGTGAGCTAGGCTGACGCCACAGCACTTTAGCCCGGGCAACAGAGCAAGACTCTGTCTCAAAAAAAAAATAAAACACAAAGTCAGCGGCTCACCACCCTACTCAAAGGGCTTCTCCCCTACTGCAAGCACCTGACACTGGAGAACTTTTCTTTAGTGAAAACCTTTATTCCTTAGGAGTTCTCTTTCTGCTCACTAATCACTCCTCTCTCTTTGCTGGCTCTTTCTCCTCTGCCTATCCCGTAAGATTGCAGGCCCGCAAGGGGCTTCCCTATTTTCTCTCTATGATATCTCTCAGAGGCCTCATTCCCTTCCACTCTCATGATTCCCATTTCCTTATTTCTGTCCCCTTGTCTGCTTGACCTTTCCACACAGATTTCTGTCCAGCACCTTAATGTGGCTGCAAACTGAACTGACCATCTTTCTCTCATCAGTAAGCTTCTCTTGCTGAACTTTTACTTCCATCAATGCAACCCTAATTCTCCTGGCCACTCAGCTTTGATGCCTCAAAAACATATTTTTTTCTTTTAGATACCTTGTATAATGCTTAAATCAGGATTTTTGGTGTGTCTGTACACCAGAATAGTGTTCATTATATCCAATAGGTAAATTTTTATCCCACACTTCCCCTCCTGGCCTCCCCTTTCTTGGTTTCCAGTGTCCTTTACATCTCTTTGTGCCCATGTGTACCCATCTAGCTCCCACTTATTAGTGAGAAGATGTGGTGTTTGGTTTTCCATTCCTGAGATACTTCACTTAGGATAATGGTCTCCAGTTCCATCCAAGTTGCTGCAAATGACATTATTGCATTCCTTTTTATGGCTGAGTAGTACTTCATGGTATATACCACATTTTCTTTACCTACTCATGAATTGATGGACACTTAGGTTGGTTCCACATCTTTGCAATTGTGAATTGTGCTGCAATAAACATTTAGGTACAGATGTCTTTTTGATATAATGACTTCTTTTCCTTTGGGTGGATACCCAGCAGTGGAATTGCTGGATCAAATGTAGGTCTATGTTTATTTCTTTGAGGAATCTCCATATTGCTTTCCATAGAGGTTGTACTAATTTGCAGTCCCACCAAAAGTGTATAGGTGTTCCTATCTCTCTGCATCCATGCCAGTATCTATTGTTTTTTGACTTTTTAATAATTGGCCTAGGCAAATAATTTATGACTAAGACTCCAGAGGCAAATACAGCAACAACAAAAATAAATAAATGGGACTTAATTAAATGAAAAACCTTCTGTACAACAAAGGAAATAATTAACAGAGTGAATACACAACCCACAGAATGGGAGAAAATATTCACAAACTTTACATCCGACAAAGAACTAATATCCAGAATCTATAAAGACCTCTAACAAATCAGCAAGAAAAAAATTAACAACCCCATCAAAAAGTGGGCAAAAGGTATGAACATAAGTTTTTTAAAAGAAGATAGAGAAATGGCCTACAAACATGAAAAAATGTTCAAAATCACTAATCATCAGGGAAATGCAAGCTAAACCTACAATGAGAAATCATCTTACCCCCAACAAAAACATGTTTAATTCTTTCTCCTTGTATTTCTCCGGCGCCTTGCTGGGACCAAAGTATACCCATTGACTTTTCCTTCAGAACATCTCACAAATGCATCATTATTTTCTCTTCCCGTTGGCAAGGCCTACCTAGGGGTCCTCAGCATTTCCTACTCTGTGTCTACAACCACCTCCTAACTGACCCCTGCCTGCAGAATCTCTTGACTCCTCAATCCAAACTAGATACTATCAGCAGATTACTCTTTTAAAACTGTTCTGATCATGTTCCTTCACCACTAAATAAATTCCAATGCTTCTCAATTCCATCTGGAATAAAATTTAAACCTTCTAACCTGTAGCTTTAAAACCTTTCACAATTAGGTTCTAATCTACCTGATGCAGACAGGTACTCCCACTCTTTCAACTAACCCATTATAATCCTGTTCTTGCCCAAACATGCATGGTTGCACTGTACTTCCTGCCTTTGTCCATATTATTTTCTTTTCTTCATTGCTGATCAACATCTTCCCGTTTCTTCAATGCTCTGATCAAATGTCACCTTGCTTCTTGAAGCTTTTTCCAAATCACCACAGTTGGAAAAGCTCCACACTTCCCCCTCCGCCCCACATATGCCACTCTTGGCACAGACTGTCTTGTATGTTTGCGTGTTATCCTCTCTTAATAAACTAAGATACCCGAGGGCATGTTCCGTACATCTCTGTCCTCCTCCAGGCCCTTACAGCAGTGCCTTGGATAGATCAGTTGATCTAATTAACCATCAAACAGAAGTAGTTGAATACAGAGAGTGGGTCAGGAAACTGACATTCTGGTCACGAGCTACCCTGAAGAATCATGGGCATATGACCAAAATCATTTCACATCTCTGAAATGCACTTTCCACATCTGCAAAATAAGGATAGTACTCTAGGCTATTCTAGGTATACGAAATGTACTGTCACGATATAAGACAGATATATTAAAGAACTCTGAAAGTAAAAATGACATAAAAATGAAATTAATATTACTACTGTTAGGAACATCTCTTCCAGGCCACAAGCTGCACTGCTAGCTTTGGGGACTCACCGTGCCCCTTCTCAGTGCAAACTGGATGGAGTCCAGGTCAGTGACGGGGCACCAGACCTCCGCAATCAGGCACTTCTGGGTCACATCTATGTTGCACAGGTTCAGGGTGTGGTAGATGGCCTTCATCTTCCGCACCTTGATGAACCAGACACGGATGTTCTTAGCGGCTGCCTGCAGAACCCTCTGGCGGTGATCCTCCGTTTGATTCAGAACCTTTTGGAAGAGAAAGGAACAAGAGAGAGATCCCTCTAACACCACTATTAGATCTCAGAATAGGAATGGCAAAGAGGCATAGCTTTTCTGAAAAAGGCTGCCAGGGAATTATCTTTTTCTTCCTCTGGCTAGAAGTTCTAGTTACTAACATCTACTTTCATTTAGCTTCAAGCTGAACAGAAACCTGAGAAAATGGTTTTTAGCTTTTCTCTCTAGAGTCAATCTTACTACCAATCGAAGACACAACAAATGTAGGTCACTGGTTTTTACTTGGCTCATTAAAGAACAGTGACTTTCTACATGGAGACTGGAACTCAGACTCAAGGAAGTGGGCATGACGGGCCCAGAAGCAGAAAAATGAACAAACCCACACTAAAGAATAGCAAGCTGCAGAGTCCTCTCCGTGCACATGAGCCAGCACCAGCAAAGGGTAGAAAGAGACAATGCTGACCACTGTCGCCTGCCTACGCTGGGGACATGGGCCTAGAGATGCCACGGGATTAGGAGCACACGTGGACTGTAGAGGGGGTTTGGACCACCACATAACATTGCCACCACGGGGACTGACAAGGCTTTACCTTTCTGTCAGCCTTCTTAAAGGAAAAAAACATTTCAGCATTGGTTGACCCTCTGCAAACTAGTTCAGATTTCCCTCAGAGGAATCACACTGCCAAGACTAGGGTTGGAACACGGTGCAGGGACATTTTACATTCCATTGCCTTATTCCCAAATATTTAAGGTGTTCAATAGCAGAAGAGAGGCTGGCTAAGCCTATTGCTTCAAACTGGAAGAAACTGGGCAAACAACCCACCACTCACACTTCTACATGAGAATCAGTCTTAAACCTCCACATCTCTCTGAAAACAAAAAGCTACACACTAGCCATGTTAAGCACAAGTCTCCACTATAGATGGTTCTTTGAGTTAGTTCAGAACAAAGCAGTAACTACTCCTTGGAAAACTGTCTTGGGCAGAGGAAGGTGACTTCTATAACGGGGTTTCTTTAAAAAAATTTTTAAAAAGCCATGGCATGTCAGGGCAACACTTACATCACTTGAGGACAGCTACCTTCTCTCCTTCTGCTTGTTGACTATTTCACAATTACTATTACTAATAAAACTTCCGGAAGGATGCTAAATAAACTTGCAAGCAATGTTGTATTTCCTTTTCTCTTTCCCCATCCCACTTCTTGGTATTCAATTCCTTTTTAAAGTTTCAGTTCCTACAGCTGGATTTTTAAAAAATCAAATTCTGGTCATTTACAATGAGTACTGCACACACCCTTTAAATCTAAGCCTAGAAGGAGATAAGACAGCCCTAGAACCCAGAATGTACAATATAGCCTATCATTCACCAGCGGTTCTAAAAAACTCTCTCTCTCTCTGGTTAAACAGATAACTGTATCTCAAAGGAGTGACTGTGGGTCAAGTTAGTGGGTCATATACAATGGAGGTTGGTGGGAAAGACGAGAAAGGGAGTTGAAATGGGAGTTACAACATACCTCTGACAATTTTGCCAGGGCCAGAAAGAACTGCCTTTGAGATTAAGTATGTTTATTAATGTTTCAAGGAGGCAATCGTCACATTCATCCCTTCAAAAGGGAACAAAGCTCTACTGGCCATCCTTTCCTTCCACATACGCATAAATCACGACGCCTCCCTAGCACCCTGTGACGACCATGGTATGTGTAAACCACACACGCTGCAATTTGGTAAAACCTGATGCAATCTCTTCTTGGGTACAAGAGTCACACCAGGGCTCTTTGGCTGGACTGTGTGGTTAAGATCAAAGCTGACTAGAAGGAAACGTGCCAAGCTATTAAGAGTGGCTGCCTCAGTAGGCACAGCGTGTGTGTGAACTGACTTTACATGTATTTCCAGATTATTTGGGTTTTTTTCCCTTAACTAAGCATACTTTTTTTTTTTATTATAAAAAATATCTCAGATTCATGAGGTGGAGAGGAATGGAATACTCTAACAACGATTCCAGATGCTTAGCATTCCTGCCTCGTTTGAGGACTAACGCTATTTTTAACAGGCATTCCCTGAGACTTTCCTCCGCTCCCAGAGAAACATATTACCCGTGGACATTTCTTTTTATGGTATCCTGGTTTGCCACAGGTACCTAATAATCTATCAGCGTTTCAAGGAAGAAGAATGGTCTTCTATTGTAGTATTTCACAAAAACAAATCCCCGCCAGCCCTCTGTATACCATTTGGAGGTCATCAATCCTGGTGTTAACTCCGGAAGCCATTTCCTTCCTCTCCTGTGGTGTCTCAGGACAGGGATAGAGTGAGGCTCGGAACCTGGAATGTACAGACATGGCTTTAGGAACGTCATGGTTTCTTAGCCTGTCCAATTTAAATAATCTCTGAAAGTAATCCTAATTTACTAGAACCAAAACAGGATTAGGTCAGACTGATGTGTTAAAGTAACGCTAATTATTTATGTGAAGTTGCCTGCAGATAGAGCAACAACATTTGAACTATCTTGACATTCTCTGTAGCTATGCAATTCTCTTGAGATTGAAAACAAAACATTCTTCAAATGTCATATTTTAAGAAAACAAAACAAAAAAAAAAGTAAAGCAAATTATATGATAAATTATTAGAGAAAAATGGCATGGAAAAAAATTCTGTCACTAAGGCAGAATTTCAGAAAATTTAGGGACACAGTGCCTATGGCACTATGCTGGGTATGTAGACCTATTGTCCCAGAATAACGTGGCATTTATAAACCAAGAGTCCTTAAAATTATTTGTTCCCAAGGAAAGGAAATCGTAGTTTTGATGGTACTTTTAAAAATGAACTTAGGCTATTTTTAATTGTTTATTGTTAGCTCTAACATTATTAAAAGACATATTCACCATGTCAAGGTAGATTAAGGAAGATGTGTGAGCCCAGGAGTTCGAGGCTGCAGTGAGCCATGACTGTGCTACTGCACTCCAGCCTGGGCAACAGAGTGAGACCCCGTCTCTTTAAAAAAAGAGAGAGAGAGACAGAGAGAGGGAGGGAGAGAGAATAAAGGTTGCTAGTTGGGTAACTTTAAAAAAAAAAAGGATTTGTGTTTCACTATTCTGAATTCTAAAGCCCAACAGTTAAGCGCCACAGCCTGGCATGTCTCTTGTCTTACCCTTCGCAGATCTTCTTGACTCTGTTTTTCAGCTGATCGCCTTGGAAGAAAATGATAAACACAGACTTGTGCACGTGGTCGCCCTAGGCCCCAGAATCAAACACCGAGAGTTCAGGCTTCTAAACCTGGATGAAAACTTCTTCAATAACTAACTTTTGTGGTGATATAGGAACAAAAGGCATCTTTTAAGGAGATGGCAGTCCTGTACTTTAACCACCACCCTCACTCCATTTCTTAAACTTTACTACGAGAACATCTGCCCTATCCACAAAAATCTTTCTCTATTTGTCTTATGACTCAACCAGGCGCTTGACAGAGAAGCTAAGATGTGTTCCTCCTAGCACTACTTAGCCTTATTTACCAATTCAACTTTAAATCTTACATTGCTTGAATGACATAAGGAGGAGAGAGGAGAGAAAATAGAAAGAAGCCGTTTCTCTCTGTTCAGGGCTTAGAAATTCATAGAAAAAATGGGCTGAATAACTACAAGGAACTGAGTTACTGGGAAGAAGGCTGACGCAGAATCTCATGATTCATGCTAATTTAGACTGCATGGGGCAGGGAGGAAGGCAATCCATTCCAAATACCAAGTTTACACCTGGAGTAAAATGCAAGGACTAGAAGGAAGACCTGATAAATAAGGTATACAGAGTGTTAACCAGGATCATCTCTGGTTGGCTGTATTTTCTCATATATGTACAGAGCATGTGATGGTTTTATAATAAGAAACCAAACAAAACTTTAGAAGGATAAAAGGGGATGAGAATTAAAGAAAATGAGGCTCCAGCCTCTTAAATCCCTAAATTCTCCAGGCTAAACTAGGGCCCATTCTTTGGGCAGCTGCTCTGTTACAGACATCCAGGGCCCCTTTTCCTGGATTTGTTGATAAAATAATCTTTCTGTTGCCAAGAGGAAACTTGACTGAATATTCCTGAGAACAGCTCCATACTGGGTGTGACTGTAGACTGCAATGTTTTTACAACCCAAGACAGCCTTCAATAAGATTGTAAAACTACCTCTGTAGGCAGAGGGATTTACCCTAAGTGTCACCACATTTCTACTCAGTATGGAGGATAAAAGCCATATGGCCACATGACCCACCCAATCCGAGAAATCTCACAATTCAATTTCTCTTCTTAGGTAGAGCAAAGAACACTAATTTAAGAAATTCACGGCCGTGCGTGGTGGCTCACGCCTGTAATCCTAGCACTCTGGGAGGCCAAGGTGGGTGGATCGTTTGAGCTCAGGAGTTCGAGACCAACCTGAGCAAGCGTGAGACCCCGTCTCTACTAAAAAAATAGAAAGAAATTAGCTGGACAACTAAAAATATATATGTATAAAAAAAAATCAGCCAGGCACGGTGGCGCATGCCTGTAGTCCCAGCTACTCGGGAGGCTGAGGCAGGAGGATTGCTTGAGCCCAGGAGTTTGAGGTTGCTGTGAGCTAGGCTGACATCATGGCACTCTAGCCCCAACAGAGTGAGACTCTGTCTCAAAAAAAAAAAAAAAAGAAAAGAAATTCACAAGATAATTTAGAATAGGAAAACCAACTCCAGGCTTCTAAAGAATACTAGTACAAAAGCAAAGTAAAATTTCTGAAGTACATTTAATTTTTGCTTATAATCCCTGAAATCAGGACTTACCATACCCATGTAGGCTTAGGTCATAAATTCTGTCCCATTATGTCAAATGCCAAGATGTTAGGCTGCTCCTACTTTCCAAAGCACTGAGTAGGGAAGACCACCCCATCTTACACAATATATATTCTTAAACTAAGTTTCTGATTCTTCCAACAAACAAGTAGACAAAAAAAAACCTTACCAAGTAAAATTTCATCAGCTTATAAAGATCACAGTTTAGGAAATCTCTCCTTCTCTTTTTATACATGGATATTACCAAATTTGGAACCAGATATCTTGCTTTAAGTTGATTTTCATAAAAGGCAAATTTTCTTTCAGTCTTATACCGATAACAGAAAATATATAAAGCTAAAGTTTAAAATAAGTGGAAAGAAATTACCAATTAAAATAAAACCTACATGGTAAAGCTTGAAAATATTCATACATATATGCCATTGTACATCATATGTGTACATATGATGGGAGTAAAGTCAGAGGAAAGGAGCAGTCTTGCAAACTCCCATACCAAAGCAGAGATAAACACCAGGGCTCCCCTGTGGAAGGTGCTGACTCAGGTGGCCCCATGCTACATTACTGCTCCGGGCTCCCTGTAAAGACCTACTCCCCAGGACACAATCTCCTTGTCTTACAGTCACAGGATCCTCCAGGGGGTTCTCGATTTCAGCCTGTCGCAGGAACACATTTCCCCGGCACACCCGCCAAAGCATGCGCTCAAAAGTAGGGATGCGCTCCCGGTTAATCACACCAGCCACGAAGCTGTGGGAAGAAAAGGCAGACTGTGAACTGTATTCCACATCATGGGATTTGTCTTTGTTTTAAGACAAAGAAGGGAGGTGAGAGGAGAGGGGCAAAGACTACTAAACACATGAGACCGTGTTGTTATGTCACAAGGGCTGCCAGAATCTTATTCCTGGTCTCACTTCTGCACCAAGCAGAGAGCAGAGTAACTCAGGAACTGAATCCACAGGGACTTAGGACCACCTCTCAACAGGCTCAGAAGAGGACGCACCCCAGTAGCAAGTGAGTCCCCAGCCTTACTGCTCTTCTGAACAGCAAACATGAACACGACCCACTGAGTACAGAAAGGCTGAAGTGGGACTTACCCAAGTCTTAAAGGCGTGCCTCTTCCCATCTCACTTGGCTCCAAGAGGGATGAGGACTCTTCCAACAGGTCTGGATCCGCCATCTGCTGATGATGCAATTCAGCCTGAATTCACAAATCAATTAATATCTAATGAAAATAGTTAGTGGCATGCAGGGAACGAGGAACCAGGAGACAGGTTCAGAAAATAAGGATGAAAAAGAAAAAAAACCACCAATAAAGATAAGACACACCCACAAAAAGAAGACAGGAAGAACAGGGGAAGAAAACAAAGAAAATAATCCAAGGTAAAGAAAGCATAATTGCCCCAGTAAAGCATCTGGGGAAATGGTTTTAGAAATAAGGAATAAAAGAAAAATAATTACATGATGGTGACATGTATAAATCTGTTACTTGGTGGAAGCCATTTTCTCTCCTACATTTCCCTGAATGAACCACGAAAGTCCCAGGAAATATCTTTGCATATGGATAGGAAGCTGAAATGTCTCTCCCTTTCATGCAAAAATGAAGCAGCTCTGCAGATACTCTCAACATTTAATTCTAGGCAGCTACAAACTAGAATTTCCCCTGTGTGAGAATGCGAAAGATGGAGACTCTTTCTAAGGAAGAAGCAAGGCACTGTCAGTGTCTAGAACATTGTGTGATCTGTAGAAAAACAGAAGGGGCATCTCCAGATATCTAGGTTTTCCAGGCCCTTAAGAATTCAGAACTCCAAAAATATTAAATGGAAAATTTCAGAAAAAAACAAATTATTAAAAAAAAAAAAATTCAGAACATGAGAACTTTCAGCATGGTCATGTATAAAATGCTCCAAACCATCAGATTTAAAAAGTATTTCTTTCTTCAAAAGGATAAGAGGTATAATAGCTGGGCAGGCCTGGGCCTCCATTTCATCCATAAAAGGAAGTAAAAGTGAAAACATCTCTGAATGTCCTATTTTCTAACTAGGAATCTAGAAATATTAAAAAGTTCACATAGGCTTTACAGTTGAAGGATTCTCGAGAACACAGCTCAAGAACCAAGTAAAGTGAAGAAAAAGCAACAGACAGTAAACCAATCTAGAGCTCCTGGGCTGGCTTACTTGATTAGATTTAAAATGATTTCCACCAGGGCAGTTTATACAATGAAATGAAGGAGGAGAAGGATCTTCCCACACCTAGATCTGTAGTTCTTAGCCTCTCTCTAACCAACTCATCCCAGCACTCTTTACCCTCATCCGAAAGGAGAAGCTGCCCTAAAACATAAAGTCCAATCAGCTGCTACACTGCCTCATCTCCCCAACTTTAAAATCCATGGACTATTTGTTTGACCAAAGACTAGAAGTATGCCAGAACAATCTTCCTTCGCAAAAGCAAAACAAAACAAAAAGGAGAAATTTTCTCTATCATTCTCATTTCAAATTTCAATTTGATTCTACTCCTGTCAACCACGCTATCAAAAAATGCCACAAGGGAACCTCCCTTATAGAAACCATAGGACCATAAATTTAACAAAAAAAAAAGGGAAAAAAATTGAGTATAAACCAGATGATAAGTCTAAAGGCCTAAAAAAGTGAAAGCAATTGTCTTGGAAAGTGAGGATCAATGCTAATCAAAAACGAAAAACAAAACAAAACCAAAAAAAGGAAACCCAGGCACGATGTACACTAGAAGGGCAGAGAAATAATGTCATGAGGTTGGAAAAGTTTAAGATAAGATAACTGCGACACCAGTTACCACTTGCTGTCACATGGAAGTGAGGGGGTTCTTTTGTTTCTACTTGAAATCAAATCAGCTAACTGCAAGCAACTTGTTTTCAGGATCCAAATGACTACACATTGCAATTTGTTCTTGGATTATCCCTTGGCAACGACCAGTGGAACTGACTGCTACTCACGAGACCCCTCCTGCTTGCCTGCGTGGTTCACAAGACCTGGTTTAAGTAAATCCTAAGCATCAGCGCAAACACGTGTACTCTAAAGCAGACAACTGAGAGAACTGCAACCAGCACTTAGCAACTAGACTATTCTGGGACTCTTTGAGAATAAAAAACCAGCAGAATTAAAATTAAACAGAAACTTGCAATAATATTCTAATTACTCATTTCACTACTGAATGCATAAGAATCCTAACTCTTAGAGAGGAGAGTTAACAAATTTTCAATACAATCGTGCCTGATGGGACAAGTAGGATTGACGAGAACTACTGAGGGCCTTTAAAACAATATCGAAAACCATGTTGCTGAGTATCTCAATCTTAGAGTATCCTGTTTCTCTAATACAATAACAACACAGCCAATGTTCCCCTACATTACTTACTATGCCCTCTGGTTTAACCCCTTTACCCATCCCGAATACTGAAAACCACGCCTTACGAAAAGGAAGCAGCAGCACTTCAGCTCTGTTTCTACAGCATTTAAGCACAAGAAGCACATCCAATTCAAGCTACGTCAATTACCTAAACAAACACTGTTATTTCCATCTACATTGAGAAAGAAATTTCATTTAATCACTGAAGGCATTCACCCAAGCCCCAAAGGAGATGGCAGATGGGAAAGAAAGACAAAGAAAGCAGATGGATGGAAAACTCAGAAGGAAAGGAAAGCAGGATCTGCATGCCATTAACCATTACTTTTCCAGTCTTCTTTATGCTCTCATATGTTATGCTGTTTATGGTAAAAGATGCAGAGAAATCTCTCCAGCTCTTAAAGTTCTTCATAAGCAAGAAGACTGAGAAAAGGATAATCATTAACAAGTCATTTTAAACGCTCTGGATAAGAAATGGCTAAGTCGAACTTGTAATCATCTTCAATCCTAAGAATATTCAATATATGTTTGCTTTTCCCCTTCTATACACCCTGCCAATCATAACCCCATGCCTAAATATGGAAAGAATCATTTTCTGATTTAGCCATTTTCTGCTAACTGTGAATTATTGATTGTATTCACCAAATCATAAAAAGAAGAGTCTAAAACTGGTAGTGTTTTAGGCCATTTGCGAACATTACAATTTCAGGCATGGAAGAAAATCTCATGAAAAACCCTGAGTTTCTGACAACTGAGGGCCCCAAGTTTCCTTATCTTTTGCATTATTTAAAGCGCACACTCCCATGCACAGACGCGGTCACTCTAGTCATGGCAGTGACACCTGAGACTGCTGCTGGGCAAGGTCTAGGGAAAGGGACCTGGCCGAGGCTGCTCAATAGTGGCGAAAACACACAAGGCAGAGGGGTTCTTGCCAGAAGACTCTGCTGAGGATTCTAGGAATGAAAGGGGAACTGATGACAAACACAGCATGAGAACCTCTCCTAGCCAAGGCCTCATGCTCTAAGTACGTCCAGAGATTTAAAAAAAAGAATGTTTTGTATAATTGGGGAAAACAATCCACCTTGGATAGGGCATGAAGGTCATGAAGACTTAGAGTCTGCCTTCTCAGGATGGACATTAAGTGCTTAGACTTATCCGTCACAAGATAAAACTCCTAAATCCAGAACTTATGATTTTAAAATCTTTTATCATCTTTCCAAGTGTTTTATTTTATTTGTACTATCTTTTTAAATTGAAAAATTAATAGTTTAAATAATTGTTTCCTTTAAGAGAGTCCATTTGTCAGTCTTTATTCAGAATTTCTCCTAAAATGAACCAGAATGTAGGAAGCCCATGACAATCTGTAAACTTAGGAGGTCCTGAAAAACATTTTCAGGTATCACAGCAACATCCCTGTAGTAAACTAAAGGGTATACATGAAAAGGGTAGAAAAATGGGGGATAAAAGAATTAAGCTTCAAATTATGCTAAAATATCTGAGTTTCGACCATGAGACCAGGTCTACAGTACTGGATCTGCAGGCAGCAGAGGGGATGCACTTGGAAAAGCACACATCTGTGAGCATATGGAGGCGCTGTGTTCAGGGATGTTTCCTGATATGACTAAATGATACATTCCCTGAACACAGGGACCATGTCTTACTCATCCCATGTCTCACAAAGAGTAGGTGCTCATTATATGCTTGGTGAATTAATGAATCGAAATACAATGAGGCAGTGAGCATGCTGGAGTTCCAGATTACTTATTCATTAAAACCATATGGCACAAGTGTCCATGCCTGTTGCAAAAGACCTTAAACACTTGGAAAGAATTAATCACAGTGCCCCACACCCTTCAATGCGATGATATCAGGGACTGGCGAAAGAAGTCACCACCAGTCTCAAAATTCTCAACTTAGTGAGCAAGCTAACTATTCACAACAAAACTCTACTGATATATAAGCAGATTCTGATTCTTGGGAGGACGAGGCAATTAAATTCATATGAGCTTTCTCCCTTTACCCAGCCCCAGCAGATACTTTTAATTAGCATGGCTTCTCTGCCTCAAATCCTTAGTTATTGAGGAATGTATCACATCCTCAACAGACGTTCTCTAGCCCGGCAGTTTTTGAACTAGCATGCCTCAGAATCACCTTGTTAAAAGAGACTGCTGGGCCTCACCCCCAGTTTCTGGTTCAGCAGGTGTGGGGTAGGGACTGAGAATTTATATTTCTAAGAACATCTCAGGTGAGGCTACTGGTGCTGCTGGTGGGAGAACCCTTGCTCCAACCTAGAGAATTATGGAGAAATGATCTCTCCTCAAAAGGCAAAAGTTAAAAGTAAAACTGAGAACATATCAGATCCTAACTAAAACAGGCCCTCTATATTTAAAAGCTTTGCTAAATTTTTTTGTTGAGTGAAGGAAATAAGGAACTTTATGGGAAGGCACACTAAACAGTGACTAGAATGGTCTCTGAAGTGTCTAATATTGTTAATCTGGTGGCAAAGACATCTGTCAAAAAGACAGTTACTCATACATTAAGTCATCAGAAAAACCACATTCAGGTTGAAAGCTTCAATTTGGAGAAGGAAGTCTTCTAGAAGCCCTGCTCCAAATCCTTTCCATGGGGTCATCTCAGCAAGCTGTCAACTTAGTCACCTATATTTTTAACCCCAGGAACTTAATAAGATTTTTCCCTATAAGGTAATGCAGTTAAGTTGCTGTGAAAATCCAGGAGTTTTAAACAAGCATCCTACAATATTTCCATACAACACAATAGAAAACTCTTGAAAAATTAGTATGACATGTGCTATCTGAAGTACTAAAAACTGTGCTCAAAGGCTAATAAGAAAACAGACAATAAAATAAAAAGTTTGCTGACAAAAGGCTTGGTGTTTAAACCTGTTTATAATTTTGTGTATAACCAAATGTTTGTTTCTTCAACTTTAACCTTAAGCATATACTTACCTTATAATATGTCAGCATAAATATAATGTAAAAATTTTTACCAACTATGTTTACACAACTACTTCAGGGTTCCTTTCCCCATCTTGAGATGAAAAATTGCAGAAGATGTGAAAAAATACAAAACCATGGCTGGCTGTGTACTGCATGAAAAATGGAACATAATCTGACATTTCTTCAACTAAAGAAGGGTGCAAAAATGGTACTGCTTCCAAAATAGCAAATTAAAATAATTACTGGAATAAAAATATGGCCCACTTGTACAAGTGTAATACCAGCTGCTCAAATACTAAAAGAAACAATAGTCTGACCTCGTCAAAAAACTGCTGAGTTTTGCGCAGTATAAATTTTAATTCAGTCAGCTCCAGGAAGTTTCTCTTCAGAGCTTCCTGGTTTGTGTTGATTTCCTTCAGTTCATTTTCAATCTTCTCAAAATTGGCCTAGAGGAACAAAAGAAAACTCAAGCTAAACTCGATATGCTTGCTCTGAAAGACATTAAAAGAATTCATCCCACAGAACTGTTGCACACTGGCAATTCAAAAATATCTTACCCCTCTTCAGCAAATACTGTGGTTTTACCAGAGCAATTTAATTTAATTTAATTTAATTTTTGAGACAGTCTCATTTTGTCGCCCAGGTACAGTGCAGTGGTATCATCACAGCTCACTGCAACCTCAAACTCCTGGACTCAAGTGATGCTCCTGCCTCGGCCTCCCAGAGTGTTAGGATTACAGGCAAGAGTCATAACGTCTGGCTGAAATTTTCTTTATGAAAATTTTTTGCTTAAAATAGTCTTTGTTTATAGATTCTACTGTACACTTGGTAAATCTCTTAGAGGGTTTCAGTTGGATAAAATAATTATCAAAAAGCCCACTGGCTGTTCATTTAGTATACAAGATTAATAAACTACTAGATAAATTAACATTACTCTAATAAAGTTTCAATAAGCCAATAAACATTTGTTCAGTGACATATGATACTGGTTTGAATACTATTTGATGTCAAAAGAAAGAGGATTCACTTCAATCACACCTACAAAAAACTTAAAATCAATAGACGATGCTGACAAAGTTAACAAGAATTACTCTACTCTCCAACCACCATGGAAAGTAATTTCTGCATTTAAGTAGAAAGAAACTTATCTGGCTTTTTCAGAAGAACTGCTTACCTCTAAATCAATCATGTCCCGGGGGAAGGGCACCTCTGGGTTTTCGCCAGTGTCCATAATTGGAATATTAGCTTTTCTTATCTCTTTTTCAACAAATCCTAAAATGATAGAGTCAAAACATTGATGTCTAGCTGCACACACCTGAAACTGCCATTATTTGAGGCAAAAAACAAGATCCAAAACCTGGCTACAAAGAGTTTCATTCTAAGATACTTTTATATAAAAGAAGCATCCTTTTTCTCCACATCCCTCTTTCTCCAACCTCACACTCTGTAAAGCTACTCCAAAAAGGGCGGTCATCCCCCAAGTGCCTTCCTTCCCTCTTCTGGCCGTAACACTAGCCTTCATCTGCTTCAACTCTCCACCCTCTGCCACTGCACCCCACACACAGTACGTTTCTGGTTGCAGATACTGTTGGCAAAGCAGAGCTACACATGAAGGGTGTAACTCAGTTGAATACTTGACACTTAACACACTAGTGCGACAACCCCAGATTGAAAAGCGTTCACTAAATTTGAGACGATCAGGCCAGTTTTAAACATAAAAAATAAAAATAAAAAAGGGGAACTACATGTAATAAGGACCCAAAACACCAGAAGAAAAAAGTGTTTCAAGTGACAATACTAACTTTCTTTTTAGAGTGGGGACCAAATTCACCTATCAGTTAACTGTAAGCTGGCTAAGTAGGGTGGCAAGGTCATGGGTTTGGAGCCGGACAGAACAACCTAGCTTCAAATACTGATTCCATCACAGCTGCTTATACTCTAGGGCAAGTCACTAAACCTCTCTGGTCCTTAGCTTTCTCAATCATTAAATGAGGTAACACTCATCTTGAAGGAATGTTGTGGGGAATGAATGAAATAAGGGCCGTGAGCAAGCTAACCCTCAACAGGACCTTAGTAAATGTCAGTTTCCTCTCTCATAAATAGATCAAACTAAAAGGTGGCTCTGCTGACATCTAAAACTGATGGTGCGCTGGGTCCTTTCTCTCAGAATTCTATAATGTAGTTCTGCTATTAAAATCTCACCCAAAAAAATAAATAAATAAATAACTACATTGTTTTTAGCTTGCAACCTATTGTTTCCATTAAGCACAACCCAGCCCAAATACCATAAAAGCTATTTGTATACAAGAAATTAATCTTAACATCGTCATTGTAGAATTTTTCCTCTTTTCTTTTTCTCCTATAGTATTTTCTTTCTTTATTAAGAGGACTAGTTAATGTCTCTAATCCAAGACAAATGATTCATTAAAGGAACATTTTACAAGACCAAAATACACATACGAAGCTTTCGATCCATTTCTTCACATCTTCTAACTTCATTCACAAATTTCCGCTGGAAAACATTTACATCTGGATTTAACTGAAAAAGAACACAATACCAAACATTCAAATACTGCATCTATTTCTCTTTCATCTGTTTCACAAGCAACACATCCCGCAAAGTGAAAACTTACATTTGTGTCAATGTATGATATGCCACTAATCAAAATTGTCTACTGATCCATATAAACTGCTTTGCAGCCAGTCACATCAGCAAAGGATAAAAACCTCCTCCCTTGCTGCTGCAACACATTACTGGAGTAGAGGTGAGTGAGCAAAGCACAGGGGTACAAAATGTTTTCCTTGGCCAAAATTCTCAGTGAGGGGCCTTTCCGCCACCTAAAATTTGGGCAATGGATATCACAGGAGCTCTGTCTGGTTTGCCTTCTCTCTTTCTTCCCAAGCAGAAAAAAATCGAAGGCAAATTTCTCTTGTTCTTCTGTCCCAGGGTCTTCACCTTCTGGGTGACAGGCTGGTTCACTCATTCATACACTACAAGTAATTTTCAAAGCAATGTAACAGACATTCTGGGATATACAAACAAAATAAAACGAGGTCCTATTCATTGAGAAGCTAGCAATCTGGCTGGGTGAAGTGGCTCACACCTGTAATCCCAGCACTTTGGGAGGCTGAGGTGGGATGATTGTTTGAGGCCAGCAGTTCAAGACCAGCCTGAGCAACACAGCAAGACTCCATCTCTACAAAAAATAAAAAAAATTAGCCAAGCTACTTGGGAGGCTGAGCCAGGAGGATTGTTTGAGCCTGGGAGTTGGAGGTTGCAGTAAGCTGTGATCATGCCACTGCACTCTAGCCTGGGCAACAAAGCAAGACTTCATCTCTAAAAGAAAAAATTTTTGTAAATTCCCCTTAAAGTCAGGAACAAGACAAGAATACCATGTGACAGATACATGGTATTTTGCTCTATTTCCTTATTTTTTTTTAAAAAATCCCAATATTGTTCAGGGCAACAACTGCTCAGCTAAAAAGCCCATATTTCCCAGACTCCCTTGTAGCTAGAGTAGGCCATAATTCTAGCCAATGATAAATTAAGAAAAGTTCTGCTGAGGATTCCTAGGAAAGTTTTCCTTCCCAGTATAGATACTTTCCCTTCCTCCTTGCACTCCTTTCTTCCTGCGTAGAATATGGATGAAAGGCCAAGAGCTGCAGCATCATCTCTACGGACAAAAGCCAAAAGCTCAAGGATGGCCAATCAGAAATACAAAATGATCTTACAACACTGATGACAGTGTGAAGCCAGGCTTCATGTTACATGAAAAAAGTAAAACACAGTAATTGGAGTTTTCTGTTAGGTTCAGACAATCACAATCCTAACTCAGATTAGCTTGCTGTTTGTTACTCTCCTTAACATGCTATTTATTAAAGGTTCTAAAGCATATGGTAAAATAAGTAAAAGAAAGAAAAGGATAAGGGTTTAAAAAGAAGAAACGAAATTGCAGATAATAAATTGATTATATGGAAAATCAAAGACTTCTACCAGCAAACTATTGGAATTTCACAAAAAGGTATTCATCGAGGTTGCTAGATATAAAACAATATGTAAAAATCAACTGTATTCTTTTACAACAGCCACAAACAGAAGAGCTAAAATTTTAAAATGATGCCCAATCACAACAACAAAAAAACAGTACAGAATAAGTCTAAATAAAGATGTGCAAGAGTCTTATGGAGGAAATAAAACTATCAAGAGGGAATTTCATGGAATTTAACAAGCCGATTCTAAATTCTAAAATTAATATGAAAGAGCATGGGGGCCAGAATAGCCAAGACAGTTTTGATAAACAAAGTAGGGGAACCCATAGCCCATAAGACATCAAGACTTAGTATTCAGTTATGGCAATTAACTGTTCTATAAGCACAAGGGTAAACAAATAGGCCAATGGAACAGGAGAGAATCCAGAAACAGACTCACATGTGTATGAAAACTTGATAGGTTACACGTGAGATCACAAATCATGAAATAAGAATACATTATTCAAAAAGTTGTTCTGGGCCGGGCGCAGTGGCTCACGCCTGTAATCCTAGCACTCTGGGAGGCCAAGGCAAGAGGATCACTCGAGGTCAGGAGTTCGAGACCAGCCTGAGCAAGAGCGAGACCCCGTCTCTACTAAAAATAGAAAGAAATGATCTGGACAGCTAAAAATATATATAGAAAAAAATTAGCTGGGCCTGGTGGCACATGCCTGTAGTCCCAGCTACTCGGGAGGCTGAGGCAGGAGGATCGCTTGAGTCCAGGAGTTTGAGGTTGCTGTGAGCTAGGCTGATGCCACGGCACTCTAGCCCAAGCAACAGAGTGAGACTCTGTCTCAAAAAAAAAAAAAAAAAAAAAAGTTGTTCTGAGACAACTGCTTATTCATAAGGGAAAAAAATAAAGTTGACCTTTACTTCACTCAATACGAAAATAAAGCCCAATCAGATCAAAACCTAAATGTAACAAATATATTTTTTTAATTTTATAAGAAAACGTAGAAAAATGAATTTATAATCTTGGGATAGGGAAGGACTTCTTAGTTAGGACATAAAAAGCACAAGCTAGCCAGGCACAGTAGCTCACACCTATAATCCCAGCACTCTGAGAGGCCTAGGCAGGAGGATCGCTTGAGGCCAGAAGCTTAAGACCAGCCTGGGCAACACAGAGAGCCCCTGTTTCTACAAAAAAATTTTTTTTTTTTTTTTTTTTTTGAGACAGAGTCTCACTTTGTTGCCCAGGCTAGAGTGAGTGCCGTGGCGTCAGCCTAGCTCACAGCAACCTCAAACTCCTGAGCTCAAGGGATCCTGCTGTCTCAGCCTCCCAAGTAGTTGGGACTATAGGCATGCACCACCATGCCTGGCTAATTTTTTCTATATATATATTTAGCTGTCCATATAATTTCTTTCTATTTTTAGTAGAGATGGGGTCTCGCTCTTGCTCAGGCTGGTCTCGAACTCCTGAGCTCAAACGATCCGCCCACCTCGGCCTCCCAGAGTGCTAGGATTACAGGCATGAGCCACCACGCCCGGCCCAAAAAAATTTTTAAAAACTAGCCCAGGCCTAGTGGTGCACACCTGTATTCTAGCTCCTGGGGAGGCTGAGTCAGGAGGACCACTTGAGCCCAGGAGTTGGAGGTTACAGTGAGCTATTATCACACTCCTGCACTCTAGCCTGGGTGACACAATGAGACTCTATCTTGAAAAAAAAAAAAAAAAAAAGACAAATCATAAAGGAAAAGATAGATATATTTCACTACATTAAAACTTATATATGCCCACTGGCCAAGTTTGGAACAATGTGAACATCAAAAAGAAAAGTGACAGTAGAGGATTACAAAACACTTAACAAACAACAAGGAAAAAATTCATGAGTTCCTAGTAATTCTCAGAGGAAAAAAGTAGGGTGGAGGAGGGAAAATTTCTTTATTAAAGAAGAATGGTAACTAATAAATGTAGAAGGAATAACAGAATTACAAAATCATCATTTTTGTAAGTACCACATAATAATTGATAGAGGAAAAGGTTCTTTCAGTCAAGGGATAAGAAAACTATTAGGTAAACAGCTACTGGGGAACAGGATATTCACACAGTCTCAAAGTATCACTCCAGGTTACTTATTAATCACAAAGGGAAAAAAAGTACCTTTACAATGGAGAACACTAGTAAATACGCCTTAATCAAGTCATCAAATTTATCTTTACCGATGACAGAACTAATGACATCATGTGCCTTCTGATATGATATATTGAAGACACAGTATCATATGCATAGTTTTCTTGCCAAAAAAGGTTTACCTGAATCAAATCATGAGGAAACAATTAGACAACTCCAAATTGAGGGACCTTCTGCAAAACAAATGGCCTGGACTCCTCAAAAATATCAGTGTTATAAAAGACCAAACAAACAAGCTATATTTCTACAGAACATGAGAATGGGCTGGATTTCTCCTGGGCTACTGATGACCACCCCATTCAAAGGTTCTTTGTTGCTAATCCACCCTGTGTTTCTCACTCCTCTCCCATCCCACTGATATAGGTAGAAAACAAGGACAACAACAAAAACCAAATTTAGCTGTAAAGGGTATTAATGAACAATTGGGGAAATCAGAATATGACTGTATATTAGATAATTGTATCAATGTGAAATTCCTTCAATGTGATCATTGGATTGTGGCTACAAAGGCAAATATCTGTGCTTAATTGATACATGCTGAAGTGTGAAATATTTAGAGATAAAATGTCACAATGGCCACAGCTTACTGTCTAATAGTGCAGTAAAAAAGATTATATCAAATCAGGCAAAAGATTTTTTTGTTGGAGGGGGACAGAGTCTTGCTCTGTCTCCCTGGTCAGAATGCAATGGCATCACCATAGCTCATTGCAACCTCAAACTCCTGGGCTCAAACAATCCTCCTGCCTCAGCCTCCTGAGTAGCTGGGACTATAGGTACATGCCACCATGCCTGGCTAATTTTTCTATTTTTTCTGTACAGCCTGGGTCTTGGCTGGTTCGAGTGTAGTGGTGTTTACAACTAATTGATCACTATGCATGTATTGAGGTCAAAAGGAAAAAAAAAAAACAAAACTAATTGATCACAACCAGTTACAGATTCCTTTGTTCCTTCTCCACTCCCACTGCTTCCCACTCCACTCCACTCCCACTTGACTAGCCTAAAATATACACGTATGTACACACACACACACAGCCGGGGTCTTCTTGTTGGTCAGGCTGGTCTCAAACTCCTGAGGTCAAGCAATCATCCCGCCTCAGCCTTCCAAAGTGCTAGGATTACGGGCATGAGCCACCTCACCTGGCCTCAAAAGATTAACGCAGGCAGCAAAAAAAAATACAAAATAAAAAAATGAAAAAAGAAAAAAAAAAGATTAACGCACAAAGGTATTCAGGCCTGATATTTTTCAAAATAAAAACTTAGGAAAAAAATATTGATAAGTAAAAAATAAAAAGAAAATTTATTTGGGACAAAATATACCATAAACAAAGAGAAAAAAACAAGCCACAACCTAGAAGAAGTTACCAGTAAAGGATTAGAGAAAGCTCAGTGTCCAGAATATATGAAGAATTTACAAATCCCACAAGCGAAAAGCAAAAGACAAGCAACCCAACAGAAAAATAGGCAGATGATATGGACAGACATTTCACAAAGAGGAAATTCATATGTCCAATAAACAGATAAAAAGATACCAACTGTACTAATTGAGAAAATGCAAATTAAAAAAACAGTAAGATACCATTTCACATCCATCAGATTGGCAAATGTCTGAGTCTGAGCACGGAAGTGTTGACCCAATTGTGGAATGACTGGAACCCTTTTTTTTTTTTTTTTTGAGACAGTCTTGCTCTGTTGCCCAGGCAGAGTGCAGTGACCTCATCGCAGCTCACTGCAGTCTCCAACTCCTGGGCTCAAGCGATCCTCCTGCCTCAGCCTCCCAAGTAGCTGGGACTACAGGTTCGCCACCACGCCCAGCTAATTTTTTTATTTTTTGTAGAGATGGAGTCTCACTATTGCCCAGGTTGGTCTCAAACTCCTGGGCTCAAGTGATCTTCTACAGCTTTCAACATTGACAGCAGCATGAACAGGCAGGTACATTCATTGTGAAATATACTGTGACAACATCTAACAACGTCATAGATATACACAATACTAAGCAATTCCCTTTCTTAGTTATAATCTCTAGAGCAGCAGCAGCTCTGTGGAATCAATACTATTTTCATGACACAAAGACATCATTTGCCTTTCTCATTCCCATTCTCTCATGAGTGCTCAGTGACGTTTTCCAGAGGTTCATGATGCAGGATATCACAACAGACTGAAGGCAGCAGCACATGTGAGAATCCAGCTGTCTTCTATTAATCCAGACGTTAAAGAAATATTCAAAAATGTAAAATTAATGCTACTCTTCTATTTTTTTTGTTTTGTTCTGATAAATGTGGTTATTTGTCCTAAAAATGTTATTTACGATAACATGTAGTGGGTTTACTATTACAATTTTAAAATGATTTGATAAATAAGTATTTTAAACATTTCTCAGTTTTAATTCCCAACTGGTAAATATTGATAGCTACAACTCACATAAACAACACTTCATTGGAGTTCTTAATTTTTAGGAGCGTAAAGAGGTCTTGAGACCAAAAAGTTTGAGAATCACTGTCCTAGAAACTACGACATAGGTCTACCAGAAGACATATCCAAGAATCTGCATTACAGATTCATGAGCAGGAAGAACTGATAAACTATGTATATGTTTATAATAACTACATAGCAATTTAAAATTGATACCACTACCTATATCAGTATGATCAAATCTCAGAAACAATGCTGAATTTAAAAAGCACTTGAAGGGTACATACAGGATGATACCATGTATGTAGTTTTAAAACATACAAAATTATACTAAATATTATTTAGTGATACATATATACACAGCAAAAATAAAAAATAACACATGGGAATGATAAAAGCAAAAATCACTGTACAGGTAACCTCTGGGGAGGAAGGGAGAGGAATGGTATGGAGGAAGGATACTTAGGAGGTTTCGGTTATATCTGGAATGTTTATCTCTTAAATAGTGGAAACATAGGTGTTCATTATAGATTCCCTATACTTTTTTTGGCATGACTGAAATATAGCATAAGTAAAAGGAAAGAAGGCTGGATAGAGACAATAGATACTAAGAAGGGAGACACCAGAGGACCAATGAAGAATTGCAAATTAAGGGTGATAGGTTTAACTTAGGCTCCAAGCCCACAAAACTGGAAGAATATCAACCTATTAGCTCATGTTTAGGAAGACATGATGAAGCAGTAGTCTGTTAAACGGTAAGGTGTTGGGATTTAGACCTACTGAGCTTGAAAAACAGAAAATTTCCAGGTGACAATAATCTCAGAGAGTTGTATATGTAAATGCAGCGATGGTGTTTGGGAGGTCAGGACCAGAGATACAGATTTGGGGACTCACTGAATAAAGATAGAGGATTTAAGACTAGATGAGATCACCAAAATAGAGGATAAAGGAAGACATGGGTATGGAGAAGCTCACCCAGAGAGAGCAGAGAGCTGGGGGAACACTGACACCTAGAGTGGCGGTGGGGAAGATCAAAGAGGCCAGTGGGAAGGTAAGAAAAGCAAACAATCAGTCAGGGAGGAGAACTTCTGGAGAGAGATGGTACAAAATGGTTCAAAGAGAATAAGGAATAAGACCATGTCACCGGATTACATTTGTGCACTTTCAGCTCAGACTGAGAACTTCCTGAGAGCCTGCCAATTCCAGGAAGCCTGTATTGATCAATCCCATCCCTCCCTCCTCTTTCATTCATCCGTTCATTCCAACAAATACTGATTGAGGGGGCACTAAGGATACAATAAGAAGCAAAACCAGAGAATGTCCCTGTCTTCATGGTGCTTTGATCATAGTGAAGGAGAGAGATCTTTAATCAACTATACACACTGATAAAGGTAAAATCATGACCACAATGAATGCTATGAAAGAGAGGTATACGGAGCACTAGGATTGCATAACAAGAGGATCTGACCAAGTCAGGAACCTCCGACCGAACTGTTAAGTGCCCCCTCTTTTCAGCAGTGTACACTGTGCCTTCCTGACCAGATTATAAGACCCAAAGGGCATATTTTTTTACCCTTAAACTGTCCATTTTCTTTTAAGATCTTCTCCAAGTACCCAGCATAATGTTCCAAAGTAATGCATATTCAGCACATGCTTACTTATATACTACCTATCTATAGCTTGATAGCTCAGATTTTGTTTTTTAAAAAATGTCCTATTGTATGAAAGAATTACAATAATTGCTTTAAAAAATCCTGCTATGGCTATTAAGGAGCCAAGAAGCAAAGTTAAAGCCTTGAACAGGTTAGTCTGGCATCCTTTTCCTATATCCCAAGCAATTACCTTGAGAATGCTTAGGATGGTTCTCAAAAGTGGAGTTAGCAAAAGCATGGAAGGATTGACATAAAATAGTCTTACCTCTAGAAAGACAACTTTGAAGTGTACACTCTACCAATAGTAAGCCAGTGCTATAATGTTATTTTTACAAATAAAAACCAAAACATTCATCATAAGGCAATTGGCCATGACAAGAAAAACAGTCCAGAAGTAATCAAGAAGCAGCCCCACAACTACTTACATCACGAAACTGGACCTTTCCGAGTTCTCCTAATTCACTGACGCAACAATAAGCAGCTTCTGACTGTAGAAAAAGCTGGGCCAGCGTCATCTCCTCACTCCGGAAAAGCTCCCCCATGGTGGCAGAAGGTACCAGTCAACTGAGTACCTGGATTTCTCTCCAACCTGAGGCAAAAGAGAAAATGACATAACTTTGGAAATTACCAAGAGGGCTAAGAGTAAATAACATCCCAGTAAGGCTCTTTCATTTTGCAATTTCATTTCTTCCACCCCATGATGACAGGTCTTTAACAATTGTTTTGACATCTTGCTTAGAAAGATGGAAAGGAGAAATCGCAAAAGCAGTAACTGAATCCTGTCCCACAGAGTGCCGGATGAAAAGTCACTTCCTTTGCAGTCAACATCAGGATCAAATGACAATATTTTGGGCAACTCGATAGGTAAGAATGTATCCAAATTAAAGACAGGAACTGGGAACCCCAAACAGCTCTTTAAATACCCTGGATACAACACCCTGACATTCACACTGCCCAATCTTTTTTTGCTAGTGCAGGAAACAAACAGAAGAGAAGAGACCTTAATTACCCTCTCATAAAAGATGTCTGCCTTGTGACTAGTTTTCTCCCCTCTACTGACAATGCCCATTTCTAACGGCCCTGAGTGCCCACATTATCCTAAAGCTATGGCTACATTAAAAGGTTTAACCTTCCAAACTCTTCAGAGAACACCACTGCTCCCCTAAGGAATCCAAACAAACAACCATTATCTGAAAAAAGTAACCAGCTTGCATATTAAGCTCAATTTCAAATCAGGCATGACAGGAACACACTGATAATGACAAAGCAGTTTTATCAAGCAGCAGAGAATAAGCTTTCCACCTCTGCAGCTTTCTGTTTCTCACCCCCACCACCTTCAAGATTAATTACATTCTTCCATCTGTCAAATCTTCTCAAGCATGAGCCAATAAAGGTTTCGCTTTAGGGCTGTCTTACTGCTGCCTGGTGTAAGAGACAATTGGCGCTATCAGTGGTCCTGAAACTGCAATTATTTATTCTCAATCAGCTAATGCAAGGCACAGACTGTACAATTTCTAAATTCACCAAAACGTACAGTATTTTTAGTGTTAGAAGGGCATCCATATTCAGTATTAGTAGGTGAGTCTGCCATCAAAGGAAGATTTACTCTTCTGGAAGGCTGAGAGACATTTTGAGAAATTGGAACGGACAAACCTTTGTGCATCTCACATTCAAGGCAGCAAAACAACGAGCTCAGATATAAGTAAGGATTTCTCAAGATTATGTAGGTTGACTTTAAGACTGTGTGTATGAATCAACCAATTTAGCTGTTACCAGCACCACCCTTCAACAAAGATAGATTCCACAACCTCTAAACACATATAATTATGCCTGATCAGCACAGTTCAGGGACTGCCAATAATGATAGCCTCCAACGAGCTGCCTCCCTCCTCCTGTCCTATAATGATTACAGGTCTCCCTAGAATATCTCTATAGCACTGGAGTCAAACAAAATTAATGAGGCCAAAGTCGTTCAGGGGGTCACAAAACAAAATACGAAGAAACAAAGACTCTGCAAAATGAGTCCAAATACAGCGTCCCCTGCTTCCAGCCTCAAGGAATCACACTACTGTCATCCAGCCCTCGCCTCCTAACAAGGTATTCACCAGGTTCATTTCCTGTCTAACCAGTGAGAAAGCAGGAATTTTCTGTCATGAGCCATATCTACCTCCGGGGGTGGGGAAAAAAGGGAGGGGGAATCCTCAAATTGGGAGATCCTACAAGAAGCCCCCAAATTCTTCTGCCTACTCAATAACCTTCAGTTCTTCTGCCTACCCCTTAAACGGGGGGAGGAATTCCGGGCCTCCAAGGGGCAGTGAGCCTCCGGTTCCCCTGTCTGGAGGAAGGGTGCCCAAAGGGGGATGGACCCCCATTTTCTCTCGGAGACTTAAGATCCCTGCTAATTCCTTTGAAAATTGAGGGGGCTATCAGAAGGGTTTCCTGCGTCCCTCGCAGGCCGCTGCCCGTCGCGCTGTAACCACAGCCCCAGCTCACCTCCCGCCGCCGCCGCCACAGCAGCCGCCGCAGCCAAGCCCGCAGCCTCCACGGCTCCGGGCAGCAGCGCCTCGACGTGCGTGCGTCTGCCCGCGAAGCCCCGCCCTGCGCTGTCGGCACTGCCGCCCCCAAAAATGACCTCATCACAGTAGGCCAATGGGGAGCGGTCTCGCCTGGGCTGCCGCAGTGCGGAGTCACGGGGGCGCGCGCGCGAGACCCAGCGTGCTGACGCCATCTTGGTCCCTGGGCTGAGGCCCCGGGCCGGGACGGAGGGGGGCGGAGGGGGACGGGGGTGCTGAGGGGTGGGGCTGGCGGTGCAGGTGCTTGAGGCCTTCAGTTTCTGAGCCCCTCTGGATCCCTTTTCCCTACCCGCTATGCTCAGGGCAAGGTTGCCTGCTCTGCTTATTTTCCTATCCAAAGAATTAATTTAACAGCTTTTCTCCTAGAGGAAGTAGCATGAAAGAAGGGGGAGACATCATTATGAAATGATCTGAGAGATGGAGGGGAGCTTGAAAGCGCATCCACTTAGCCTTTTCCCTTATTTTACAGATGCAAACATTTGAGCCACAGACTAGGGAGCTACTTGCTTAAAATAGATCCTGTAGAAGAGCCTTAAAGAGCGTCTCCTTCACTTAAATATGAAAAACCCCTCTTTAAAATGGTGCTTGATTCATTCTTTCCGGCAACTGCCCAGGACTTATTTTTCTCTATCTAACAGGAAAAACCTCACAAGACCATATGTTGTGAAAGTAAATGTCTGTCTTGTTTGGTGTATTCATGTGGGCTCGTTTGACTGCTTAAAAGTTTTCAGTTCCTCAAATTTATTTTCAAAACAAATTTTAAACACAAAAATGATGCCTATTATTTTTTAAAAACACTTTTCTCAAATATTAATACTGATTCCCTTTTCTTGCCCATCTTTTAAAGAGGACTAGGGATCCCAGGTCGTTTGTAATAACCGGAACCATATCAGGAAAAACTCGGAAAACCTGTTATTCCATCTCCTGCAGTAGTGGAACCCTATTGAGAGTCAAGTGTAGTGAGAGAGATATTTCAGATAAAAGCATGATGCTGATAATTTCGTTTACCTGGCAAAAACATCAATCCTGCTTTACCAGCTTAAGTGAAATAATGAAAGGCAAAAATGGACATTTTATTTGAATTTTCTATCTCATATTGTGAGTGAAGATACAGCTTGACTTCGATACAATTTTCTTGAGAAGCAGCATCTTGGAAAGACCTAGACCCTCCTTTTCCCTGCTCCCTAGCTCTCTCTACTTTATTGGCAAGGCAGATAGGGACCCACATTTGAAAGCCTGCCAAGTTTTAGGAAACCATTATGCAATGCCATTTCCTTCCTCTGAGACTTTAAAAAAAAAGAAAAAATTAACCTCAGTCAGCTGCTTGTTAACCACATATTTTTCATACTCCACCTTTGAGACAGCCTTTCCTCTGGCCTCACTTCAATTCCCTTGAACTCTTTCCATGGCTTCCTTGAAAGTATATCCCTCTCAGAGCTCCTTTTCTATCTCTTTTCATCTCCTGCCATCGGTCTTGCCTCAGTGTTCTATTTCTTTTCCCTTCATGCTTTCTTCCTTGGCAGTCTTGCCCATTGTCAAGCTTAAATGTCTGTGTGTGGGACTCATATTTATTTTTCCATCTGCTTTCCTTCTCCAAGGCTCCGAGATGGAATTTCATACTGCCGGGTGGATAGTGCCTTTTAGGCAGCAGATGATTGCTGTGGACCTACTATGTGCCAGACATGGTACTAGGTGCTAAGGACAGGAAAATGAAACAGGCATAGTACCTATCCTAGAGGAGCTCACAGTTCAGTGGAAATAAACTTCCAATAATTAGAAGAGAAAGAAATGAATGCAATGATTAACATAATGATTATGTGCCAGGCACATTTCTAAGTGATTTGTAAATATGAATTCATTTAATCTTCACAGCAACACTAGGAGGTAGATACTATTATAATCCCTATTTAACAGATAATGTGAATTGAGGTATATGTCCATCAAATTTAAAACGCTAGCTGGACGTGGTGGCATGCGAGTGTAGTCCTAGCTACTCAGAGGCTGAGGCGGGAGGATCACTTGAGGCCAGGGTTCAAGACTGCAATGAGCTATGATGGCACCACTGCACTCCAGCCTGGGTGACAGAGTGAGACCCCTGTCTCAAAAAAAAAAAAAAAAAAAAATGCTATTGACCATACTCTACAGCCCTATAAGAGCAATTCCATATGAGGCTTCTGAGGGTCTAAACTGAGCTGTTCCTTAGCATTTGTGAAAATAAATGTCTACACAACAAAGAGTGGTTCTTTGCTTTCAAGACAAAAGAGACCAGAGACAGAGATCTAACTAATGGAGTCTTGAAATGTTACAAGAGTTGCCACCGTAGCAGAATGATTAAAATAGATGTGTTTTTTCCTCCTTTTTTTCCTTCTATTTTTCTTTCTCTTTATTTTTTAGTCTGAACGAATGCATGGCAATTGTGCAATTTTCCACCAGTAAAGAGTCAGCTTGTGGCCGGGCGCGGTGGCTCACGCCTGTAATCCTAGCACTCTGGGAGGCCGAGGCGGGTGGATCGCTCGAGGTCAGGAGTTCGAGACCAGCCTGAGCAAGAGTGAGACCCCGTCTCTACTAAAAATAGAAAGAAATTATATGGACAACTAAAATATATATATACAAAAAATTAGCCGGGCATGGTGGTGCATGCCTGTAGTCCCAGCTACTCGGGAGGCTGAGGCAGGAGGATCGCTTGAGCCCAGGAGTTTGAGGTTGCTGTGAGCTAGGCTGAAGCCACGGCACTCACTCTAGCCCGGGCAACAGAGTGAGACTCTGTCTCAAAAAAAAAAAAAAAAAAGAGTCAGCTTGTGTTTGCTCCTCTAACTTAGATTCCTAGATGGGCCTAAAGGAGAGTGTTAAAGTTAAATGTTTTGAAATATATATTTGCGCAAGTGTTCTCTTTTTCATATGCTTCCCATATTAGTTTCCTGTACAAATGACCACAACATGTGTGGCTTAAAACAACAGAAATTTATTCTCTCATAGTTCTGGGAGCTAGAAGTCTGAAATCAAGGTGTCCTTGGGGCCATGATATTCCTAAAGGCTCTAGGAAAGAATCCTTCCTCCTCTCTTCCTAGCTTCTGGTGGTTGCTGGCAATCTTCAGTGTTCCTTGGCTTGTAGATCCATCACTCCAATTGCTGTGCCCGTCTTCCCTCTGTGTTTCTGTGTCCAACTTCCCCTCTTCTTACAGAACACCAGTGATTAGATTAGGGCCCCTGAATCCAATATGACCTCATCTTAACTCGATTACATCCATAATTATCCTTTTTTCAAATTAAGCCACATTCATAGGTTCCAGTTAGATTTGAACTTTGGGGAAACACTATTCAACCCAGTACACTTCCCTTACCAATTTTGGGAACATAATTTTCCATCTGTTTACCTGCAAGTGGTTGACAGCAAAAGGTCATTTTAAATTTTATTTCTGTTTGTCTGCATTCTTTTTTTTTTTTTTTTTTGGAAACAGAGTCTCCCTCAGTTGGAGTGCCAGGCTAATTGTTTCTATTTTAAGTATTTTTAGTAGGGACGGGGTCTCACTCTTGCTCAGGCTGGTCTCAAACTCCTGACATCAAGGGATCCTCCCACCTTGGCCTCATAGTGCTAGGATTACAGGTGTGAGCCTCCCAGAGTGCTAGGACTACAGGAGTGAGCCTCTGTGCCAGCCTGTCTGCATTCTTTAAGATGACAGTAGATCAGTTCAATGATTTTGCTTAGTGGAGTAATTTTTAAAATGTTTTCCTTTTATGTAAAAATGAATTATAATTCTTAAACTGTTCTACCAAGAATCTGATTTGAGTGTTTGTTGAGCGAATTCTCCTACCACAACCTTTAGGTGACCTGGTATTGCCTTTGACCATTGTTCTAGAAATGCTGATTAACAGTTTGTTTCCATGGACATAGTCCATTTTACAATTTCACTCTGAGTTCCTCAGAATAACACTTCTGCTTTTACTTTCAAAGCCTGTGAATGTTTGAGATAAAGCCTTCTGGTAAAAAGTAAAAACCTCTTAACAGATTTTGAGGCTTCCTTTGAAGCTAAAGGAAGGTCAGTTTCACTTAGCTCTGCTAATGGTTGCATGGACAAGGAGATATGAAGAGCCTAAGGCATGTGACATTTTATGCAACACCTCATGACTCCTGTGACAGACACATGAGGCAGAGAGCCTCTTGTGAGAGTTAAGAATGCTATACAAACAGGCTTCTTAAAGAAATGCAATTTAGAAAACATAAGAAAATTTGAGATGGGAAAAAAGAAAAGGATTGAGTGACACAGCAGAGAAGCCTCTGTGTGACATTTGACCTGTAATATTTGCCCAGGAAAGTGAGAAACTAGTTCAACGAGAATTCTGAAGTGTAAAATGGGGCAAATGTTTCTGTATTGGGTTTCTAGTGACTTGGAGAAAGAAGATGAGACTAGAATGAAAAAATACATTGGAAAATTCCAATAGAAAAGATCTATTTGATTCATTGGTCAAGTTAGACATCTAACTTGTACTAGAACATAAAGCTCCAAGAGGGGAAGGGACCCTGTCTCTCTCATCGACTTTGGTATTCCCATGGCCTAGTTTAGTGCCTGGCATTCAGTATAGACTTAATAAACATTTCTGAAAGAAAGAAAACAAAATTGGGCAAACTTGTGGCAAACTAATGTGGGTTGTTTGTACTGATAATCACATACTTATTTAAGATTGCTGTGTTTTACTGTTGAGTTATTTTTGTTTCATAGAAGCAATTTACTGAGCTTGTGTAGTATTTTAAAGAAAGAACTCTGGGGAATGGAGCCTTCAGGAAACTTGAAGGGGATATGTGTAAGGGCAAGATCTTCAGAGAAGAGGCCGGGCATGGTGGCTCACGCCTGTAATCCTAGCACTCTGGGAGACCAAGGTGGGAGGTATTCCTTGAGCTCAGGAGTTCGAGATAAAACATAGTATCTCCCTACCATGCAATACTATTTAGCTATAAAAGGGAATGGACAACTCACACATGCTACATCATGGATGAACCTCAAAATCGTTATACTAAGTGAAAGAAGGCAGATACATTGTATGATTCCATCTATACAAAATGTATAGAAAATGTAATTTTATAGGATCAGAAAGCAGATTAGTGGTTATCTGGGACTGAGGGTGAGGATGAGGATTATCTGTCAATGTGCATGAGGGGTGGATGCAAAGGTTCTAAAACTGATTTATACTGATGGTTGCGGCCGGGCGCGGTGGCTCACGCCTGTAATCCTAGCACTCTGGGAGGCCGAGGCGGGTGGATCGCTCAAGGTCAGGAGTTCAAAACCAGCCTGAGCAAGAGCAAGACCTCGTCTCTACTAAAAAAAAAAATAGAAAGAAATTATCTGGCAAACTAAAATATATATATAGAAAAAATTAGCCGGGCATGGTGGTGCATGTCTGTAGTCCCAGCTACTCGGGAGGCTGAGGCAGTAGGATCGCTTAAGCCCAGGAGTTTGAGGTTGCTGTGAGCTAGGCTGACGCCACGGCACTCACTCTAGCCTGGGCATCAGAGCGAGACTCTGTCTCAAAAAAAAAAATAAAAAATAAAAAAAATAAAAATATACTGATGGTTGCATCACTCAGTAAAGGTACTAAAAATAATTGAATTATAGGCTTGAAATGAGTGAATTTTATGATATGGAAAGTATACCTTAATGTTTTTTAAGCAGTAGGGCAGTGGGTAAGGAAGGAAGATTTCTTGTCAGTTATTGTTAACTGACAGCTAAATTATCAGCAGCATAATGCTAAATAGGTTATTTTTTTTTTTTTTTTTTTTTTTTTTTTTTTGAGACAGAGTCTCACCCTGTTGCCCAGGCTAGAGTGAGTGCCGTGGCGTCAGCCTAGCTCACAGCAACCTCAAACTCCTGAGCTCAAGCGATCCTCCTGTCTCAGCCTCCCGAGTAGCTGGGACTACAGGCATGCGCCACCATGCCCGGCTAATTTTTTCTATATATATTTTTAGCTGTCCATATAATTTCTTTCTATTTTTAGTAGAGGTGGGGTCTCGCTCTTGCTCAGGCTGGTCTCGAACTCCTGAGCTCAAACGATCCGCCCACCTCGGCCTCCCAGAGTGCTAGGATTACAGGCGTGAGCCACCGCGCCCGGCCTAAATAGGTTATAACCCATTGACTAAAATAAGAATAGATGGATCAATACTAATGATTGATTGACAGATAAAAATTTACACTAGAATGCCAAATAATAAATGTATTATAGAAGGATAGAGTTAGAAATCACTATTTTGTAATTACTATAATAATAGTTGATTCAAGAAGGAATTATAAATAGGTGTTGAAATTGGGAAAGGCTGGGCACCGTGGCTCACACCTGTAATCACAGCGCTTTGGGAGGCTCAGACAGGAGGATCACTTGAGCCCAGGAGCTCGAGGTTGCAGTGAGCTACGATCACGCTACTGCACTCTAATCTGGGTGACAGAGCGAGATCCTGTCTCTTAAAACAAAAATTGGTGGGAAAAAAAGTTTAGTGAAGAAGAAAAGGTACATGTAATATCAAAGTATGTTATGCATTTTATGATTTTCCATATTATAAAATTAACCTATTGTCTCTCTCTTACTATCATGGGAGTTCCCCTCAAAACAAAGAAAAAACGTTTGTTGGGGTGCTGAAAGGGCATGCAGGAGTTTTCCTAGGGGTGCTGGCCATGTTATACTTTTTAATTTAGATGATGGTTTCGTAAGTGTTTTCTTAATAATTATGCAATTTGTTAAGCTACATACTTATGATTTGTACTTGTTCTGTATGATGTTAAACTTCTCAATAAAGGGATTTTTTTTTTTGGTGTTTTTTTTTAAGTTTATTTTTTATTTATTTTATTTATTTATTTATTTTTTTTTTGAGACAGAGTCTCACTCTATTGCCCGGGCTAGAGTGAATGCCATGGTGTCAGCCTACCTCACAGCAACCTCAAACTCCTGGGCTCAAGCAATCCTACTGCCTCAGTCTCCCGAGTAGCTGGGACTACAAGCATGTGCCACCATGCCCGGCTAATTTTTTTTTTTTCTATATGTATTTTAGTTGGCTAGATAATTTCTGTCTATTTTTAGTAGAGATGGGGTCTCGCTCTTGCTCAGGCTGGTCTCGAACTCCTGACCTCGAGCGATCCGCCCACCTCGGCCTCCCAGAGTGCTAGGATTGCAGGCGTGAACCACTGCGCCCAGCCTTTTGTCTCTTTTTTTTAAAGGAACAGACTCAACCATCACTAACCACATCAGCCTGAAGCGGCACCAGTGCAATACTGCAGATGCAGGTGGACAAGCTGGAACTTGCAGGCGGGTCTGAGAAGCTATGAGTGTTTAGCTGTCAAAGTGGGACTGGGAAGGGGCAGCTCATGAAGATTTCTGTGTACCACGTGGAACACCTTGTTATACCCAAATATATGAAAGTGCTCGAGGAATAGTGGAGACATGTCAAAAGGACACATAAGCCAGCATGAAGGGGCTTCCACTGCCAAAGCTGGGACAATTTGAGCATCAAAATAAATAATGACAGTAACAGATTAGAACTTATTAAATAAAATAGAAATCCAAGAATCCATACTGATACAAAATAGAAAGTGTTCCCTTACAATGTAACACCAATGTTGAGTATAGAAGGAATGATGGAATTGGAAAATTACTATTTGGCACCCATCATACTAATCATTAATTCAGTCAAGACACTTTAATGGATGCTAAAACTAATGGGTAAAATTTTCTTGAGAAATGGGATATTTCCTTAGTTTCAAAATATCACCCTATGAAATACATATGCTTACAAAGAGAGAAAGAAAAGTAACTTTACACTGGAAAAGTCTGGCAGATAGCACTTTAACCGAGTGACCAAGGTTAACATGCAAATCAAAATTATGTGCCACCAGATAGGATGCAATGAGATGAATACAGCATCCCTTTCCTGCTATTCCTGCCACAGATAAATACATATCTTAAATCTAATTGTAAGGAAATATCAGACAAGCCCAAATTGAGCAACATTTTGCAGATTAACTGTTCTGTGATCTTCAAAGGTGTCAAGGTTAGAGAAAGTTAGAGAAAGAATGAGGAACTCCTAACTGAAGGAAACTAAAGAGATGTGATATGCTTTTCTGCTGGGATTGGTTAAAAAAAAAGAGAGAGAGATGTGATAATTAAATTCTAAGTAAGTGTGATCTCAGATCATTTAGCTATAAAGGACATTATTAGGACAAATAATGAAATTGAATCAGTTGCTGAGGACTAGTGATATGAAGCAATGTTAATTTCCTGATTTTGATGGTTGTGTTATGGTTATATATCATAATGTATGTTGTATAGGTGGCCTGGTGCAGTGGCTCATGCCTGTAATCCCAGCACTTTAAGAGGTTTAGGCAGGAAGATCCCCTGAGTCCAGGAATTAGAGACCAGCCTGGGCAACATAATGATAACCCTGTCTCAAAAAATCAATCAATCAATCAATCTCAATATTTCAGGGTGATAACACATATCATGTTGTCAACTTACTCTCTAATGTTCAGGAAAAAATAATGTTTTGTACTTTTTAAAAAAATTCTGTAAATCTGAAATAATTTAAACATTTTAAAAGTGCATTTTTGGCCAGGCACAGTGATTCACACCTGTGATCCTAGCACTCTGGCAGGCTGAGGTGGGAGGATTGCTTGAGCTCAGAAATTGGAGACCAGCCTGAGCAAGAGTAAGACCCCATCTCTACTAAAAAGAGAAAAATTAGCCCAGCATGGTGACATGCATCTGTAATCCCAGCTACTTGGGAGGCAGAGGCAGGAGGATCGCTTGAGCCCAGGAATTTGAGGCTGCAGTGAGCTATGATGATGCCACTGCACTCTAGCCAGGGTGACAGAATCAGACCCTATCTCAAAAAAAAAAAAGTAAAAAAAAAAAAGTGAATGTTTTTTCTAGATGGCCACTTTCCATTTTGATTACTCTTATTCTGGAGCTCCTAAATATTAATTGATATGTTTTATATCAATTATCCATCATTATCCATTTGTATTGGATATCATTCATTACTTGGGAATCCTTGTACTTCTTGCATATTTTTTCCTCAATGAGATTTTTAAACACCAAAACGATACAGATTATGCTTCTATTCTTTTGTATTCCCTTGTGGGATCTAGTATCCACTCTTAACCACTTGAAAACACTAAAGGGTTTGGAGCATGAATTATCTGAATAGTTCAGTTGCCTCTTTCAATTTAAAGCCATGGAAAAACCATTTAAATAATCCCTCTAAAGTCATATAATGTATCCAGGAACTGAGTCTGTGCTGATTGCTCTTTCACACCAATCAGAGGCCCCTGGGATTCGTAGAAATATGTGTCTTGGTGGAAAAATGAGTCACTCCACCAACGCACAGCTGGACTCTCACACCCAGAGCACAATGGAAATGTGGAAATCTGAGCTGAGCACAAGGAATCAGTATCTGAACAAGAGTTCACCCTCTTCCTGTTCTGTTAAGTTTGTGAAATGGAAACACTGTTTCCTGGGAAAAGGGCCAGATTCCACAAATGAAATGGTTTTGCTTCAATGCACACAGCTGCTAAACACTTAACTGTGTCTACTGAGAGTGGCTTGTTTTAAAGATCTAGTCTTGGTTCCAACTGGAAAGTTGAAGGGAAGGGGCTCCTCTCATATGCAATAGGATGGGTTTAACAGAAAGTCTTCTTGAACACCAGTTCTGGACTGGTTCAAGTGAGAGAAAGGGAAAAGGGTCATGCACATTTTTGTCATCAATTGTGTGTCGACCATTCTTATATGTTTCTTTTTTTTTTTTTTTTTTTTTTGAGACAGTCTCACTCTGTTGCCCAGGCTAGAGTGCCTCGGTGTCAGCCTAGCTCACATCAACCTCAAACTCCTGGGCTCAAGGGATCCTCCTGCCTCAGCCTCCCCAGTAGCTGGGACTACAGGCATATGCCACCATGCCTGGCTAATTTTTCCTATATATATTTTTAGTTGTCCATATAATTTCTTTCTATTTTTAGCAGAGATGGGGTCTCACTCTTGCTCAGGCTGGTCTGGAACTCCTGAGCTCAAACGATCCACTTGCCTTGGCCTCCCAGAGTGCAAGGATTACAGGCGTGAGCCACCGTGCCCGGTGCCCGGCCCATATATTTTAAATTACCCCTAGCTTACTATGTTTCCTTAAACTATGGCTACACATCACTTCATTCATGTGGATTCAACATAGTACTGGGATCACATCAAATTCAAGTTTTGCCTTTTTCAATTGTGTGGAATTTTTTTTTTCCTAATATTTTTCATCTGAGGTTGGTTAAATCCACGGATTTGGAACCCAAGGATACAGGTGGCCCAACTATATAATGAATCTCTGTGTACCTGTCACCTTGCTTCAACCATGATCTACAAATGGCCAAGCTCATTGCATTTATATACCATCTACTTCCCCAGAATTATTTTTGAATCACATCCTAGATGTAATATTGCATCATCTGTAAATACTTCAGTATGTATCTCTAAAATATAAGGATTATTTTACAAACTTAACCACAATGCTGGTATCATACTTAAAATTTAGTAATTCCTTGATGTCAGCTTATCTAATCAGTGTTCAGATTTCCCTGATTGTCTCATAAACATTTTTTGTTTATACAATTTGTTCAAATCAGGATCTAAATAAGGTCTATACATTGTAATTGGTGGATTGGGTTTTTTTTTCTTTTCCTCATTTTTAAAAAAATAGGCCTTTCTGCCAGGCTCGGTGGCTCATGCCTATAATCCTAGCATTCTGTGAGGCCGAGGCGAGAGAATCCCTTCAGCTCAGGAGTTCGAGACCAGCCTGAGCAAGAGTGAGACACCCCCCCCCACCTACAAAAAATTAGCCAGGCAAAGAATAATTAGCCAGATGTGGTAGCATGCACCTGTAATCCCAGCGACTCGGGAGACTGAGGCAGGAGGATCACGTGAGCCCAGGAGTTCAAGGCTACAGTGAGCTATGATCCCGCCACTGCACTCCAGCCTGGGTAACAGAGGGAGACCCTGTCTCAAAAAACAAAACAAAACAAAAAACACTCTAGGAAAATCTGTAGAGACAGAAAGTAGATTATTGCTCGCCAGGGGCTAGGGGAAAGGAATGACAGCTACTGGGTATGGGGTGATAGTGTTTCATTTTACCTCGACCCTGTGCTCCTGGAAAAAACAGCGGAAGGTCAAAGGAATCCCCCCACCCTTTTGTGCTCTGGAAAACAGCTCAGTGCAGAGAACCACCCTTCCCCATATGACTCACTTGTTTACCTACAACTGTGACAGACACAGACCCTTCAAATCCCTATTCTTTGTCTCATAAGTGACTGGCTGACCTGCTTATCCCCACTAACCACTCAGAACACAATGCCCCTTAACCAAATTTTGTTTAAGCTTTTCTTCTACCTCCAAGCCCATGAACTTTGGCCCATCCTCACTCAGCCTGAGCCAGCACATAATCCCTCCGGAGGATAAACTGACTTCAGGGTAAAAGGTTCTCCGACCTGCTGTCCCATCATGCCATCTTTCGTCCCATTCCCTACACCTGATTCTTTCTAGCTTTGTTGACTGCTGTCTGTAAAGGACAATTCTCTTTGCCTTGTGGCTGTTAGGTTTGTTCCAGGTGGGAACCCAAAAAATATCATAAAGCCTGTGAAACAAAAGCCGCAGGAGTCTGGAGAGTTCAAGGTCATAAACCTAACTTCGACCACAGACAGCTGCAGCAACACCAGCATTCCTATCCCCCTAGATAAGGACTGAAGCTAGCCCCTCCCCTATCTCTGCAGGTGTTACTCCGCCCCACCCCCCAACCCTCTATAAAACCCAAGGCTTTCTCCTCCCTCAGGGTGGACGCTTTTTCTGTTTAGCCTCCACCCAGCTGCACTCAGATGCTCAAAATAAACAGCATTTTGCTACACATGAGGCTTAGTGTATCTCTCTCGGCTCCGGACCTAACAATGGCCACAGCCTCCCTGTTGTGACAGTCCTTTTCCTCTACTGGCAAAAATCCTTTCAAATAAAGTCTCCTTCTTTTTTTTTTTTTGAAATAGAGTCTCACTCTGTTGCCCGGAGTGTCATGGCATCAGCCTAGCTCACAGCAACCTCAAACTCCCTGGCTCAAGCGATTCTCCTCTCTCAGCCTCCCAAGTAGCTGGGACTACAGGCGTGCACCAAGACTCTAAGCTAATTTTGGCTAATTTTTCTATTTTTAGTAGAGACAGGGTCTTGCTCTTCGCTCAGGCTGGTCTCGAACTCCTGAACTCAAGCGATCAGTCCTGCCTCGGCCTCCCAGAGTGCTAGGATTACAGGCATGAGCCACCACGCCCGGCCTAAAGTCTCTCTTTACTAAGGCTGAATTTGTTTTTTACACGATAGGGGTTTCTTTTTGGGGTGATCAAAATTTTCTAAAATTGTTACACAACTTTGTGAATATGCTAAGAACTACTGAATTGTATGCTTTAGGTGAATTGTGTAGTATGTGAATTCTATCTCAATAACACTGCTTTTTAATATTTTTTACTGTTTTTGGAAGCTTTAAAACCTATTTAAGGCTGCGTGCCGTGGCTCATGCCTGTTATCCTAGCACTCTGGAAGGCCAAGGTGGGAGGATTGCTGGAGCTCAGGAGTTTGAGACCAGCCTGAGCAAGAGGGAGACCCTGTCTCTACAAAAAATAGAAAAATTAACTAGGAGTGGTGGTGCATGCCTGTAATCCCAGCTACTTGGGAGGCTGAGGCAAGGGGAGCCCTTGAGCCCAGGAGTTTGAGGTTGCAATGAGCTACGATGGCACCACTTCGCTCTACCCAGGGCAACACAGTAAGACTCTGTCTCAAAAAAAAAATAAAAGAAAGAAAGAAAGAAAAAAGAATGAGCATTTGTCTCTCTTGCTACACTATGAGCTTCTCAACAGCAGGGACTGGACTTTGTTCATCCTCATTAAAGTACCTAGCCCAGTAGCTGGCTCATGGTAAGTTGTCACACTTTATTGAACAAATGGATGGATGGAGGAGTACGAAAGAGAGCTGTGAAATTCTAGCTGCTGACATGGTTGCATCCTGGTGTTCTTTTTCTGGGCCAAAGGGGTTGTTTGCTTTGACCTCACTATCCCTTTTATGGACTCTGTCTCAGCAGCTGAAAGCACACAATGGAACAGTGTGCCTTTCAGCAAATAGAATGAGCAATGGAAAATGCAAACCATCAACCCTGATGGTTTGCAAGCAATGGCATGCTGAATGCAATTACAAATGAAGAGAAACTGTTTATTTTTACTGAAATGGAGTGAAATGCTCTGGAAAGGATTTTTCTGCTCCAGTGTTGAGTGTCCGTGTTGGTAAAGTTAGTGCGCCAAGGCTCAGCATGCCCCCTGTTGGTCTTAGCTGGCATTTAGTAAGAAGAGGAATGTGAAAGAAACTTGTTGATGCAGATTTTTCTCCAACATAGGCATGCAGGGGTAGAGCCCTTTTGCAAAAATTCTCTCTTAAGGAGGCATCAAATGAGTCAGAGATATATTCACTGGACTATCCCTGGGCCATAACTTGACTCATCCACAAATTCTGACATTCCTTTTTGAAGAACAGGAATAGAAATACTTTCCTGATGTGAAAGCTAGAATGGTGTGGACTTAATTCCTTTCAGCAAACATGTAACCACACAAACCAAATCAACCACTAAAAGGTCTCTTCAGTAACACCCTCCAGCCCTGCCTCCCAGTTTAAATTGTAATCTGTAAATATCCATTGATAGAGAACTGGTTAAATAAATATAGTACATCTATACACTGGAAAAGGAGGCAGTTCTACATGTACTGATATGAAACAATCTGTAAGATATAGTAATAACTGAAAAAAACGAAGTGTCGAACTATATGTATATATATATATATATATATATAATCATATGTGCAGAAATTTTCTATAGAAGATTCCACAAGAGAATAGTATAATTGATGACTTCTGGAAAGGGAACTAGTTACTAGAGACAGAGGTAGAAATAAAATTTCTTCTCACTGTATTTCTTTGGGTGCTATTTGCATTTGTGCCTTGCATGTCATCTGTTAAAATAATCTAATCAAATGAGGTTCTCTGCCATCACTCTTCATTTTTTCTAAAAGCTTTATCAATCCTCGATAGAAGGAACTTAAATTACTATAATACATTTCTCTTAAATTCTAAAATAAATTGGTAATCTGCCCATTCTAAGAGCTCTATGTGAATATAAGATTTTATACACCAGTTTGTTCTACTTGGATCTCCAATGGGAAAGCTGCTTGTTCTCGAGGAAACAGCTATTGAAGTGTTAGGGGAAGCATTTTATTCACCATTCGTTAGGGCACTATCTCAGCCACTATGCGCTGGGGCCCCTTTCTGCCTCCGTGGGTTCTCTGGATTGAGGAGGCCTGGGGTCCCCACGGGGCAGTTTTGCTCTCTCTAATGACGATGGATGCCAGACTAGAAGTGACCTTTTGCCGAGACCATCATCCAACCAGCTGGGGAAACCCAAGCTTGGTTTCCAAAGCAGGGAAAAGGGTTGCAGCTTTTCTGTGGGAAAGGGAGCTGGTGACTCCAGGGGAGTCACAGAGCCAGGGCGCTGCCAGGGAGCTAAATAGGGGAGGATGGGCAGCCTCTTCTTCTGGACTTCTCCGCTAAGGACCCTTCTCGGGCCTGCTCAGAATTGACTGCTCCTTTGTACCCACCACGAATGAAAGAAAATGTGTTTTATTGATAGCCCTCAAGCCAGCAAGCTCCAGCCAGCCCATGGGGGTGGCCCTGGTTGCCCATCTCCCTGCCCCAGTGAAACGCTGAGAATGCTAAGGTAGAAAGAGCAAGACAGCAGAAGTCCAGAGGCCTGGGCTCAAGTGCCAATGCCAACACTAACCTGGGAGTTACCTCTGGCAAGTCACCTGCCTTTTCCAGGTCCACCTTTTCCTGCCTGTCAAACGAGGAGGTGGGAATCACTAATCTCTCTGATTGTTTAGCGCTGGTCTCTGGGATCTAGAGAGACGAATGGACTCAGATCCTGCTCTCTGAGACTGGTGTCAGCGAGACCTGGTTGCGAGGGGGAGCGGGTAGCACGAGGAAAGGTGATTTTTGGAGAGAGGTGAAAAGTGGGGGAAAAAGGGTTTGACTTCTGTTTTATTGCCATCTTAATCTTACTCTGTTAGGACAATTCTAAGAGGAATCTAGAGGAGCTTCGCAGACCCTCAGCACCGACTTGATCCTAACTTTTTCTTCCCTTCCGTAAACAATCCCTCCAGCTTTTAGAACAGCAGGTTGGTAACCTGGTGGTCGAAAAGATCGTAGAAGGCAGGGATCCCTCTGCGCTCGAAAACTAGGCACAGGCAAATGCAATGTTTTGCCTATAATTTCAGGATCTCATGGTCCACCCAACTCCCAGCTCTGTATCTTAAAAGGCTTTAAGATCAAGTCGGTTTGCGGATGAGCAAATAACGGGAGAGGAAAAAAGAGAAAAGGCGCGTAACACACTTAAGACCTGATTTCCCTCCTCAACTCGCATTCCTCCGCCCCAGCCCCGCTCCAGCTGCCTGCGCTGCCAGCGGAGGCCCTAGTCTCCCGCTCCAACTATTCCAACCATCCTGGGAAGGGTGGGGCGCTCGGCTCTCGGGTCCCCCTCCGCTGCTCCCCCTCGTTGGTCTCCCCTTCTGCCCCGGTCCCTCCCTTTCTGGGATGGGGCCAGCCAATGCGCGACGAGACTCCAGGGTTTGGCCCGGGAGCCGGGGTGCGCACAGATCCCCCGCCCCACAGTTCTGGCCGCAGTCCCGGAGCGCACGGACGTGGCTCGAGTTTCCTCTGCTCTCTGCTCTCGATCGCTCTCCCCCTCCCGCTCCTCCTTCTCTCCAGGTCTCCCGCTCCGGCTCCAGCTCCACCCGGCCGGCCCCGCACGGCTCCGGGTAGCCATGGAGGACGTCACGCTCCACATCGTCGAGCGGCCGCTTCCCGGGTACCCCGACCCCGAGGGCCCGGAGCCCTCCTCCGTGGGGGCGCCGGCAGCGGAGGAGCCGTCCGGGGCCGGCTCTGAGGAGCTGATCAAGTCGGACCAGGTGAATGGCGTATTGGTGCTCAGCCTTCTGGACAAAATCATCGGCGCCGTCGACCAGATCCAGCTGACTCAAGCCCAGCTGGAGGAGCGGCAGGCGGAGATGGAGGGCGCCGTGCAGAGCATCCAGGGCGAGCTGAGCAAGCTGAGCAAGGCACACGCCACCACGAGTAACACAGTGAGCAAGTTGCTAGAGAAGGTGCGCAAGGTCAGCGTCAACGTGAAGACCGTGCGCGGCAGCCTGGAGCGCCAGGCCGGCCAGATCAAGAAGCTGGAGGTCAATGAGGCCGAGCTGCTGCGGCGCCGCAACTTCAAAGTCATGATCTACCAGGTGAGCCCGCCGGGCAGACCGCACCCCGAGCTCCTGCGCCCGGCCCGCGTCCCCCGCCTGGGGTGTGGGGTGGGGAGACCTGCACGGCTCTCCCGCCAGCCTGGCCTGGGCGCTCGGGAGATCCACCCTCCTTCCGGCGAGCGCGGCTGGGCTGGGCTGGGCTGGGGGGAGCGGCGGACTCTTGGGCGTGCAGAAGGGCGCGCTCTGCACCCTGCACCTCCCCACCCAGCCCCGTCCCTCGAGTCTCAAACTTGTAGCAGAACCGAGTTAGGGGGCTGGACTCGGGAACGCTGCCCCTCGCAGACAGCTCCCAACTTGGCTCTGTCAAACGTTTTTCTACTTGGGGGAAGTTTCCGGGACAGCCAGGGGTCCCTGGTGGCCGTTGGGCCCCGCTGTAAACGGACACTGGCGGCGGGGCCCGGGCCTGGGGCCTCCGCGCCTGCCGGCCCGATATAGCGGGTGATTCAGGGCTCAGGCACGCACCCGCGGGGGCTGCGCCAAGCGAGGGACGCGACCGCCAGCCCCCCTCCCCGGACCCCACGCCCCCGCATCAGCCTCCGCTGCCCGGCCCCGTCCCCTGGCTGCGGTGTTGACCCTGGCCTCCAGGCGCTTTCAGGCCCTTGAGCACACGCTAGCCCTCTGCGCACCGGCTCCTCGGCCTCCTGGAAACGGGTGGGGCAGGGTGGGCGTAAGGAGTGCGCGGGCGGCTGGCGGAGGGGGGCGCACAGCCCCAGCAGGGTCCCGCGGTCTGGGCTGGGTGAATCACCCCGCATGCCTGCGGGGGCGGGCGCCGGGAGCAGCAGGGGAGGAGGCTGGTGCGCCCCGGGCTTGTTGCTTTCTTTGCACCTCTCCGCATTCCTCCTGCCTGGGTAAAAATGGAGTTTTTGTACCCTAACCCCAAATAAACCTGGGAGTCTCAGTGCCGCTGCTCCTCTCCACAGTCCCAACAGGGATGAGTCTGAGCTGAGGGCTTGGTGATCTTGGGCTGGACGGCACTGTTCCCAGCCCTGCCTCCTCCCTTTTTCCCAAAAGCCTGGTAGATGCGCCTACCCCAGGAGGCGGGATCATGGGGCTGGCAGGGTCGGTCTATGCTCCCTCTTCCCCTGCCTCTCCCTACTGAAGGGAATGGGGGCGGGAAAGCCAGCTTTCCCACACGTGAGAAGACCCCTGTCAGGGAGCTGTGATTCCACTGACCCTGGTACCAGCTGGGTTCTGAGTGACCATCTGGGATGAGGTGAGGTCCTTGCTTGGCTTCTCTGGAAGGAATTAAGACAGATGCAGTCTGGGGAGAGTAGAGACAGGGAGGTGGGTCAGCTGGCACCTGTTGAGGAGGTGGTGGTGGGACAGGGGCAGAAATGGCAGTGGTGCACCTCCCCGCCCTTGCCCAGGAGGCATTTACGTGGCCATTGAAAAGCTTTGCTCCCCACACTTACAGCGCTATTTGGGTAGAAAATGTTTGCCCAGAGCTGTTTCCATTTATCTAACTGCTTGGAAGAAGCAGGATTGGAGGATGAGAGGGGGACCTGTGAGGTGTTTTGTTTTGTTTTGTTTAAGGCAAGCACGAAAATGAGGTTTATTGAGGAGAGAAAGATAGGATTACAGGGCAAGAGCAAGATACAGGTTTACAGAGCATGGTACATACGCCACAGATGACTTCTGGACCCATTGTCGCAGCAAAGGAAGAGCAAAAGGAAGGGCACAAAAAGGACTGTTTTGTTTTTTGTTTGTTTTTGAGAGAGGGTCTCACTTTGTCACCCAGATTGGAGCTTTCTCACTCTGTTGCCCAGGCTGGAGCTTGAAGTGGTGTGATCACAGCTCACAGCAACCTCCAGCTCCTGGGCTCAAGCAGTCTTCCTGCATCAGCCTCCTGAGTAGCTTGGACTGCAGGCACACACCACCACGCCTGGCTAGTTTTAAAAATTTTTTTTGTAGAGACAGGGTCTTGCTATGTTGCTCAGGCTGGTCTCAAACTCCTGGCCTCAAGCAACCCTCCCCCCTCAGCCTCCCAAAATGCTGGGATTATAGGCGTGAGCTACCACACCCAACTTGTTCCGGAGACCACGCCCCACCTGGTCCCGGGACAGCAAGCCAGCTCTATATTTTCTCCCTAGCCTGGTGTGGTATAAGGCTACCATGAAAAGCTTGTATGGGTGTCCCTTCTCACTCTAAATGTCCCAGGCCATAGAACCCAGGAAAGTTCTTGGCCTCAAGGTAAACCTCCCTATGCCAAAGGTGAAGATTCCGAGAGGACAGGTATGCAGGAAGAAAGACTTCTCTGTAGAGGCCAATAGCATCCCCCAGGGATGTGTCTATATATTGTGTGTGTGTGTGGGGGGGTGAGTTCTAATCCCAAGGGGGCTTTTTCTGCATCTGTACTAAGCCAAGGCCAGTGGTGGGCTGAGAGTTGAGGTAGCAAGAATGACTCAAATTGAGTCCCGAAGCCACAGCGGAAAGCAACTAAGAACTAAAATGGTCCCAACCCCAGGGAGGAACTCAGCGGTAAGGAAAAGATTCCAGCAACTGGGGTGAGGCTCAGGGGAAGCAGAACTTCCTGAGCTGTAAAGCAGATGTTCCAGGTGGGGATGAGGGGTGGGGACTCAGCTGCTGGAGGAAAGCAAAGGCTACTCCTCTCCGAGGTCTGCAGGCCAGAGAAGAGAATGAGATAAAAATAGCTCTGCGCCTTGGCAGACCTAATAGGGAAGATTGGGGGCAGCAACATTTATGGAAAAGTCCAGCTGGGGGGGGGGGGGCGGTGGTGGGATGCTTGGGTAGCCAGGCAAAGAGACAGAGAGATTTGGAGAAGGGGCTTCTGGGATGGTGTGAGTTCTTTGGAGGGGAAGGGGGCAGGGGATGCTGTATTCCCTACTGCAGATGTGAGAAGTGATGACGTGGCAATGGTGGGGTGAAAGCACCGGGGGACAGGAAGGCCCCAGGTGTGGGATCAAGTCATCTGGTCTCCCACACCCTATTCCTGGGAAAAGGAGGGAATCTCTTGTGTGGCCCCACCCCAGAGTCCAGGAACTACTAGACATAATGATTGCACAGGTTAAGTTGGCATTGGACCCCCTGCACACGTGTGTGCGTGTGTACACACACACACACGCACACACACACACACACGAAATTCGGCACCTCCCACTCCTGGTTTATCAGAGCTCTCATTTTGATCTCATTTCCGAGTCGTTACTGCCCTTCTCTGGCATTTCCCTCCCTGTCTCCCAAACAAAAACTAGCAGTTTGGCATCGCATCCTATCAGGCGACAGTTGGACAACAGCTAGTGAGTGAGAGAGGTGAATTCTACTAGTAATAGGAGTCAGTGGACTGAGGGCCGTGGGAGGGTCAGGCCACATCGTGAGTATGGAGGCAGTTGCTCTAAAACACCGTGCAAAAGGTAGAACTATGATCGTTAAAGAGCCAATTTTCCCAGGCAACAATGGGATATTATTACAGTTCTTTTAGAATCCAGAAATGGCGAGAGAGCTGTAAAATGCAAATACAGTCATGCATCACATAAGGACTGGGATACATTCTGAGAAATGTGTCATCAGGCAATTGCGTCATCGCGTGAACATCATAGAGTGTACTTGCACAACGTAGATAGTACAGCCTACTACATATGTAGGCCATATGGTATGGCCTACCGCTCGTAGGCTACAGATCTAGCTGTACAGTGTGTTCCTGTGCTGAACACTGCAGGCAGTTGTGACTCGGTGGTAAGTATTTGTGTGTCAGAGCATATCTAAACATAGAAAAGATACAGTAAAAAATGCAGTGTAAAAGATTTTTTCAGAAGTAAACCTGTATAGGGCACTTACCATGAATGGGGCTTGCAGGACTGGAAGTTGCTCTGGCTGAGTCAGTGAGTGAGGGGGGTGAGTGAACGTGAAGGCCTAGGACATTACTGTTTGCTAGTGTAGATTTTATATATACTCTACATTTAACATAAGTTAACCTTAGCTTACTGTAACTTTTTTACTTTATAAACTTTAACATTTTTAAAGTTTTTTTTTTTGTTTGTTTTTGTTTTTTTTTTTTAAGAGATGAGAGTCTTGCTGCAGTGTGGTGGCACAATCATAGCTCACTGCAGCCTGCTGGCCCAAGCCATCCTCCCACCTCAGCCTCCTGAGTAGCTGAGATTACAAGCACGTGCCACCAAGCCCAGCCTTTAAAAAGTTACTTTTTAAACTTTTGTTTTGAAAAACTAAGACACAAACAGACACATTAGCCTAGGCTTATACAGGGTCAGGATCATCAATATTAGTGTCATCCACCTCCACATCTTGTCCCACTGGAAGGTCTTCAGGGGTAATAACACGCACAGAGCTGTCATCGCCTATGATAACAATGCCTTCTTCTGGAATACTTCCTGGAGGACCTGCCTAAGGCTGTTTTATGGTTAACTTTTTTGTTTTTTATCAGTAGAGGGAATAGTACACTCTACAATATCAATAAAAAGTATACTATAGCAAATACATAAACCAGTAACAATCCTTTATGATCAAGTATTATGTACTCTACATAATTGTATGTGTTACACTTTTATATGACTGGCAGCACTACAGGTTTGTTTACACCAGCATCACCACAAACACGTGAGTAATGTGTTGAGATATGACATTATGATGGCTACAGGGTCACTAGGGGATGGGAATTCTTTAGCTCCATTATAATCTTATGGGACCACCATTGTATACGTGGTCTGTCATTGACCAAAATGTTGATACGTAGTGCATGACTATAAATGTTTTTCTGGAGCAGTCTCACTTTGTCGCCCTGGGTAGAGTGCAGTGGCATCATTGTAGCTTACTGCACCCTCAAACTCTTGGGCTCAAGCCATCCTCCTGCCTCGGCCTCCCAGAGTGCTAGGATTATAGGCATGAGCCACTGCGCCCGGCCTCTGGAGCAGATCTGAGGAGGCAAAATTGGTGACCTGTACATGACCAGCCACTAAGACCCATCAAACCTGCTCTGAGTGCGTGGGGATAGGACCAGGAAGCATTTAAGGGATTAGGTGTCTCATCACATTAAAAGGGAGCACACCGGGGCTGAAAGGAGGGCCTGCTGGCTTCTCCTCCCCAAATCCTAACCCAACCTATAACTCCTTCCTGGACTCAAGGCAGATCAGGGCTACTACCTTTCTCCAAAGGAACCCCAAATCTTTGTCCAAAAATATTCCCAACTTGGGGCTCTGGCCCCTTTCACCTTTTAATCCTAGTGGCCATGGAGAGCATGTATACCACATCCTTCCTCCAAACAGCTGAGTTTGGCCTGTTTTTCCCGGTCACCGAGTCCAAAGCAGGGAGGGTATTTTGAGGGCTATTCCCAAAACTAAAGGAGATCACCACTATCGCCCTGCTCCATTGTGTTTTGTTTTGTTTTGTTTTGTTTTGTTTGAGATAGAATCTAGCTCTGTCACCCGGGCTAGAGTGCAGAGTGGTGTCATCGTAGCTCACAGCAACTTCAAACTCCTGGCCTCAAGCAATCCTCCCGCCTCGGCCTCCCAGAATGCTGGGATTACAGGCATGAGCCAGGGTGTGTGGCCTCTCCTTTTTTTTTTTTTTTTTTTTTTAAAGTAAAATCTGACTATTGTAAAGGCCAAAGTCAAAAAGGTGAGGAGATGGCACAGAGTGGACAACTGATTGCAAGAGGGGAGAGAATACTATTTCTAAGCAGCCAGTCTAAAAGATGAGCAGTGGCTTGTGCCATTTCATTTTATCTTTTTTTGAGACAGAGTCTCACTCTGTTGCCCAGGCTAGAGTGCTGTGGCGTCAGCCTAGCTCACAGCAACCTCAGACTCTTGGGCTCAAGCAATCCTTCTGCCTCCGTCTCCCAGAGTGCTAGGATTACAGGTGTTAGCCACCATGGCCAGCCAGCTTGTGCCATTTTTTGGAACTATACAGTTGTGAATATTTCATCATTCTGATGTCATAGACCTTTTGAGCTGGAAGATACCTTAAAGAAGTTGAAGGATCTACTCCTTTGGATTGTAGTGAAAAAAAAAAAAGAAAAAGAAAAAAAAAAAAAAGAAGTTGAAGGAGATCATCTCTATGTCTTTCATTTTGTAGCTTGGGAAGCTGGGCTTAGAGAGAGGAAATCACTAACCTATTGTCACTCAAGTGATTGGGGGTCAAAGCTGGGGCCAGAACCCAGGTGTGTCCCTTCTGCAACACTCACTGCTCCCCACACTCCCCTTCCGTTCTCCAGCTCTGCAGCAGAAATCAGGGTTAGTTCTGCCTCCTTTATTTTCTGTGGGAGTTGGTTGCACAGTCCTGGCACTGGGGTTGCTTTGTGTGCGTTTAGGTGTGTGTGCAGTGTTGGCTACGTGTGGCCAACATTGGTGGCTGTTAGCTGCTCAGCCTCATGAGTGCTGCAGTGGAGGCAATGTGTGGTCACCTGGCCCAGTGGCAGTGGGAGGGGAGGGGTACAGGGTGGGCAGCGTGGAGCTCCTGGCCAGCCATGGTGTGCCCCGGCATGGACTCTGCGTCTGCCTAGGAGAGGGCCATTTTGGTTCCCTTTCTCCTCAGCCTCTCTGCCGCTCCCAACTCTGCCCTGAGCCCTTCGAGGCAGGTGGGGACCTGCTGCTTTGATCTTTTGTGACTACAGGCTTTACTGACCACTGCTGTTGCTGAGTCTGATAGTGCCCCCGACTGTCCGTCTCTTCTGACTTCTTATTGCCCGAAGCAGGAGTGGCAACTCAGTCCCTGAGGAGGCAGCGGGGTGCCCCGGACTTAGGCCCATCTGTCACAAACATAGCTTGGTTTTGGATCGTGATTTCTCTGTGCATTGCAGTGTCTGATATCCCAAGCCGTTGAGGGGTGAGGGTGGGGGATGGGGTGCAAGGGAGGCAGGAGGTGGGACGTGGCTAAAGGGAAATGGCCAGGATGTCCCTCTTCCACGCCTCTCCCTCTGCTTATCCGGGGCGGCACCCAGTGGACACCCGGCCCCGGGAATAAGGAGAACTGGGATTAGCAGCCTCTGGCTCTGATGACACAGTTGTGTGCCTTCTCTTTTACACAGCTGAGCCTCCCCGGTTATAGTCCAACAACTGGTCTCTCAGAAAACTCCTTGTCCACCCCCAGCAGCCACTCTCCTCCACCATGCTAGCCCCCCAGTAGCCATGGCCACCCCACCACCATGGTTGAGTAAGAGTAGAAGGTGGGAGCCCAAGGATGGGATTGGGGATGATTTTAGAGGGAGGAAGGGAGGGGTTCAGTTAAAGTCTGTTTATTAATTCATGGGCTTGGGTTTGCCCCACCTCTTTTAGCCCCAGGGCCCAGGTGAGAAGACATATGTCCCCTCCCTACTCATCGGCCCTTCCTCTGCATGTCACCCAGGCCTCTTTCTCTCAACCCCATCCGTACCCATCCCAAGCCCCATTTAAACCCCTTTTCCTCATCTTAGCCCAAGAAGAAGCCGAATGCACCCTCTGACCTGGCCACACCCAAGATCGTGCCTTTTGACCTTCTGCCTGAGACTGAGCCCTTTGACCCGAAGCCTGAGACAGTGCCTGAACCCCCACCTTTTGACCAGACGCCTAGGACACTGCCCTATTACCCAGAGCTGGGGCCCCTGCCCACCCCAGAGGAGCCTACAGCCGGTGGGAGCATTTAGGGTCCCCTGGGGCTGTGGACGTGGGGTGTCACTCTGGTCCACCATCAGCCCACTGCTTGGTGGTGGTCAGTGCCAGGACGGCCACCATCCCAGACCACTGCCCCTGTGGCTGGGTGTGGGCATTGTGAAAACACTCTTGTGGTGTGCACGGTTAAGGCAAATGTGGTGTGTGCAGTGGGGAAGGGCCCTCCCCTACCTCTTAGTTTCTGTTTTAATAGTAGGCGCTCACAACATCCTACTGGAGCTGCACCCGCAGGCTGCGCTGCATGAAACTGCACATAGCTGCTCGTTCTTCCCTTCCCCTGGCTCCACGTCCTGGGGGACAAGCCAGCTTGGCTCCACGCCTCCTTGGAGAGGGCCCTCATGAGGCCTGGGGTCTGTTCTGTGCCCTCTCTGCCCCCTCCCTGTAGCCGAGGAAAATATTTACACTTATTTTTTCCAGTTCTTTTAGAAGATGTTTTGCAAAGAGATCCCCTTATGTTTGCCAGAGTCTGCCCTGGGCAGGGCACCCAAAAGCTGCCAACTCAGAGAGGCCAGAAAAGGGGACATTATAGCTGGCTCTGGCTTGGACCCTTTGGTCTCACTATAGCACAGTGTTTCTCAACATTTTTTTCCCAATGCTCATCCCCCTAAGAAGCCTTTTTAGATATTTTTAACCTAATTGTCCACCTCCCCCATGAAATTTTAGTACAATAGATATACTGTATATCTGTTTATGTGCTGTGGCTCTTTGGAGCACCATGAACCAGGGTGATATCGATTTTTGCCCTCATGGAGGCAATATCACTCCAGTCAAAAATGCATGTCACAGGAGAAGGGAAGGACCCTTCTGCCTTTGGTATCTCTCATCTCCTTGTCATGGCAACCTAAAGTGAAGGCCCTGAGTTTTTAAGACTTTTCTGACCTTCACCTCTCCCGCTTCTACATCTTTTTCTAACAAGACTCTAGGCAGACCCTGGGCTCTGAGTTACCTCTCCAATGTCTTCTCTGGCTATTCCCGGGCAGCGGTTGGGGACAGTGCTTATTAGCTGTAAGTCAGGAAAGGCTCCTACTCAGATCTATGTGGCACCTATCTCTTCTCCCTAACAAATGTGAAGTGCCTCGCCATGGGCTGGGTACATAGTAGGTGCTCAATTAAATTATAATCTTATTTAAAAAATCTTCCTAAGCCAGAAGATCTTAAGTTTAGACAGCAGGGTTAGGGGGTGGAGTGGAAGAGGCTGGGGGCCTCCCTGGGGCTCCTCTAAGTCCATCCAGGTCTAGGGCCTTCCTGGGGTAGGGGTGGTGTGTGCTTGGCGAGGGGCAGGGCAAGCTGTGCATGTTTTTGTTGAGACCTGGTCATTAAAGGTAACTCTGGAAACCAAGCCTTTTGGGAGTGGTGGTTTTGTTTAATGAAAACGGGAAAACAGAACAAACAGCCCTCCCTCTCTGCCATCCCCTGAGGCCCCTCCTTTGGCTTAGGAGGTCTGCCAGGGAAGTAGGGGTGGGACAAAGGTGCTTGGCCTATGTGCCCAGGGTGGGGGGAGGTGCTTTTGGATTGTGTTGGTGGTTGTAGCAACAGGCAGACTGGGTGGGTCCAAGACAGCACTCCAAGAGCATGAGTCATAGGGGAAACCTGGCTTGGAAAGGGGGAGAAAAGAGACACCCATTAATGGAGGGAAAAGGTTAATGGTAGTATACCTGCTCCAGAGCCAGCCTCCTGGACATTTTCTGGGGATTCAGATCAAGTTGTTTCTTCTATCCCCTGACCTGCCACCAAGAAGACAACTCCTCTGGTATAAGCCATCATTGTACGGGAAGCCTACAATGAATGGGGTTATGTCCCCCAGGTACCTTTCTGGTCTGAGGAGACTCTCCCAAATCCAGGAATAAACCTCCTCTCACTGGGATTCCTCCCTGATGTTGTAGTTGGAGACCTTTCCTCAGGCACTAGGAAGATGGGACTGGCTACAAGCAAGACCTCTGCAGCTCTCTCCCCAGCCCCCGCATTCACTTCTAAGCTCAGCTGCCAAAGACCTTTATCTAGGAAGCCAGATGCCAGAAAAACCAGCTAGCTCAGCCTTTAGGGGTAGGGGTGGAGCAGGGGTGGGTGGGTAGAGAATGGAGGATGCTGGGGATAGGGCAGGGAGACAATGTGGATTTGTTTTCCAGCAGCCGGGGCTGTTTCCTGACTGTTCCCTGCCTGTCAGCCTTAATCCCTCCCTAGCCCATGCACATTGTCAGAGCTTAGTGAAAGGAGGGGCTTTCTTCCACCCCCTAGTGGAGCGTGGGTGGGTTTTTTAGTTTGGGTGGCTATGAAGGCAAGATCAGAACTGAAAAAAAAATTTTTTTTTTATACTGGGGCTGCAGGTAAATACTGGGTGGAGATAGATGAAGAAGTAGTGGAGAGTTTAGATCCTAGAGAATCCTAAAATGTGTAAGTCCACTCCAATAGCAGGCAGGGAGAGGGTTACTGCAGGAGACCCAAAGGGTATGCCTGGAAATTGGAGGGAATGCTAAGAGAGGGTGGGACCCTCCTACACTCAGAACAAGAAAACACTCTTCAATGCCTCGGCGAATGATAAGAGGCAGAGGGATGGACAGAATGCCCTAGGATATCCATGATATCACTAAGCCACCTATGGCAGGTGGAGACTACAAGTCCCAGCATGCCCTGTGCCCAAGTCACCTTGCCTGCTGGGAGGTGTAGTAGGGTAATAGAGAGCTGGAGGTGGCTTGGTGCCCAGCGGAGCTGGTGCCCAGTTGGGAGAAGAGGTGGAGCCACATTCTTTCTTTGTCCCTGCTAATGCTATCGACAGGGAGGGAAGGAAGTTGGGAGCGGGTGTTCCTAGTTTTCAGTGTAAACCAGGAAACTCTGGGGGGATGTGGATGGGAGGGAAGAGGAAAGAGGCTGGGGGCTGGGGAAGGAATTTCTGTAGCAAGTGGTGCAGAGATACTGAGTGGCCTATGTATTGGGGTGTGTGCGTGTCTATGAGAGAGATTAGTTAATGTCTCATTTTCTCAGGAGATGGGACTTTCTTACAGTTCTGGGGAACGATCTTCATAAAACCTTTTGAAAAACTATTCTTTCTCATTCTGAAGTCCCTACAGAGAGTCTGGCCAAGGAGGAGATCCTGTTGACGTTCTGGGTTATGCCCCTTTGCCTTTCTGTGCTCAGCCTCCCCTACCTTCTGAGGAGGTGGGGTGGGGGAGGGGGTGATCTTGAGATTCTGAAATGTTGGTCCAGAGTCAAGATCTTGGAATATCTTCCCGGAATGGAAAACAGTGCTGGTGCCAGATCCTCCAGGGGGAAGAGGGAGACTCGAAGAGCTGGCTCTCAGCTCCAGGATCATGGGGAATCTGGGACCACCTTCCTATTCCTGGACCCTAGACCTCAGGCCTGGGAAAAAAAGCAAGAATAGAAAAGTAATCCCTCCTCTCCATTCCAAGGCAGGAAAGTCAGAACCAGAAGAAATGTCCATACTGGGAAGAAAACGTCCTTGGCTTCTAGCCAGCTTCTTCCTCTTACCTACATGAATTTCTACATGGGGGGCCGGTGACCACTAGTGGGGCCAAACAGTATGAGGAGGTCAAGCAACAACCGGGATGGGGAACGAGCCACAGCTCTCCTTCTCTGAGGCTGGTTCTGAAATGGTTGGAGTCTGGAAAACGCACCCTCTTTTCTTTACCTTCAAGCCACTCTACTTGGCGGCCGCCTGACATTGGCTGTGCGCTCACACCCCTACCCCAACTCAACCCACAGACTCCCACCGCTTGCATTTTGGCCCGGCTCGGGCAGTGTGCGACTTCGGGCGCCAGGGGGCGCTCCGCCCACTTCCAAGGTTAAGCCGTGTCCCCTGAGGCCGCGACGGTTTAACACGATCCGAGGGGTGGGTAGAGGGCTCGAGGACATGGTTGCAGGGCTGCAGAGATATTTAGCCAAAGCTCAGTTATAATGCAGGCCCATCTCCGATCCAAAGCTCGGTTCTCTCCCGCGCTGTCTGTACCATTCAGTCAACACACACTTATCGTGCGCCCACGACGTGCGCAGCTCTGCCAGGCGCTGGGGACACAATGAATGGCAAACAAGTCAGGCGGATTTCACGGGTACCGCGCAGGCCCCCTCCCCTCCCCAGGATCGCCAGCACCCCGCCTTGGGGTCGCCTGGCGTCCCCCACGTCCCCGCCCGGCCCTCCTCCTCCTGTGCCCCCTCTCATGTCCGCTCTTGTCTCGCTTAGGACGAAGTGAAGCTGCCGGCCAAACTGAGCATCAGCAAGTCGCTGAAGGAGGCGGAGGCGCTGCCCGAGAAGGAGGGCGACGAGCTGGGCGAGGGCGAGCGGCCCGAGGAGGACGCGGCGGCGCTTGAGCTGTCGTCCGACGAGGCGGTGGAGGTGGAGGAGGTCATCGAGGAGTCGCGCGCCGAGCGCATCAAGCGCAGCGGCCTGCGGCGCGTGGACGACTTCAAGAAGGCCTTCTCCAAGGAGAAGATGGAGAAGACCCGCGTGCGCACGCGCGAGAACCTGGAGAAGACCCGCCTCAAGACCAAGGAGAACCTGGAGAAGACGCGGCACACCCTGGAGAAGCGCATGAACAAGCTGGGCACGCGCCTGGTCCCCGCCGAGCGGCGCGAGAAGCTCAAGACCTCGCGCGACAAGCTGCGCAAGTCCTTCACGCCCGACCACGTGGTCTACGCGCGCTCCAAGACGGCGGTGTACAAGGTGCCGCCCTTCACCTTCCACGTCAAGAAGATCCGCGAGGGCGAGGTGGAGGTGCTGAAGGCCACCGAGATGGTGGAGGTGGGCGCCGACGACGACGAGGGCGCAGAGCGCGGCGAGGCCTCCGACCTGCTGCGCGGGAGCAGCCCCGACGTGCACACGCTGCTGGAGATCACCGAGGAGTCGGACGCCGTGCTGGTGGACAAGAGCGACAGCGACTGAGCAGGACGCCCCTGCCTCTCCCCGTCCCCACCCTGTTCCTTTCCCTTTCTGAACTTTCTCTTTCGCATTCTCTCTCAGCCCCCAGCTGGCTGAGATGTTTCTAGATTTAAAACACCCGCCTTCAAGGAGCACTCCTCCGAGTCTTACAGCTGTTAAGCCCGGAGAGGGAGGCAGCCCCCACAGTGGAGAGCCCCAGTTTGGACGTAGTACGGGTGGAAATGGGAAGGGGAGTGATCCACGTCCCAGTTGTCCAAGTCGGGGGTCCTGAAGGAAATTGCCGTGATTCCACGGTCGGGCCCTCCTTTCGGGGCTTCCTTCCCCTCAGTTTCCCCCCCCTCACTCCCTGCTCACAGAGCTCTTCTCTTCCTCCTTTTCCTGACCTCTGGGGCTTCAAAGCCAAAATTACCTGAAGAGGAAAGAGTGAATCTTACTAGAAGGACATGAAAGCAGCTTTGGGGGGAAACTGAGGCAGTGGGGGCAGAGGGCAGAGTGAGCCCTCAGCCTGGATGAGGGTCCAGCGCAGGCTCTATCTGCAAAGGGTCCCAACAAGGAAGTCTGGAGCCGAGAGGAGCCCTGGGGGAGGATGGGGTGGGGCACACTTACTTGTTCATGCCTCTGCACACGTGGAGCACATGGCTGTGGCTTTGGGAGGGAGAATGGGCAAACAGGAGAAGGTGGAAATGGGTGAAGAGAGAAAGAAGTTTCATTAGCAGCATGAGAAACCCATCTTGCCGGGTTCTCAGAGGGCACCAGGACCATTTTCAGAATCAGGAGAGAGAATAGTGTGAGAATGTGATGCTCCCAAGAGGAAAGAGAGGTAAACCTAAACTGATCCCTCAACTGGGGTCTAGGTGGTGCCCCCCAGGGCAGCCTATTCCTTGGAGCCCAGAAAATTAGGGTCCCAGAAGGGGGCAGCAGTTGGCTGGGAACTAGGCGTGGGGGTTGCTCATGGCCAGCCCACCAAGCTGAGAGCTGGAGGGGAGGTGGGACAGCACCGGTTCTTCCAGGCTGTTTCTTCTCCAGATCCTCCCTAGAGCTAGTGTCACAGAGCTGCAGAACTTGCTGAGACATCCACGGTTCCTTGTCCTTAGGGGTGCCTTTCCTGAATCTTTGGGGGGTGAGGGGAGTGCTGCTTCCTGTCCAGAAACCTGACGTCTGTTGGCCACTGACCAGGTTCTCCTCAGGACACTTCAGTCCCCTGTTCCTCCCCATTAAAGGCAGTTTTGTCAGAAGCAAGGACAACCCCTCCCTCCAAGTCATAGCCTGAAGGGAGGGCTGGAGGGCTCCCTCCTTCTCCCCCCACCAATCTTCCTTGTTCAGCTTTTTAGAATTGCAGCTAATTGTTTTAGGGGGTGGGGGAGGGAGGCTGGGGACACAAACCTTTTATACAATACAAAGCTTTGCTTTTTTTTTTTTTTTTTCTTTCTTTTCCTTTTCTGGGTTCCCTTCTCTCCTCTGAATGGTTGGAGACATGTCAGTTGAGGGAGGATGGGGATTGTGGGACAAGGTCCCTTGGTGCTGATGGGCTGAAGGGGCCCGAGTGTGGGCAGATGCAGTTTTCTGCGGGCTCTAGGGAACCTCTCACGTTGCTGTGTCCTGGTGAGCAGCCCGACCAATAAACCTGCTTTTCTAAAAGGATCTGTGTTGGATTGTGTTCTCTGAAGGCAGTTACATAGCATGAGTTACAGAAGATAGGAGAGAGCCAGGGAGGGAAGGAGGGACAGAGAGAGAAAAAAACCTGTTGGTATAAATTTGCCTTACTTGTTTGGAATGGGGCGGGGAGAGAAGGAAATAAAACTAATAGCCAATTGATTGAGCCCTTACTCTTTGCCAGGAACTGTTCTAAGCACTTTGGTATGCAAATGCTTATTTAATCTCATAACAACCCCATAAGGCAGATTTTATCATTATCTTCCTATTTTAGATAGGAGGAAAGAGAGTGACTTGTCTAAGGTCACATGGCTGGTAAGCAGCGAGCTGGGATTCAAAGGCAGGCAGCTTGGCTCCACAGTGTTTACTGCTTACAGTCTGTAACCTTGAACCCTCTGGATCCACTCCCCTGCAGTCAGGGCTTTAGCCTTCCAGACACACCCAGTTACTCTAATCAGCCTGAACTTCCTTTCAGAATCCCAGGCCTGGAGGAAGCAGCCTAGGGCAGGGGAAAATCAGAGGCCCTATCTCAGAGGGTTGGATGTTGTAGAGAAAGGGTACCAGCGTATGGTACGTGCTAGCTGTATAGCTGTATCCATACAGTGTATTTCATTCTCCCTGCAACACTGTGATAGGCACTGCTATGGTTTGAATGTGGCCCAAATCTCATGTGTTGGAAACTTCTCCAATTCTTATGTTGATGGTATTTGGAGGTAAAGCCTTTCAGAGGTAATTTGAATTGACTGGCAGCTTTATAAGAAGAGGAAGAGAGACCTGAGCCGCCACCTCTTGCTCTCTTGCCGTGTGACATTTTCCTCCATGTTATGATGCAGCCGAAGGCCCTCCCAGGTGCTGGCACTAGGCTTTTGGACTTCCTAGCCTCCAGAACTGTAAGAAATAAACTTTTTAAAAAATAAATTATCCAGTCTATGGTATTCTGTTATAACAACAGAAAAGAGACCAAAACAGGTGCCTATTTTACTGTCTGTACAGACTTTCTTCCCCACGAGCAGCCTGGCCCGCCTGCCCATAGGTTATGGATTTCCTAGAGCAATGAACTTGCATCATCATGTCGGTTCTGCTTGCATCAGAATCATCTGACAAAGGGTGTCCCTAATAAAAGTAATGCCATTTCTAGGGCTCCACCCCAGCCTCCTGCCTTCCTAAACCAACCTCTTCCCCGCCTCTACTGTAGTCATATTAATCATCCTCTTCTCAGAACTCTCATAGAACTTTATGTGAGTAAACACTTGTCAGGCTGGGTGCGGTGGCTCATATCTGTAATCCTAACAATTTGGGAGGCCGAGGTGGGAGGATTGCTTGAGGCCAGGAGTTTGAGGTTGCAGTGAGCTCTGATGATGCCACTGCACTCTAGCCCGGGCAACAGCCCTGTCTCAAAAGCAAAACAAACAAACAAAAACCCCCACAACCTGTTCAATGAATGAATGAATGAATGAATTACAGGACTCTTTCCATTACAAGTGTCAAAAACACCTCAAACTGGCTTCTGTAAAAAGAAAAACAAAACACCAAAGCTGAAAGCAAACCCAGAGGGAATTGATGTAATTGAAAAAGTCCCCAGGAATAGGTCCCGGGTGTCTGATGTAATTAACACCAGGTCTGATATAATATCATTAGGAATCTCTCTATTCTTACCTTCTCTTTTCCACTGTGTCTGTTTCACTAATAATAGGATTCTTCCCATATGGTGGCAAAGATGACCCAAAACAGCTACAGGCTTATGGCCTAACAGGTGAGCAACCCCACTGAAGAGAGTTTCTTTCCAGATCCTTCCAGCCAGAATCTCAGATATGATACCCATTGGTCCTGATAAGTCATATATCCAAATCACTATGTCTCTGACCAAATGTAGACCACGTGATCACTTGTAGAACTCACCTAAAATGTGGAATTAAGAGTTGTATTAGTTAGGGTTCTTCAGAGAGACAGAACCAATAGGAGCATGGATGGATAGATACATAAATACATAGACACATAAGTGAGAAGGGTTTTTTAGGGGCATTGGCTCATTTGATTATGGAGGCTGAGAAGTCCCAGGACAAACCATCTCCAAGCTGCAGACCCTGGGATGCCAGTAGCATGGCTCAGTCAAAGTCTGAAGGCCTCAGAAATAGGGAAGCCAATGGTACAACTCTCAGTCCAAGGCCAAAGGCCTGAGAACCTGGGAGGCCACTGGTGTTAAGTGCTGAAGTCCAAAAGCCAGAGAGCCTGGAGTTCTGATGTCCAAGGCAGAAGAGGTGTGTATCTCAGTCCTGGAGAAAGAGACCAAGTTACCCTTTTCCCTGTTTTTGTTCTATCTCGGTCCAGCTGATTGCATGGTGCCCGCCCACATTGAGAACAGGTTAGTCCACTCAGACTTACATGCTAATCTCCTCTGGAAACACTCTCACTCTAGGTATTCCTTATTCCAGTAAAGTTCACACCTAAAAATTTACCATCACAAGAGTGAAGGAGGGCTCTTTTCCCAAAGGAAAATTGGGTTGAAGTTATCAACAGAAAAACGAAGAGAAAGAAGGCAGACAAAACAACAGATGTCTTTTCCAAATGAACAGTTTGTGATTCTGTGCTGAGAGACTAAAAAGACAGCAAGATCCAGTCTTTGATTTTAAAGGGTTTGTAATTAGTGGGAGAGGCAGACATTCAAAATAGCTCAAAGAGGTGCCAGGGCACTCTAGCTGGGGCGACAGAGTAAGACCCTGTCCCCCCAAAATAAAAAACCAAAATAGCTCAAAGAGATGACTTCTGTAAGAGGTAAAGCACAGTGCAATGGCCATACGCTGGAAAGGGGTTAATCCTGCTTGGGGAATATGGGAAAACTTAAAGGAGGAAGGGGGCCTTTAAGTTGTGATTCTAAACATGTGTAGGACTGCTGGTGGGCAGAGACAGCATTTTACTTGATTTTTGTGTCACCAGAGCCTAAAAGTGTCTGAAACACGATTGTATCGGTTAATGTTATTTCGTTGAAAGTATAAGAAAAGGACATCGGCCAGCTTACAGGGAAAAATGAAATTATGTTGGAAGGCTGCCAAGATATCCTATGGACTCCAAGGGATCCCTGAGCACAGGCTAGGAAGAGTAGGAATCAGGGAATCTCCAGGGACTTCTGCAGAGGGAGTTGATGGACTGCCCTCTCTAAAGTGCTGACATTAATGGAACTCAACTCTAAGGACTCTCAGGCTTAGTGCCTTTCAGTTTCAAATTCTAAATTCCTGGCAGAGAGAATCTGATCAAACCAGTTAATACTAGTGTTCACCCTGAGTTTAATAATTGATGGCCAGGAGGACAGAATCATATAATACAGATGTGGCTGAAGGGACCCATTGCAGCGTATGATTGGGGGTGGGGCCGGGGGTGGGGAGTAATTCCCAGGAAGGGAGGACTTGTTGTGAGTCTGGCAGGTCCTCAATACAAGTTAATGAAATGACAGCAGTGACAAGGGCCAGGGAGGTTCTCCAGGCCAAGCGAACAGTATGCAGAAAGGCATAGGGCCAGGAGACCTGAGGTGTAATTGCGGATCAGTTAATAGAATTGTGGTGTGTTAGAACTAAAAGGGGCTTTGTCTTACAGATGAGAAAACAAAAGGTGCCATTTTATAGAAGTTGCTCTGACCTAGGAAGAGAAAGTAATTTCTGCACCTAATGAGACTCAGGATAAAGAGTTATGAAAAGAAAGGTGGTTTTTGAAGTGCTAGGAGTAGATGAGCTTGCCAAGGGAGGGAGCTAGGGAGGGAAGAGGGTGGAATTTAGAATCAAAGGCAGGAGTGCCTTCCTTTGGGGGATATTGGAGGGAAGCCAGGACCAGCAAACAAGACTCTAGGACGTTCAGGGAGAACATCCTGCCCAGCACAGGGCACGCTCATAAACACTGTCCCAGGTGATTCCGATGTGTATTTCATGCCCACCCCCATCAGAAAGGCCCCCGCCCTCCAGGGCTTTGTCTCTGCTGGGTAACTGAGACTCCAGCCCCTGTCCACAACTGCTTTGTCAAGAATGGGTATTTGGTCCTGTCTGAACCAATGAACGCTTCTCTGCCTGGAATTTAGAATTTTAAGCCGACAGACAGAGAGACTGAACATTGTCAGAGCAGCGTCAAGTCAAGTCATGACAAGGGAAGGGCAGAACTTTATTGGGACATTTCACAAACTCCCTCTGCTGAGGTTCCTGGAACTACTGTCCCCAAGGTATGGTTGTTCAACTTTACTGGAACTTGGGAAAGGTCTCAGATCTTCCAATGGGCTCCTCCTCCCTCCCTTGTGTATATATATATATATATATATATATAAAATAATAACTAAGACATATCAAGGAGTTGCAATGTGCCGGATGCTATATTGAATGCTTTGCAGGTTATCTCATTAAATCTTCCCATCCACCTATGAGGTAGTTGCTTTCATATTCCCTATTTCATAGAGGAGGAAACTGAGGCTCAGAGAGGTTAAGCAACTGGCCCAGGGTCACACTGCTGTTAGTAGGGCAGCTGAGCAGTGGACCATACCAGGACCTGGCTCTTATCTGCCATGCTGCACAGTCAACTTGAGAGTATCTTCAAATCTAACACTTAATGCAAACTCACCAAGGTCAGAATTATGTTCTCTATTTGCAGATGAGGGTGCCAAAGCTCAGAGAGGTTAAGGAACTTGCCCAGGGTTGCACAGCTTATTCTATATCAGAGCCAGGATGTCTCACTTCAGCCCCTATCAGCTTTCAGGTTAATGCAATTGCTTCTGTCGACTGCTGTGATGGTCAAGGGAGAAAAGACTGTCTAGGAAGGAAGAGGGGATGATGAAAACAGCAGTAGATTCTACAGTGAAGATAAGTTAAATGACTGAGAAGAAGACATCAACTTTGATGAGGAGGAGGTCTGTGGTGGCCTTCAAGAGCACTGCCCTGTGGACAGGAGGGGGCAGAAGCCACCTTGGTGGAGCAAGTGAGGAGGAAGACATGGGGGCAATGATGGGAAGCAGGGGGTTAACATAGGAGAGAGAAGGAAGTCTCTTTAGAGACAGAGGGAAGGGAACAAGTGGAGAAGGTCAGGAGGGAGGAGACAAATGACAGAGCTCAGGAGGGGAGGGGTGGGACCAAGAGTACTTCCACGCATTCACTATGTCTTGAGCATCTATTATGCGCTCTGCACCGTGCCAGGCAATGAGGAAACAAGGAAGCACAAAACAAACAAGGTACATTTTCCTGGAACTAACAGTATAATGAGGGAGAGAGATAAGAAAGGCTGTAAACAGATAAATAAAATGAGAATTGTGATAAGAGTTCCACAGGAAATGGGATATGTATGTTATAGAAATAGAGATTAACAGGTTGAGAGCAACCTTAGGTGGGGGTGGTTAGACAAGGCCTCTCTGAGTGAGATGGGCAGGGTGAGAAGGAAACAGCCACCCCAAAGCTGGGAAGGAAAAGGAACAACATATGCAAAGGCCCTGAGCTGGGAGATGGACTGGATGGGATTTAGTGGGCAGCAGGGAGTGGGGGGCTGGGGGGGGGTAGGCAGAGCCTGGAAGCAGGTGAGATAAAGGAGAATTCCTTTATCCTGAGCCCCATGGGAAGCCACTGAAGGAACAGAAAGACCGGCTATCAATGTTTTTAAGTGGTAGAGGAAAAATACTCAGCCTTGAAAATATTGAGTGGAGAGGACTGTTCTTCAGACAGAAGAAAAGAGAGATGCATGAAGATGCCTGAGAAGTGTTTTTGCAGAGAGAAGATCTGAGGAGTTCATGTTTCACGGACCTGCTTTTCTCTGTGATGTTAGCGAGCTGGGGTTGGGCAGCCCTGTGTGAGCCTTTCTGTTGCTAAGGCCCATGACGGTCCCATCACCCGCACAAGTTGCCCCTTGCCCCCTTTGGTCACCGTGGTGACTTGCCACCCACTTACCATCCCCAAGGTTCTTCTCTTCCTTGCCATGCCTTCCTTTTTGATTTAGGGTTTTACTGATAATTCTATTAGGGAAGAGGGAGTAAAGAAAAAGTTTCTAGAACTTTATAAGTTCTGGTCAATTTCTGTTCCTGATCTAGCCTATAATTCCTGAGTCTCTCTGAGATGATAAATGGAAAACTGTCCTGGTTTCCTATTGCTGTGTAACCAACCCCAAACTTATGTGGCATAAAACAATGGCAATTGTATTTTGCTCATGAATTTTTAATCTGGGTAGGGTTCAGCAAAAATGGCTCATCTCTGCTCTACTTGGCTTCCTTTAGGATGGCTTGAAAGCTGGAGGCTGGAATCATTAGAGGCTGGCTCACAGCTGATGTTTGCTGTCACCTGGGTCTCAGCTGGACTGTTGGCCAGAACACCCTCACATAGCCTCTGCAGATAGCTTGGACTTCCTCACAATATGGTGGCTGGGTTGCGAGGGAGAATGTCCATAAGAAAGAGTAAGGGCCGGGCGCAGTGGCTCCTCCTAGCACTCTGGGAGGCCAAGGTGGGTGGATCGTTTGAGCTCAGGAGTTCGAAACCAGCCTGAGCAAGAGCAAGACCCTGTCTCTACTAAAAAATAAAAAGAAATTAGCTGGAAAACTAAAAATATATAGAAAAAATTAGCCTGGCATGGTGGCGCATGCCTGTAGTCCCAGCTACTCGGGAGGCTGAGGCAGGAGGATTGCTTGAGCCCAGGAGTTTGAGGTTGCTGTGAGCTAGGCTGATGCCATGGCCCTCAAGACAGGGTGACAGAGCGGGACTCTGCCTCAAAAAAATAAATAAATAAATAAATAAATAAATAAAAGAGTCAGGTGGAAGCTGTATGGTCTTTTACAACCTAACCTTGAAAGTCATGCAACACCACTTCTACTGTGTTCTATTTGTTACAAGTAAGTCACTTAGGGAGTGGAATGAGACTACTTTTAGATGGGAGAAGTGTCAAAGAATTTGTGGACATATGAGCTCTGCCTTTATTCACTTGATGGGAAGAAGGGTGGTGACCTCACCTTTTTCTCTCCTTTAGGTGTTTCTTTGGGGATAGAAGAGGAAAGTTAGACCTGGGGAAATACTCAAGGAAGAACAGCTATTCAGGCTCTCGAGTTAGACTGTACTTGCATTTGAATACTAGCTCTGCCACTTACTAGCTTTACATTTTTGAGTAAGTCACTTAACCTTGGGTAAGTCTCATTTTCTTCACCTGTAAAAATCAGTGTCCTCCTCATGCAGTTATTGTAAGGATTAAATGAGTTCACAGATGCGTTACATAACTTACTAAATACTCATAGCGTGGCTAGTGCATAGTAAAAACTCCATAAATTTTTGCTATTGCTGGTATGTTGATACAATGCATATTTATTAATATTTAATTAACTCAATTTTAGGTGACCCCTGGGCTAGATGCTAGATGCTGAGTTTATGAAAACAAGCATTAAAGGGTTTGAGCTTCCAGGAACCTAAAACTTAGGGGAAGATGTTTTCTAGCATGTGGCCAGAGAGGGTCCAGGCCTTGGAGTCAGCCACACCTGATTCTCATTCTGAGTTTGCCCCTAGTTTCTAGGCGTGAGACCAGTTTTAGACCAGTCTTTCACTTTCTAAGCCTTAGCTTCCTCAGTTTTAAAATAGGAATTGTGTTATTACCCACCTCATTTCGTTCCGGTGAGGATCAAATGAGGTTACCTATGTAAAATGCTTAGTATAGTTCCTGGAACATAGTAATTACCTAACAAATGTTAATTATTATTTATCTGGAAGTAGGCCAATAAATGGATACGTTACAGTTCAAGGTAGAGAATGCTATTCTAGATGGGGAAAGAACCTGCCGAGGGTCTAGCAGAAGAGATTAATTTTGCCAAGAAGAATCTAAAGCCCAGAGGAGGCGATGTTGAAACCAGGCTTTGCAGAATGAGTAAGAGTTTTCAGGTGGGGTATGAAGAAAGGGCGATTCCAGGTGGAAGGAAGAATATCCACAGAGGCAGGAAGTTACAGAAGGTGCAGGTATGTTTGGACGAAGGGGATAAATTTAATGTGGGAGCTTTGGGTGTATGGGATGAAGCTGGAAAAGGAGGTTCAGGTCAGACTTTGTAGGATTTTGAGATTCAAATCAAGAATGAGAAAGAAGGAACAGCGAATGAGCTCCTACCACATGCCCGGCACTATGTTAGATGGCCAGTATTTTTTATTGAACTTGGATTTTATCCTGTAGGTAATTGAGAAGAGTAGAGATTTTTAAGCAGACTGTGACATGATTGAATATTTATTTAAGTTTTACGATGATGTCCCTGGCAGCCAGGGGAAGGATTGGATGGAGTAAGAAGTGGCCAAAGCATTGGCCCAAGTGAAACTGCCGAGTTTAGCCAAGAGGGATTTGGTAGAGGTGTGGAGAAAGGCCAGTGACTGGGCTGAAGAGTTTTTGTATGTCAAACAGGCTCCAGGGTAGATTTTATGTGTGAATGGTGGGGAAGGCAATGAGGGAAACAAAGGAGCTCCTGAGAAGTCAGGGGAGGATGGGGTTTGAGTGGCTAGAACAAAGCTATGGGATGTGGTGTCCAAAAACCTGGCTCTGAACCCACCTGGTGTGCTTCTATGTCTGTGATCTTGAGAATATCATATTATTTTAGCTTTAGTTTTCTGTAAGTGGATAAAACGGCTTCTCCTATCTGCTACACATGATTGTCGTGAGAAAAAAAAGAGGCAAGCCTGGGCAACATAGCAAGACCCCATCTCATAAATAAATAAACAAATAAACAAATAAAATAATTAGCCTGGCGGGGTGGCATGTATCTGTAGTCCCAGCTACTTGTGAGGCTAAGGTGGGAGGATTGCTTGAGCCCAGGAGTTTGAGGTTGCAGTGATCTGTGATCATGTCATTGCACTTTAGCACTTCAGCCTGGGTGACAGAGTGAGACCCTATCTCAAAAAAAAAAAAAAAAGGAAAGGAGTTTGTAAGTGCTTTGTAGGTAGTAAATCACTAAACAAATATTAGACCCCATGTTATCAGGGAGGCAGTTAGCTGCATGGGATAGAACAGCTAACAGAGAGTTTAGGTAAGGTAGGGGATATCTGTCCTGGGGTGAAGATCAAGATAAACGGAGTGATCAATACACACACACACTACAGATAAATACAGCAATTTCCACACTGGGCTGTGTCTACAAGAGGGCAATGAGAGACTCTCAATCCCACCACCAGTGACCCTACCAGTTGCCCCATAGATGCCCTCACCTCTCACTTGGATATAAGGTGGTACAAGGGGTCTGAATCTGGAGTCTTTATACAGGCTTCAGGTATCTGGGAACCATGTGAATTTTTGAGTAAAAGCTTATGCTGTATATTTTTTCTGGGGCTAGAATCCATGGTCTTCATCAGACTCTCAGAGGGATCTGTGACCCCCCCCCACCCCCCAAGGTTAAGAGTCATTGATTTTTCTCACCAGAAATTAATAAGAACAGCTGTCCTTGGGGAGAAGGACTGATGGGAAAGGAGAGGAAGATTTTCATTTTTAATTTTTGACCTTTCTGGACTATTTGAAATTTTTTTTCTTTTTTAAAAAGTATTTTATTGCAAATCAGGAAGACATAGTCTCCGGTGTAAAATCAACATGTATTATCTGAACTGTTTAAAATTTCTAACCATGAACATGTATTAGTTTCACTGAAAAAAAATTGTCATTAGGGGTTATCTGGTTGGTGAGATAATGGGGCCTTTGTTGGATTTTGTCATTATACCACTTTGTATTAAACACAAACGCAGTATTAACAACTGGTATTTTTAAAAACCCTGATAGTATCAGCACACACATAAAAACCACTCCATTATGCAAAGTTCATCCTCTCTTATGTAAGGTAAAATGTCTACATTTCCTAGGAGCCACTGGTTTCAATTCAGTAATACTTGCCTATCAAGTAGACAAGGTGGAAAAGAAAAAGAGACAAATGAAATTGTGTCTGAGTTGAATTGTTGTTTCAACTCAGACACATAAAAATGTCACGTACTGGCCGGGAACTCTGGCTCACGCGTGTAATCCTAGCACTCTGGGAGGCCGAGGCAGGAGGATCGCTTGAGCTCAGGAGTTAGAGATCAGCCTGAACAAGAGCGAGATCCCGTCTCTACTAAAAATAGAAAAATTAGCCAGTTGTGTAGTCCCAGCTACTTGGGAGGCTGAGACAGGAGTAGTCCGTGAGCCCAGGAATTTGAGCTTGCAGGGAGCTAAAAAAAAAAAAAAAAAAAAGTCACGTACTATTAAATATATGTACGTGTCAGTCTTCATATATACTGTCTTCTGCATTCTCGTGTATTGGCCAATAGGCTAGCCGTTGGCATTTGATGTTTGAAGCGATGGAACGAAGGACGAGGTGAAATTCACTACCGTCTCCCCACGCACTCTAGTAATTACTCTATTTCCACGTCATGTTTCCGGGTGTGTGTGTCCCTACTCACGCAGAAACTGAAGTTCAAAGCAGGCGGAGTCACCCAGGTTCTTTTTGTTGTCCCCAGAAACCCAGTTCAGGAGTTAGGCCCCCTGAGGACCTGGCGATACCTGGGGACAGTTCTAACTGGCTGATTCCCACGTGGTAAGAGGCTCGCAACCTCGCCCCCACGTGGTGCCAAGGGCCGGGAAAAGGGAAAGCGAGCAGGAGGGAGCTGTACCAGGGGCATTTAAAGTGTCTTGACGTCACGCACTGCCAGGAACTCAGCTGGGTTTTCAGCAGGACATTCCAGTCATCTTCCCTCCCTCCCCCCGGGCTTCTGTGCCCAAGGCCTCGGCTGCTGCGGAGGGAGGAGCACTAGTCCTCGGAACAGCCAGCACGGGGGCGTACCCGGTCCTCTCTTGGCTCCGCCCCTTCTCTATCGGCTCTCCTCATTGGTCAGTGGGTGGGGCCTCAACTGTCCAGCTCCCGTACTGGGGCTTCTGGGTGGCCAAGCAAGCTGGCCGTCTCATGAATTATGCATAAGCGCTGTGTCTCGGCCAGGCCGGGCCTGGGCGGGGATTGGCTGAAGGGACTGTAATTCAGCGGTTTCCGGAGCTGCGGCGGCGTAGACGGGGAGGGGAACCTGGGGTTCCGACGTCTCAGCGGAGGGAACAAGCCCCAACCGGATCCTTGACGAGCAGCCCCGCTCGGCGCGGTCTCTTCTCGTCGGCCAGAAGAGGCCCCGCGGCCTGAGGGAGCCCCGCCGCCCGCACCCGGCGCAAGCGCAGCCCCGGCCTGTCGGCCTCAGCCGGAGAAACAGGTGAAGGGGGTGAAGGGTGGGGCCGCCTGTCTCGACGGCCCCCAGGCCTGGGGACCCCGGGGGGCGCCGCAGGGACCGGAGCGTCTGGTCGTTGCGGGGCGTTGTGAATGGACACTTCAGTGGGGCGGGGGATAGGAGGAGACACAGGGCGTCGCCTTGAAGGGACAACTAACTCCCCGGGATGACAGGAGCGGGCCTCGAAAGGGACACGGGCGCTAGAAGGAAGTTTGGTTCTTTGGAGAATGAGTGAGAATGAACTCGAGGGGAGGACTGCAGGGCGAGGGCACGTTAGGCGGGGGGGTGCAGGAGTGAGGCACAGCCCCCCGACTTCCTGCTCCCTGGGGCTCTGGGGACGTTCCGGCCACAGGAGCGACTGTCACGCCGGCGGAGATCACGGGGGCGGGGGAGGGTTGGAAGGAGCCTTCTCCCCGCCCCGCCGGCGGGGCCCGGCGGCTCCTGGCTGAGCTACTTCCTCCGCCTTGCCCAGTTGCCGCTCCTTCGGGAGCCAGCCTTAGCCCCTTTGGAGGTAGGAATAGGTAGGTGTCTTCCTCCCTGCACCCTCACGGACTGGCTGGCTGTGGGCAGGATTATTGCATAAGAATCAAGTTTCCTGTAGGGAAATTGACAGACTTGTACTCTTTCTAAATTCCTTCCCATCTTTTTCTAGGTTAAGCCATGTTGCCCCTCACCCCCCGCCCTTGTAAAAGAAAAAAAATTAAGAAAAGACAAAATAAGAAAATAAAACCCCCGTCAACTCGTCAAGCCAGCTCTTGAGAGAAATAAACCTCTTGACATTGTTCTTTTATAAACACCTGGTAAACTCGGCCAGAAGATAAATAATTGAGCCATTGCGTTTACTGGATTGTGGTGTTGCTTAATTGCATAGAACAGAATGAACCAATCGAGAGTGGGAGTTTTCTGTCTCAGAGCCAAGATCTTGGGTAAATGCAGAGGAGAGGGAAACAAAGACAGGCTGGCCTTGGCAAAGCCATGTGTGCAAAGTTTACCTGTGTTCCTGGGAGGTGTGGTTGCACTTAAGTTAACGAAATTCAAACTGTCACCCAAGTTGCTTTTTCCATGTTTAGTACACATCACTCTTGTGTTATATCAAGTGAGTGTATATGTGATGAGAAAGTCAGTGGTTGGTCATTTTTTCTTGTGAAAAAAAATATAGTGTGCACCTGCTGGTTTTTATTTTGTGAGCAACTAAGGGTTTATTCTGTGTATGGGTTGTAAATTTTTGGCTGGCTGTGCTGATAAAGTATTGGTTTGAATAAATCAAAGCAGTAAATCATCTTGGTCTTTTATATGTGGATTTAGACTGTGTTATGACCTGATTCAGCTAATTTTCTATTTTCTATTCAGTATGTCTGTGTTCCCTGAGTCAACATACTTATTTCCTTATCACATGTACTGAACTGGAGCACTAGCAGAAGTTTTGTTGAGGCATTTGCACGGTGGGATTGGGGGAAAGAAGTCTGGAATAAAAAAAAAAAATTGTTGTAGATGTTGGAACATTGATCTTAGTCTCTATATTAACATACCACCACAAAGAACTGTTAGCAAATTCATGAATCTTTTGTTTATACGTAGCTTATGTGAGAAGAATAACCATTTAGAAAGACCCACAGTTATGATAACTTGACCCACAAGGGGTTTGTGAGGTAGGTAGTTCACATAACATTAATCCCATTTTGTAAATAAGGAAATTGAGGCCAAAGGAACAAGACACTTGCTCAAGGCAGCAGAATGCCATAGTGGTGGAACTTGTGCCTTCTGTATATTTTGTGTTTTTTAAACTACTGATACTTAAATTGTTGGGTCTTGATTTAGAGTCAGTGTAGTTCCAGCTGGGAAAAGTGTCAGTGAAATTCTAACATCTATCTGGACAGTCAAATACCACCAATAGGCGGAAAGACTCCAAGAGAGAGAAATATTCAATACACAGATGAAAAAAAGAAATACAAATAGGGCTTGCTTAGGTTGTTTTTCTATCTAACTGATATGTCTAACTTGGGAAGTAATTAACTGTTTTTAAGTCAGCATAATTTACCATCAGAATTTAGCTATTTGCTAATGGAAAGAGATATTTATTTAGGCAAGTTTTAGGTGAAGGGCAGTTGTGACCTAAATGTCATTTAAACCAGCGTGCCAGGATTAGAAGGTGGCACACACCTGTAGTTCTAGCTACTCCGGAGGCTGAGATGGGAGGATTGCTTGAGCCCAGGAATTTGAGATAGCAGTCAGCTATGATCCCTCCGCTGTACTCCAGCCTGGGTAGCAGAGCAAGTTCCTGTCTCTAAAAATAAACAAACAAACCAGAGTGCCTTGTGGCTTGATTAGTGGTCATTTGTGTCTCCAGAAAGTTGCTTTCTCCTCCCTGCCTCTGTGTGTCTTGAAATTCAGATGTGAGATGGGCAGAGGTGGTCATCTTCATTCCAGACATCTGAGTTGAGCACTTTCTTAGCTTATGATTTTCTCAGAGGTGGTATGCAAATCAGCAAATATTTACTTTTTGTACCTTTGTGAAAGTTGCCGTGAAGAGTAAGATTTACCTTGTTCACAGAAATTTTAGTCTACTGGGGTGACTTGATAAATGCTTTAACCATCCAATGCAACATGTTGTCGTCAAAGAGATGGTGAGGCATTACACATGTGCTGTGCAACAAAGTAGCTACTGTGTATAAAAAAATATAGTACAGATATAGAACTTTTCTGTTATCTGTCGTGTAATGTTTCATTGGGCAGTACTACACTGAACACTACAGGTCTTCAGAGGAAGGAGAGGTTATGAGGCTTGGAGTTGTCTAGGAAGTTTTCTTGCCAAAGGAGGGATTTGAACTGGGTCTCAAATAATGAGTGGAATTTGATAGGTGTAAAGAATTTGGGGTGAGGAAGTATGGGGATATAACATGGGGACGGTAAGTGGTAGAGAAGTGCCTACTTATAAAAGGCATTGAATGCAAGACCAAGAAATTTCAGTTCTGTTCTTTTGTAGGGGAAGCTTTTAAAGCTTTTGAGGCCAGGTGCTGGTGTTTAATTATGGCGTGACTACTATATGTCAGGCACATGCCTGGTGTTGGTTAACTTGTACAAAATAAATTCGTGCACATGCCCTGTGCCCTAGGGGAGTTATTACTTGAGTCTGACCTTACAGACTGGGCCAGCACGCACAGGGAGGTGTCCCGACTTACTTGATTTGGTACTCTGGGTGGCAAAAAACCATAGCGTGCTTAAGTGCAGAAGTGCTTTTTGAGGAGTTATGATCAGCTACAAATCATATTTTAAAATTTTACCATAACTTTTGGGTCATTTATAAAAACCATGAAAAGAGCACTTGAGGGACATCCCTGAAGAACTCCTGGTGTTCTGGAGCAGCGTCAGTGAGATCCAGCAGGATGACATCGCTGGGCTAGCTCAGTCTTTCTTGGTTATGGTGAAAAGAATCAATATCTTGGTTACACAGGTTGCTAGGCACCTTGGCTTACTGTGGTGCACTTTAGTTATGATGGCCACGTGGTACTTTGGTGGAAAATTGAGATGTCTCCAATTTGTAAAAGGAATAGCATATGGAAGAATGAATTTCTATTATGGCCCTTATTTGTCATGTTAGGATTATCACAACTGTTAATTCAGATCAGCAAACATATTGAGAGTCAATTACTGTGCCAGGTGAGATCCAAGGATAATCAAACATGGTCCCTGTTTTCATGGAACTGGAGATGTCATGGGGACCATGGTATGTGCTCCACCAGTATGGCTTTAGGGCAGAGGAGACGACAGGTTAGCGATTCAAGACTCAGGTTCCAGAGTCAGACATCTGGGACGGAATCCTGGATATTCCACTTCCTAGTCAGAATCTGAGCTCATTTTCTTATCTGTAAAAGGAAAGAATGATAACAGTACTTATCTTGTATGTATTGTTGAAGATTCAATAAGATAATGTAGATAAAATGCTTAGCATATTGCCTGGCACATAATAAGAGCTCTGTAAATCTAAGTTCTTATTAAATGTCAAAAAAAAAAAAAAAGAGAGAGAGAGAAATTCTCTACAGGAGTGAGAGAATGGCTTTATCACAGACAGGCTTTATCCAGTGGGAACACCTGAATAGTGTTTTGTAGGATGAATAGGAATTCTCTCAACAAAGTTGAGTGGTAAACAGTTGCATTCATGGCTGAAGGAACATGAATGTGCAGAGGCTTTAAACAGCGTAGTGTGTTCAGGGAGCTATAAGTGGAAGTTCTTAATTTAGGCTAACTAAACTGAGAGGAAAGGAGGCCACAGAACCACAGCTCTTTTCCCTCCTCTTCTGTTAATAATTGGGTTTAAAATGTCATTAAAATAAGTTTTTTGGGAGGTGGGGCATAACTACATGATGAGTGCAATGCGCACTGTCTGGGGAATTGACATGCTTGGAGTTCTGACTCGGGGGGATGGGCGGGACATGGGCAATATATATAACCTGAACTTTTGTACCCCCATAATAAGCTGAAATAAAAAAAAATAAGTTTTTTGTCCTTTTTACAAAATAATACATGCTATTATAAAAAATTTAAATGTGTAGAAATATACAAGATGTGTATTTTATATATATCCTGTTAATAGTTTGCTGTATTTCTCTAGATTTTTTGCAGCTTTTTCTGTTTACCAATTTATCTTGGATATATTTATTGCAAATTCCTTTTAACAGCCTAACAAAGGAATAATAAGGAAGGCAAATCTGCCCCCAGAAGAAAACAATGTTTGGATTATCTGGCTTTCCTTCCTGCTACCTCCATCCATAAGAATAAATGACTTTGCTATCACTGAACTTTTACCTGACCTTTGACTTTTTAACTGCCTCAGCCAAAGAACTTACATTTTGAGCTTTCCTTAGGTAACTATGATTGTAGTGTTGAAACACTTGGTCGGTATGTTTGAGGGTTTCATGGTCCAAAGTTGCTATAGGAGTTTAAAGAATGGGCTATGAGGTCAGACTTCTTGGGCTTTAATCCCAGATCTGCCACCTCTTAGATTTTGGGTCTATTGTTGGCTCGCTCTCTCTCTTTTTTTTTTTTTTTGAGACAGGTCTCGCTTTGTTGCCCCGGCTAGAGTGCAGGGGTGCAATCATAGCTGACTGTAGCCTCAAACTCCCAGGTTCAAGCGATCCTCCTGCCTCAGCTTCCTGAGTAGCTGGGGCTATAGGCTCACACCACCACACCTGGCTAATTTTTCTATTTTTTATAGAGGTGGGGTCTGGCTATATTGCTCAGGCTGGTTTTGAACTCGTGGGCTTAAGCGATCCTCCTGCCTTGGCATCCCAAAGTGCTAGGATTATAGACATGAGCCACCGCGCCTGGCTGAGTTTCAGTTTCTCTATTCACAAAATGTGGATACCAGGTCCGCTTGTGGAGTAGTTTTGAGGCTTAAACAAGATAATGCATATAAAGTACTTTGCATAATGCCTGGCAGATAGCTAACATTTGAGTGCTAATAATTACTATTATTAAAAATTGCAATATCTGTCTAAACTACAGAGTTGGGCAAGTTATGATTCATGGTAGCCATTAGTGACCCAAAGGAAAGAAAGAGTAATTGGGGAGAGTCTAACCTAATGGGAAACAACTAAATGAATAGGGACTGGGGATTTACATTGTGGTAGAGTGGATGGGAGGCCATCATGTAAAAGCAATAGATAGGCACGGCAAACTGTAAAGTCCCGTTACCAAATGCCCTTGTGGTTGGTCTCTTTGTATTTTCCAAATTTATGATTACCTCTCATTTATTTTAAGTAATATTCAACACATTAAAAATGGATTACCATTCAGAAATTTGCCCTTGGAGTTTTTTATGACATGAAAGGTGCAGATGGTATTGAAGATTTGAAGGGTAGAGGGGTGATTAGAGTTGGAAAAAGCCAATGGGAGGAACCCTATTTAGAGTCAGGTAAGGCGGGTGGAGTGGGGAGGCATCCCAAGAGACCTACCTGGATGGTCTCTACGAAGCTGGTCGCTGATGTGCTGCACACTACTCAGCTGAATTGGATGTCCCTTCACATCTGTGTGTGTACATGTGTATAAGTGTATGATTGTGTGTAATTGTGCATGTATGTGAGTTAATTGGAGCAGTAAAGCTTTATTTTTCATCCTGTAATTTTCCTTTGCAAACTAATCTCTATTCAGAATAGCCTTGCAGTTAAAGAAGAACCACTCAGCTTCTCCATAAAATAGGTTTCCTCATCCCAACTCTCCAGTTTTGGACTGGAGAAGGCAGGGAAGAATGGAAACCCAGTTGTTTCTTGGCCGAATGTGGGGCAGGAGGAAGCCAGCAGAGCTTGAAAGAGAAAGTAAACCTTCTGGTAAATAAATGGCTTCCCTGTTGTGGAGGAGTGCAAATTATTAGGGGGATGTTTGGGTAGTTTTTGTAAAAAGCCATTTCTGAAAACTGATTTGGATTAGCGAAGGTAAGCCCAATTTAGGAAAACCCTGCCCAGTCTGGTGTCAACCACCTGTTTTCCCCACTTTGTTGATTGATTTGATTAGTTTGTGGTGTCCTGACCTCTCATTCTTGTTATGAGAGTTGGAGGATTTGAGTCTGAACTTGAGCACCTGCTTAGGTGAAAGCTTCCTAAAATGCATGTTTTTCACATGCATTTCTCTAATATTAATTTTGCTTTCCTTTTTAGCAAACACTTTTTCTGAAAGAATCTAAAAGCATTAGACTTTTCCTTTGTTTTCCACTTTTCTCTCCCCCCACCCAAATGTAATCCTTAAAACCTCAAAACCCAGATGTAAGCTGTATAATTACCTGTCCTGTACACTAAATGAAGTGCAATATTGCATTGAGTTAGCATTAAAATAATCGGCTTTTGAATCTTTTTCTACTTGTGGTTTAGACACAATAAATATTTAATCAGATTGACTTTCCCTGACAAACCAGTTTTGTATTTGGTGGGCTTTTTATTTTTTTAATTTTTGGCTAATCAAGTGAAGCAGTGGGAGTGGAGATGGGCTTGTTTTTGTCAATATGTTTAGGGAAAGCAAATTTATTGAAACATTAACCAAAATAAAACATAATTAGAGGCCAGACATGGTGGCTCAGACGAGTAATCCTAGCACTTTGGGAGGCTAAGGCAGGAGGATCACTTGAGGTCAGAAGTTTGAGACCAACCTGAGCAACATAGCAAGACCACATCTCTACAAAAAATAGAAAAATCAGCTGGGTGGAGGGGGCGGTGGTGGCACACCTGTAGTCCCAGCTACTCGGGAGGCTGAGGCAGGAGGATTGCTTGAGCCTAGGAGTTTGAGGTTGTTGTGAGCTATGACGATGCCACCATACTCTAGCCTAGACAGCAGAGTGAGACTGTCTCAAAAAAAAGAAAATAAGAAAAAACCCCAAACATAATTAGGGTGGTAACTCTCTTATACATAGGGGCAGGTGGGATAACTGAAGGATTCTGTAGCCAAATATCAATACTTAATCCCATGTGTTTTATTTTCCCTTTCCATTGGAGTGAATAAATAAGAGTAGATTGCAAGTAGGTAGAAGCATGTGGGAAACTTTAGGATGCAAATTACTATATTGAAGAGTCCTAGGTTTATAAAATAGCCTAAGATTCCTGTTTCTCAAATGTACCACTCTGGTACAGGATGTCTGTAGTGAGGAAGGCTGCGTGTATGGTAGGATACATAGGGGTATATGGAAATTCTCTGTACTTTCTTTTCAATTTTGCTATGAACCTAAAAATGCTCTAAAAAATAAAATATATTAATTAAAAAAAAGATTCCTGTTTCTGTAGAAATATCTGAGATGTTCTGGGTGAGAAGTGCTCCATAGATTCCATGGGCATCTCCTGGAGGTGAGGGATAGAGAAGATCCAAATGATCTCTGGTTTAAACTTTTCCCCCTTTCCCTAGGAAAGATTAATGCTAGTCTTGTCTTGTCTTTTTTTTTTTTTAAATTAAGAGACAAGATTTTGTTCTGTTGCCCAGGCTGGAGTACATTAGCACAATCATAGCTCACTGCAATCTCAAACTCCTGTGCTCGAGGGATCCTCCTGCCTCAACCTCCTAAGTTTCTGGGACTACAGGTGTGTGCCATCACGCCCAGCTATCTTTTTTATTTTTTGTGGAGACAGCCCCCCCCCACGCCAATTTTTTTTTAAAAGCTTGCTGTACATATACCATAGTGCCAGGGCCCATCCCATTAATCTCAACTTTTTCTTAAACTCTATTGCTCCTTTGGCAGGTGGAGAGGGATTTGTCTGTCTTTTTGCATTGTTCTCACAGATGGGTTTCTTATTAATGCTTTTGTTGAGTTGTCTACGGCAGCAGTTTTCAGATTGTGGTCCACAGACCCTTGGAGGTCCCAGATCAAAACTATTTTCATAATACGGTTGTATTTTTTACTTAATTGACATTTGCACTTATACTAGTAGTGATTATATTTGGTGTACTCACAGAAAAAACACTTAAAGATGTCCATGATGAAATAGTAAGTGATATTAATTTCATTGTCTTTCAACCCTTGAGGACGTATATTTGTGATATTCTGTACTGAAATGGGAGGCGTGCATAAAGCACTTCTGTGTACTGAATTATGGTGGTTGTCTGAAGGGAAAGCACTTGTGAATTGAGTTGTGATCTCAGACTAGCTGCTTTTTCCATGAAACACCATTGTTACTTGAAAGAATGATTGACAGACCAACTGGGATATTGGCAGGCATTTTGTTGAAAATGAAGGAAGGGAAGCTGTCCCTTTGAACTATGCCTCTCTTTCCACTACATTTTTTTGTTTTGAAAGATGGTTATTTTTCATGAAAATGTTATTTATGTTATAAGTAATAGATTTATTTTTTGAAATGAATTAATAAATATTTTTAAGATTTCTCGATTTTAATTTCTAATACATATAATTTCCAATAGACAATTTCTTAATTTCTAATAGATATAACCTCCATAAACACAAGCTCTTTAGGGTCCTCTCAATTTTTAAGGGTATAAAGGAGTCCTGAGAGCAAAAAGTTTGAGAACTGGTGATCTAAAGATTTTAGCATAAGAATTCCTGTGTTATTTGCTTAAAAAAGAAAAAAAGAGGCTGGACACAGTGGCTCATGCCTGTAATCCTAGCACTCTGGGAGGCCCAGGTGGGCGGATCCTTTGAGCTCAGGAGTTCGAGACCAGCCTGAGCAAGAGCGAGACCCCCATCTCTACTAAAAAATAGAAAGAAATTATCTGGACAACTAAAAATACATAGAAAAAATTAACCGGGCATGGTGGCGCATGCCTGTAGTCCCAACTACTTGGGAGGCTGAGGCAGAAGGATTGCTTGAGCCCAGGAGTTTGAGGTTGCTGTGAGCGAGGCTGATGCCACGGCACTCTAGCCAGGGTGACAGAGTGGGACTCTGCCTCAAAAAAAAAAAAGAAAAGAAAAGAAAACAAGATTCTATAGATCTGCCCCAGAGAGTCTGATTTAGTTTATCTGGGGTCATTTTAACAGGCATGCCAGATATTCTGATTCAGTTGGTCCTTGGTCCTTAGTTTGAGAAACACTACAAGGATCATAGAATATAAAGTCTTCTTCAGATTAGTGAAGTCACATCCACAGGGCTTAGAAATCATTTTTGTTTTGGAGATAAAGATAAATGGTTGGGTAGGCATGTAGCAAATAAGGGAAAAAGCTTTAGAGAGTTCTTTTTATTCTGTTTAGTCTTCTTGGTATTTATTTATGTACCTGAATATTAATCAAGGATGGATTATGACTAACTAAAGAGTCATGACTTTACCAGATTAATGTTCAGTTTGGTTTTATTGATAGAGTATCCAGGAACATTTTAAGGTACTTTTTGACTACTTGGTTTAATTTCTAAAGACAATTCTGGTAAAAGAATAATCTTTAAATTTTATAAGAAGTGTGATTTATTTCAGACATGTTTTAATAAAGTTACTTTCCACTTATTACATGTAAGATAAGTAAAGCCTGTGTTTTCCTTTTTTCTTGTAATTGCTTGTATGACAAATTCAAAGAGAAATTTTCTTGTCAGAGATCATATAGCGGAGATAAGACTTAAAAACAGATAATTTGAGAGCCTGTTGTCATGGTGCATGTCTATAGTCCCAGGTACTTGAGGGGCTGAGGTAGGAGGATCCCTTGAGCCTGGGAGTTGGAGTCTAGCCTGCTCAACAGAGCGAGACCCTGTCTCTAAAAAACATAACAAAACAAAACAAAAAACCAACTAACAAACAAAAAGGATAATTTGATTCCACTAGCCTGGGAGTTTGAAGATTCCATGTTGTGTTCTGGATCTAATATTATCTTTGTGTAGTGTACTTAGGTAACATTTCTGTCCTTATCTGTAAAATGGAAATAACACCTACTTGTTAGGGTTGTTGCATTATCTTGGCCACCTCAGGATTCTCTTTGGCTGATTGATTGACTGGAAAATCCAATGTGAATTTGTGCTTCAGGCCACATTCTGTATGGATGTGATTTTTATTAATAGAATCTACCCCCAACACTAACTGGCATAGTGTTTCTTATTTATTTATTTATTTTTGAGACGGAGTCTTGCTCTGTTGCCCAGGATAGAGTGCCATGGTGTCAGCCTAGCTCACAGCAACCTCAAACTCCTGGCTCAAGAGATCCTCCTGCCTTAGCCTCCCGAGTAGCTGGGACTACAGGCACACACCACCCCACCTGGCTAAGTTTTTCTATTTTTAGTAGAGATGGGGTCTCGCTCTTGCTCAGGCTGGTCTTGAACTCCTGAGCTCAAGCGATCCTCCTGCCTTGGCCTCCCAGAGTGCTAGGATTACAGGCGTGAGCCTCCACGCCCGGCCTGGAATAGTATTTCTAAGTTCTTTCTAAGCATGTATTCTTCATCTAAGTCATGACTACCACCTCACTTACATTGTCAGGTTATAATTTCATGAGTAGTGGAGTTTTCTTAACTTTCTCTTGTGTGGGAGCTAATGGACAAGATCAGCTGTTCTTTGAAGAGTGGTTACATCATGTATAGCTATGATGTACAATGAGGTCACTTAGTTTTCTAAGTATATTAGTCATTTTTATAACACTTTCATAGAAAAGCTTTTCTTACCGAGGAGATTGCTCATACTCCATCTCGAATAATTTAAACTTTATAGGTCAGATTTATCTTTTAAAAAACTTTTTCATAAAGCTCAATGCATTTTTAAAATTAATCTTTATTTTTTAGAGCAGTTTTAGTATTACAGAAAAATTGAGTGGCAGGTATACAGAGTTCCCATATACTCCCTACTCTCCCTCTCCCACAATTTCTCCTATTATTAACATCTTGCTTTAGTGTAGTAGTACATTTGTTACAACTGGTAAGTCAGTATTGATGCGTTATTAACTAAAATCCATAGTTTACATTACAGTTCCCTCTGTTGTACATTCTGTGGATTTTGACAAACCTATGATGATGTATCTACCACTACAGTATCATACAAAATAATTTCACTACTCTAAAGATTTCTTATTCTGGTCCTGTTCATCCCTTTCCTGAACCACTGGCAATTACTGATTTTTTTTTTTTCTGTCTCCATAGTTTTTTTTCTTTTCCAGAATGTCATATAGTTGGAATTACACAGTATGTAGTCTTTTTGGATTGACTTCTTTCACTTAGCAATATGCATCCAGGTTTCTTCATGTCTTTTTGTGGCATGATAGCTCATTTCTTTCCCTTGGTGAGTAACATTCCTTTGTATGGATATACCACATTTTGTTTATCCATTCACCTGAAGTACGTTTTGATTGCTTCCAAGTTTTGGCAGTATGAATAAAGCTACTATAAACATCCCTGTACAGGTTTTTGTGTAGACTTAAGTTTTCAACTCTTCTAGAGAAATACTAAAAAGGGCAAGTGCTAGATTGTATGTTAAGAATATGTTTAGTTTTGTAAGATACTGCCAAACTGTCTTCAGTGTGACTGTACCATTTGTATTCCCACCAGCTGTGGATGAGAGTTCCTGTTGCTGTATGTCCTCACCAGCATTTGGTGTTGTCTGTGTTTTGGATTTTAGCCATTTTAATAGTTGTGTAGTGGTATCTCATTGTTTTCATTTGCAGTTTCCTGATGACATTTGATGTTGAACATCTTTTCATATGCTTATTTGCCATCTATATATCCTGTTTGGTGAGGTGCCTGTTCAGATCTTTTGCCCAGTTTTAAATCAGATTGTTTTCTTATTGTTGAGAGTTTTAAGAGTTATTTGTCTATTTTGGCTATGTTTAATTTTTCCCCCATAAAACTTTTTAGCTGGCATAAAATTTTCTTCTAGAATTCAAGCCCGTGTGTACTGTGGACAAGGAAATGAAATACTTGCATTTCCCTCTTTCTTGTGATTTTAACCTTCAAACTCTCTTGTATGTAGATAAGGCTGGCCATAGGTCCCCAGTCTGGAATACAGACTTAGATACTGATCTCTATGTTTAGAGTAATCTCTCTGCTCTTTTATACATTATATTCTGGTTAGAGTATTGATTCCTCCTTAATTAACATGTGAACATTTCTGAGCCTAGGTGGATTGGAAGAGTGGAGAAATAATCTTTTGAGAGAGGAGAATCACCATTTCTAGAGGTTACTCTTCTTGGGCTCTTTTCAAGCACTTTTTGGTGGTGGTGGGGTTCAGATTAAAAGGGCAAAAGTGAGAAGACAGTCTCCCAAGGGGCCCTGGGAGCCATTAAGGGAGTCAATCCTAGGAAGAAAGTAATGAGAGTGTCTTGAGTGCCTTTGAGAACTTTTGGTGGATTTATCTTGGGATTGAGAACCATGAACCTCATTGAAGGAAGGGGTGGGATGGTGGGATGGTGGGCTGGAGTGTCGTCAGTGATCTCTGCATTACCAAATTGAATGGACACTACTCTGTTGCCATTTTTCTCACCCTTTTGGTGGTGGTAGACACAGTTGAACATTTCTTTCTTGAAACATTGTCTTCTCTCTCTTTTTTAAAATTAATTAATTAATTTATTTTTTAAATGGGAGGATCGATTCAAGTTGCCCTGAATATACACTCCCCATTTTCTTCTCTTGGCTTCTGTGAGAACATAGTCCCCTGGTTTTCCTTCAGTCTACTGTGTCCTTCCCAGTTTTCTTTCCTGGTCATCCTCCTCTACCTGAATTGGAATGTTGAAGTGCCTTAGGCCCCTGTTCGGGTTATCTCATCTGTTACTCTGACTTTCACTGTGATGATGCTTTCACCACCCTGATAACTACCAAGTGTGCATCTCCTGCCCAGACTTCTCTGGGCTCCCCGTTCCTGCATCCTGCTGCTACTTGACATTTCCCTTTGTTCAGCTTGTAGTTGTCTCCTATTTATTTTGTCTAAAACATAACTCTTAAACTTTCTCTCCACAAGCTTTTGCCTCTCTCCTCATCCATGGTAGATCACCACCTAGAGCAAGCCAGAAATCTAGGAACCATCCTTAACTCCCCTGTTCTCTTATACCTCTGCTTCAGTTCAAATCAGAAAGTCCCGTTGTTTCTGCCTAAAACTCTAAAGTTTTCCCTTTTTTTGTCTTGTCCTGAATTTCGTTTCTGCTCCATGTTAGACTAGATACCCTGAAAACCCTCCTGTACAAAACACCTAGAAATGCTGGATAAACTGAGCTTTCAAGAAAAACAGGGAAATCTTCAGAAGCAAAAACCAAACAAGCTGCTGGTGTGCCTGTAGTCCCAGCTGCTTGGGAGGTGGGAGGATCACTTGAGCCCTGGAGTTCTGGGCTGTGGTGTGCTATGTGGATCGGGTGTACATACTAAGTTTGGCATCAATATGGTGACCTCCTGGGAGCAGAGGACCACCAGGTGGCCTAAGGAGCTATGAACCAGCCCAGGTCGGAAGTGGAGCAGGTCAGAACTCCATGCTGATCTGTAGTGGTCTGGTGCCTGTGAATAGCCACTGCATTCCAGCCTGGGCAACATAACAAGACCCCATTGCTAGTTTAAAAAAAAACAGCAAAAACCATAATCTCACCAAAGAAAGGAGAAAAACCCGGTCTATAATGATGGGGGCGGGTGGGGTGCGTGTATGTGATTTACCTACCGTCATACCAAGGATTTTTGGTTAATAGCCACTCTAGGCAGGAGACAAGGTTTTGGTCTTGGTAAGGAGCTGGAACTATAAGTCCGCTAAGACAGTGCTTCCCCCTTACCTTTCTATTTTCCATCCTTTTGTGTTGTGGATTACATTCTAGAAGTTTCCTTGGCTCTGCCCTTGAACCCGTCTACTTAATTTTAAATTCTTGCTGTCATTTTCAATTTCAGGAGCTCTTTTTCCAGTTGTCATTTTCATCTTCATCTTCATCCTATTCCTGCTTAATGAGTATACTTTACCTCTCTGGGATCTTAACAGTTTTGTGAAGTTTTTCTCTGTTCCTTATATTCTTGGATTCCTGAGTTCCTTTTTTCTTGAATTCTCTATCTCTCATGTTGGAGGTTTCATTCAAAAGTGTGTTAGTTCTTAGTTCTGCTGACTAAAACATAGAATGGTCTTATGTGCTTGCTGAGTGTGTATGTTGGGCTTCACTGTGGGGAGATCGCGGGAGGCCTTGGCTGCCAGGTGTTTGGGAGCTGAGGTATATAGACTCTCACTTAATCTCCATGTTTTAGTTTGGTGACTTCCTTGCCCTCGGTTGTGCCTGGTGTCTCCAGAAAATAAGCATATTATCACCTGCTAAGTTTGGAGAGAGGCAGTTATTTGGGGAAATCTAAATGTTCTTTATGCAGATTTTCAACCAGTTCTCGTATTTTCAGCCATACCTTTTGTCCCTGCCTTCAACCATACCCACCACCTCCAACTTTGAGCTTTTGGGGGTTATACAGCACATTGCTCATTAGAGATCCCTTCTGCAGGCACTTACAGTTTTCTCAGCTGTGCTAGGTCAGTTACCATGCTTCCACTTTCTGGATTCTAGAATTTTATTGACACCCTCTGTTCACTGTCATCTCATTTCACATTTTTTGTCCTTGTGGTTTTGTACCCATTGCCCCTGTTTTACTGTCACTTTATTTTTTAAGAGACAGGGTCTTGCTCTGTAGTCCAGGCCGGAGTTCAGAGGTATTATCATAGCCCACTGTAGCCTCAATGTCCTAGGTTTAAGCGATCCTCTGCCTCAGCCTCCTAAGTAGCTGGGACTACAGGCACACACCACCACACCTGGCCAATTTTTCAAAATTTTTTTTATAGAGATGGGGGCTCGCTTTGTTGCCCAGGCTGGTCTTGAACTCCTCAGCTCAAGTGATCCTCCTGCCTCAGCCTCTCAAAGTGCTGGGATTATAGGTGTGAGCCATTGCACCTGGCCTACTGTCATTTTAGTAGGCTTTTGGGTCATGTTTAACTGGAAAATCTATGTCATATTCTCTCGAGCATTTCTTGTTTGCACATGCTGTTCCCTCTACTTAGACTGGTTACCCCTTCCTCTCCAGAATCACCATCTCATCTGTTGAACCACTATACTTTATAAAATATATAGTGATGTAGCAGCTATCCCACTTTTATGTAATTGTCTTGTTATATGTCTGCCTTTCTTTCAAAATAGTATTCAGTGTTTTCTTTCTTTTTTTTTTAAATACCATTTAACAAAAAATGATATCTCCCTAGCACTCTGGGAGGCCGAGGCGGGTGGATCGCTCAAGGTCAGGAGTTCGAGACCAGCCTGAGCAAGAGCGAGACCCCGTCTTTACTAAAAATAGAAAGAAATTATATGGACAACTAAAAATATAAAAATTAGCCGGGCATGGTGGCACATGCCTGTAGTCCCAGCTACTCGGGAGGCTGAGGCAGTAGGATCACTTAAGCCCAGGAGTTTGAGGTTGCTGTGAGCGAGGCTGATGCCACGGCACTCACTCTAGCCAGGGCAACAAAGTGACACTCTGTCTCAAAAAAAAAAAAAAAAAAAAAAAAATGATATCTCGTATCTTCTTTGACAGCAGCGACTAGATTTTACCTTGTTCTGGAGTTGCGCGTTCATCTTGTTTTGGTAGGGACTCTGAATTCTCCATCTCTGTGTTCCTCGGGGCTTAGCAAAGCACCTGGTGAAGAGACACTCAAGTGACAACACCACCAATTGTCATTGGTGACACCAATGACATCTTTACACTGGCCTAAATGTTATAGGTTGGCCAGAAAACCTCTGAGAAGTGATGTATTTTGCTTCTCTGTATTTTTATTTACTGAGGTCACAGTTATGTGATCATTTTTTTAAAATCCCAACCAAAAAATATTTCTCTTCAGGAGAATAGCAGCTGTGACCCTATTTTTCTGACTGGATGGATGATTCTCTCTTCGTAGTCAGATTTTTTTTTTCTTCTCAATTGTATTTTTCCAGTTGTAGAGTTGGGGGCTTGATTCACCTCTTTCCTCTTACGTCCTGTTGTGGTGGGAAGAACCCTAGGACTGAAGGTCAAGAGCGCGGCTGCTGGATGCTCCTGAGGCTCACAACATGGTCTGTTTCTGTGTCTGTGAAATGAGGCGGTTGGATTTATATGTTTTAAGAGCTCTTAAAACAAACAAACAAAAATGCTTTTTGTTATTGAGTTGAAACTCAAGTTTCTTGAGGGTACAGCACTGAAAAGCAGGCAGTAGATTCACTGTTTAAAGAGATTTACTATTGACTCTGGATTGGGCCTTAGACCCATCATTTTGGGACTGTCTCAAACTTCCTTATCCAGATGGTTTTATGTTTTATGAAATGCTTCATTTTTGTTCTATAATTATGGTTTAATTTCTTAGATTCTCAAATACTATCAATAGGCATATGCCATGAAATAACCTTTTAAATTTCTTGTTTTTTTTTTGGTTGAGACAGAGTCTCACTTTGTTGCCCAGGCTAGAGTGAGTGCCGTGGCGTCAGCTTAGCTCACAGCAACCTCAGACTCTTCGGCTTAAGCGATCCTACTGCCTCAGCCTCCCGAGTAGCTGGGACTACAGGCATGCGCCACTATGCCCGGCTAATTTTTTCTATATAGATTTTTAGTTGTCCATATAATGTCTTTCTATTTTTAGTAGAGACGGGGTCTCGCTCTTGCTCAGGCTGGTCTCGAACTCCTGACCTCAAGCGATCTACCCACCTCAGCCTCCCAGAGTGCTAGGATTACAGGCGTGAGCCACCGCGCCCGGCCTGAAATAACCTTTTAGAAGACAAGAGGGTACTTAAAGTCTTCTTGCAGATTAAGGAAAAACAACTCTATTCTAAACAGTTTAGCTTTATAGGAAAAGCCTGTATTTAATCATTTTTTTCTTTTGAGGCTTAGATTTTGCTTTTATTTTGTTCTATTACTTTTTGTTGTTGTTTGTGTTTTGAGACAGTCTCACTCTGTTGCCCTGAGCAGAGTGCCGTGGCATCAGCCTAGCTCACAGCAACCTCAAACTCCTGGGCTCAAGTGATCCTCCTGTCCCAGCCTCCCAAGGAACTGGGACTACAGGCACACACCACAATGCCCAGCTATTTTTTTTTCTATTTTTAGTAGAGACGGGGTCTCACTCTTGCTCAGGCTGGTCTCGAACTCCAGCAGTCCTCTCGCCTCAGCCTCCCAGTGTGCTAGGATTACAGGCGTGAGCCACTGTGCCTGACTGAGGCTTAGATCTTAATATAAACTCTTCCATCGGGAAACTGTGTTTTCTTTGCCACTTAAAGTAAATTTGCATGAATTATTGTACCAATTAGGTCATGCTTAAGGAAGGCCAGCTTATGCCATTATATGAAATTATTAATTATTATCCTCTTTTGGTACTTCAGTTTTCCCTAAGTTAAAAGTAGGTTACACACTTTTTACAAACTTATTTAATTTTCATTCATTTATTCAACAAATATTTGAGCATCCTCTAGATGCTGGGGGAGTGGGAGTGAACAGAAGAAGGAGCTTATGGTCCCTAGCTGGTGGTAGTGAAAGGAGATCTCAAGCAAAAAAAGAAACATATGACTTCTCAGAGGGTGATGAGTACTGTGAAGGAAAATTCAGCAGGGAGAGATGTGTTGTTTTAGATAGAGGGGTGTCAAGGGGCATCGTGTGGAGATCTGAGTGAAGGGAAGGAGTGAGCCATGTAGCTGTCTTGGGGAAGAGCTTTCCAAGTGGAGAGAAGAGAAGGTGCAAAAGCCTGGGGCAGAAATGGGCATGGTGTGTTCCAGGAGCAGAGAGGAGATGGGTGTGAGTGAGGGGAGAGCTTCAGGGGAGGAGGCAGAGAGGCATGGGGCAAAATATATTACCTGGTCAGCCATGGTAGGAGTTTGGATTTTTTCCTGAGTAGGTTTTGAGCAGAGGAATGAAATGATCTGACTTAAATTTTGAAAGGATCTGTAATATGGAGAATAGACTGTAGAGAGACAAGGGCAAAAACATCCATACCAGTTAGGAGTTTAGTCCAGCCATCTTGGTAAGAGATGCTGGTGGCTTGGATTAAGCTTGCAGCAGTGCACGTGTGAGAAGTGATCACCTTCTAGATATGTTTTTTCTTTTTTTTTTTTTTTTGAGACAGAGTCTTGCTCTGTTGCCCAGGCTAGAGTGAGTGCCATGGCGTCAGCCTAGCTCACAGCAACCTCAAACTCCTGGGCTCAAGGGATCCTCCTGTCTCAGCCTCCCGAGTAGCTGGGACTGCAGGCATGCACCACCATGTCCGGCTAATTTTTTCTATATATATTTTTAGCTGTCCATATAATTTCTTTCTATTTTTAGTAGAGATGGGGTCTCGTTCTTGCTCAGGCTGGTCTCGAATTCCTGAGCTCAAACGATCCGCCCACCTCGGCCTCCCAGAGTGCTAGGATTACAGGCGTGAGCCACCACGCCCGGCCCTTCTAGATATGTTTTGAAGGTAGATCCAATAGGATTTACTAACGGATTGGATGTGGGGGAGAGGAGGAAAGAGGCTCAGTTCAAGGTTTTTAGCCTGAGCATGTGCGGGAATGGAGTTGTTGCTTGCTGCAATGGGCAAGATTGGAGGAGAAACCAGCTGGGAGAGATTTTTAATGAAGGAGTTGTTTGGATACAGTAAGTTTGGCATGCTTTTTAGACATGCAAGTGGAGATATTGAGGCAGTTGGATATGGAAGTCTGGTGTTCATGGGCAAGGATGGGGCTAGAAATGTAAATTTGGGAATTGTCAGCATACAGACATTTTGAAGGAGTGGGACTGGATAGATCATCTAGAAAGCAAGTGCACAAAGACGAGGTTTATTATTAAAATAGTTTTAACAGCAAGGACTTTTCCTTTAAAACTGAGTCCTTTTCTCATGGAAGTTGGATCTCTATAAAGACTACATCCGATCACCATTAGTAAGAATGTTGATCTAGTCCCCAAATGCAGTAAACTACCTCAAACTTAGTGGCATAAAGTAACAACCATTTTATTATGTTCGCTGGTTTCTGTGGGCATGAATTTAGATAGGCACAGCAGGGATGGCTGTCTTTGCTCTGTGCTGTCTGGGACCTCAGCTGGGAAGACATGAACATCTGGGGACAGTAATCATCTGGAATTCTTTTTGCTCACATATTTGATGCCTGAGCTGTGACAATTCAAAGGCTGATTTCAGCTGAGACTGTAGATCAAGTGCCTTCATGTGGCTTCTCCCTCTGCCTTGGGTTCCTCACAGAATGGTGGCTGGGTTCTGGAGAATGAGCCTTCCCAAGAGAATCAGGTGGAAACAACCTAACACTTTCATCACACTCGGTTGGTGCAGTTATGACTTAGCCAGGTTCAAGGGAAGGGGACAAAGACTCCCCCCTCCCACCGCCTCAATGGGAGGAGCATAGTATCAAAGAGTTTCGGGCCATGTTGTCCAACCACCACAAAAGCCTTTTGAATTTGAGGTTCTGCCCCAACCCCATAGTTACTTTGACTGAAGGAATCCTAACACAGGATCCCTGGGTGTGGATTCTCAGCCCAGACATACATTGCCCATGCTAAGTGACCAAGACTACCTTAATCTCTCTTACAGGGAAAATGACCTGAATAAATTTGAGAAAAAGTTTTTCCTTCTCCCAGTAAGTGTTGAGCTATATTATAGGTTTGTGATTTTGAGATTCAGAAATTTAAGTTCCCTTTATCTGCTTTATTTTGGTTGCCTGTCTTGGATGAATATTAATAACTTCCATAGCATTTTAGATCAGTGGATGTTTTTGTGAGACTTTTGTTTGGGCTTTGGTCAAAGATAACAGTACCCACAAGTTTTTTCCAGCAACTTGCCCGTCTCCCTTTAGTTGCCCTCAAGCTTGGAAAGTTTGACACGACGCTTTGCTTGCTCAACCTACAGTTGTTTCTCCTTTGGAAAGTTTGGCAGCCTGCTTCTGACGTCTGTGAGAGTGAGTACCCCAGCATTCAATTTATTAGACAAACGCTTTGCTTCTCTCCAGACTTCCAAACTCTAGATTACTAATCATACTGGGCAGAGCTGATATTATTTTTCTAGATACAGTTGCCACATTGGTGCCATGCTTTTCAGTACTGTGGCCATCAGTCTGTTCAGTGGAGACTTCTGCACTTATGTATGTGCAAGAGTGAGTGGAGGAAATGTTCATTTGGCATCTTAAGTTGTGTGTCCAGTTGGAAGCTGTAAATCAGAGTGGTAAATGAGGGTTGCCCCCAGAAAGCTGCTCCTTAGATGGAGGAGATGGACTCAAAACCAATAGGAGAAAGCTTCAGATGCATATATGAGTCCTGTGGGCATTCAGAGTTAAACCGAGACAGGAAAGGGGCAGATGATGCCACCCAGGGAAAAAGCATTTTAGGCAGGAACATCTGTGAGAAAGGAACAAAGTCTGCAGATACGGGGAAAGAGAGAGGTAAGTTGACTTGAAGGAAGACAATGTTTATGAAAGTCATCTGGAGGCTGGAGAGAAGAGCTGGAGGTGGCTACAGTTGGCGGAGTAGTTAGGGAGCCTTAGACAAGGGTAAATATTTTGGATTGGCAGTGAGAAGTTAGTGTATGTTTTTGAGCTTGGGGAGTGCTGTGATTTTACTCTTATTGAAAGGTCACAGAAGGATCATTCTTGAATTCTTGAGTCCATGATTCTTGACCATTCTTGAATTTTTCAAACAGCAAAACTGCGAGTTGCTCTACTCATCAGAATATTTTCTAACCGGGTGCAGTATCCCCACCTAGAAGAATCCGGCTTACTCAGTTTAGTTATAATTCACTCTAGTGGTTAATTCATGCAATACTTTTTTTTTTTTTTTTTTTTTTTGAGACAGGGTCTCGCTCTGATACCCAGGCTGCTAGAATGCAGTGGTGCAGTCATAGCTCACTGCAACCTTGAACTCTCAGGCTTCAAGGAATCCTTCTGCCTTAGCCTCCCAAGTAGCTGGGGCTACAGGCGTGTGACACCATGCCTGGCTAATTGTTTTTAATACAGACAGGGTCTTGCTATGTTGCCCATGCTGGTCCCAAACTCCTGGCTTCAAGAGATCCTCTCACCCCAGCCTCCCAAAGTGCTGGGATTACAGGTGCGATTCACCATGCCTGGCCTTAATACAAATACGTATTTTTTTTTTTAGCACCTATTATGAGCTGGGCACTATGCTGGCTGCTAGGGTGGGAGGCAGGACACACTAGTGAGCAAAAGCCAAGGCTCTTCCTGTCCTCCTGGGGCTTGCAGTTGGTTATGCATAGTGGTTATGAGTCTGAGTCATGGAGTCACATTGCTTGGGTGCAAGCGGAGTGATGGTGGTAGGAGGAAGGCATGTTGTGAGGGCCTGTGGCAGGCAGGAGCTTGGTGTTTCTGAGGACCCGAAGGAAGAGCAGAGTGCCAGGAGCTCAGACAGCAGCTGGTGCCAGCTGAGCAAGAGGGCCAGGGCCAACCAGGCTGCGGGTCACAATAGTAATGCCCACACTTATGTGCTTTGTGCCAGCTGGTCCTAAGTGCTGTGTGTACATTAACTCAATTCATATAGTGACTCTCTGAGTTAAGTACTGTTTCCTCCTTTTTCCAGATGAGGTACAAAGAGGGTAAATACCTGGCAGTAGCTACAAACTAAGTGACCTAAGTGGTGGAGCCACAATTCAAATACAGTCAGTGTGGCTCCAGGATCCATGCTTTAAGCATGACACTATTCTGCCTTAATTTAAACTACAAATTTTGTTTTTCAGCCTAAGAATGGTATAGAGTCATCAGTGTGGTTTTAAGTAAGGGAGTGGCAAGATCAAGTTTGTGTCTTGAAAAGGTCTCTCTACCCACAGTGTGGAAAGTGGCCTGGAGGTGAGCAAGCAGATGCGGGGACGGTTCACAGGCTCGCCCTGGCCCAGGTGTGTTTTGGCTCTGAGGTTTTTGGCTGATTTTCTTTGGCCTTTGCCTCCTTTCTGGGGGAAGCAGCAGGGTTTATCCGTCAGCTGTAGTACAGACCCTGGCTCCTTTTTAGTTAATGTCAACTTACTTTCTTTTTAAAAAATTATTTATTTTTTATTTTTATAAAATTTTTTTTAGGCCAGGCGAGGTGGCTCACACCTGTAATCCTAGCACTCTGGGAGGCCAAGGCGGGCAGATCGTTTGAACTCAGGAGTTCGAGACTAGCCTGAGCAAGAGCGAGACCCCATCTCTATTAAAAATAAAAGGAAATTAGCTAGACAACTAAAAATATATAGAAAAAAATTAACTGGGCATGGTGGTGCGTGTCTGTAGTCCCAGCTACTCGGGAGGCTGAGGCAGTAGGATTGCTTGAGCCCAGGAGTTTGAGGTTGCTGTGAGCTTGGCTGACATGGCATGGCACTCTAGCCCAGGCAACAAAGTGAGACTCTGTCTCAAAAAAGGAAAAAAAAATTAAAAAAAAAAAAATTTTTTTAGACATGAGGTCTCCTGTCACTCAGGCTGGAGTGCAGTGGCACAAGCGTAGCTCACTGCAGCCTCGAACTTCCTGGGCTCAATGATCTTTCCTTCTCAGCTTCCCGAGTAGCTGAGACTACAGATGTGCGCCACCATGCCTGGCTAATTTTTATATTTTTTGTAGAGACAGAGGTCTCGCTATGTTACCCAGCCTGGTCTTGAACTCCTTCCTGTAGCGTTTACTCTTGGGTTACTGAAGCGTAATGTCTTGAGGGAATCGAGCCTGAGGATAATTTGTAGACACAATAGTCTTTAGAGGCTATGGAGCCCAGTTGCCCCCCCCAGTGTCAGCATTGCTGCTGTGACATTTATCAGGGTGAGCATTTGAAAACCAAATGCATCTGGAACCTGGGAGGTTGTCCCTTACTCTTCCTTTTCTCTGAGTCACTTTTGCCCTTCAGCCAGTCACCAAGTTACGTCTAATTGTTTAATGTCTCTGGAAGATATCCACCTCTAAACACTTCCGATGCTGCTACTCAAGTTCAGCACAACCATCTCACACCTGGATTATTGCAGCCTAAGGGATCTTTCTGAAATGTAAATCAAATTGTCATTTGTCTGCTTAAAACTTTTCATTCAAAGACTTTCCCCCATTGCCCTTAGAAGAAAGTTCATATTTCTTGGTATGACTTATAGGAGAGCCTTCTCTGACCTCATCTCCTTATACCATCTCCACAGTGTTCTGCCTCATTACAACTGCCTGGACCCCACCCCTGGAGGTGATTATTCAGTAGGTCCAGGCTGAGGACCAGCATCTGGCTTTGCAGAGCTCCTCAGGTGATTCTGATGTGCATCCAGAGTGGAGCCCTGATCTCTGCTACAATTCCAAGGTTCTCATTCTGGCTGCACTTTAACATCATCTGAGGAGCTTTTGAATTTTGAAACATAGTTTCCACCCTCGGAGATTCCAAATTGGCATCTGGTTTTGTTCCCAAGCATCTCTTAAAAAAAAAAAAAAAAAACATCAGCCAGGGTGCAACCTCTGTTCACAGAAGGAATTATTCTAGGGGATAGAATTTGGGAGTAGATGTTATAGGGAAATGAGATTCTGGTCCTGGAATGATTTACACTTTCATGTACAGATCTCCGAGTATTTGAGGAACCATTCTTTTGTAATTTATCTTTTCTCTCCTAACCCCACTTCCTGCTGTCTTCTTCTTGTGAGCAAAAGTTTAAGATCGTAGACTCCTCACACCCTGATTGCCTCTCCCTGAATATGTTTGTTTTCTTGGGACTCCATTTAAACTGTGATACACAAAATTAGAATAGTACTCCAGATGCAGAACTAATAGATCCTTTAATTTGGGCACTGTTATGTGTGTTAAAATACCATAAGGTCACCTTGGCTTGGTATCATGGTTGACTCCTGGGTTACTTAAAAATCAACTGAAACTCCCACTTTCTAAAACACCAAAAGTGGTTAAGAGCAGGAATTCTGAAAACAGACTACTTGGGTTAGGATTCCAGCTCCATGCCTTTACTATCTGTGTTGTGACCTTGGATAAATCACTTAAAAATCTGTGCCTCAGTTTGTCTTCTGTAAACTGGGGATAAAAATAACATCTATCTCATAGGGTGGTTGTGAGGATGAAATGATTAAATAAATATGTCAAGTGCTGAAAACAGTGTTTGACATATGGTAAGAAGTTATAAGTTAGTTATAATCGTTACTTATTTGGACTGTTCTTTAACTAAGGTTCTTATTTTTCATCTTTTTTTTTTTTTTTTATTTTGAACGTCACTTAGTGTTTTTGCCTTTAGTCTTTTTAGGACCTAGAGCTATCCTAGGTGAAATATGTATGGAGATATTGATCAGGGCACTATCCAATCCTCTTCCCTCCCTTCTCCCCTAAAACACATATACCAAATCACAGCATTACTAACTCCCTCCCTCACGATATCATAAAAGGGTATGTTAAAATGCATGTATTTTACATGCTGATTATTCACTCAACACCTAGCGAATCTGATGGATTAATCTGTGTTTCTGTGCTTCTCATGGATTTAGGATAAGAAATGTAAATGAAAGGGCTGCCATATGGAAAATGCACCAGTACTGTGTATCCAGCACCAGCACTGAGGATGCTGTGTATCCATTCTTTCCTTTTTTTTTTTTTTTTTTTTTTTTGAGACAGTCCCGCTCTATTGCCGGGGCTAGAGTGCCGTGGCATCAACCTAGCTCACAGCAACCTCAAACTCCTGGGCTTAAGCAATCCTCCTGCCTCAGCCTCCCGAGTAGCTGGGACTACTGGCATGCGCCACCACACCTGGCTAATTTTTCTATTTTTAGTAGAGATGGGGTCTCACTGTTGTTCAGGCTGGTCTTGAACTCCTGAGCTCAAGCGATCCTCCTACCTTGGCCTCCCAGAGTGCTAGGATTACAGATGTGAGCCTCCATACTTGGCCTGATTTCTAACTTTAAAGCAAATCCTATTATTTGTAATTGAACATTATGCTAATTATAGTAATTTGTCTCAGATTGTGCACTCAAGTGTTAATATTTTATCTTTTTAGGAAACCAAAACTAGATTTATATATAGGCTTCTTGTAAAGGCAAATATCTAGTCTTAAATCTTTTTATTTTATTTTTTTTTGAGACAGAGTCTCACTTTGTTGCCTGGGCTAGAGTGTCATGGCGTCAGCCTAGCTCACAGCAACCTCACACTCCTGGGCTCAAAGCAATCCTTCTACCTCAGTCTCCCCAGTAGCTGGGACTACAGGAATGTGCCACCATGCCCGCCAACTTTTTTCTATATTTATTTTTAGCTGGCCCGCTAATTTCTTTCTATTTTTAGTAGAGACAGGGTCTCGCTCTTGCTCAGGCTGGTCTCGAACTCCTGAGCTCAAACAATACACCTGCCTCAGCCTCCCAGAGTGCTAGGATTACGGGCGTGAGCCACCACGTCCGGCCTAGTCTTAAATCTTATAAAGGTACTATTTGGATTTATAAACAATGAAATTACATGTTTACTATATAAGTGTACTTATTTTGAATTATCTTTTATTTGAAATTCCCATGTCTTAATGTCTAGAGTAATTGTGAATGGGCAATTATGAATGGCTATACTAGTTAAAACTATGGTATTTAAATGTGGACTTCTTGCCATTCATTAATCCCTTTACCCTACAGTGAAAATTTCACGAAGGTTGTATGTTTTTCTCCAGCATTAATTGCTTTCTCTTGCCTATTCTCATTTTTTTCCTTCCTAATCTACTTTAAGGAGCATGCAGCTACCTCAGATTATTTTTGGAATGTGGTATGGTGAGAATAAATAAATTGGAGTTTGCAAATATAAATAAATTCTATGGCCCTGAATGGGATTAGAAGGGTTACAGTGAAAACATTAATAGAAACCAAAGAGTTTGTTTTGCGGGCTTGATGTAAAAATCTTTTTATAGAAAAATGTCTATAATAACCTGGAAAAGAATATGAAGCTATTTAATACCATGATCCCAGTTTAAAAGACACACACACTCTGAGTTAGAGTAAAAGGCATTACATCAACATGTCAGTTGCAGCTCTGGACAGTGGGATATGGGTGATTTTATCTTTTGTTTTCTCTTTTTGCATTTTTCTAAATTTTCCACAGTGAACATTATTTTATAATCTTTTAAAAATATCATCGTAAAAGGACTGGTTTCTATAGAAATAAGTGCAAATATTTTTCTGTGTTACTTTATACATTGGTTGCCTTGGTCACTAGGCTTGTCCTTACAGCAAAGGGGCTTAGTGTAGGCAACAGATAAGATATGCTCTACTTAAAATATAGGTATGTGTCTGATATAAAGTATGGGTAACACCCAAAGAACAATCTTATGACACATTGCAAGGTGGAACAGAAATTATCTTTAGGATCATTTTCTGTTCTGGGTTATTGTATGTGCATGATTTTTGTCTCTTTTCACCTTCCCTTGCCCTGTCATAAATCTACTGATACATGGATATGAAATACAGGGCTTCATTTAAAGAGAAGTTTTATGAAGTAATGTAATGAATCCCTTTCGTAAGTGGTCCTGCCTGTGTTTCTCAACATATCTCTTGGTTTCTTCAGATTGAAGTATGTAAACGAGAACTGTGACTTCGGATAAACTTTTTTAGTGATCTTTACGGTAATAAGTTCCCCATTAGACAAGAGTTATTTGCCTTATGACTTGTTGTTGGTAGGTTATCCCCAAGGGGCTGAGAAATTCCTGTTGTGAAAAGTCCAGAAAGTCTTCAATGACTTGCTGTTTCATTTTTGTTTTTCTTTTCCCTTCAGTTATAGAAAACAGGATCACACTTACCTTTCCTTTGTACATTAATTAGCATCTCCTATCTGCTAATAACCTAAGCCTAGTGAATGCTTTGAAATAAGTCCTATGTAACTATGTGCCCTAAAGCAGCCACTATATGGAATGAATTGACTTTTCTCCTATGCACCCAGAATGGTACTTGGCACTCATATTGTTACTCAAATCACTTTGTGTGTTTTGGGGGTCAATGAAGTGGTTATTAAATCACAGGCTTAGAATTATTCTGTAGATAAATAATTTAGTTAGAACTTACTGGAATTCTTTAACTTGTAATTTGAAAAATCAGAATCAAAATTGTGAAATAAGGTGGGTTCTTTTAAATTTTTTCCAGTAAAAATTTTTTCCAATAAAACAATTACAGTAAAGCTGCTTGGCAGTGATTTTCCTAAGACAGTTTGGCTAGTCATCTCTTAAGGATATGCTGTTCTTATGAAGAAGATTTGATCTGATTGTCCTGTGGCTGCTGTTAATTAAATATGCTTTGCAGCTAAGCAGCCTATAAGAAGATGACTATTTGAGTATTTGCCCATCCTGTCCTTGAAACTACTGTCTGCTCTTTGGCTTTAATTTATTATAATCTTTTTCATGTAGGATAGCAATTAAAGTATTGCCTGTGGTGATTAGACTAAGAAGTAAAACACAAAATCATTCATTCTTGGTGCTTTTAATTTAATGAAAAAAAAACTACAAGCTGGTCTCTGGTTTAAGAAATAACAGAATATTGTGGCCTGGCCCAGTGGCTCACACCTGTAATCCTAGCACTTTCGGAGGCTGAGGAAGGAGGATTGCTTGAGCCCAGGAGTTTGAGAGCAGCCTGTCTCTACAAAAAATTAAAAAGTTAGCCGGGCATGGTGGTGGGTACTTACAGTCCCAGCTGCTCGGGAGGCTGAGGCAGGAGGATTGCTTGAGCCCAGGTGTTGGAGGCTGTGGTGAGTTATGATCGCGCCACTGCACTCTAGCCTGGGCAATGGAGTGAAACCCAGTCTCAAAACAAAAACAAAAAACAAAACACAGTATTGTACTATTAATACTTATTAGCCCTCCTTTGTCTCCAACAAAAATATCAAAATAGCAACAATCCTTAGTTATGGACTGGAAATGAATAATGTTATTGACAATTTTCAACAACTTATAATTTTTTATGGTATGATAGTTTGAAAATGCAAATATGCATTACCCTAAATGTTAATCTGTAATTGAGTAGGTATAGTGAGATGCTGTGGTTTTTTCCTATGGTTTTAACTTGGAACTTGAGGGTATAGACTGTGATAGTCTGCATTTGTATTCAAGATAAGCAATTAAATAGTCCATTTTAAATTTATAACACTGGATTTTATTATGAAAAGCAGGTGACTATTTCTTTAAATCCTTTATTAACAGAACCATGGCTTTTTTGTTACATTGTCTAGAACAGCAGTATCCTGTAAAAATACGATGCAAGTCATATATGTAATGTTAAATTTTCTAGTAGCCACATTAAAAGAAATGGGTGATATTAATTTTAGTGATATATTTTATTTAACCCAGTGTATCAAAATATTATCATTTCAATATTGAGATATTTTACATTCTTCTTTTTTTTTTTTTTTTGTAAATCTTCAAAGTCCAATGTGTATTTTATGCTTACAGCATATCTCACTTTAAAGCAGTCACGTTTTGAGTGCTCAGGAGCCACATGTGGCCAGTGACTACCACACTGGACCGTGTAGGTTTAGAGTTTCAGTAAATCTATATGCAGTAGAATCCACACAGATTGGCATACTATATAGATTTCTGTGTTGATCAGGTCCTGATAAACATGAGGCAGATCCTGATTTTAGTCTGTGACGCAGATCTTAACTTGGCCCTAATGCGAATATTGTAAGAGAGATCTAACAGCCTTTGATTTCTTACCGAGGGTAATACACACCCTGGTTATAATGCTTCAGCACGTAGCTTTTGCGTCAGCCACTGTTTTATTCCAGATAGCGTTTAACGTACATGGACCACTGCCCAGGCAGTGTCTGTCGTGTGGGCGATGGTGAGTAGTACCACTAACTAGCAGTAGATAAAAATGGTTGGGAGATGCCTAAGGGGAAAAAAGACATTGTTTAAAAAAAAAAAAAAAGTCCCAAAAACCCATGAAACTTATTTATTCCTCTCTAACGTTGTTGGAAGATTTAGTTAATTTATGGAAACATATTGGCCTAATTGGCCAGTCTCATTCTGACATTCTCATATTTTTGCTTTGTTCAGCATTTTCACCGGTGGAATTTAAGTCCTTAGTATTTGAGGAGAGGGAAAATACCTTAGATCTGTGCTGTAAGTTATGAAGTACACACCAGATTTAGAAAACTTAGTACAAAAAAAGAGTGGAAAGTATCTCTTTAATAATTTTTGTGATTACATGTTGACATGATAACATTTTGGCTATATTAGGTTAAATTAAATATATTATCAAAGTTAATTTCAACTGTTTCTTTTTACTTTTTACAAAATATGGCTACTAGAAGATTTAAAATTGGATATTTGGCTTGTAATCTATTTCTGTTGGACAGTGCTGCCTGGGATTGTTAACTAGTCAGTATAAAGACTGCCAAGAGATACTGTAATGTGCTTGCCTGGATATGTGCTTGAGAGCTCGACAAATTGATACCATCTTCGCAGTAGCAAGGGGGTTATTCTGTGTCTGTCCTCTCAAAAGAGGGAGGGAAAATGCAGCACGGCCCTCTCAGGTTCTGTGGGAAACCTGATCCTGAACCACTTATCAACCGTTAAAGGTGCTGCTTTGAGGACAGAAGACCTGTTGGTTTTGTCGCCAGTTTGCTCGCTCATTTTTATGAAAGGGCCAATGCATAATTAGGTGCTTCTTCGTACTTTCTCTGAGACATAAGTTAAGAACTCTAGTTAAGTGTGTTTGTGTATATTCAGTCTTTCATTAAATGTTCTCACTGTCCCAGAGAACCGTCTCGGTATAGCTTGGTCTGTAAATACCTTAGTCTTTAGCTCTTGCTCATAGTTATTTATAGAAATTCTGAAAACTACTTGGTCTGTATTGATATTTCCATGACCCAAACTATTCAGAAAGAGGACCACAGGTGATTAGCTGGGTTGGCTTCTCATACCTGAGCATTTCACTGGGGTATTCACGAACCTGGGGAAAACTCATACACCTGGTATCTGACTTCCTTTCCCTCTCATCCCAGACTGAGAAATTAAAAAAACAAAAATTATTTTTTGTTGAGTAGGAGAATCCTAGGCAGAGCTTCACTTATACTTTTAAACCCATAGTCTTGGAATTAGCTTTCTGTTCTCCCTGAACATCCGCATTCCACATTTTGATCTTAGCACAGGCTTACTATGTATACTTCCCAGTTCACCTGAAAGGGGTGTGGGGTGGAAAGAAAAGAACTGACATGTTTTGAGCATCTGCTGTGTGCTATGCATTAAGTTGGGTACTTTATATACATATATACAATTTTTTTTTTTTTTTTAGAGATAGGGTCTTGCTATGTTGCCCAGGCTGGTCTTGAACTCCTAGGCTCAAGGGATCCTCTTGCCTAAGCCTCCCAAGTAGCTGGGATTACAGGAGCAAGTCACCACACCTGGCTTGAGCTGGGTGCTTTAGAAATTTCTCAGTAGCCCTGAGGGATAAGAATTATGATCTGTATTTTATAGTTGAGGAAATTGAAATCTGGAAGTTAATTTTTCAACTTCACATATCTCTGGTAGATCATGGATTCTAGAACTTGGCATCATACCTACTTGTCATCTCAGTTTAAAAGAAGCTGTGATATTCCTTCCGGGGGTAGAGATTGTGACCATGTATGTCATGTCCTAAACTCGGAGAAACATGTAGGATCCTTCCCAGAACATCTTTATCCCTAATCATAGACCTGACACCTGTGTTGGGTAGATGGGGTATTTCTAGATTGCTTACCCCCACTGGGGCATGTGGTGACTGTATGAACACTTTGGTTTGCAGTTGGGACACCTGATTCCAGCAGGATGGCCCAATGGAATCAGCTACAGCAGCTTGACACTCGATACCTGGAGCAGCTTCATCAGCTGTACAGTGACAGCTTCCCGATGGAGCTACGGCAGTTCCTGGCCCCTTGGATTGAGAGTCAAGATTGGTAAGTCCTTGTTTAGAAACTCTCCAAACGGTATGCCGAATACCAGGCATTTGTTTTGGTTTGAATCAAGAGATCTGTTCTAACTTCACACTTTGCTATGTCATTGAAAAAATTATGAATACAGGTGATGGGGGAAAAGATCAGGAGATGAAGAGAAGATCCTTTGGTCTTGTAAAGCATTTTCTATATTCGAAGAACACATGGGCAGCTGTCTTTTGGCACATTGCAACAGCCTGCTTGATGGTAGATGTTTTGAAGGTTGATTTGGATCTCATTTACTTGAGGAGATCCTCTGTGATATAGAAATATTTTTTATCTGAGTGAGGATTCTGTTACAGAAAGAAGTTTGGGTCTATACTTGTGATTTCCCTTTAATTAAAGGAAAGAGACACAGAGTAAGGGAAATAGACTTCATTCATGGAGGAGATCATGGCACAGAAGTCCAACAATTTCTTTCAGTTTAGTGTATTCAGGTTCACTTACTGATTTTGGTTAATGCAGGCCAATATGACCTAGTTTTTCCAGAATATGTACCCTGCTTTGGTAATGGGCCATGGAGGTGATTCAGAGATGCTGGAAATAGACCATCATAGCCTGGGATTGCGTATTTATACTAATAACCCAACCAGTTACTGAGAGTTGACTGGGAATTTAAAGCAAAACAGCATATCTATCCACTTTGCTCAGATATTTTATAGCCTATGGAAGTGGCTAATCATATTTGGGATAATTGTTAATAATTATTAAATTGCGGGCATTTGTTGTTGCTGAGCAAGAAGATCTAAAATGATGGAGTATATACTCTGGTTTCTCTTCAGATCATATAACTCTTTCGCCTTTTCTTAAAATGATGGAGTATAACATCAGATTTGTCTTCTTTTTTTTTTCCTTCTTGGCAGTGATTTCTGTGTGTGCATGTGTGTATGTAGGCTTAGAAATCATTCTTCATTGTTCTTCCTTTTCCTAGGGCATATGCGGCCAGCAAAGAATCACATGCCACTTTGGTGTTCCATAATCTCCTGGGTGAGATTGACCAGCAGTATAGCCGCTTCCTGCAAGAGTCAAATGTTCTCTATCAGCACAATCTGCGAAGAATCAAGCAGTTCCTTCAGGTGTGAGGGAACACTCCGTAGGAGAAACTGGGCCTGCGGAGCAGGATGTTAGCTTTCCTTCCTGGAAGCATTTCTTTTCTCATTTGGCTGAATAATGAGAACCTATCTTGTATTTTCAATCAAAGGAGAAGTAATTAACCCTTTCTCAAAGCTCTGTGTACTTACCCTTGGGAACCATTACCTGAGATTCACTTCTCTTGTCACAGTAAAAGTAATAGTGATTGTTATGTTGGTCATATTATGATAGCATCATAGTAACTAGGTCCCCTCATAGGAAGATGGCTCCCGCTTTTCAATGTTAGTTTGACTGTAATGGGATGCTCCTTGACCAAGTCAGTCACCCCCCTGTAAGACCAGGATGATGTACTGTCCAAAGACTCAGACTCATGTGCTTCTGTCACAGCAACAGTACAGCTCATCTTAACCACCTTTCTCCTCCTCTCCCCTTCATCCTCCACTGATTTCATGCAGGCTCCAAGGCCTTTGTTCTGTTGTTTCATGTAATAAATGTAATATTCTCCTCGGTTGATCACGAAATTAGTTTTAAGTTAGCAAAGTTCAGTCTATATCTTCATAGTCTGCTGCTAATTTTCATTCTCTTTCTCTCCTACCTATAGAGCAGGTATCTTGAGAAACCAATGGAGATTGCCCGAATTGTGGCCCGGTGCCTGTGGGAAGAGTCCCGGCTCCTCCAGACTGCAGCCACTGCAGCCCAGGTGAGACCTGAGAAGAAACAAAGCACTGGTCTGGGAGAAACAGAAAGTCAAACAACTTCATAATGCAATAAAATATAAATTATTAAACATACTAAAAATGAAGAAAAAAACAAATTAATAATCATAAAAATACATTGAAAAAGACTTAAAAAAATTTATACCCTCTATCCCGCTAAGAAAAGCCAACAGGCCCCATGGTTTAAAAGTTTTGTTCTGACAACCTTTCATGGTACAGGTTGTTACAATATCATTCAAACTCTTCCAAATTATAGACAAACAAGAGATGTTTCCAGCTTATTTTGTGAGGCTGATATAATCCTCAGTAAAACGTAAAAAATACAGTGTAAGTAGAGAAAATGGTTAGGATTTTTGCATTCTTGTGGTTTATATTCCAAGAATGCAAGGATGGTTTGACATTAGAAATTATTTTCTTTCTTTTTTTTTTTTTTTTTTGAGACAGCATCTCACTTTGTTGCCTAGGCGGGAGTGCAGTGGCAATATCATAGCTTACTGCAACCTCGAACTCCCAGGCTCAGGTGATCCTCCTGCCTCAGCCTCCCAGGTAGCTGTGACTACAGGCATGTGCCACCATGCCCAGCTAATTTTTAAAATTTTTTATAGAGATGGGATCTTGCTGTGTTGCTCAAGCTGGTCTCAAACTCCTGGCCTCAAGTGATCCTCTCGTGTCAGCCTCCCAAAGTGCTGGGATTATAGGTGTGAGCCACTGTGCCTGGCCTTGGCATGTTCTTAAGTGTCTAGTATGGGTAAAAGCTCTAGGAGCTAGAAAGAAGAATGGATGTAATCCCTGCTACCCAGGGGCTCTCAGGCTAGTTGGAATTATAAGTACACAAATGCTCAGAGTGAGAAAACACAGAGGAAGATGTGTGTCATTTTGTCTAAGGAAGTTGAATAAGATTTCATAGGAAAGTGAACATTGGAAATGAATTTGAAGGTGGATGAGTTCAGGTGTGCTTAGGTAGGAGTGTATGCCAGGCTGAGAAGATAGCATGTGGGGAGGAAACGTGTGGAAACAGGCTGTATGTGGGGAAGAGTGGGTAGTTTAGGGTGACTGAGGCCCAGGCAGGGAAAGTTTAAGTTGTTATCAGGTTGTGAAATGTCTTTCTTTGTGGGGCTGAGCTGTTTATACTTGGAAACAGTGGGGAGCCAATAAAGTTTTTATGAAGAGGTGGGTTTCTGTGGTTGATAATTAAATAACATCTATTTTCCCCCTTTAAGTGCAGTGCCAGTTGAGAAATAGACACGGGAGTGGAATATAGATCAAAGCAGCAGCTGTATTGTTGGTAAGACTAGGCTGGGAAAGCATGGCTTAAGCTGGTAACCATAGGGGCTTTCCAGTGCCTGTCCCTGAGTTAGATCTTGGGGTGGAGAGATGGAGTCTGTAGAGCAGCATCTCCCCAGTCATCCACGTGGAGCTTTAGCAACCATAGACTCAAACCCATTGAATGCGGAGGAACAGGCCTCTAGAACTACTTCTAGAAACAGGCCCTCGCTCCTGCCTCAGGTGTGCCCTAGGAAGCAAGAGTGAGAGGAGGGAGGTGCCAACTTAAGTGTTGGGCTCTTTGGAGATCTGTGTGTGTATAGGGTCTGTCTTTCCATCTCCTATCAGAGGAGTCACTCCCACTATGGGGAGATTAAATAGGGTTGGGAGTTGCCTTCCCAAAACTTGTACGAAGTTTGTATTCCGTGAGCTTGGATAGGGATCATGGGAAAGGGAGAGTGTGGTTCCCTGTAAAACTGGCATGTTTAGATCTATTTTTGGAGACATCTAAAGCAGTGCAGAGAACAGACTGGATGTGAGAGAGAGTAGACGCAAAGAGATCAACAGTTGGGGCCTGAACTGAACCACTGGCGGGAGAGATGGATTTGAGAGATTACAGAGTATAGGGCCAGGAGGAGTGGTGACTCAGTGTGAAAGCGAGGAAGAAATCGAAGAGACCGGAGGAATTCTAGCTTGGAAAACCAGATGGATGATGCCTTTCCTTGACTCTCAATTCTGCTCCATTGATTGCTGTCTCTGTCCTTAGGCTGTTACCATACTGTCTTTACCACTGCAGATGTGGGTTTTTTTTTTTTTTTTGGAGATAGGTTCTCGTTCTCTCACCCAGGCCTGGAGTGCAGTGGTGCAATTATAGCTCACTGCAACCTTAAACTCTTGGGCTCAAGTGGTCCTCCCACCTCAGCCTCCTGAGTGGCTAGAACTATAGGTGTATACCATGACACCCAGCTAATTTTTTTTTTTTCTGGTAGAGACAGGTTCTCATTATGTTGCCCAGGCTGGTCTCAAACTTCTGGCCTCAAGAGATCCTCCCACCTTGGCCTCCCAAAGTGCTGGGATTACAGGTGTGATGAGGCACCTCGCCCGGCCCCAGGAGGTTTTTGAAGGCAGGCACCATGTCTTAGGATAATGTGTGGTTTCCTAGTACAGTACACAGAGTGGATGTATAGTATGACCTACTGGAAACAAGTCAGTGACACAGGTAAAACCGCGTGAGTGAGGGCTTCCCTGGGCCCACACTGACAGCACCGCTGCCTCTTTTTCCCTTCCTCTCACGGTGGCAGCAGCATCTCCAGCCAAGCAGGAAGGGCAGGTAGGGTGGGACGGAGACTGGACAGAGGCATTTTTCTCCCCATATTTCATGTGCTCACATGTGTGTTGACCCCCTTTCTGGCAGCAAGGGGGCCAGGCCAACCACCCCACAGCTGCCGTGGTGACGGAGAAGCAGCAGATGCTGGAGCAGCACCTCCAGGATGTGCGGAAGAGAGTGCAGGTGAAACGAGTCTTGGGCAGGGAGCCTTGTCTTGGGGACGTTGCATGTGGGTCCTGCATGTACCTTTTTTGAGGTCTTGGCTTCATTTTAATTCTCCTCAGAAACTTTATTTTCCCTCTCCCCAAGGAAATCTTTTTTTACTTCTGTTTTTGTTTGTTTTAAACAGGATCTAGAACAGAAAATGAAAGTGGTAGAGAATCTCCAGGATGACTTTGATTTCAACTATAAAACCCTCAAGAGTCAAGGAGGCAAGTGTATATTAGAGACGTTAAAATCTCCTATAGAAAGTGAGTTTGTGTTATTGAGTTTAAGGACTTGTTTGTCTTGACTCTCTGTAGCCTTTATGCTTGTGGCTGGGGTGCAAGGGAGTTCTGGGTGCCCAGTGGAGCCTGGTTATTAGGAGTGTTCTGTAGATCAAGGAGTTTCTTCTTCCTCCCCAGACATGCAAGATCTGAATGGAAACAACCAGTCAGTGACCAGGCAGAAGATGCAGCAGCTCGAGCAGATGCTTACGGCGCTGGACCAGATGCGGAGGGTAAGGGGGTTGGGCCGCTTTCCCTGTGTCTTGCTCACTTGCAGGATTCAGCATCTTGTGGCAGAACTTGCTTGGTTTCTAGGAAATTCCTTCTCTGGAGTTGACTAAAGAATGTGGTTAGAGACGATCTGAGAAAATGTTCTCAGACTTTGTTTTGGTTTCCAATCAGAGCATCGTGAGTGAGCTGGCGGGGCTTTTGTCAGCGATGGAGTATGTGCAGAAAACCCTCACGGATGAAGAGCTGGCTGACTGGAAGAGGCGGCAACAGATTGCTTGCATCGGGGGCCCTCCCAACATCTGCCTAGATCGTCTCGAAAACTGGTAAAGGAGGAAAGAGAAGCTTCTCCTTTCCTTCTAGAAAGCTGTATTGAATTATGATCACAACTGCAGGCCCACAGAGCTAGTACTATATCTCTAAGGGAACTTTTACGTATTCAAATTTAGTCTAAGAGTTAAAATTTTTAATTTATTTGGACAAATTTTTTTATAAAATGTGTTTATGTTACTATATTTGAAATATTTAATGACTTAAGGCTTTTGGTTTAACCGTATTTAACACATAGACTAAATTTTTAATTTTAAGTATTTTAGTCATCTAAAACAACCACATGCTCTTTGTAAGGGAAAAAAATTCGAATACAGAAAATTAATGAAGAGAAGAAGAATGTTATAAAATCTAATCATCAGAGGTACCAGTAGTTAAAATTTTGGTGACCCATCACTCAGACATCTGTCATTATATTTATGTATTAATATGTATAAAGATAGAAAAAGTTTACATTAGCAGGAACGTTCTTTATATGCTCTTCTGTAAACTGCTTTTTTTACTTTCATCCAGCAAATCTTTTTTTTGAGACAGAGTCTCGCTCTGTCACGTGGTTAGAGTGCAGTGGTATCATCATAGCTCACTGCAACCTCAAACTCCTGGGCTCAAGTGTGATCCTCCTGCCTCAGCTTCTCGAGTAGCTGGGACTACAGGTGCACGTCACCATGATGGGCTAATTTTTCTATTTTTTGTAGAGATGGGGTCTCGCTGCATTGTGCAGGCTGGTCTTGAACTGGCCTCAAGCAGTCCTCCCACCTCTGCCTCCCAAAGTGCTAGGATTGCAGGCCTGAGCCACCGCATCCAGCCCATCTAGCAAATCTGTATTGCACACGCGAGGCCCACTAGTGAGCGTGTTACACCAGCTTAAAGTAGGAGAAACTTGACATGAGGGGGAGCCCAGATACATGGAGCATGAAACTAGAAATTTAGGACAACTCCACGTGAGAATGCCTGTCTGTTCATGTGCTCACTAACCCTGAGTGTTGTTAATTTACTGAAGGGAGTTTTAAATGCTTCCTGATCAGGAAACCGTGAAGCTTAAGTTCTGGGAATGGGGGGATGGAAGTGCCAGAAGGGAGTCAGGGACCTCAGCATTCCCTACAGCTGTCCTCCTCCCCATCCTTTCACTTTCTCTTTGCGACAAAGTTTTTATTAAAGTACTGGTAGACCATCAAAGAGAGACACTGGTATTCTCTATTCTTGGAGACAGACATAATCAGCTTTGTCTCCCTCTCTGTTCACTTTTTCTACATGCTATGATAATATTTTGAAACGTAATGTCATGTCCTTTCATCCACTGATGTTGATGTTAACTGGACATCGGGCAGTTCTACCCCTTCTTGTCATGCGGAGGGACGCTAAGTTCCGCAGTGATGAAGGGGCCTGCCAAGCTTGCAGACAGTGGGCGGGGGACCTGGCCCAAACCCAAGTCTTCTTGGCTGTCTACTCTCCTATTTTTTCCTCAGCCTGCACATTTTTGGTACATGTGGACAAGTTGGAATGAGGCAAGGAAGTGCCAAGTTCCATGTTTCATGTTCTCTGTATCTGAGCTCTAATGCTTGTCACTTCCCAGTGATCGCTTCATTGATGCTTCCTCCTCATGGTATAAATTATAACATTTATTCTTCTACGCCCAGCCCCGCCTTAAAAACTTGAAATTAAAATTTAGAAAAGGCAAAATAAATTATCCTTTTCTTAATGCCATTGAACTGTAATGTACACTTAAGAAGGTTAAAATGGTAAATTTTACGCTATGTATATTTTACCACAATAAGAAAAAATTTCCCTTTCTTATTCCAGAGGACTTCTTAGTAGTATTTCTGCCTATGGTATTCCATTTCCTTTCCTCCACTTACCTGTGTGCAGTCGTTTAGGTAGCCGGTAACTTTCTTAATTTCTTGGCAGGATAACCTCATTAGCAGAATCTCAACTTCAGACCCGCCAACAAATTAAGAAACTGGAGGAGTTGCAGCAGAAAGTTTCCTACAAAGGGGACCCCATTGTACAGCACAGACCAATGCTGGAGGAGAGAATTGTGGAACTGTTTAGAAACTTAATGAAAAGGTAACTTAGAACCCTTGTCCCTTTCCCTCCTCCCAGCCCCACTCCCCAATAAAAAAGAAAATCACGTTCTGAAGTGAGAGGTGGGCTGACTTCACAGGAGGGACAACGACCGCTCACTGCAGTCGCGTGTGAGCTCTGTGCTTTTTCCTTCAGTGCCTTCGTGGTTGAGCGGCAGCCCTGCATGCCCATGCATCCCGACCGGCCGTTGGTCATCAAGACCGGTGTCCAGTTTACTACTAAAGTCAGGTGGGCCACGGCACTTCCACGCTTTGGTATTTATTTCATTGAGGGACGCTGGTAGGGTAAGAGCAGAGTTGGTGGCCGGGGTTATTCTTTCCAGGTGTCACGGGCAGTATTGTTGTGGGTGTGGAATTTGTTGGCATGATATCGACTCGCTCTTTGATTCTGATGTTAAAAGCAAAAGAGCAGTAATCTTTTTGAGGCTACCTGTGCATGTTCCTATGATTCCAGGCCTGGAGTCTTAGGCCGTAGCTTTTCCTTCTGCCCTAGGGACAAAATAATGTCCTGTTACTTTCTGTTCTTTGAGTCTACTTTTCCCTGAGGATTTTAAGGGAAAGAGTAAGGCTTGGTGATGTAGAAGCTAAGAGGCCCCAGGGCAGGTGGGTGGTGGGGCTGCAGGGTGAAGTGTTACTTTCACACTTAAGTCAGAACAGGTATGCTGGGGTTTTGCCCTTCTGCAGTGAAATTTCCGTCCGCAGAAACTTAGTGCGGTGTGGGGTTTCAGGTTTAATAGGAAAACTATCAGGTGCAGAGCATGTGTTCCTGTAGTATTTTTCATTAAATGGCTCTTATCCTTTTGTGAATCTCTCACACCTTTGTCCGAGTTCTTGGGCTTTTTTTCAGTGCCCTTTGGCCTCACGGGGTTATGTTCAACTTGATGTCAACGATGGCATTGGCTGGAGGAAGAATTTGGGATTGTCATTTATTCACCTCTTAGAAATGAAGAATTACGATTTTTACATTTCTTCAACAAGAGGCTATGGGGGGAGCCTACTGACTTTTTATAACTGGACTTTTTTTTTTTTTTTCCAAAAATAGGTTACTGGTCAAATTTCCCGAGTTGAATTATCAGCTTAAAATTAAAGTGTGCATTGACAAGTAAGTACTCCTAATCTTAGCTCTTTTTTTTTTTTTTTTTCAAATGAGGAACAAAGAAATGAGAACTTTGCCAGACACCCTTTGAACTCAGAGACTTTATTCAGAGATCTTCATTTTGTGAACAAAAGTTTTCAAAAACCTTGCAGTGCATTGTCATTTACATGCCTGAACAAAACCACAAAGCTGGTGGTACAGATTTGAGTTGTGATTGCTGTTGTGACCACCATTTCCTCTTTTTCTTTAGTTTTTTACTTGTACATGTAATTTATGCATATTATATATATTAATAGAAATGAAAATATAGTCGTGTGTTGCTTAATGACCGGACACATTCTGAGAAATGCATTGAACATCATGGAATATACAGTATGTATACAAACTTAGATAATATATCCTGCTACACACATAGGCCATATGGTGTACCTCTTATTCCTAGGCTACACACCTGTGCAGCATGTTATAGTACTGAATACTATAGCAATTGTGACACAAATTGCTAGGTGATAGGAATTCATCTTACGGGACCTCCGTCATTTTTTTTCTTTATTAATTAGAGGAGAGGAAAAGGCTATATTGTTTGTTTGTTGGGACAGGGTCTTGCTCTATTGCCTGGGCTAGAATACAGTGGTGTCATCATAGCTCACAGCAACCTCAAACTCCTGGGCTCAAGCGATCCTCTTGCCTCAGCCTTCTGAGTAGCTGGGACTACAGGCACATACCACCATGCCCTGCTAAATTATTTTTATTTTTTTGCAGAGACAAGGTCTTGCTATGTTGCTCAGGCTGGTCTTGAACTCCTGGCCTCAAGCGATCTTCCCACCTTGACCTCCCAAAGTGCTAGGATTACAGGCGTGGGCTACTGTGCCCGGCCTAGGACCACCATCTATATATGCCGTTTGTCATTGACCCAAATGGTACTATGCATCGCATGACTATATATGGAAAGAATGGATCCACCCCCCCTTGTTTAATTGTTCCATGCTTTACCACATAATGGAATATTTTTCAAAATTTGATGATACCTTTCAGAATTTAAAATACACATACCCTTTGAGGAGATTAGAAAAGAGAAAATGTATACTTATTTTTAGATAATGTAATTATCAGGAAATTTCATGAGAATGAACTAGAAAATAATTATTAATGAAATAAGGAAGTTGACAAAGGTGGGGAAATTTAATAAATAATTGGTAATTTTAATCATGTATTAAAATCATAGAAAAATAATCTCACAAGCAATAGAAGTAAAAAATATATTGTGATAAACTTAAAAATATTTAGGATCTATTTGAAGAAAACTGTGAAATTTTAGTGGCAGAGGGCTGTTTTTTAAAGTGATGAGAAAAATCATATTCCTGAATTGCAGACTTTTAATTTTATTATAAAGATGTTGATTCATCCCAGTTAATGTAGAACCAACCAAAATGTCAATAGGATTTTTAAACATCTATAAAATGCTTTTCAAGTTATGTCTTAGATGAAAAAGTAAGCAAAGAATAGTAAACCACTTTATTTTTTTAAATTTTTAAATTGTGGTTAAAAAACACTTAACATAAAATTTATCATATTAACCATTTTTAAGTGTGTACAGTTTAGTAGTGTTAAGTATATTCACATTGTTGTGCAGTGGGTCTTCAGAACTTTTTTATCTTGCAAAACTGAAACTATAGCCATTGAAAAACTGCTCTTCATTTGTCCCTGGCAACTACTGTTCTACTTTCCAAAGAATTTTTTAAATAAATAAAAATGGAGGGTGGGGGACAGTGTGGTATGGGAATCTTCCCTGACAGATATTAAAATGTATTACATAGTTCCAGTTACTAAATTAGAGTATTACTAAACTAGTAACTAGGCAAGTAATAAACTAATTGGTCATTGAAATAAAATCTGACATCCAGGCCGGGCGGTGTGGCTCATGCCTATAATCCTAGCACTCTGGGAGGCCAAGGCAGGAGGATTGCTTGAGCTCAGGAGTTCAAGACCAGCCTGAGCAAAAGTGAGAGCCTGTCTCTACTAAAAATAGAAAAAATTAGCCAGGTCTGGTGGTGTGCACCTGTAGTCCCAGCTACTTGGGAGTTTGAGGCAGGAGGATCACTTAAGTGCAGGAGTTTGAGGTTGCTGTGAGCTAGGCTGATGGCCACGGCACTCTAGCCCAGGCAACAGAGTTAGACTCTGTCTCAAAAAAACAAAACAACAAAAAACTAAGTTCAGAAATAGATCTCAGGTTTACATAAGGAATCAATATGTTTAAAATGGTATTTCAAATTGACGAGGAAAAGATGGATTATTTAGTAAGTGGTTTGAGACAACTTGCTATTGGGGGTTTGAGTGGAAAGTTTAGAATTTTACTTTTTATAGTCCATCAAAATAAATTCTAGATGTATTTACATGTTTAAAACAAAATTATTATTATGAGGGAGAACTTCCTGATAACAAGGACCGTCAGGTTCCAAAATGTGATATACAGAAGAATGTCTTCTGAATGATTTAAAAATTGATCAGTGTTCATCTGTAAACTCACATGGAATGGACTGTTTAATAAATAATAGTGCCAGGCGTTGTAGCTCACACATGTAGTCCCAGCTACTCAGGAGGCTGAGGCAGGAGGATTCCTTGAGGCCAGGAGTTCAAGGCTGCAGTGAGCTATGATCCTGCCACTGCACTGTCACCAGCCTGGATGACAGAGCAAGACCCCGTCTCTGAAAATGAATAAGTAAATATATAATAAAAATTTACTGTGTTTAATAATAGCTATTATTCTAAAAGCATAGGTTAATATGTTGCAGTGGAGGTAGACTTTTTATACAATACTCAAAATTATTTTTCAAAAAGGGAAGACTTAGAAATGCCACCATATAAAAAACTATATATTCAAAAACACAGAGTCTCTTGTTAAACACACCAGGAAGAATATGTCCAATTTTATCAGAGGGGGTGCTCTTAGTTACAGCTAACAGCACACCTTTACAGAAAACCCAGTGTGGCTTAAGTAATATGGAAATCTGAAACCCAGTATAACTGGAAATGCAGAGTTTGGGCAAGGTCCTGACGATGATGAAATCAGTGAGTGACTCAATGTCCTCATGGACCCAGCATCTCCTGTCTCTCTCTCTCTTCTCTGCTGTGATAAGTGTCACCTGCTCTCTACAGTTCCCTTCTGGGTTGCTACATGGTTGCTTGTAGCAGTTAAGGCCACATGCTTCCTTGCATGTGTTCAGCTGAAGCTATGGAATCTAAATTGAGCTGGGGTATAATTCCCTCCCTTTGGTCTGATTGAGACAACGTAGGTCATGTCCTCACCCCTGGACCATTGCTGTGGCATGCTCTGTTCTGATGAACTTAATGGTCAGCATTCCCCTGCAGGTGCAGACGGGAAGGATACTTGAGCAGAATCAAGGTTCTGTTAGGAAGGGGGAAAGTAAGTACTGGGGAGACAATCAACTGTGCCTGCTACTTAAGCATGTGTAGGGCTTTATGTTGCACATATGAAATGTAACAAAACAGTTTAAAGAAATTCCCAGGAGCACAGAGTTTTTCCATGACAGTAAATAACAGGCAGCCAAAGTAGGCTTTTGGAAGAAACATGGGACCTATTTTATTAATAATGGTCTGTGTTCTTAACAGAGACTCTGGGGATGTTGCAGCTCTCAGAGGGTAAGTTGAGCTTCCTTTTGTTCTGTTTAATCTAACTTTATCCTCTGGCCACTCAGTCACTTATGTGGTTGGTTTTTCTCCTGTGATTCAGATCCCGGAAATTTAACATTCTGGGCACAAACACAAAAGTGATGAACATGGAAGAGTCCAACAACGGCAGCCTCTCTGCAGAATTCAAGCACCTGGTATGTGGGAGGAGCCTGGACTCCCCTTCATGAAGGGCATCTGGGAGGGGGACAGGGTAGGGGGAAGTCTCACCGGGACAGATGGCTTTGTCTTTTCTTACAGACCCTGAGGGAGCAACGATGTGGGAATGGAGGCCGAGCCAACTGTGACGTAAGTTTTGTTGGGGGGTGAAAGCCAACTGGGAGAAAGAGCCCTTCTTATTGCCCAGAATTGGAAACATCAGCCTATTTCAGCTGTAGCCATTCCAAAAGCCAAAGTGACATGATCAGAAGTTACATGTGCCACGGAGATCTCTGGCTTGGAGCATTTCCATGATTGTCTGGGAGTTAGCTCCTTCCTAAGGAGAAGTGGAAAGTCCCTTGCTGAGTAGATGTCCACACCCATTTGGCAGAAAAGGAGCTTTCCATCTTGCTGGGGACTTCCAAATTCCCCTTCCAACTTCTGCCAGCTGATGCTGTTTGGCGTTTTTTCACTTAGGTGTGATAGAAGGTTTAAAAGCAACAAACCTTGTTAACCATTAAAACAAACAAAAGCCTGTCTTGTTCTTTGTGCCCCTTATTTATTTTCTGCCTTTCATTAATTCAGATTATTGGATTCTTAGTATCAAGAATAAACTTTAGGCCGGGCGCGGTGGCTCACGCCTGTAATCCTAGCACTCTGGGAGGCCGAGGTGGGCGGATCGTTTGAGCTCAGGAGTTCGAGACCAGCCTGAGCAAGAGCGAGACCCCACCTCTACTAAAAATAGAAAGAAATTATATGGACAGCTAAAAATATATATAGAAAAAATTAGCCGGGCATGGTGGCGCATGCCTGTAGTCCCAGCTACTCGGGAGGCTGAGGCAGTAGGATCGCTTGAGCCCAGGAGTTTGAGGTTGCTGTGAGCTAGGCTGACGCCACGGCACTCACTCTAGCCTGGGCAACAGAGTGAGACTCTGTCTCAAAAAAAAAAAAAAAAGAATAAACTTTAATAGATAAATGTGCCCCAAAACTAGTTATCGGTCATTTAAAAAAATTGTGACAGCTGTTTTTTTTCTAATGTTTATCCCCTGAGCCATTCTTCTTCTATAAAATGTAGCGGTCCTTTAAAAAAAAAAAAAAAAGAATTTATAATACTTAACAGTAAGGAGTGAAGTAGTCTATATGCAAAATGTATGACATGTTTATTGAGAAAAAGCAAGATGTAAAATATGTGATTAGTATATTTAAAAAATACACTATACTGTTTATGTGTATTCATATACATGTATTAAAAAATTCTGGAGGTATATACACCAAATAGTGCTTATGTATTAGTGCTACTGTTAATATCTGAGGCTACTCTATACTCTCTCTGTAATATTTTCATTTTAAGGTGAATCTATTACTTTTATAATCAGAAAAAGTATTTTAAAAAGGAATTAGAATTCCATTTCTGAGAATTCACTGGTAACTCTTATTCAAAATAAGGTTTCTATATTGCTAACGTGACTAGCAATTGTTACAGTCACTTTGGAAAACAATTTGGCATAAAAAAATGAGCATACCCTGTAAACCACAGTGCCATTCCCAGGACTTAACAATAGAGAAATCTTTGCACATGTGTGTCAGGAGACATGTACAAAATGTCACAGCAGCCTGATTGTAAGCTCTGAATACAACCCAAATAAATACGTATCAACACTAGAATGGTTTGTGTATAGTCATGCAATAGAATACTATGCAGCTGTGAAAAGGGATAAATTGCAGACACAGCCACATGGATTCATTTCACATTGTGTGAAAAGTGAGTCACAAGAGAATACATATATATAAGGTTCACAATCATCCCAAACTAAACAATACCTATGTTGTTTAGAGAAATAAATATGGTAAAGCTAGGATATGATAAACCCAAAAGATAAAATAGCAGTTACCTCTTTTTTTTTTTTTTTTTGGTACAGGGCTCACTGTGTTGCCCAGCCTGGTCTTGAACTCCTGGCCCAGGCCTGCATGACCATGCCCAGCTGAAATTAGCAGTTACTTCTAAGGGAGGAGGGAAAGGGAAAGGGTTGGGGAAAGCCCCCCAGAGAACTTCAGCGGTAATGGTTTCTTCTTTAAACTAGGCGGCGGTTTCACAGGTGTTCATTGTTACTCTTTGTGCCTTACACATTTTATAATATCCTATTGGATCTATGTAATATTATACACACGGAGTAAAAGATTAGGCTGATGAACACAGCACTGGAGGGTCGCAGTGTTGAAGAGAGCATGTGCTCCATGGTGTGTCCCTGGCAGTTTGTGGTCACCCTGGTGCCTTCCCCTTCTTGCTGTAGTAAGGCTGTAGCATGTAGCTTTCCTCAGCTGTGGCTGTTAGCACCGAATGCCATCCTCTCTGAGGAAGAGTGTCCTTCTATTCCTCTAGGCCTCCCTAATTGTGACTGAGGAGCTGCACCTGATCACCTTTGAGACTGAGGTGTATCACCAAGGCCTCAAGATCGACCTAGAGGTGAGTTCTGCAGCAGAATCAGCGTGGGTCTGCGTGCAAGGGTGACTCAGGAGAAAAACTTCTGGTGGGTCTTTTACTAAAGAAGATGGAATGATTACTGTTTGCTAAGTACTATGTTTATTTTTTGCTTATTTTTCTCCAAAAAATCCGTGGTATCCCATCTGAGAATAAAGTCCTGCTATAGTGCTTAGAAGATACATGTGTACTCAGCTTTCAGCAAACTCAAGGTGAAAATCTATATTCAGAAATTGATTAGGACTGACTTTATAAAGTTTGGGCAAAAGAGTCTTAGCAGCCAATGTTTTTATATACAGAAGATCATGATATTTATACATTCTCTTTTCCCAACTTTCTTGAATTTTAAATTAAGATATACCTGGAAAAGCAGGACTCTTAGTCTTTGATTTCTGAGACCTTTCTGTTCCATGGGAAGATCCAGCTTCAATTCTTGGAGAATGCCTTCCAGGTCTTAGAAATAGGGACTCCATGCCCGATGAGTCAAGCTTTGGGCAAGGCAGACTTTGCAAGTGAGTGTTCATGATCAGGTAGCAGCCTGCGTCCTGTGGCCGGTGTTCAGCATTCTCTCCACTCTGACGTTGAGCTGACTCAGTCACATCCTCGCCTAGAGTTGGCAGCAGGTGTGGTTGGTGGTATAGCCCTTTATTCTGAGCCCTGCAAGATATGAGTGAAGAGGCTTTTGAGGCAGCCCCCCTGCCTCCCCGACTCATTCTCCACTGACTCCACAGACCCACTCCTTGCCAGTGGTGGTGATCTCCAACATCTGTCAGATGCCAAACGCCTGGGCGTCAATACTGTGGTATAACATGCTGACCAACAACCCCAAGGTTAGTGCCCCGTCCCCCTGTGATCTCTTGGTACCTAGTGCAGGTCGTTGGCGCCATCTCTCATCTGAATGAGCAAATATGTTATTTTCGATAGAACGTGAACTTTTTCACCAAGCCCCCAATCGGAACGTGGGATCAGGTGGCCGAGGTGCTGAGCTGGCAGTTCTCCTCCACTACGAAGCGAGGGCTGAGCATCGAGCAGTTGACTACGCTGGCCGAGAAACTCTTGGGTCTGCATTTTATCCGCTCCTCCCTCCTACCTTCCTCAGAAAAGGGATCTGGCCTGTGGGGCTGTTCATTCAGGCCAGGTTTACTGAGCATCTGCCTTGAGCAAGGCATCACACTGGGGAGGCAGGGCGCAGCGGCAGTTTGCATCCCAGTGGTCATTTATACGAGGTGGGAGACAGATTTCTGTTCCCCTAGTCTCTGTCTTCCTTGCCCTTCTAGGCTACCACTCTGTCTAACCTCAGATCTTTTAAGAGCGTTTTAGAAGGAGCTAAATCCTTTACATTCCCTGTCCATTTCTTCAATAAACTGTAGGCTGGTTTTTAATTTTTCTCCCCTGGGGAAAAAAATACAGTAGACTGTTTTATGTTCTACCTGGACTATAATTAGCTTTGTCCTAATAAAGCTGCCATCACCAAATACGACCTTCTAACACCAGCTGTCAGCTTGCTAGTGTGTGCTGCTGCTCCCAGCCCACTGCATGAGGCTGGGGAGAGCAGAGGGACTCGATACACCACCCACTGCCTCTGCTGTGCTATAAAACGCGGGCAGGGCATATGATGGGATTGGGGTGTGGGGTTTTGTTTGTGCATGGCATATACACGGTGGCGACCTTCACATACATGAGAGCCAGTGGTGTCATGGCCGACTGTGGGACAAATGTGTGTTCTGTTTTAAGAAATACCATCTTGATTCAAAGCTGAAAATTCACTACTTTATTCTTTTCTTTTCCTTCAGGACCTGGTGTGAACTATTCAGGGTGTCAGATCACATGGGCTAAATTTTGCAAAGTAAGAAATCTTGTTAAATCCTTGTGGTCACCTCTTGGGAGTGAGAATGCAGTCTGCAGGGTTGTCAGGGAGGGCTCTGGGCTTGAAGGCCCTGCACTCTTGGTCCAGTGGTCAGTAGGACTTGCCGGAAGGTAGATGGGCCTGAGGATTGTGATGCACTGTGCCCCAAGGAAGGGAAGGGCCAAGGCAGCGGTAGCCTTGGCTTTCTCATCATTCTTTTCTCCAGGAAAACATGGCTGGCAAGGGCTTCTCCTTCTGGGTCTGGCTGGACAATATCATTGACCTTGTGAAAAAGTACATCCTCGCACTTTGGAATGAAGGGTAGGTTGAAACTCTTGTGTCTGGCAGACAGTGCACAGGTATAACCAAGTCTCACCTGCTCTCTCAGCAAGCCAGCGGCAGGGGAAACCCTGTTCGCCCAGTGTCGTTCCTCCGCTTTGGCTCCAGGTACATAATGGGCTTCATCAGTAAGGATCGGGAGCGGGCCATCTTGAGCACCAAGCCCCCAGGCACCTTCCTGCTAAGATTCAGTGAAAGCAGCAAAGAAGGAGGAGTCACCTTCACCTGGGTGGAGAAGGACATCAGCGGTAAGCTTGGCTCCCCAACCCCACCTGGTGGCTGGTGCTGCAGCCTCGGGGCTGCTACTAGTTCCAAGCACCTACTGCCCCCTAGTGGGAGGAGATGGCCTCGGCTCCCCTGCCTCACTCAGACTTCGGGGTGACTTCTTTCCTCTGAATTCTTGCAGTGGAAGGATTGGTTTGCCAGTTTGTTTTGCTTGCTCCAGTGGTGGATGTTTGTCTAGAAATTTGCAATTTAACTTTTATTCTTCATCCCCTTTCTTACTTACCCTGTTAATGTATCTTATGCAAGTCGTTATCTTCAAGTTTATTGCTTGTGACCCAACTGGACAGCCTCTTCTAAATTAGAAGGCAGCCTGGACATTTCTACAATGCCAGGCCACTGGGCAGGATATCCAGGGTCTCAGGTGCCAGGCCGGCCTAAGTCTTTCCCTGTTGAGGCAAAAAACAGTTTTCTCTGAGATTACCCAGCCATCTTTCCTTCCCGTATCCCATGACAGGTAAGACCCAGATCCAGTCGGTGGAACCATATACCAAGCAGCAGCTGAACAACATGTCATTTGCTGAAATCATCATGGGCTATAAGATCATGGACGCTACCAGTATCCTCGTGTCTCCGCTGGTCTATCTGTACCCCGACATTCCTAAGGAGGAGGCATTTGGGAAATATTGTCGGCCCGAGAGCCAGGAGCATCCTGAAGCTGACCCAGGTAGTTGTTGATTTTCCATGTTCCTGGCATTTAATTCTTGGGGAAAGTTGGAAATTGCAGGATCCTTCAGGGATAGACTGCATAACCTGTGGAATCCTTATTCCTCCCAGTGGGAAAGAACTTTGTAGTGAGTGCTTTTTGGGTTGACTAATGGGATTTGAGAGAAGAGAAGAGTCAGTCACTAGTCCCTGCCCTGCAGGGAGTGCATGAGTCTAAAGGGGGAAATAGTACACATGCCCCACACATGCCTAAGACACTGGGAAGAGACAATGAGGACAGGGTTGCTTGGCTCCAGGATGCCCAGCTAGCACAGTGCTTGTTAGTAGACGCTGCAAGGGGTGAGACCCAGACCTCAGTCCAGCATACTTTCCCCCATCACTGAACCACGGATGTGGCATCAAGGGACTGAAGGAACCCTTTCTGGAAGAAATGATTGTTAGCACCATTGGAGCACGGGGAGCATTGTGTTTGAAGGGCAAGACTCACTGGCTGGAGGGGTGTGGAGTTGGTATTTAGAATGTGCAGCTCTTGAAAATAAGATTTCTCTCTTTTTTTTTTTTTTTTGAGACAAGGTTTCACTCTGTCACCCAGGCTAGAGTGCAGTGGCACAATCATAGCTCGCAACAGCCTTAACTCCTAGGCTCGAGGGATCCTCCTACCTCAGCTTCCTTAGTATCTAGGACTATCGGTGCACACTACCATGTCCAGCTAATTTTTAAATTTTTTGTAGAGATGAAATTTCACTATGTTGCCCAGGCTCATCTCAATATCCTAGTCTCAAGCGATCCTCCTGCCTTGGCCTCCCAGAGTGCTGGGATTACAGGGGTGAGCCACCGCGCCCAGCAAGATACTTTTTAACGTGTGAGAGGATATGTATTTATATGTTATATATGAATTATTTTACATTAAACTTATAATCTCTGGGGCTATCCCCAGTGTGGAGGGGCAGCCCCGACCTGTTCCCGTTCAGCACTTGCTGCTTTGACTCTCTGGGTTCTCTGTGCAGATCCTGATGAGGAGTCTCGGATTTGTCATTCTTTGTTTTTAGTTACCTTTTCTTTTTTTTTTTTTTTTTTTTGTCCTTGGTTGTTCACTTTTATTGTCCCCCCATTTGATATCCTATAAATTAGTGAGATATATAAATAACTACTGTTCATACATCTTAACCTTAATAAACAAGGGAATGGTAGAGGGGCAGAAATAATATTTATGTTATACACATGTACACATATATATATTCAAAACAAAAAAAAAAGAAATGCTTACAACTATTACAGAGATTACAGTTTTTGGTATAACAACCTTTTCTTAATCATAGAGCCAGCAGTGGGCTCTTTAAAGTGATCCTTTTCTGCCCCAGTTGCTTTTTCAAAAACTGTTTTTGTCCAAATAGAGCATGCATCCCCGCACGCGCGCGCGCGCACACACACCCCCAACGTCCCTGCTACTTTTTCTGAGGAATTCCTTCCGAGGATATTTCTTGCAGTGGGGAAGAATGAGCCTTGGAAGAGGAAATTTGAGCTAACTGACAATTGACTTTCCTTTCTCCTTTGTTCTAGTGCTGAGTTTTGTTCATGCTTAGAAGAGTTTAGCTCTCACTTCCTGTCTGCTGCTTATCTCTCTGTCCACGTGTGCTTCGGTTGGGAGATCTCTTTATCAGCCCCTGCCACACTACTTTTTGTTCCTTCTGCGGGGGACATTGAGGTCCAAGTGCTGGTCGTTTTGACTAATTTTGCATTCAAGATCCCACCCAGGCTGAGGCTGCATCCTCCATTACCATCTCCCCTCCTGTGCGCTGGGAGGCGAGGTCCTTTCCTGCCTGGAAACATCAGTGCTTTCCCAGGGGCACGGCGGGCCTAATCACGAGAAAGGAACTGGTGACCTGAGTGGCTGGCCTGCCCGGTGGAGGGACGAGTGCCCGGTGGAGGGACGAGTGTGAGGAGCAGGCACTGAGGGCTTGGTGTGAGCCTGGCAGTGGGGTGCGGCTGGGGGCCCTGTGCTAACGTGGGAATCTTGCTAACCTGGGAACCTTCAGGGAGATGAGCCTGCGACCCTTTCCTCTCTATTTCCACTGCAAGAGTATTACTCTGAGAGTCTCAGAGAGAGATCCCCTCTGGGGAGGACTCTTCTCTCCGCCATACTTCTCCATCGAAAGCCCACACAGTATTTCCTTATGGCTTCAGAGGGAGATTCTGAGCCACGTGCACCTGAGATGAAGTGAATTTACAACCTTGCATGAGGCCACACAAAATCGGCTTTTAGCCTTAGTTCTCCTTTGCTTCTACTGTCCCATCTCAGGCTGAAGCTATTTTTCTCAGCTATCTCCATCACTGGAGAATTAAACCCTTTTTTGTCTAGGGTGTCAGCTCCCCTCAGGTCTGGGTCAAAATGGTTGGATTTATAGCACTAGAACCTTGCCTCAGGAGTTCCTTTGGATTTTGCACTGAATTAATCTATTTCTTTGCCAAAAATAACCTCAGATGGCAGTCCAAGAGCTGCTCCACGATGCCTTCTCTCAGATGGTCGTCATGCTTTCGAGCCCACCGTTTCTCTCTGAGCCCCACGCTTCCTGACTGCGCTTCTCTCACCCCACCCCGCCCCATGCCTCCTACGTGGTTTGTTCATCTGAATTCCCAGATTTCATGCCAGCCGTCCCCAAGGCTCCTTGACCTCTTGGTGCAAGCATTCAGGGTCTAAAATTAATTTATTCTAGTCCTCACATTTCTAACTATAGAACAAGAATTGTAAATGACAGGGATCATAGACAGCTGGCACCTCCTTCTTCCCCCTCCCTCTTATTTTATGCATGAGAGAGAAAGCTCCTTGCCCCAGGTCTCTTGGCTATTGCAGACATACTGGTCTCCTGTCTCCTAGCTGAATGGATTGTACTGTACCACAAAGTCGTCTTCCTTATATATATATAGAGGGTGCTTTTTATCTGATGTATTTATCCAACCAGGTGGTCCTAATGCCCTCATCTAAAAAAGTGAGATTAGTGCTGATAGAAGGTCTAACCCTCGGCTTTGGAACCACGAGCATCAGCAGCCTCCATGTTCTTTAAAGATGCGGGGATGTTGGTGTCTGTGCTGGACACCATGCAAAGGCTGCATAGGCTTGGCTCCTGTATGCACAGGAGTTATCTAAGAGATACGACCAGGCCAGAATAGAATCCTCAGACCACATGGAAGCGGTTAAACGTTTGCATAATCTAGGGAAAGAATGAACACATGGGTGACATTAGGCTCAGGTGGAACAAGGGTATGCTGAAAAGTGTCTGCAGCTCAGGAAAGCTTTGTGGGAAGAATTGAACTTCAAAGCTGCAAGTGCCTAGGACATCAAACAGTATACGATGAGGGTGGGCAACCCTGTGGGGCAGATGGAGGTTTCCAGACAATCTCTGTGTAAGGATGGAGTGAGTTTCAAGTCAGCCCTGGTGAGGCAGACGCCTTCCTCCTGCCCTTTACTCAGAGGGAGACCACAGTCGGTAAGCCCCGCTTTCTTCTTCCCAGGTGCTGCCCCATACCTGAAGACCAAGTTTATCTGCGTGACCCCGTAAGTGGCTTCCCTTCCCAACTTTGCCTTCATTTCTAATGTCCTCAGTTATCCCTGGGAATAGGACAGGGGGTGAGAGTTATCCTGTGCAGGGTTGGAAGCCCCTGGGCTATGTTTAGTACTCAAACTGGCCTTGTGTGTTTAAAAAGCTTGAGCTTTTATTTTTCCGTTGGAGACCAGAGTTTGATGGCTTGTGTGTGTGTGTTTTGTTCTTTTTTTTTTCCTCCATTGTGTCTTGTCAACCCGGCCCTTCCCCCTCCTGTGCTGCTCCCCATTTCCTACAGAACGACCTGCAGCAATACCATTGACCTGCCGATGTCCCCCCGCACTTTAGATTCATTGATGCAGTTTGGAAATAATGGTGAAGGTGCTGAACCCTCAGCAGGAGGGCAGTTTGGTAAGTATTTGCTTGGCAGATATTGTCCTACGAGGGAAGTCAGTCCCCTTTGTGTGGTGCTCACACGTGCAGAGGCAAGAGTTGGTCACCCAGAACGGTAGGAGAAGGTTCTAGAGCAGCGCTCTCCAACAGAAATGGAATGCACGCCACGTGTGTAAGTGCAAACGTTCTAGTAGCCACATTAGAAATAGGTTAATTTTCACAACGTATTTAACCCAATAAACCCAACATACTATCATTTCGTACTAAGACTTTGAAGTCCACTGGGCTTTTGACAGCCACAGCACATCTCGGCTTGGATGAGCCACATTTCAAGTCAGTAGCTGTGTGTGGCTTGAGGCCGCTGTGTTAGACAGGCAGCCCTAGATCTTTAAACACGGAGCTGGGACTGCGTTAGGGTAGGGAGGAGGCTGAGCCCTTCCGGAGGGCAAGGCCCTGTAGGGAGGACAGCAAATCTGACTTTCCTGACCCTGCCTTGGCCTTACAGGGCAGGAGACTAGATAGTGGTGGCCTGAGCCCTGGCCTCTGAGGGGCTGGGGTGCGCCCTGCCAGCTGCAGAGAGCGGGTGACTGAACTGGCTTTCCCTGTCTGTCCCTCCAGAGTCCCTCACATTTGACATGGAGTTGACCTCGGAGTGCGCTACCTCCCCCATGTGAGGAGCTGAGAACGGAAGCAGCAGAGAGATAGGACCGAGGCGCCTACCTGTGTTCTGCCACCCCTTACACGGCCAAACCCCAGATCATCTGAGACTCCTCACTTTGTGGTTCCAGATTTTTTTTTATCTCCTACTTCTGCTATCTTTGAGCAATCTGGGCACTTTTTAAAATAGAGAAATGAGTGAATGTGGGTGATATGCTTTTATCTAAATGCAAATAAGAATGTGTTCTCTGAGACCGTGATCAGGGGATGTGGAAGCGGGTGGCTGAGGGAGAAAAAGGAAATGTCTTGTGTTTTTTGTTCCCTTGCCCTCCTTTCTCAGCAGCTGTTTGTCGTTGTTGTTGTTAGACAAGTGCCTCCTGGTGCCAGTGGCATCCTGCTGCCTATTTCTGTAAGCTAATGCCACAGGCTGCCTGTAGCTACGTACTCCTGGCATTGCACTTTTAACCTTGCTAACATCCAAATAGAAGATAGGACTATCTAAGCCCTAGGTTTCTTTTTAAATTAAAAAATAATAATTAAAGGGCAAACAACATTGTATCAGCGTAGCCTTTCTGTATTTAAGAAAACTCAGTTAACAACCTCCTTGGTGCTTTAAGCATTCAGCTTTCCTAAGGTTGATAATTTATGTAATTCCCAAGATGGACTTCAGATTAAACCCTTAAAAGACATCTGAAGCTGCGGCCTGGGCTTTAGTATTGAAATAGGAAGGTTTGGGGAGAACCTAAGCATTTTAGCCTTTTTTTATAAACAGATTTTTATTTTCCCCATAACATGTTGGCCTTTGGTGGGTAAGGCTGGGCAGAGGGTGCCAACAACCTTATTCCCTGCTTCCGTGGACCTCAGCTCCTGGTTCGGAGCCTGGGCAGTTTCTGTGGGTGCCTTACCAGGGCCAGGATGATTCTGCTTCCTTCCCCCTCAGCCTGCCTGACCGTGCGAGTGGCATGGAGCCTTCCAGTGTCTAAAAGGTCCCTTGTCCTATTGTTTTGGGAATCCTGGTCTCAGGACCTCATGAAAGAAGAGGGAGAAGAGAGTTATAGGTCGAACATGGCTCAGACTGTGGGGCCCCAGCGAAGTGTCTAGTTGAGCTCAGGGAATACGGTTCTTACCCCAGTTTCTTGGTGATTCCCAGCAGCACCTGTAATCGCCTCTTTGCTTGGCCAATGCAGGGTAAAGGCTGACTGATAAACCCAAGGTCTGCCCCTCGTGTAGGGGTATACAGCCGGCCTCCCACAGGGGCCCTATAGGTGAGGCAGAACAACCTATGACCTTCCGCGTGGCCTATGCCTCAGCCACTCAGCTCGCCTTTACCGTGCATTTTGGAATACTTAGCATGTGCTAGGTTGGCCTCTCTGACCCAGGGGCATGGCTAGATTTGGTGACACAAAACCACTTTGCCTCAGTTGGTCAGAGTTTCCATGGAATTCTATTAGACCCAAATTAGCTAGTTTCTGAATTAGGGAGGAGAGGACCTTCTCTCTAAGATGAACAGGGTTCCCCATGGCCATCGCGGTCGTCCTGCTTGGAAAGGGTTGATGTGTGACACAGAGTTCTCCCTTCTCCAGCAGCACCTTTAGTACATAAGCTTAACTCATAAGCTGACAGAGTATCCAGAAAGGTGAGACTTGGGCTTACCATTGGGTTTCAGTCACAGGGATCTAGGGCAAGGGCTTGGGCTTACTCCGGAGCAGACACTGTCAGGTTCATGGCTGTAGGTAGCATGTATATCTGGTTTTAACTCTGATTGTGGCAAAAGTTCTGAGAGGAGCTGAGACTTGTTCCCCTCCCATAAAGAACAGAGTCCTCGGGACCTGCCCACTTTCTCTCCACCCCCGCCCGGCCGAGGCATTCCCGTGGATCGCTTAACCTACCTACAAGGTGGTTTGTAAGCTGCTGTCCTGGCCACTGCATTCAAATTCCAATGTATACTTCATAGTGTAAAAATTTATATTATTGTGTTTTTGGTTTTTTTTGTATATTGCTGTATCTACTTTAACTTCCAGAAATAAAAGTTATAAAGGAACCATCTGATAGCATGGCAGCTCTGTCTGGCTGGTGGAGGCTCCCTTTTCCCCTGCAAGCTCTGAGGGGACCTCACACATGGGTCGGGCCTGGGATAGGAGCAGAAAGGGTCTTGAGAGGAGGCGCTGCCTTAGCCCCTCATTCCTGAGCTGATGCAGGCCCCCACCTTGTGTCAGCCACCAGCCTGGTACCTGGAGGAACAAGGGGTCATAGTTCAGAGCCAGCAGTGTCAGTGGAGGCTTCCCTAGCCCTTCCCTCCCAGAGCTGCTGTGTCCTGTCTGGGGTCAGATAAGCTACCTATAGGGGTTGGGGTGCAGATACTCCCACCCCAGCCCCCAGTGCCTCCCCTTCCACAGTTGGTGCCTTTATCACTTCAGTTCACGGTGGGGACAGCACGTAGACATTTCACTGGCTGGTCGCCATGGGGCCCTGGGCAGTGGGCAGTGATAATTCAGGGAAGCGGGCTGCGACCTCAGCTACTTCAGCTCAGCTTCTCCCCACCCCCTGCCCCCCAGCCAGCGCCATGGAGACCGGCGCTGCCTGAGACGCGAGTGCTTTCGAGCGCCTTCCCTCGCAGAGATGGAAGCGGAGATTAGTGCTGCCTGTGGGCGCCCGCTTCCCTCCCCACCAGCCCCATCAGCCAGCCCCGTGCCCCTGCCCTCCTCCAGCGCTGAAGAAACCTGCCCGCAGGGCCTCACTCCCCCAGCCCCCACCCCAAGGTCGCCCCGGACTAGCTGCAGCTTGGCGCCAGGGTGTCCAAATGGAAGACTAGTCCTCCTGCCTCCACCCGGCCTCCCTCAGGGTCAGCTGTTTGAACACACAGCAGCTGCAGGATGGTGCCACCTGCTGGTCCCTGGAAGAGGCCAGGGAGGGTGGGACTGCTGCTGTGGTCCTCACAGCTGCCCGGCTCCAGAGGGTGGAGAGCCATCTTGGCGCTGGCCCTCAGCCCCCAGCTTTGAGACCACTTACTGCGGTAGCTGCTGGGGAGAGGCCAGACCACAGTCCTGCCCGGCCCTGGGGCTCCCGTCTTTTCCTGAAAAACCTCAAGTCTCCTGCTATCTTGGGAATATGTGGCCCCTAACCTAGTTCCTTAGCCTTCTGAGAAGCACTGACAGTATTCCAGCGGTGGTTAACACCCTCAAAACCACAGAAAAGGGAGCAGAGTTGTAACTTAAGGCTAAAAGTTAACGCCAGAGAGGGAAGGAACAAAATGACTCCAGCTCCAGGGATCCCCAGCGCTGCCAGCTCCCCAAAGCTGGAGCCACAGCAGTTATGGAAAAAAACATTTTATTCAAAAACACTTACACAAATGTGTGTTCTTTGTACAAACTACAAAAGACTCCGTCTTCTCGTCTCCGCCTCCCTTCAGAGATGTTTCAGCCTGGGACCCCCAGTCTCCTGCGGTCAGCTGCCCCCGGCTGTGGGTCGTACAGCCTCGGAGGGCGGCGCGGGCCGGGAGCAAGGCCGCCTCAGACCACAGCCAGTTACGCAACAGCGGAGGCCGCGCCCGGGTCCCACCTCCCAGGGGAGCCCAGCGAGATCAGCTTTTACCCCTCACTCCGGATTCCACAGGCATGCAGCAAGCGGCTGCTTGGCCACTTGTCTCTTGCCGCAGTTTTTTTTTCCCAGGAGGGAGGGATCGGCTCTCCAAGTCCCAGGTCCCCCGTTTGCCCACTGTGTCCTAGACCAGTCTTTTTCTCCTCTCCAGAAAGCAAGGTCACAGACAAAAAGCCAAAGACAGAGGGTCAGGCCTGACCCCCAGGAGGGGAGGGGATCCTGGTGGAACTTTTGGGGGCAGACTTGAAACACCCAACCTCCTGGTTCAAGGACAAGAGGCCAAGTAAGTACTCAGAGCAGCCCAGACAGCCTTGACTTGACTCAACCCAGCTCTACCATGTTCAGGACATGGCCGCGGCCCAAACTCTCAGAGTTCACACAAAGTCTGGAGTCCACATTCACTAAAGTATAAAATATTACTCAAAAACAAGCCCCAACCTCCCTCCTGAGGGAAAGAATCAATTAGACCAACGCGTGTGCGTGAGGACAGCTGCACGGACAGGCATATACACATTTGGGAGGGCCAAGCTTCTCAGGAGTGAGACTTTAGCTTAGAGACTCTGTCTCCTTTCCCTTCTTGGATAATTTCATTCAAATAGCTACAGAGCAGACGAAAGACACAGGAGGAACAGGCTTGCCTGCACTGAGCACCCGCAGGGACAGAGGCTCGGTCTCTCCACGACGGACACAGACCCAGCCGGCTCCTGGATGCCTGGATCTGAGGAAGGGCCGCGGCTGCTGCAGCACAGCCCCAGGACTGCCGGGCACGGCAGGCACGCCTCGTGCACAAGCACACACAAACGCACGCGTCCCGTGCTGCCTGCAGAGGCATCAGTATGCACAGCAATTCTAAAATCACAATTAACACGAGCTCTTCACATTGAATATCGTTTCCCAAGGGAAGCGTGGGATTCGAACATTCATGAGAGGGAGCCTCTGGCAGGAGTGAAGAGAACAGCAGGGGGGGAGAGGCGAGGGCCAAGATTGTCCATGGGTCGGCGCAAGAGCTCCTCCACGTGCCGGGCTACATCCATGCTCTCGTCCAGGTCAAATTCTCCGTCCTGCTCAAGGGCAGGGTCAGGGCTGGTAGAGAGAGAAGGACGTCAGAGGCAGCTGGCACGTCTCACAGCCCCAACCCTGGGGGGCAGCCCCTCCTGCTCCCCACTCAAGCCAGTCTCATGAGAATAGGACTCGTCCTGGCCACACCCCCCCAAGCTGGGCTGCGGTCGGCCACTGGCTCCCGGGGAGACGCCCCAGTCTACTCACACCTCAGCAAATGAGGTTAGGAAAAAATCCACTTCCCTTCTCTCCTTGTCCTCATCTGTAAAGCCGCGTGGCTGGGCCAGTGAGCCCTGGCCACCTGGGATGCTATTCACTGAAACTAGGCACCACACCATTCACCAAGCACCTACAGCGGGGTGGGCCTATAACCACAGGACTGCAGTTGTCACGGCCACCTGTAATGCAGGCATTCACCCCACTTTATAAAGGAGGAAACAGACTACGCTGTGTCAGGAAACTTGCTCAGGGCCACCTGGCTATAGGTGGTGGGGTCAGAATTGGAATCTGGGTCTCTGTGACTCCCAAACCTTGGTGGTCCCATTGTAGCTTGCTGCCACCCTGACGTCCAGCCCAGGCCACCCCTATAAGGAACAGGATTTGTTTTATACCCCATTCCCACCTGACTCTTATGGAGAACCGCCCCATAAATAGCTGCCTGTATCGGGCCCTCACGACAGCCTCCCTGTGCGATGCTTTCCCTGCATCGTCTCATGTAATCCTCACCCCATCTCAGGAAGTAGGTGTTCCTGCCCCCATTTTACAGATGAGGACACTGAGCATCAAAGAGGCCCAATCATTCACCCGGGGTCACCCAGCTGGGTCAGCACGGTAGTGAGGACCGGCTCCCTGCCATGTCTAGCTTCAAAATGCTCTGTGTGTTTTCCTGGCTCATCTCGCTTTCCCAGCACCCCGGTCCCACCCGGACCTAGAGGAGCCCTGGATCCCTTTACACGAGCCCTGCAGGGGGCCAGCCTGGGGCGAGGGCCCCCCATGAGAACACCACCTACTTCTGTGGGTACATGTTATAGTGAGCCTGGGGGCACACAGATGGGGAGGGCGCATGGTCCATGTACGTGGCGGCACTGGCGCCGGCGTCTGCAGACACGTTCACAAACCTGCAGGAGGAAGCAGGACAGACAGAGCCTCAGCCGCCAGGGAGGCTGGGGGTGGCTGACCTGGGGAGGGAGGGGCTCAGGGGGCATACTTAATGTCTTTCTTGGGCCTGGGGCTCTGGCTGCAGGACTGGGCCCTGGGTACTGGCCACAGCATGACCAAGCCCAGGTCCCTCCCCTGGCCTGAGTCAGCTTTCCCCAGGGGATGGGGTATGGAATGTGGAGGTCCAGGAACAGGAGAGACAGCAGTGTCTGGGGAGAAGATGGGGGGAGGAGAAGACAGGGGGGAGGAGAAGACAGGGAGGAGAAGACAGGGGGGAGGAGAAGACAGGGGGGAGGAGAAGACAGGCGGGAAGAGAGCCAGAGCCGGGCCCTGGACACTTACTCAGGGACCACTTGCTTGATCTGTGGCTTCACGTATCCGTCACCTGCTTTAACTGCCAAGGGGAGGACAGTGGTGAGAACCAAACTCTCTGGGAAGTCCCAGGTGGGGTGGAAGCCCACCCCTCTGCAGTCTGCCTCCTGCTCACACCACCCTGGGGCCTCAGCAGGGATGAGATTTCCCAAGGACTCCCTAAAAACACCTGCTGATGGATCCAGTCTGAGGGTCCGCAAGACCCTGGCTTCAACCCCAGTCCTGCTCCTGGTTCCTTTTCTGGCTATTTGCTTTCTCTCTCCCTGCCCCCACCCCTGCTGAACTAGAAGCAAACCCAACCAATGGATCTGCGACAGGCTGAAGAGGAAAAACCTATCCCCCTTTCATCCCACACTCAACTTGGGGGCAGGTTTGAGGGTGGGGAGCGGAGACGGCAGCCGGCTCAGGTGGGAGCAGAGCAGGGACTGGGCGGGAACCATCCCGGCACTGCCTGGCTCCCTGCGAGGGTGCAGAAGTGAGAATCCACCCAGCTTTCGCTTTGCCCACAAGCGAGCTGGGATGGGTTTCACTTTCCCTCTCCTCAGCCGAGAGCTCTCAAATCCTCCCCACCATCCCATGGGCCAAAACCCGCAGGGCAAATAGCCCCGGGCTCTTCTTGGGGAGCCCCCCTGCCCAGCCCACGGGCTCCGTTCATGGGCTGGGGGAGAGCCCAGGGGGCGCCGGGCAGCAGGGACCCGGGGCGGGACCCACCGAGCACAGGAGTGTAGTACTTGGAGAAGACCTCATCCTTGGGGCGGTCAGGAAACACGTAGATGAGATAGCTCAGGTCCCCAAGCCGGTCAGCCAGGGACCTGATGGAGAAATCCCGAGTGGTGAACGGTTTCAGGTTCCACAGGTTACGGTCCGCTGTGAAAAGGACAACTTCGTTCCCACAACCACTGCTGGCAGGAGGAGGGCGGCCAGGTTTTGGGGGTTTACGGCCGACTTGAGAGAAATCCGGCTGTTACCAGCCTGCGCTGCGGGAACGTTCTACTCGGCACCTGGGCAAGTAGATGTGGACAGGCTGGTTGTGGCAGAGGCGAGAGCAGGAAGCTCCGCCCAGGAGCCGTGCAGTCTACGGGGTGGTGATTTTACCTTCTCCCAAATGGAAAATGGAACACATTTCCAAGCAGAGCTCCCCACACTAAGCCCAGCCCCGAGCTTTCCCAGTAGGCACCTTCTAAGGACGCAGGCCTGAAGGACGGAGGGTGGGGAGCAAGGGGACGGGAGCCAGGGCCCTGGGGCTGCAGGTGGGCAGAACGGGCACTCACGGGAGTCAAACTTCCAGGCAATGGTGATGCCCCCGATTTCTGAGTCACTAAAGCGCAGCAAGAAGGTCCCGTCGGGCTTGTTGATGAGCAGGTCGTGGGCCTGCTGCTTATTGACAAAGCCGAGGATGGCCCTGGTGCACAGAGCATCGAGTGTCACTGCTTGGGCCAGCAGCCACTGTCCCCAAGCCCAAGGCCGGCTCCCAGCCCCGTTGCTCACCCGTCATTCCAGTGGGGCTTGTGGTGCTTCTTCAGCACCTCCATCACCCCGTCGAACCACTGCCAGAAGGTGTAGTTCCAGCCCGGCAAGTTCTCCTGGGGGCCCCCAGGAGACCCCGAGTCAGGGCTGCTGTCCCGGGTCACAGGTGGCCCGGGAAGGTCAGTGCCCTCTTGTCCCCACCCAGCCTTCTCCTAATTCCTCACCCCTACTTGCCCCCACACCCCGGCATTCCACAAACTCGGGTCCTCGGGACCCAGAGAATAACCTCACGCCACTCCTACGACACAGGCGCCTGGGACAGTCCCGTGGGTAGGAGTGGGAGGTGTGAGGACGGTACTTCCAGAGTCATTCCTGCCCCCTCCTCTCATTTTACAGATGGGGAAACGGAAGCACGGAGGAAGGAAGGGGCCTGGCAAATCAGTGAACAGGTCTAGGAGACTAGAGCCTGCGGATCCCGACGCCCTGGGCTCTGGGTCCTTCTGTCATCCTGCTCTGGCTCTCACGGCGCAGCGCAGTTCCCGCAGCCCCGCCTGCGTTTCTCGGGTGTACGAGCCCCCGTTTCTCCGGGTGGTGGGAGAGGGTGGGGTGCTGGCCCCGGGCAGTAACCCGTCTGTGAGGCAGGGCAGGGACAGGACCCTGTGGGCCAGGGCGGGCAGCTGAGGGCCCGGGCTCCTCACCCTGTTGAACTGGGACCAGGACACGGACATGCTGTTGTAGTCCTCGAGGTGGCTGCTGCTGCTGTTGAACAGTTTCTGCGCCAGGAACACGAGGTTCTCCTTGGTCAGGCCCCGGTTGCTCTGCACTTCGGCCTTGAATTTCATGTTGAGCGCCTCGCACAGCTGCGGCCACAGCACTTTGTCGGGCACGGCAAATGGCACCCTGCCCTGAGAGGGAGGGAAGAACGGGGAAAAGGCGGATGGAGGGAGTTGGGAATGTTTACACACGTACACGCACACACACAGGAGACACACAGACACCAAGAGACGGGGGCACTGAGAAAGATCTAGAAAGGTGACACAAACACAGGAGAAAGGAAGTGGGGGTGGGGCAGACGAGGGCTGAGCATGCAGGCTGGAGACCCGGGACCCTGGCCACAGCTGAAGGAAGATCCGAGACCAGGGCCCAAAGACCAGGTCCCCAGAACCCGGAGACCCCAACCCAGAAACCCGCCACCCAGGCAGAGCCCGATGACACGCCCGAGGGCAGGTGCCCTTCCTGGCTCACCCTAGGTCTGGTCTGTCCTGGGTGGGGAACAACCACTCAATAGTGGCCCAGGGTTAGGGCTGACCCCAGGAGAGTCCTGGGGTCTGGGGGGCCGAGGTGGGTGTCCCCAGGGGGCTCACCGGCTCAGCAAAGGCGTTGTCCCATAGCACGGTGGCTGTGGCATTGTGGTCCTGGCTGCCATGGACGATGACAACCACTGGTAGGGACAGAGTCTACAGGAGTCAAAGGAATGAGAGTTGAGGGGGTATGACCACCATCTGCCCTCCGCTTAGGCAAGACACCAGCCCTCCTGCCTCACCCGCAGTGCCAACCACAGCGCCTCCCAACAAACCTAGGCACAAGCAAACAAAAAAACACAATCTATTTTTTCTGAGCCCATTGCCTGAATTGTGTGGGCTAGTCCCAGGTGACAACTTAGCACACAGGTACCCGCAGAGTTAAAGCGGGTTTCTCAGCATCACGGGGTCACTGGCCGGAGACCCATGTGAGGACTCACAGCACTCTGGCCTCCCCGAACCAGCCAGGTGGCCCCAGCCAGACCCCTTCGCCTCTCTGGGTGACCTGCAGGGATGGAAGGGCTGGGGGTGGGGTGGCTCACCTTGACCTGGAACACGAGCTCATTGCTGCCAACACTGAACTGAGACTCAAACAGGACAGTGAACTTCTCCTCTGTCACAGACTCTGCGCCCCGCCGGTCAGCACGCTTGATCCTCTTCAGTGACTGCAGAGCGGGAGGTCAGAGGGGGACAGGGAGATGGCGGCGGCTTACAAGGACTCGGCTCTGGGCAGACCTTCCCTCCAGAGCTAGGCGCTGTCCTCACCATGTTTCTAAAGTGGGCGCTGAGGGTGCCCGTGGCCTGGTGATACTCCATCACGCAGCAGTTGTTCAGGATCTCCCCGCTGCACTCGCTGCAAAGGACAGGGGAGGCCCAGCTCCACGTGGGTCCGGGCTGGAAGCATGGTCCCCTCCGTGCCTTGGGCTGGGGTCTTCCCCTGGTCAGCCCTGCTGGTGGCCCGTGCCCTCCACCCCCAAGAACATTCCTCAGTGTCTCTCTGTTCATCATCCTGAGAGTACCCAAGACTGGGTCTATCCAATGGTGAGGTCTGGACCTCTGTGATTAGCCTGAAATTCCTTGGGCGCTGAGATTGCTGTGGGACCTCTGCGGGCTTCTGGTGGCTCCTGGTGCACTTAAAATAAAATTCTTAGCCACAGCCTACAAGGACCCCTCGTGATCAACCCCTGCCCACCCTCCTGGCCTTGCTGAGTTCCTCTCCCCTCACTCTGTACATGCAAACCATGCTGGCCTTGGCTGGCTGCTGAACAGGCCAAGCTTGGTGCCTACCTCAGGACCTTTGCACTTGCTCTTCCTGTCACCCTAAACACTCCCAACCTTCTCCTCTTTTGGGTCTCAGCTCAGAGATCCCCTCGGAAACGGGCCCCTCGTCCACCTACTTGCTGTTGTTCACCACACTGGCCTCCACCAACCTGCCCCGAACACACATCCAGATGCCAGGATAGCACCCTATTTTCTTTCTTTTTTTTTCTTTTTTGAGACAGAGTCTCACTCTGTTGTCCGGGCTAGAATGTCGTGGCGTCAGCCTAGCTCACAGCAACCTCAAACTCCTGGGCTCAAGCAATCCTCCTGCCTCAGCCTCCTGAGTAGCTGGGACTACAGGCACGCACCACCATGACCAGCTAATTTTTTCTATATATTTTTAGTTGTCCAGCTAACTTCTTTCTATTTTTAGTAGAGACAGGAGTCTCGCTCTTGCTCAGGCTGGTTTTGAACTCCTGACCTCAAGTGATCCTCCCGCCTCGGCCTCCCAGAGTGCTAGGATTACAGGCGTGAGCCACTGCGCCCGGCATGTTTTCATTTTCTTTATAGAGTTTATCACTTGTTGGCGCCACTTTATTTTTCAAAGTGCACTATTATCTTTCTCCCCAGCTACAATGCAGGCTCTAAGAGAGTGGGAGCCTTGTTCATCTTCTTCTTCATCGTATCCCCAGACAACGTGGCAAGCACTCAGTAAACATTTTTAATTGGATGACAAAGGAGGGACCAAGTCTCCCACATCACTCATTCATCCACTGCATACTTTGTGGGAGACCTGCCCTGACCCTGGACCGCTCCACCCCCTTCTCGGCCACCATATTCTTTCTCTATACTCCTCCCTCAGGTCATGGCACACGTTCTCTCCACCCCCTGTCACTAGCTACCCTCCATTCGGCTGGTAGCCTGAGACTAATTGTCCTTTCTTTCATTCCTGCCCCCTGACGCCTTCCGCACGCCCTGTGAACCTCCCTGGTCACACGGCTTCCCCAGTACTCGTTTCTCACTGTCTGCTGCCTACTCTGCTAGTCCACAGCTTGGGCAAGGAGACAGCCAGGTTCTGCCGGGATCACAGTTGCGTCCCCACCGCTCAGCACAGGTCCTGGAACATTAAGTGGCAAAATACTACTGACCTAACTATGTGCAGGGCACAGGCAAGGCCTGGGGAAGGCCTCTGAGCCCGAGGAGTGTAGTATATACCCTGTGGCCTCGACGTATGATGAATCCACTTGCAATTTTTCGATTTTACCATGGCGCGAAGGCCACTCAGCAGAAAGCGGAACTTTAGTCTCTCTGATGCCGGCGGTGGCAGCGAGCCGCAGCTCCACTCGGCTGTGTGATCGCCAGGCAAACCACCAATACCCTGCAGTGGACTACGTTGCCAGCTGCTTTTGCCCAACTGTAGGCTAGTGTAAGCGTTCTAAGCACATTGAAGGCTGAGCTAAGCTATGACGTTGTGTGTTTAGGTGTCTTAAATGCATTTTTGACTTACAATTTTTTCAACTTGCAATGGGTTTATCCGGATGTAACCATATTGTAAGTTGGGGAACATCTATGTACAGGAACAGAGTAAACCAGGGAGACCAAAAGGGAGGGAGGCAGGACTGTCCCCAACTGCACAGGACCCCAATAGCTATAGAATAGAAGTAGCCCCCAAACCCGAGCTCAGGGAGAGGGAGGCAGTGGAGGGAGAAGCGGCTCAATTACTTGCGGGTGTTCTCATTCTTGAGCAGGGACTTGGCCTGCTGCTCGCTGATGATGGTGGCCTTCACCTGGGGGGGGTTCATGTGCACATTCAGCTTCCCGCCCACCAGCAGGCGCACGGTGGCTGCGAACTTGGTCTGGGTCTTCAGGACCTGAGGAGGCTGCTTCTCGATGATGAACGTGCTGCGGGGACACAGTGACCACACGGACCATGAGATGCTGCCTCAGGGAAAGGGCTCCAGGGCTCTCTGTGTGTTGTGGGGGGCTGCCTCCCATGGGCTCAGCAGGTGAAGGAACAGCAGGTGGCACAGCGCTGCCCCCACCCCAGGAGGCAGGAGATGGTGGGGAGAGGGAGGGACAGGGACTCAGCAGCTGGCAGGGGCTGCAGGGCCTCAGGGCACCTCCTGTGGTGTCCACAGTACACACTGGGCAAGGGCGGTGCCAGCAGCCGCAGCAACTGGAGGTGGAGCGGGCAGGGGCGAGGCAGAGAGAGACAGGAGGGAAGCAGAGCTCCTGGTCTGGAAAGCCCTGCTGCCCTCACACCCCATAAACCCCGCAATGGGAGCTGGCCCTGCCCCGCTGGGTGTGGCCGAGAGGCAGCAGTCACCTGGTCACCAGGGCTGAGATGATGTCTGTGATGGTGGCATTGACCTCGGCCAGCATCTCCTCCACTGGCCCGGGGATGGGCAGCTGCTGGCAGAGGTGCTCGGCCCTGCGGATCTGCTGCCGGTTCTGCCAGATGATCTCAGCCAACTTCTCACACCTGCACGGGAGCCCCAGGACCAACAGGAGGATGACGGCTTCTTCCCCAGACCCCAGGCCAGAGGCTGGGAGGCTCCCGGTCTGGGGAGAACCCCCAAGACACAGCTCCACCCTCACCCAGCACTGGGCGTTGTGCTTTCCCCGCACCTCCTACCCCGTGGAGCAGAGCTCCCTGCCTTCCAGAAGTGCAGAGAAATACACAGCAGGGTGACCCGGACTTAGGCCCAACCAGCCAGAGTGACACTGCACACGCCAGCGCCTCCACGTTCCCCAGGACAGTGACTCCCCTCCTGGGGGAGGTGGCACCGATGGGGGACCAAGGTCTGTATCAGGAGCCAGGCCCGCTGGTGAAATAAGAGCTGTCACAAGGCCGAGGGGGCCTGCTGCACGTGCCAGCGCAGGAGGCAGAAGCAGCTGGTGCCACCCCCGGCCCCTGCCTGCCCCACGCGCCAACCGTGCCCATTACCAGGACTGCAGCACGTCCAGGCTGCCCTCGGGGGGCCCGCCGTTCCCGGCCAGCTGCTGCCGCCGCTTCCACTGGATCAGCTCGTCGTCCAGAATGATGGTCTGCTGCTTCCGCAGCAGCTGCAGGGTCTTCTGGTGCTTCTCGGCCAGCTCCTGCAGAAAGGTGGGGACAGCAGGCCCTGCTGGGCTCCACAGACAACTCTGCAGGGCCCCGCTCAGCGATGGCAGGGCCCAGGCCAGGCCTCCCCCGACCTGCTCCCCCTCACCCCGCCCCCAGGAAAGACGGATCTGGACCCCTGCTCTCCTGGGTCCCGCTCTCCTCCCGACTCTACCCTCTGTCGGGTCCCAGAGACGCAGGACGCGGCGCTCCATGCCTGGGAGGAGGGACCCGGCACCCACTCACCACGCGGTACTGCTGCAGCGTCTGGGCCTCGCGCTGCAGCCAGGCCTCCAGGGACACCTGCTTCTGCTGCAGGGCCGTCTCCCGGCTCAGGCGCTCCTGGGGGCTCAGCTGGGCCAGCTGGGCAAACTGAGCTAGAGGAGGGGACAGGACACCACGACCGTCATCTCCCAGCGTCCGGCAGGAGCCCAGAGGAGCCCACTCACCTGCTCTGCGGCAGGACCCTCAGGGGGTCAGACATCCCGTCAAGGGCAAGTCGGGGTTCCTGACAGCCGGGCTGCCGAGGTGAACGACTCAGAAGGCAGCCCCGGGCCCTGTCACCAGCCCCCTCACTCTGAGCGGCCCCCGGGGCACTCGCAGTGCAGCCCAGGGCGAGTCCTGCCCGTCTCCCTCCCGCCTGCCACTGCCCCACACAGGGGCCGCCAACCCCGCTCACGGGCCCAGCCTGGAGCCGGGCTGCCCAGGTGCGAAGTGCGCCCGCGACTCTCACTAGCTGGGCCAACTTGGGCAAATCACTTTACTTTCTCGTGCCTCGGTCTCCCCGAGTGTAAATCGGGAGAGTGGCGGCACCTGCCTCAGAGGGCAGCTGAAGGGGAAATAAGTGATGAAACAGAAGGTGCTGGAGAAACAGCCCGGCAGGCGCAGGTCTGTGTGAGATTGTCCTTCTCAGTCACGGGCGACGGGACGGGAATGAAAGGGGACAGAGACCAGCGGCTGCTCAGCCCCCTCCTGCCCACAGCAAAGCCCCCCAGGGAGGCCCCTGCCCCAGCGGCTCCGCCCTGTCCCCTGCCCCAGAGTCTCTCCTCAGGGAAGGAGTTTCTCCGGGTGCTGGAAGGTGCCTGACACGTCTGTCCAGGCTGGTCGCTGTGAGCTCAGAGACAGACGGACAGAGAAGGGAGAGTGTCCAGGACCCCCTGAGGAAAGCGAGGGTTGGGGGCAGCTTCTCCCCACGCTGGTGTGAGGAATCCCAGCCAGGGCAGGAGCAGGGAGTGGGGCGGCCTTGTTAACTGCTTTCAAAATAGCTACCATGCAATACTCAAGACACATGGAAGGTGCCAAGAGTAATACAAGGAACACCTGCGTATCTAGAACCTAGCCTAAGAAATCAGACGTTCCCACAGTTACTGCCACCTGTGTACCTCCCTAGCTTGCAGCCCATCCCTCCCTCACAGAGACAAGCACCATCCCAGCTGCCGGGACTGCTGCTCCCGTCAACAACCTTTCTGAGCAGCCCACGTCCTCGCCCCCGAGTCGAGAAGATGTGCGCGTCAGCACGTCTTGGTCGCGTTCCTGGCTGGCCTCCGAGGGCCATGTGGCACTGACCTCGTCCCTGCCCATGGAATGCACCAGCTGGGACAGACAAAAGCAACTCGAGACGGCCAGGAAAAGCCCAGACCTGGGACTTAGAGAGATGGTTTCCATCTCACTGCAGGGTGCTGAGCAGAACAGCATCGTCAGGCACAGAGCGTATCCGAGTAGGCTGGACGGCCACCTCGGGGGTCCTGCAAGGACCCTCCTAGTCCCTCCTGGAAATCTGCAGCAGCTTCTGGGCAGGAGGCCAGGGAGACGTGGGGCAGCTGTCCTGCTCCACTGGAGGGAGCTGAGCCTTCCCGGGCACAGGCAGAGCCCCAGTCTGTGTCTCTGATTCATGAGCTCGATAAAGGAGACTGAACTGACACTGCACGACGGCACAAACCCAAACCAGAATCCAACCTAATCCCACGCACAGGAAACAGAAAACCAAGTACACGCTCAGAAATACCGTCAACAGTCAAAGGACTTGGGTAGAAATAATGGTCTGAAATCTTCTATTTCCATAAACAGAAGGGGCTGCCCTTTTTCTGAGGTCCTTCTGGGGTGAATTCAGATGGGAGGAAGATATGCTAGATCATCCTGCCAATATTTACTGAATACCTATGATGTTTAAGGTATTGTGCTCATCACAGGGTATAGAAAGCACTGACAGGGCAGGGTTAGGGAAAGACCTTAAACAGTTAAATAAAAATGGAACTTAAAAAAAATTTAGGTGATCCAAAAAAGGAAGACCAGAGGAACAAAAATCAAAAAGGGACACAACAGAAAAGAAATATTAAAAAGGTAGGCTTCAATATAATCATATTAATTATTACATTAAATGTTAATGGCCTAAACATCTCAATTAAAAGCAGTGATTGTCAGAATAAATACAAAGCAAGACTCAAATATATGCTAACTACATTTTAAAATTTTTAAAAAAGCATAGAAATATGCTGTGTGAAATGGAAAATAAGACAGCTGAGGTAGTTATATTAATATCTAATAAAGTAGATTTCAAGACAGAGTATTACATAGATTAAGATAGGCATTTCATATGATTATGATGTCAACTGATAAGATAGTCAAAATAATTATAAGTGTGGATACATCTAATAGCAAAGCTTAAAAATATGTAAAGAAAATATTTACAGAATTGGAGCAGTAGAGAGTTTCACAGTAATAATTGAAGATTTTGATACCTCTCTTCTAGCAACAGATAAAGCAATTAGGAAAAAACAATCAATAAAGACACAGATTGGTGGTTTTCAAAGTATAGATCAAGGATCCCTGGAGGGTTCCTAAGACCCTTACAGGAGTCCACAAAGTCAAAACTATTTTCATAAGACCTTATTTGCCTCTTTCACTCTTACTATCACATAAGTATCCAATGGAGTTTTCTAGAGACTATAAGATGTGTGATACTACAACAGTTTGAAAGCAAGATCCAGCTATCTCTTACAAAGCCTAATATTAAAGAGATTTGCAAATATGTAAAGCAATGCCACTCTATTCACTAAGTTTTGTTTTGGAAAGTAGCCTGAAACAGAAGCATAGATGTTGTGTTTGTTTGTTTTTTGTAAAACTTTACCTTTTATGTTAACATTACCGAATTTATTATTGATTTTTTGAATGAAATAACTACAGAACATACACTCTTTTCAAGTGCATGTTTTCACCAAGATAGAGCATATGCTGGACCACAAAACAAGTCTCAAGAAATTTATAAGAACTGAGATCATACAGAGATGTTCTCTGATCACAGGAGAATTCCATAATGATATTAAAATCAATAACCATATGCCATCTAGAAAAAAACAGAAATTAAACACATTTTTAAATAACATATGGGTAAAAGAATTAATCACAAGAGAAATTATAAAATACTTCAAAGTGAATGATAACATACAGCATTTTTAAATTTATGGGATGTAGCTAAAGCAGTGCTTAGAGGAAAATGTATAGCTTTGAATATAGATATTAGAAAAGAAAAAAGGTCTAAAATCAATGACCTAAGATTCTACCTTGAGAAACCAGACTAAAAAGAGCAAAGGAAAAGGCAATTTGATACTTCTTATTCTCACTAGGATGGGGTGACATATCTGTGGGGTCAGTCTGGAGTGGGAAGGAGATGGGCCATGTCTCAAGACTCCTCAGATTGTACCTGGGGTTAATTCCTTGGGAGGGAATTTTTTCTATCCCCACACCCTTATCAACCTTACAACTATTGGCAAACTACAGACCTAGGATATAGGAGAATTTTCCACTGTCACCCTGTCCCCCAAGTCTGCATCCTATCTGTGAGGCTCAAGAAGGTGCACTCCTGGAGTTCTATCTCTCCCCAGCCTGGTTCAACCAAGAGACTCCCAGCCCAAGTTCTCCCTTGAGTTAGGAAATACTTTGCCCATATTTATTCATTTGTTCATATATTCTTTAAATATCTACAATTAAGGAGAGGATATTGGTTAGTATAGTACAGGGATTTTATGACATATCTCTAGTTGAGATCCATTTCTGCAACTTACAGGCAACCTAGGCCAAGTTATTTGTTCTCTTTGAACCTCAGTGTTACCATCTGCAAAGTGGGGATAACACAAACTATCCACTTCATATGCTTGTTGTGAGGGTTGCATTAAATAATGCATGCAAAGGGCTTAGCCTATAGTCTGGCCCACAGCGGGGGCTCAATCTCCAGAAGCCATTCCTTCCACCTGGCTTTGGGCAAGATGTTGAGGGACTGGGTAGCCCCAGTCCCTACCCTGTAGGAGCTCACAGAATGTTCCTGGCTCCCACCCCGCAGCACACGGCAGCCGCCGCCCCGCCTCACCCTGGATCCTCAGGCTCTCCTGGTACTGGATGATGAAGTACTCCTGCGTCTGCTGCAGCTTCTTCAGCTCATTCTCTGTGTCCTGCGTGACCAGTCGCAGCTCCTCAAACGTCTGGTTGATCTGAAGGTGTTTCTGGGACATGGCGTCAACCAGGATCCCAGCAGGAGAGCTGCACTGGGGACAGACAGAGCGGCAGTCACAAGGGGCAGAGAGGATGGGAGAAAACCTCAGGCTTTGGGGAGCGCTGATACTACAAACCTCAAATTCCAAATCTAGGGTGCGAAGGGAGAGTTCTCTGAGTCAGAAGGATAGTCATTGGCCAGAATTGGGGTGGAAAGGGGAAAGAGAGAGCAAAAACAAGTGACCCTGCAGATAACGGCACCTTCGGGGTACAAACTTCTATTTCAGACCTGGCCTCCACTAGAGTATTCCAAACACGGTCCATCTAATTTCCCACAGAACAACTAGTGCTCGACACGTCCCAAGTGTCCCATGTGTTTCTCTGCTAAGGATGACGGCTCCCTTATGCCACATCCATTCATTGACCCAGGGCCACGGCCGTGGTAGGTTCTGGGGAAGTGGCGGGGAACAGGGCTGCACGAACACATGTCATCTGCGTCCTCACCCAAGACCTCCTTATAACTTAGGAAGTGGGAAGAGGTAGAACCTCCCATGGGTGCCCTGTAGACCCAAAAATGAAGTGATGAGGACCTATTAACAAGGCCTCCTTGGATGCAGCCATTCCTTCAACACATGGCTGACAGGGGACTTTCCAATGAACTGTTCACAGGATAAAATGCAAACTCCTTCCCACAGCGTCTGCGGGCCTGGCTGGTAGCCCCTGCCTGCTTCCACCTCCGGCTTCCCTGCTGCCCAAGCACCTCGGCTATGTGTGCTTTCTGTTTCTATTCCCTAAACACACAGACATGTTCCTGCCTCGGGGCCTTTGCACTTATTGTTCCATCAGTCTGGAACATTCTGGCACCAAATCCTCCCGAGGCAAGCACTTGAACTGGTACCTTTTCAGAGGGGCTTTCTCTGATGGGCCAATTCGCAGTAGTACTGCTCTTATCTGAAAGTGTGTTGTTCTCGTATTTGTTTACTTGTTTCTGGTCTGTCTCCCTGCCCGAGGATGCGAGGCCCTCAAGTGCTCAGCCCTTGTCTGTCCCGTGCAGCACAGAACCCCCAAGGTCGACATCGGGTGTTCAAGAACAGCTTTCTGGCAGGGAGAAGGAATGGTCCCCCAGACCAAGACACCCCCGGCACCATGAACATGTATTTCTCAATCAGGGCTGAATCTGCTCGTACGTTTACAGGGAGCTCTGTGACTGCAAGAAGTCAGGGACACATGGGTTGTGCTGGAAGAAACTTTGTGACTTCTGGCTTCTGCCCCTCTATCTGTTTTTATCTATTGCAGTCCCACAGTTGGCTCCTTCACCCCAGTTACTCTTACTACTTGCAAGCCTTCAAATGTGATAAGATGGCTCGTGCCTTCCCACCCTCAAATATGCTGTTATTATCATTATTTTGTAAGAGACAGGGTCTCACTATGTTGCCCAGGCTGGACTTGAACTCCTGGGCTCAAGGGATCCTTCTGCCTTGGCCTCCCGAGTAGCTGGGATTATAGGTATGTACCATTGCACCCAGCCTATTGTCACTTTTGACTAGAAAACTCATCCCTCCTCCGTCCCTCCCTCTTTCCCCACTGTAGTTCAGATGTCCCAGACCTCAGGACACTGTCCTGCCAGCAGGCCCCAATCGGAGTTAGGTACTTTTCCATATATGCCACCTTAGCACTCAGCTCACCTCTGGAGAATCTATCATCGCCAGAATTCCTTCTGGGCAGGGACCAGGGCTTTACCTGTTTCTCTAGTCCTAGTCCAGCATCAGACACACAGTAGGACCTCAATAAATGTTTACTGAGAGAACTGTAAAGTTCCTGAAATCAGTGTCCACTGATTTTTATTATTTAATGAATAAATAATAAAAAAATAATTAGTAGTGCTCTAGGCACTATTCTAGGATTTTTAACTGCTACACCACTGTATGAAATTCATTTTGCTTTATTGCAGATGATACATCACTCATACCATTGTCCATGCAGATGTTAACACCCTCATGATTTCAGAACTTGAGAGATGAGTCCTGTTCCCCCTCCCTGGGCCTCACCTCTCTGAGTCCGCCTCCCTCAGTTCCTCCTTGCGGACATACCAGAGTACATTTCTCATTCTGGCCTCAGCCCCATTGATTGAATGTCAAATCTTTTCCCCTGGCAATTGGTAATGTCATCTCTGACACAGATGGAGTTTCCAGGAGCGTGTGTGTATGTGCGTGCATGTGTGTGTGTGTGTACGTGTGTTTAGGGCCTGCTTTTCTATTCGGTTGGTTGGTTTGTCTATCCTTGGCCCACATAGTATCTCATTTAATCCCCATAGTAACCCTATAAGGTAGGTACTATTACTAGCCCTTTTTTACAATAGAAGAAACAGAGATTCAGAGAGCATAAGTAACTTGCTCGGGTCACACAGCTAGTAAGTGGGACTGGACCCAGGGGGGGTCACTCCACAACAGCATGTAATGGTGCCTCTCAAACTTGCTCCTGGCCTCTACCTCTTTGGTGCTCTCCTCATGCCAGTGTTTTAGGTAAACACAGTTGTGTCTGGACAGAAAGGCATATGGAAGGACCTCCCAACTCCCCTCCCCACACCCACAGGACACTCACATTGTTGGCTTCTCGGACCAGCCTCTGTTCATTGTACAGAATGTGCCGGATGCAGCGGACCAGCTCCATGGGGCAGCGGTCATACGTGTTCTGAAAGAGCCCAAGAGCAGCTCCCAGCCGCCACCCTCTACCCCAGCCATGCCTGTCCCCAAGTCATGCCCTCCCCTTCCTTTCCCTCCGCCTCTGCCTCAGCTTTCCCCAGGGAGCCTCTCAGGCAGGCTCGGGGACACCTCTGTCTCTTCTTTCTTTGATTTCCCTTCCCAGATCTTCATATTTGGTTTGCAGTGAATCAGAAACCCACAGTTTACAAAGCACTTCCAATCTATCATCTCCTCTGACTCTCACAGCATGGAAACCCCATGACATAAGCAGAAACTGTAATCCCTGCTTCACAGATGAGAAAACTGGTGCTCAGAGAGGTTACATATTTGTCCAGAGACAACCAAGTAAGTGAGCGGAAGACTTTAGACTCAGGGCATCTGAGGCCAAGGTCAAGGTAGTTTCTACTATACCCCTGACCCTGGGCTCCTATTTGGCTTCCCCTCAGGTTTATCCTGTTTCCTCCCTCTTCTGGGATGGACTTTTATTTCCCCAGCCCTCTGTTGTTTGTGTCTAAGAAGGGTTCTCTAAGAAATACAAGTGAGTTCCAATAAATGCTTGACTCTGATTACCACCCACACCCCTTTCCTGCTTCCACAAAACTCCCTCTCTTCCTCCATGCTTCCCCCCCCACCCCGTGTAAAGGAGAAGCTACATCCTATTGCTAAACCCTTAATTCAAGCCCTTGTGTCCAGCTCCCCTCCTGCCTTTAAAAGAGCCCAAGAGGGAGGTCTTGTTGCCCCTTCCCTCATTTCTAGAATCCGCCAGTCTTCCTTTCTCCAACAAAGGAACCCTGACTCAGTCTACCTCCATCCCTTCTGCCTCATCTGTCCATAAAGCCAGTTCGCCCATCCCCCTTCTGCTGGGAACAACCACCACCCACCCTCGCTTTGTGATATGCTAAAGGACAGGTCTAATTTAGAAAGAGGGGGTGGGGGAAATTGAAGAAAAGTTGCCAATAAGCTCATGGTCATATGGTGAGTCAGTGGCCAGGCCAGGAAAAAACCCAGGGGTTCTGATGCTGGAAGGAGAAGAGCAGAGGCTGCCTCCCTGCAGGTGGCCCCAGGTCCACACCCACCTGGAGCTGCGTGGCGTAGTGCCCCAGCTTGATCTTCAGTAAAAACCCATCTTCCCCCACCTGGTGCTCCGCCTTCTTCTGCAGCTCTTGCACCAGGCCCTCCAGGAGCTGGGTGGCCTGGGTTTGGTCCTGGGGATTGTCCAGGTCAATGGCATCCCTTGGGGCAGGGCAGGAGAGGGAAATCTGCTGTGGCGCCTCCTTGGTTAAGGAGGTCAGGCAGCAAGAGTGAAGTGGAAATCCCAGGCTCATGACTAAGGGCAGTCCAGGGCCCACAAGACTTGTTCCTGGCAACTCCACAGGCATCAAAGTCTAGAAACATCCTCTCTGTCCTCCCAGGCTCCCATTTCCCTCTTCCCCTTTCCCAGGGACACCGCCCCTCAGGCACAGAAGACAGATAGGACCAGAGTCACACCAAACCATAATGAGTAGAATAGAGGCCAAGGGGCCTGGACAGTAGGGACCTGCAGAGGAGGGCGCAGGGCAGGGGGCGTCTACCATGGCTGGCTCTCAATCCACTGTGCCAAGTAGTGCCGGACCTCGATGGGGAAGTGCTGCCCGTACAGCACCTGCATCTGGCGCAGCGCATCTCCCTGCAGCTGCTGGGCCTGAATCCAGCCCGCCATGGCCGTTCACCTAGGACGAGCAGAGGGCTGAAGAGGCACCTCCTGGGCAGAGGCCCTGCCATGTCTACCCATCCCTGGACCGCGGTCAGGCCAGGCCCCTCCCCTCCCGCAGACACGCTTTCCTGTGAGGGAACACGGATGGCGAGGAAGGGAAAGGCACCCGTCTCCTCCAACAAGGAACCCGCTGAAGCTGGGGTGGAGGGGGGGGCTCTCGAGAGGCAGGTGCCCTCCCTGTCTTCCTCTCTCCTCGCCCCACGGGGCTTCCCGGGGAGGGGGGGGGGGAGGCTAGAAAATGAAAGAGAAACTTGACAGTGGAGGCCCACAGGCCCTCTGGAGAGGGCTGCAAGAATCCCCCCACCCTGCCTAGGATACCGAGTCACAGTTTCTGGGAAGGGGAGATCTTGCAAGCCAAAGTTAGGGCAACGCAGCGAAGGCGCCCACTTGACGGCTTGGCCCTCTCGGGCACGCGGCTGGGGCTGTTGAAGACAGGGTTGTGGGGGTCGACGCCACCCCCTCCGGCTGCGCCCCTCAACTGTGCTCCAGCCAGCGTCTCCCCCCGGTCCAGCACGACAGCGCCCTCTCCATTGCGCGCAGGGATGGCGCCCACTGTTGGCCGCCTCCCTTCATCCCCGTCCCTCGTCCCTCGTCCCTCGTCCCTCGTCCTTAGCCCGCGCTGTGCCGAAACTCCCTCTCGGCGCCCAGGACTGATCCCTGCCCTGAGCCCGGCCGTCGGGCTCCGGGGTGCAAGGGTGCCAGGGGGCTGGGGCGCGGCGCAGGGGCGGGAGTCGAGTGTCCCCTCTCCGCGCGCCGCCCGCCCGGGATGCACAGCGCCGCCACCCACCTGGTGGGGCTGAGCCGTCCGGCAGCCCGGCCGGCTCTGCGCCCCGCGGCTCTCGCTCCGGGCCCGGGCTCCTGGCGGCGGCGGCGGCGGCTGTTACTACAGGAAGGAGCAGAGAGCAGCGATTTCCTCCTCAAAGGTCAGCTGCCTCCGATAGACCATACACAGCGCGAGAGCGCTCGCCAACACCCCTCCCAGCCTCGGTCGCTCCCTCCCCGCCTCCGCCCTCGGTCGCTGGCTCCCCGGCAAGTGCGCAGCAGCGGCGGCCGGGCCGGGCGGGCGGCTAGGCGGGGCGGCGCCGGGCGAAGGGGCTGCCCCGACGGCGGGGTCCCCCGGGAGTCCCAGCCTGCGCTCGCCTGCGGCTCTGCGGAAGCGTCCCAGGACCGTGGCGGACAAGAGGCGGGGGACGGAGTGGGAGGGCCGGGAAATCCCAAACCAGGGCCTCAATTTTCCCATGTGTTAAGAGGGAGGAGGGAAGGGTCCACTCCTTGCAGATGCCTTCCAGCTCTGGCGTGTGTCATCTTTCGAGTCTCCAGATTTAAAAAGTAAATGTGTGTGTGTGTGTTTATGTGGGTTGGGGGCCACAGCTTTTGTGACCTCAGAGGCAAAGCCCTAGGGAGTGGAAGGACTGGGGATTTCAGAGAAGTCAAGCTCACCCCCCAACACCCACCTCCCTCCTTCCATTCCTCCCACCACCTAAAATCACCTGTCGAGGAGGAACAGGAAAGAACCTTGGCAGTCATATTTCAACCTCCCTCCCCCCTCCACAATTTTGCAGGTAAGGAATGGAAGTCCAGAGAGAGGAAAGGGCTCGCCCAGGGCCACACAGTGGGCACTCTGCCTAGCCAACAGACTGTGGCCCATAAACTGTCCAGCTCCTCCATGTGCCCCCGCCCAGTGGCATCTGAGGCTGATCCTACCTTCAGAAAAGTCCAGGGAGGGGCTGTCTCGAATCCTGCCAGCCGCACTACGGCCTATAGGCCTTGCCACAGCAGGGAACATCCTCCCTGAAGCCTTGCCTGGGTCACAGTCCCCTCCCCAAGAGCCCCCCACCCACCACCACCACAAGGCCCAAGAGGTTGGGTAAGGCTGGGCTGGCAGCCTCCCATTCCCTTTGCCCAGCGTCCCTCTCCTCTGGGCCTCCCCCCTGCCAGGCAGCTGGTATTGGCAGCACCAGGGGACGGGCCAGCCCTGCTGCTGCCCACTCACAGCCCAGCCAGGCCAAGACTGCGTGTCCTGGGGGGAATCATTCTCATCTGCCTCCCTCCCTCCCCCCACAATTCCTGCTTGGATCTGCCCTTTTCTCTTCATTCTTCCGCCCCACGCCTACTCTCCCTTCTTGCCCCTCACTACCTCCCCCTGTTTCATTCTTCAGAGAATAAATGAAGTTTAAAGCTGCAGTAGCCAGAATGTCTGGGTTCTCCCCACCTTCCATGTGTGGTCACAGTGTCTTAGTTGGCAGGATCACGAGGAAAGGAATTGAAAACTGTAAGGGGGTGTGTGGAGCATTTAGGGAAGCCTTGCTTCCCAGCCGCTCTGCAGGGGCTGAGAAGAGGAAGCAGAGTCCCTCCCCGCCTTCCCCTGTTCTGTGAAATGGATTGGACAGGGGAGGGTCAGACACAGAGCTAGGGGCTCACCTGGAATAAGAGTCAAGTGTCAGAGCCGGATGTGACCATGAAGATGATTTTACAAATGGGAAAACAAAGGCCAGGGAGGGGAAGTGACTTGGCCAGGGCCACACAGTCTGTCAGTGGCGGATCCAAACTCACTGCCACATGATGGGTGGGCCCCACTTGGTACCTGTAGCCTCCAACCTTTGGACAGATATGGAAGTCAGTTGATGGGAGCAAACTCCTTGCATTTCCAAGTCCTCTCAGCCAGGTCTGGAGGGCAGAGGACCACCTTGGCCATGCACTCACATCTGGGCACCTGGGAGTTGGGGTGGTGTAGGGCGTCCACTTAAGAGTGGGGGCCCTGCCTGCCCCCTTCCAGGCAGCGGCCTCTCCAGACTCCTCCCCCGGGGCCTGCAGGGGCCTGCTGCTCCAGTGGGCAGCCCCACCCACCAACATCTGGCTGGGTTGGGTTTGGCTTGGCTAGGGTGTGGGTAGTTTTGGGTCCTAAAAATCTAGCACTGAGGTGCCGGTGAACAGAACTGGAAGGGTTGGCCTTATAGGGTGTGCATTAGTGTCTTCAGAGCCTGCCTGTGCCCCGCCACCCTCACCCTGTGTCCAGCACTGCTCCCCAGGCCAGCTGCTGGCTCTCCCACATTCGGTCTCTGTCTGTACAGCCCTGAATCCCCATGTCTTTCGTGGCATGTTCCCTCCTCTTGCTTTGATTCTTTCTCTCTGGGTCTCTGTCTGGTTCTGTGTTTGATTCTGTCTGGGTTTCTCTCCATTTCTTTGTGCTCCTTCTCCCTTTGAGACGCATTTGGGAAGGGGAGGAGCTGTGAAGCTTTCCCAGGATGGGCAGAGGGCACCCTTGGAGGAGGGACGGGTGTCAGAGTTGGGTTGGGGGCAGAGGTGACTGTGGTCGTGGCTCCGGATAACACAACTACCCGGATATGTCAAATTTGGGGTTTCTTTGCTTTCAGTCCCCTGTTTTGGTCTCTGCTATTTCCCACCACAAAGCACCCTGGTGGTTTGGGGGGACCAGGCTACAGAGGAGAAAACAGGCCTAGGGGATGGGGTACAGGAAGATCAGAAACTGCCTAGGGTCTGGCTGAGCTGGGGTCCGAGGCTGGCCTCCTCGCCCCAACTCCCCTTCACCCTCAATTCTAAGTCACAGCATTAAGTGGGGAGTGAGGAAGGATTAAAAAAAACTTACAGGAATATATTCCCCCAAAGATGATTGACCATATTTTATTAGGAATACTACTAATCCAAAGACACCCCCTGCCTAGTCTGCAGGTAGCACTCTATATACATATCCTGAACTGGATCGGGGCATATTTGTATACAAACATGGTTGGACTCCTCTACTCAACTGGTGTTTGGCAATCAGGGCCAGAATCAGCCCCGTGGGTTAGGGCAGGAAAGACACCTGGCTAAAGCTGTCTGGCCAGTAGCGCACAGCTGGCACCAGGATCCAAGTTGCTCTGGTCTTGGGCAGGGACTTAGGACAATCTTTCTAAACTTCCCCAACCCCAGCACATCCCTGCAGAGGTCTCCTTTGGCTGGGCTAGCCCAGAGTTGTTCTATGGTGTGGAGCCTGGCTCCTCCCTCCCCACGCCCGCCTATGCCCCTGCTCTGTTGAATGAGGCAGTGTGACCTATATGAAGGTGGGTTTGAGTTTATGGACAAAGAGAAGAATTATCCCAAATCCCTTTTCTGCCCTGCCCTTGGAGACCAGGTCTGCAGATGCCCATACCCTGGGAAGAACAGGTAGAGGTCACCTTGACCTGACCTTCCGGGGTGGTCGAGGGAGTGGTACAGAGATGCCTTTGTTTCTTCTGCTCCAAGTCCCTTCTTTAAGGAGAGTTCCTGTTGCGTGGGAGCCAGAGGGAGGTGAGGTGGGGGTGAAGGGGCTTCCCAAGAAAGCTGGAGGTTTTCCAGGAAGTATCTCTTTGCCTGAGGCAGACAGGGGAGAGCTGAAGCCCTAGGGCTCTTAAACATCCTGCTTCACCCCCACCTGTCTTTGCTTGGATGTCCACCTCCATCCAACCCCCACCCCCAAGGCTCCTAGAAGTGGGGCCGGAGGCCCATGCTCAGAGTACACACTACCTCTGAGACCAGACCCTAGCACCTCCCCGTAGAAATGCTGTCCCCATTCTTGTCCTTGAAGACAAAGCAGGACCTAGGGAGGGTGTGTGTACACATAGAGAGGAATTCTGTGTGAATTTGGGGGAGGGGAAGGAGCTGCTGGATCGGGGGGTGAAGCCTGTCCCCACCTCTGTCCCCTGTCCTCTACTACTCTTCAGGGAAGTCAATTTACAGTGAAGTCACCAAGAGAACACAAGGCCATCCTGCCTGAGGCATAGTGACTGTCCTCCGTTTCTGGGAATAGCGTAAGGGGAGGGGTGTGGGACTGGACGGGGTGGGTGGGAGGGGGAATCTTGCCTCCTCTGCCCACCTGCCTTGGGGGAGAGGCTTGCAGGCGGGGTTCTGTCTGGACAAAGAGAGGAGGGTGCGGCGTCTGTGCTGGGGGCACACTGCCTGGCCAGCCAGGTGGGCAGCAGGAGCCCACCCTTTGCAGTCCCTCTCATAGCAAGGCAGGCCCAGGAGCCGGGGGAGAGGGCGGAGGGTGGGCAAGCAGAGCCGGCAGCGCGTGGGACTGGCCACTGTCCTGAGCAGCCCTGGGCCGGGGCTGTCATCCTCATCCACGATGACTGTCAGTCCCCTCTTCCTGCTAAGCTAGTTTCTCCTTCTTCCAGCCAACAAGAAATCTTTTATGCCGTGGCCAGCCCAGTACTGACCTCAAGCCCTCCGGGGGTTGTGCGGGAGAGGGCTACCCATCTCCCTCCTTGCCGCCCCCGCACTCTGCCACTTTCCTTTGAACTGGAGGGGGTTCTTTTCTTACATCTCTGTTTTTCATCATTCCCTGGTTTCTTAAGTCTCAGACCCACCCACATCTTCCATGCTCTAAGCCTCAAAAACGGGCCCCCCAGCCCCAGGAGCAAGTGGAGGATATGCGTCAAAATGAAGACTGGGCCAGGGCTCGTGCCCTCCTCTCTGGTGGTGGCCTGGTCTCCGTTTGCTGTGGAGAGTGCGGCCCTCCCTTCACCCCGTGCTTCAGCCAGGCACCTCCCTCTCACGCTGACCTCTCAACTCCGAGTCTTTACCCCTCCATTCCACCTACCTGGAAGGTCCTCCCTCCCTCGGCCACCTAGTGAAATCCTCCTCGTCTTTCATAGGGTCAGTGTGGCCTAGAGGAAAACACAAGGGCTTTGGAGTCATTAGGTACAAACCCTAGCTGTGCTGTGTGATCTTGGATCAGTGAATCTGCCTCTCTGAACTGAGCATCCTCATTTGTAAAAGGAGGACACTGCCAGGATTACTGTTAAGACTTGGTGCCTGGCACATAGTAGGTGCTCAGGGACATTAGCCAGCAGAGCCAGGCATGTTCTCCTCTGCCCTCAGTCCCATCTGCATTGCAGGCCCCTCCTTATGGAGTTAACTGTTAATAGTTGCCTGAAGAGCGGTGTCCTACTGCTTGTTTGTAACAGAACTTTCATAGATATTTTTGGATTAATGAAGGTCCCTAAAACAGCCCAGGGCTTCCCAGAGCTCTGACCGTTCAAGGCAGACTCCTATTCACTCACCACAACCCACAGCGCCCAGAAGGCTCTCCCCGCTGCCGCCCTGGCCTCTGCCTGCCTGGTCCTCCTGACCTGCTTCTCCACCCAGGCAGCCTCATCTTTGCCTGGTGCTGAGCTGACTTTTGAGTTCTTAACCTGCCTGGGAAGCCAGCAAGACACTGGCTGGAGTGGCACTCTGCTCTCCTCACCAGCCCTGCCCTCCCTGGATGATGCCACATTGCCCCGGGACTCTGGGTGGAGAGGACATGGTGGCCCTGTCCCGGGAGGCGGGGTTGGGGGGTATCCTCAGGCTTTCTGGAGAGCCAACTGTTTGGCTCTTGCTGGAAGGGAGCCCAGACAGGTGAGGCACACGGGAGCAAGACTGGGAGCAGAGCACGTAAGGATCTCCAGGTGGGGAGTCCTGCAAGGACCTGCACATGCTTCGCTCACATCCCCACCCCACCCCTCCCCTCAACGTTCCTCCTGGCCCAGCAAACTGGCTGGGATTGGGCTGAGGGAAAGAGAGAGAAAACGCTCATTTATCCAGTGCCTTCCATTAGCCAGGCACGGTGCTTAGCGGCTTTCACAAACACTCTCTCTCTACTTTTCCCTTTTAAAAAAATGTCCATTTTAGTAATGCTTTCATAGGCGGTACATGCACATAGTACAAAACACAAAAGATTCAAAAGGCTATACAGTGAAAAGTTAGTCTCTCCCCGTTCCTGTCTGCCAGGTCGCTTCGGGAAGGTCAACATCAGTTCCTAGGGCCTTGTGTGCACTCCTAGAGTCTATGCATTTATAAACATATATTGTACTTTTCCTCCTAACTCTAACACATGAGGGGAAACTGAGGCCCTGCGAGATATTATGTACTTTGACCAAGGTTGCACAGCTAGTAAGTTGGCAGAGCTGGAGTTTGGAACCAAATCTAACTGTAAAACTTGGCTCTTCTCACCACCCATGCCCTGGCAGAAGTAAGCCTGGTATGACAGAGCCCCTCCCAAACCACTGGCTGTGACAAAACTCCATTCTGAGGCCCTGGAGATCTGAGGTCTGTGTTGAGTGTCCCATGCCTCCTCCCCTTGGCTGCGGGGGCCTGTACTGACTTATCCCCACATGGAAGGACTCATCCTCACATGTGCCCTCCCTTGGCTAACATGTGGCCGGCGCTTCCCTGGGGCCAGCCTGATTCCTGAGATCCCGAGAGGTCTGCAGAGGGAAGCCACATTAGTGTGGATCTCTGGTCTCTGGCTAGAGGGGATCATGGTTGTGGTTTCAATTACGTTCCCAGAAAATGGCCTCATGATCTCCCTGTGGTGGGGCAGGAGTGAGGGAGGGTGTGACATAGGGGAACTGCCGTCTGTTGGAGCCACATGTTCATCCATGAGAGAGAGGGGAAGAGGCTGTAGCCAGTAGAGGAGCATAGGGCCAAGGGCTGTGCACTAGACTTCTAGGCTGATCCTTCAAGCCTGTTTCTCTCCTGGGTCAGGCCACGGTGGAATAAGAGACGAGACCCTCCTGAGGACATCTCTGCATCCCCAGGTATCTCCCGGGACCTTTCTCTCTGGGTTCTCTGCAGGGTCTTTCAGGATCCTAGTTTCCTGTCCAGTTTCTTCCTCTCTGGGACTCCTTCAGTGTCATGTATCAGTCTGATTTCCCCTCGACTTAGAGGAATATGTCCCTGAGGCCCAGAAGAAGAGGGTCTCACCCTATCTGAATTGTCAAGCAGAGAGAGGTAGGTGTTGGACCTTCCTTCCTGTCCCAGGATGACAACATTCTGTCTTGCTGAGGTAGTCGTCCAGAACATTCCATCTTCCATGTCTGTGCACACAGCCAGCCAGGTCTAGCTTGGTGCCTAGTGATCAGTCAGGGATGCACTGTGAGATGCAGGAACAAAGAGGCACGTGAGCCCCACCCATCAGGACACTTAACCTAGCAGCCCTGGTAGCTGGATTGAGTCCTAGAACTTGGCCAGTCTTAGGAAGAGGTTACTAAAAATAACAATGATGATAGTTAACAGCTATACAATGCTTTGTAGCATTTGAGGCACTTTACTTGTATTAACTCAATTCTCATGATATAATGAGGTAGGTACTATTACTATCACCACAGTACAAATGAGTAGAGGCAGAAAACTTGTTCAAGGTCACAGGGCTCAAGGCATCGAGAGAGTTTGGTTTTAGACCCTGTACTCTGAATGACTACAGAGTCCTTATAGTTTCATTTCCATTCCTGGAGCATAGGATTTGTTCCATAAATATTATTGGGTGTCTTTTGTGGGCAGGGCACAGGTGGGGGGATTTAAAAGTGAGTGGGGATATTGTGCCTGCCCTCGTGGGGTTCACGCTGCCCGGAGCAAATGTCATGGAAGGGCAGGCAGCAAGAAGGCAGGACATTCTGGGCAGAGGGAACAGCATGTGTGCAGGTATGAAAGCTTACAAGAAAGAGAAATGCGGTGCACAAACGTCCAAACATCTTGGGCAGTGACTGTCAGAGGGGTTGCCAGAGAGCTCGGGGCTGGTGCATCTGTCCAGCTTCCTGCTTCCTGCTCCCACCTCCAAGCTGCCTGCACCTACTCTGTGCAAAGCACTGTGCCAGATGTTGTTGGCCCAGAGTGTGGGACAGGAGCAGTAGCCTGGGTGGGGGAGAAGGGCTTTGTGATCGGCTACAGACACAAAGACCTTTGTGGTTGGTGTTATTCTGGAGGTGAAGGGAAAGCTGCTGGGAAAAGCTGCCAAAGGAGGCTCATGGGAGAACTTGGCAGCTCTTGGTTGGACATGAAAATTTTCAGCTGGACAACCTGTACGAGACTGGAGGGAAGGGGTACTCTGTGTGTGTATGTGTGGGGCTGGGAAGGGGTCCTTCTCCCTCTTTTGCCCCCTGCAGCGGGCTTTCTGGAGCTTTGATATGTCTTGCTTTGGTGCTGGCCCTTGGAGGGTTGCCAGGGAAACTGTGGGCCAGCTCTGGAGATGCAGCTGGAGGGGAGGAGAGTGGGTGACTCAGGCTGCCTTCTCACACACCGCAACCCCCTCCCCATGGCACGGGTAAGATCTCCGAGACTCCCTTCCCTTGGATCCTCCGAGGTGACCCTGCTTATTCTTTCTTCTCTGGACAGACCGGTCTCCCCTGCAGCCCTGACTGGTGGGAGCTAGCAAGGTTTCCCCAGGGAGGGAAATGGCCCCAAACGCCCCGGTTCCCCATAGATTCACCCTGCAGCAGTAGACGAATCCAATCGGCCCAGACAATTGTGAACTGCTGTGTCCATGCAGGCTTTCCGCCTGCCCGCCCGTCGGCCATCCATCCGTCCGTCCGGGTAGTAAGCGACAGGAGCCCCGGCTAAGACGCCCTCCCGAGTGCAAACCCGGGATAATTATTGATCTGGGGTGCTGTGGACTTCTGACCTCCGCCTGGGAGGGAGAGGACCTGGAACGCGGGCCTCGGCCCCGGGGGAGGGAGGGAGGCGGGCCGCGGAGGAGGGCCAATCATCAGGGCCCGGGCCCGCCGGTGGTGGTCGCCCCTACCCAAACACAGCAGCATGCGCCTGCGGCCCCGGGGGCCCGGCCGGGGAGGCGAGCGGGGAAGCCATCCCACCTCCGCGGAAAGAAGGTGCGCGCGGCGCCGGCCCCGCGGAGCGCGCCGAGGGGGTTCCTGGTCCCTCCAGGGCGGCCGCGCAGGGGGCCCGAGGGACCTCAGGGCTTGCGGGCGGAACCAGGAAGCGGCGCGCGCCGGCGTGGGGCGCGCTCGAGGCTGCGGGCGGCGCGCGCCCCCGGGCCTCCGCGCGCGAGCGGCGCGCGCGCGCCCGTGGGCCCCGGCGGGAGGAGAGTCGGCGGCCGGAGCCGTCACCCCGAGCGGGGACCGAGCGCAGCCTACTACGCGCGGGGGCCCGGCCGAGGGAGGGAGCGAGCGGGAGGGCGAGCCGGAGAGCGGGGCCGGAGCAGCCGCTGGCGCCCGAGGGGCTGAGCGAGGTAGGAGCCGCGGGGCGAGCCCTGGGCCCGGGGCCCGGGCAGCGAGGCCGGGGAGCCAGCCCGGGCGGGGCCCCGCTCTCCAGCCGCCGAGACGCCCGGCAGGGCCGCGCCGCCGCCATCGCTCCCCGGGCGGCGAGGCGGCCACAGTGGCTGCTCGCTGGGTGAGGGGTGCGCTGGGGGAGAGGGGAGTGGGGCGGGCTGCAGGCGAGCCGGGGGACAGTGTTGGGGCGCGCGAGGGGGATCGGGCGGACGCTGCGGCGGGTGGAGGGTGTGCAGTATGCAGACTGCGTGCGCGTGTGTCTGGGTGGGTGTGCGAGGACCCCCGCGCTGAACCCCTAAGAGCGAAGGGAGCTGCTGTCGGCCACCTCACACCTTCATGTTGCCATTCCGAATAGCCCGTGTCGTCTCACTGCTTTTTTTTCTTTTTTAAAAAAGAGGTGCCTGTTACTCCCGGGGATGAGTTGAGCCTAGGGGTGCCCGGTGCGGTGGGGGGTATCAGCAAAGCTTCCAGAAATAGTGCCTTATAAGGAGTCAAGACAACAAATACGAACATTTTGATAAGGCTCCGGGGGGCGGGACCCCACATCAGGACCCGCCAGGCCTGGGCTTGTACGTGTGACAGTGGGATGCGGTGTTGTAGTTGTTTTTTTTAGCCAGGGATAAAGAGTAAAAAAGTGCTCCTGGTGTCGAGGGTAGATATGGAGAGTCGAAGGGGAGTCGTTGTATCACAGAGCTGGTCTGAGGCTAAAGGAATCTGGCAAGATGGTCAGGGTGACCAAAGAGGACAGAACTTGCATGGAGCAAGAGGCGTTTGCAAACACTTGTAGCCAGCAGTGATGGGAAAGGCACAGGAGCAAACAAGTGCCAGCTTTTAGGAAGGTGGGATTAATCAAAACCACAAGAATTTGAAAGGCTCAAAGAGATAACGGATTTTGTCTTTCCCGAAGAGCCATGCCCACTTCTTTTTCTTCTTGTTCCCTGTGATCCCGTCATACCTTGTATTGAATAAATAGTGCCAAAAGTGGGTCATAGAATGTTAGAACTGGAAGGACCAGAGCGATTATGCCACATTCTTTTATTGTACAGATGAGGAAACTGAGGCCTAGACCGGTGGACTGAGTGCCCTGCTCAGTTGGCACAGTTGTCCGGGCAGTGGTTCAGGGACTGAAACTTTTCCGACTCTCAGATCAGCGCTCTTCCCACAGCACCGTGAAGTATATAGATCTTTGTCTGATCACGATTCCATAACTTTTCTCTGGAATGTCCTCGGGGAATGCCCCTTGAAAGGGCCAGTGTGTCGCCAAATATTACACTGGGCTTATGTCATTTTTTCAGTCTTCAAGTGGTGTTTATCGTCTGCTTGTATCTGAGGTTTCCAAAGTGATTGGATAGCCTCCTGGGCCGTCATAAGCCTTCAGCTGTTGAATCTACATTATTTTAAATAATTTTGTTATCGTTCAGTTAAGATAATAGAACTTTGTCTTTCCCCCCAACATCCTATCATTGTTCATTCATTGTTTGTAGTATATTGTTTCATATGCATTGCCTTTAGTTCCTAGAGGCGGATATATTTTATTTAGTGTGCCTTTTATGCTTTTCTAATTTCATTTTGTAACCCTATGAACGTTGAATTGGTTCTGATCATTTCAAATAAGGAGAGTCCTATCGATTTGTTTTATTTTAAGGCTTCAGGTTTTTTGCTTGTTTGTCCATTTGGTACCAGTTTCCATCTCATGGAAGATCACAGTTGTTAGAATTGATACGGCTAAATGGGAAAGGGGGCTGCTGATTTTAAGAAAAATTTACTATGTGACAATTTGCCATTTCTGTCATATTGAATTAAAACAACACCACACCTTTGGTCAGGTAAGTGTTATCGAGTAGATGACTTATTTTCTGTAGCTTCTGCAAGATGACAATTTGAAGCACCAGGTTGAGACATAGAGAAGGAATGGAGAATTTTTGTTGTGTTTTGTTTTTTAAACCATCAGAAAAAAAAAAGAGAGTTGATTTCTATCACCAGCAGTTTGGTTATTGCATAACTTGGAGCTAAACTGCACAAAATCTTTGCAGTACACCTAATTTAATAAATTCTCCCACCTTCTCTCCAGCCCTCATCTTTTCAGTATTTGTATTTTTGCTAACAGGATATTAATAGGGATTGCGTTAAGAAATTGAAGGTGGATGTGTTTCTTAGATGTGTACTTCATGATACGTTTGGTAGCAGGAGAAAAATGTGCTATCATCGTTTGGAGTGTTACAACATAAATATTTTGGTCAATACTTCCTATCTTGCTCTGACTTTTCATCTCCATTTTCTTCCTCTCAATTGATTTTGTTTTTATTTCATTTACATATCCAAAAGCCACAAAGACTAAAGCTGTCATGTATTGCTTTTTTGGGCACTTAATGTCAATTTTTTTCAAATTATATTATTGTTACTATTCAAGTCTTTTGTAATTTGTGTTAGGCTTATATTTATGAATATGCTTTTTGTAGTTTATTTGGCTTGTTGTTATGTAGGTAGGTGCTACAGGTGGTTTGATCTTATTGTAAAAGGAAGATGTTATAAACAGGTGAATAACATGATGCAGGTTGACTGTAGAATCAAAGGAAGCCTAACTACGTGCCCTACAAACACGTATGTATCTCCTAAAGTTATTCACATATTTCTGGATATTCTAACTGTCAATGACACATTTCCCCCTTGTATTAGAGTGTAGCTTACGACATTATTCCTACAAAAGGAAAGAAAAAAAAACCCAGTTTTTATGATTTTTTTTTTGAGCATTTGCAACATTGTAAAAAGCTGTCTGACAATTTCAGGTTACTGAGCTCTTCAGAAGACTGTCCTTTTACTATATAATAAAGTATAAAAATACTTTGGCTCTGGAACTTAATAACGTTTAAAAGTTAGCTCTGAAGTATCACTGTCCTCAAATATGTGATGTTTAAAGGAAAAATAATTTTTTTAACCTGAGCTTTGTGAATAGAACTGTTCTAAAATCAGAAGTGTTTTTTCCCCTGCAATGTTGGAAACAGAACAGTTTTATGCTTATTTCTGGGAATAAGAAAGTCAAATTTAACAATCTAGTTTCCATTGAGCAGACAGTTTTTTGTACATTTAAATTGTAAGCATCACAGTGATAAAACATTTTTAAAATTGTGTTTACTCTTAATCATAGTGGCCTTATTTGAAGTTAAAAAAAAAAACTTCAAATAAGGCCACTATGATTAATATTGACATTGGATGTTTTATTAATGATGATCCTTTACTACTGAAAGACTTAAGCCAGTGTGGAGAAGATTTTACGTATCTAAATCTATGATCTTTTTACTAATCAAAACAGAGGAGTAAGTTACAGGTGTTATATTTTTAGTTGGTTGAATGAGACCCTCACTTTTGGTGGTTTCAGGGTTTTAGATGATGTTTTATTACTTTTGTTAGTTTTGGTCACACCCATGACTTCCTTGGAAGGTATCTTTGAGGTTTGGTTTCCTTTTTTTAAATGGTAATATTGGGGTGGGGGTGCTTCCTGTTTGTATTTTCAAAATTAGGTCCACATGTTAACCTTCTTGTAGTGTCACATTTTTATTTTAAACATATAAAGACAAACATCAGATACCATGTGGTTTGTGTTTGAGACCCATTGTACCGCTTCACGACAGCTTTACTGAGCTAAGCCCGAATACCCAATCTGGAAGGCAAGACATCCTTAAATCTTTCACCAGCTCTCTTCAAGGTCTAACAGCCTTGAAGGAGTCTTAAAACATCAAGAACAACAATAACAACAACAACAACAAAGGCGCAATTAACAGAAAAATGGGGCCGTTGCTATCTGTTTCCTCCCAGGTACCTGGAAAACATACAGCACTAACATAGAGTTGAAACATGTTATGTAGAGCCTTGAAAGTCAGAGCTTTAAAAAGGAACTGCCCTCGGTTTATATGATACAGAATCCCGTGTATTAAACAGTGGCGATAGCAGGTTTTTTCTGAACTCACCTGAAAACCATACACAGTGTCATGGAAGAGTTAAATAAGAACAAGGAGAAATTTAGGGTATGGTAGTAGAATTCTGGAGGAATGCACTTCAGCCTTACAATTCTTCCTTGACCCTCCCGGATAATTTTTAGGTGGTAGGTCACTTTTAATAAAAATGGTGGAGAATGAGTTATGTGGAGCCTTGGGAAGTCTGTATAGTATTGTTTCCCTAATTAAAGCCAGTGGTCTTTTCCTGGCCTTTAATTCAGTTTATTCTAAGAAGGGTAATGTCTAAATAGACTCCCAATTGGATTGGTGGTATTTATATGTGTTTGCAGTTTAGGGGCAGTTTACCTTTTTGGCCTTTAATTCACTTTATTCTAAGAAGGGTAATGTCTATTTAGACTCCTGACTGAATTGGTATTCAAATGTGTTTGCAGTTTAGGGGCAGTTTACCTTTTCGAAATTTTCTTTTGGATTACATTACGAAAAGCAGTATTGCGGTAGCATGGTGCACAGCTATGTACAGTGCAATTTGCAAGTGAAGTTAATACTTGGAGTATCTTAACCTCCCCCCACCCTAGTAGTCAAGAAAGGAGAAGTTGTAATTTGTCATATACACGATATTTTCTTCTTTGGGTTTACCCATAGTAATTATGTCCATTTTCCCGTGGATTATACCATTCAGATGAAAAACACATGTATTGATTGATAAAGAACATTTACCTTTTTCTACCTACTTTTGGAAGCTACCTTGCAAAATCTGCAAAATTCATTCTCCATGTATTCTTCCATTACCTTTGGCACTCTGAATAACCTTTTTTTTTTTTTTAATTATTTTTGCACATTTCTATTATGAAGAGAAATAGCTCCATATTGGGTATTCAGTTTTTTGAGGTGCTTGTGCTGACTCATTTTTTAAAATTCTACTAAGATATAGAGCATGGTTTGAGAGCAGCAATGAGATTCTCAGAAAATATGAAAACTTTCCTTTCTGACTAGAGAAAGGTTGGGGAAGACAAGGGGAAATACATCAATGAGCCAATCAATTATTGTTGTTTGTTGGGATTAATTTGGTGACTAATATTTTCAATGCCCATCAGGCTAGTAAATGCGAATTTGGCTTTACCCTGCAATGGTAACAGGACAAACCCAAGAATTTTCTAATACTGCTCGTTTCCCCTGGTAGGGGATTTCTGTGCATCTGGGAAATCAAGCCAATGTTACCAGTAACAGCCACATCCATGATTTCTATTTAAAATAACTATTCACCACTATGGGCTCATCTGGGAAGATACTAATTATAGAATAATTCTTATGCCCTCTTTCAAGAAGTGAACAGAAAATTAATTAAAAATACTTCAAGTTATGTTCAAAACCCAGAGTTTGAGAAAATGTTCCAATGCCTTCAAGTATGAAGATAGTAAAAATAAGACCTAATGCTTGCTGTTTACTTACCGTGTGCCAAGCAGACTCTGTTGTCAGCTCTTGCCATGTTTTAAGTCATGATCCTCAGAGGAGTGGGTTCTCTTCAGATAAACAATGAAGAAATGGCCACAGAGAAGTTAAGTAACTTCTCCAAGGTCACATTTTTGGGTCATGGCAGGGCTGGATCCAGACCCAGGCAGAGCCAATTCCAAAGGCTGCATCCTTAACCACTGCCCTGCAACTTTGTAATAAGACATTTGATTTCTTTAAGGCTTATATTTGTTTATTTGTATTCCAAAATGGACTCTGTTGTTTTTAATAGAACATATTTTTATGTTTGGGATTTTTTTTCCTTATGTTTATGGAGGTGGTGATAAATATTTTCCCCATAATCCTGGTAGAAATGATGTTAATACAGAGAAAGTCTTCATTTTTATTCTAAGTTGTCTTAAGTTGTTGTTCTAGTAGTGTTACCATATACATCATAGGGGAAGTGCTATAAGCTGTCTCCTTGGCCTCTGTTTACAAACAAAAGGATCATTTGCACCAATGGAGGGGGTTCATGTTGATATACACACCTGTACTGAAATCCAAGTGTCCAGCTCATTTTATTTATAACTTTATTTTGAAGGGATTTATGGTGTATGCTTATTTTATTGAAGCTTTTTAGGGCTACTAATTGTGATTTCTGAGATAGACTTAAGGTGTTCACTTATTAGGCTAATTTTTAAGGCAACTGACCTAATTATTGAGTGTCTGGAGCTCTGCACAGGCTGTTAGAAATGAGTCTCAGAAATGTATTCGCTTTCATGTATAATGCTTATTTTCTCTCAGCACTTTTCCTTGGGGTTGGATTGTGAAGTTAAATCTTGGAGACAGAATTTACAACACTTAAAGTGTAGTAATTTGAATTTTGGAGATCCAATCACAGACAAGAAAAACTTCAATTCCCTGTGCAGAGAGAGAGTATAACTTGTTCAAATAAACAGAGGATGTTAGCTTCCAGGATTGTCAACTGTCACCTTTGACCAGGGTTGAATTTTCTGTGAATGTTGACAGAAGTTACAATGTCAGTGGAAAAAGCTTAATGTGGGGTATCTATAACTCAGAATTTCCTTATGTTTGTGTCAGTGAGATCCTACAATTAAAGCTGTTTTTTTTTTTCTATGTCTGATGAGTTTTAAAAGTCTTCAGTGGGGTTTTCCAGCCTTTAGGTGAGGGTAAGTAAGAAAGTTTGTGAAAAGTTTGCGTTGTCTAAAATTCATAGCCTATAGCTGGTAGCAAATCACTATTTTTGGAAGAGTGGGATTTTAAAAATCCAGCCTGGGCTAAATGTCTTAAATAAGCTACACATTCACAAATGTCATTGTAGCACATATAAAAGGCAATTGTTGAGTATTTAACCTCTTAAGGTACCAAAAGTTGGAATTTACCAGCTTTGTAGCATAGCAGTCTATAAGATATTTATAGTTTCAAATAGGTAAAATGTTCTCTTAGAAATAATGTTACTTCTATTTTTTTGTTATTTTTGTTTAATGTTTAATCTTTGGGTCATCTTTTAGGCTTGGGAAAAGTAGCAAATTAGAGATCTACAGAAATATACAGCTCTTTACAGAGTGAAACAGTTCACCCTGTGCATTTGTTTTTAGGACTTGTGATCTGTTTCTCATAGAAAGTGAGGGAGAATTATGTATAGTGAGAATTAGATATTGTAGAGCCTTACCCCAGAAGGTCTTGAAGGTTTAATATGTAGGGCTACAAAGCAACTAGTCCCTCTTTTTGTATTTTTATCTTTTTCTTTTTTCCGTTATGTAACTATAGTCAAGCATTACTTAACAACAGAGATATGTTCTGAGAAATAGATTGTTAGGGTGATTTTGTCATTGTGTGAACATCATAGTCTATACTCGCACAAACCTAGATGGTATAGTCTACTACACATGTAGGCTACATGGTGTGTAGCCTGTTGCTCCTAGGCTACGAACCTGTACAGCATGTCACTGCACTGAATATTGCAGGAATGGTAACACAGTGATTAGTATTTGTGTATCTAAACATAGAAAGGATACAGAAAATACAGTATAAAAGATAAAATTAAAAAGTTACACCTGTATAGGGCACTTACCATGAATGGAGCTTGCAGGACTGGAACTTGCTCTGGGTGAGTCAGTGAGTGAGTGGCGAGCAAATGTGAAGGCCTGGGAAATTACTGTACACCTGCATTTCCCCAACCCAGGGCTGTGGCCCTGTACCGGTCTGTGGCCTGTTAGAGACCGGATTGCAGAGCTCTGCCGCCTGGCCCCTCACCCCGCATCCATGGAAAAATTGTCTTCCATGAAACTTAGGAACTGGGAGGGGGCGGCTTGTGACGGGGGGCGCAGCAGGAGGTGAGCAACAGGCCAGGAAGCAAAGCTTCATCTGTATTTATAGCCGCTCCCCATAGCTGGCATCACCCCCTGAGCTCCGCCTCCCCCCTCCCCCCAACCCTGTCTGTGGAAAAATCGTCTTCCATGAAACCAGTCCCTGGTGCCAAAAAGGTTGGGGACCACTGCTGTACACTACTGTAGATTTTATAAATACTGTACATTTAGGCGACACTAAATTTATTTAAAATTTTTTCTTTATTCAATAATAAATGGACCTTAGCTTACGGTAACTTTTTTACATTATAAACTTAACTTTTTTCAAATTTTTGAGTCTTTTGTAACAACACTTAAAACACAAACATGTATAGCTGTACAAAATATTTTCTTTATATTTTTATTCTAGCTTTTTGCTATTTTTAAAATTTTTTATTTTTTGCTTTTTAAACTTTTTTGTTAAAAACTTAAATATAAGCACATGCCTTTGCCTAGGCCCACACAGGGTCAGGATCAGCAATATACATTGGCTTCCACCTCCACATCTTGTCCCACTGGAAGGTGTTCAGGGGCAACAACACACACGGAGCTGTCATCTCCTAAAGTAACAATGCCTGCTACTGGAATATCTCCTAAAGGACCTGCCTGGGGCTGTTTTACAGTTAACTTTTTTAAATATATAAGTAGAAAGAGCACACTCCAAACTACTAATAAAAAATGTAGTATATACATAAACCAGTAAATCATCATTGATTATCATTACCAAGTAGTATGTGCTATACATAATTGTATGTGCCATACTTTTATGTGACTGGCAGTACAGTAGGTTTTTTTTTACACTAGCATCACCACAAACATGAGTGAGACATATCAGATTGTGATGGCTATGACGTCACTAGGGGATAGGAATTTTTCAGCTCCACTACAATCTTATGGGACCAGTCGTATACACAGTCCCTTGTTGATCGGAATGTCCCACAGCGCGTGACTCTGTATATGGAAACAATAAATATAGAAATGTAGTCGTGTTTTAAAGATGAGTTTATCTTGCAGTGAGCTTAAATAACACGTGAAAATATAATACTAGTTTCTTTGTAACGTATATAGAGATTGGCATTTCTTCTTAACTATCGAAGCTATCAAAACAAAATGGAAGGCTTTGGCTTCCTGAATGACATGGCTGTAATTCACATGCTGAGTTGGTGATGAAGCATGATTCCTTGACTTTGTAAGGCTAGAGAAAACATATGAATTTTTTTTTTTTTTTCCTGAGACAAGGTCTTGCTCTGTTGCCTGGGCTGGAGTGCAGTGGTGTCATCATGGCTCACTGCAACCTCAAAATCCTGGGTTCAAGTGATCCTCCTGCCTTAGTTTCCCGAGTAGCTGGGACTATAGGCACATGCCACCATACCTGGCCAATTTTTTCTATTTTTTGTAGAGATGGAGTCTTGCTCTTGCTCAGGTTGGTCTCTAACTCCTGGTCTCAAGCAACCTTTGCACCTCCCAAAGGTTAGGATTGTTTTTGAGACCCTATCTCAAAAAATAAAAATTAAAAATAAAAAAACTAAAAGCAGTGTTGATTGGGACTGTGGGAGAACCATACTCACTGGTCAGGATGTAAATTGGTGCTTTTCTTGGAGGGCAGTTTGATATAAGTACTGAGGGCCTTAAAAAGTGTTATACCCTTTGACCGAGCAGTTAAATTTAGGTGAATTTTGTTCCAGGACATAATGCAAAATATATTCAAAGATTTGTATAAAAGGATGTTCTTCACAGTATTATTTAAAATAGCAATGGATTGGAAACAACCTCAGTGTTCTGTGTTAGAGGTTTAATGCAGAACATTTATTACATCTATATATATCTATACAATGGAATACTGTTCAACATTTTAAAATTGTGTTATAAAAACAATATTTAATGACTTACATAAAAGTTTGCAATATGTTACTAAATGAAAAGTCCAATTACAAAACAATCACATAGTTGTTCTTGGAAAAAAGAATAGGCATTGAAAAAGGATTTCTTTTGGGTTGTGAAGTTCTAGGGGGGTGTGTTTATGTGAGTGTGTGTGCTTTCTGATATCTTTCCATTTTTCTCTAATAATAATGGAGAATCATTTTGTAATCACAAAAAAGTTATTTTGAAAAAGGATTTTGTATATTTATTTATCTTAGAATGCAAAACCTGTTTTTTGTTTTCAGTTAGTGTTTTCATTTTAGGAACAGAAAAATGAGTTGTTTGTGATGTTTATGTTAAATATTTGGTATGGTATACTGTTTATGCTTTTGTTTTTTAAGAGACAAGGTCTCACTCTCTTTCCCAGGCTGAAGTACAGTGGCATCATCATAGCTCACTGCAACCTCAAACTCCTGGGGCTCAAGTGATTTTCCTGCCTCAGCCTCCCAAGTAGCTGGGACTGTAGGCCTATGCCACCATACCCAGCTAATTTTTAAAATTTTTTGTAGAGACAGGGTCTCACTATTTTTCCCAGGCTAGTCTCAAAAACTCTTGTGCTCAAGCGATCCTTCTACCTTGGCTTCCCAAAGTGTTGGAATTACAGGTGTGAGCCACTACATCTGGCCAGTATACTGTTATGTGATACCTTTGGTTGAAGAACTGTATTGAAACCATCCTAATTGTATTTAACATTTTCAGAGTTAAAATAATTTCAACTTGAGGACTGAGTTATTTCTTATATTTGGTGGTATGTCCTGTATTTTTATATAGAAGCTAATGAAGAATTACATTGTTTTGTACATATAATTAAAGAAATTATGTTGTTTTATATGTATATATGCTTTGCTAAGTTACCATTCATTTCATGTTGGAGATGTGTGTTTGCGGGGTTTTCTTCAACTTTTGAAAAAAAATTTGGCCTAGTTTATTTTAACTTCTTGCAACTCTGAACCTTGTATTATTTCAATATATTTTCTGCATTTGCTTTAGTACTACTTTCTTCTTCCTCATGATACCTATGAAGGCTGCTAGGCTCATGGATTTCTTTTTCTTATAATTCCATTAGTCATACTTAATGACTTCTCTAAATGTTTATTATGGTATTCATTTGGGAATATCTGGTAAAGGAAATCTCTAGTGAAAGATACTTTCTCTCGGGTATATGTCATTGCTAATACCAGAGACTTATGTTCTGTCTTAATTAAATTCACATTAAACAGTTTCTTTGTAACAAGAATTAGCGTTTAAAAGCATTTTAACATTTTAAGGAGTTCAAAGAAGAGGAATAAAAATAAATTACTAGTTGATGTTTTAGGAGAATTCTGGAGCACAACTATTTAGGTCTGATCACTTTGCAGCAAGTAAAATTACAACCTTAAAAAAATATATATATATATTTTTAGCCCAGCAGATCTACTTATTTCATGTAAAATTTAATTAAGTAAAAAATCTACCTCAACTTGGATTGTGCCTTGTTATTCATTGCAGTTGAATTGCCATAACAGAATTTTATTTTAAGCCAGTTTGAGGTGTACTAAAACATAAAAGAAATCATATGGTCATTTTAGTGCTTTTGAAACCTAAATCCATAAGTAGTTAATTAAGATGCATGAAGTAAATAAGTATTTTTATATATTAAAGATAAAAGTATAAACATATATTGCTCAATATGCCTACATAAACGAATCATTCTGTTGATTTTTGGTTCTTTTTTGCTTTTTAGTGCTTACCTCCTGAAAGTGTGATCATCTCATTTAATTCAAAATTATGTTTTCCTTTGGTTTCTGTTCATTTACAGGTGCTGATTTTCTTTGTAATCTGTTTTATCAGTATATTATTGTGACCATTTAGAATAATCCCCTTTCTTCTCTATGTATCTGAATCATTTTTGCCAAACCATGAGATAATTTTAAAAATCATGTAAATTTAGGGCCTCATATTTGGCACAGTGTATTTCTTTTCTTTTCTTTTCTTTTCTTTTTTTTTTTTTTGAGACAGAGTCTCACTCTCCACCCGCCCCCCCCACCCCCCCATCCCCCAGTAGACTGCAGTGGTGTCTTTGTAACTCACAGCAACCTCAAACTCCTGGGCTCAAGTGATCCTCCTGCTTCAACTTCCCGAATAGCTGGGGCTACAGGCATGAGCCTCCGCGCCTGGCTAATTTTTTCTACTTTTGATAGAGATGAGGTCTGGCTGTTGCTCAGGCTGGTGTCAAACTCCTGGCCTCAAGGGATCCTCCCACCTCCGCTAGGATTACAGGCGTGAGCCACCTCGCCTGGCCTCACAATGTATTTCATAATAGGGCATCAGTAACTTATAAAACATTTTAAAAATTAATATATAAGATGATTTATTACTTCATTTAGAACTAGTTACTTGATTTTGTTCTAGTCTTTGTCTGCTTTTGAGAACTTGGATATCATCACCAAGATAAGTCTGTTTCCAAGACCATAAATCTTAAGGTTAACTCTATTAAAGGATCTCAAATTCAAAAGATTCAAAAGACTGTTAAAAAAATTACTTTTTTCAGAAGTTAATGATGTTATTTTGTTTGAAACTCTTTAATCTGCTTTTTGTCTCTTAGCTGCTAGAGGAATTTTTGGGGTTGTGTATATGCCAATGTGTTTAAAAATACTTCCAAAGTGAGTAAAGAAATTTATTCCAAAATGTTATGGTAATTGGGCTGCCAATCAAGTACTTAGTAAGTACTAAGTAAGTATTTGTTGATTAGTGAGTGAATGGGCTATACAATCACTTGTGCTTTCTAAGGCCAAGTTAGGCAACAACTTGGTCTGTTAACTGTGTGTGTGTGTGTGTGTGTGTGTGTATACATATATATATATATATATATATATATATGCAGGTGGTTCCTAACCATTTAGGGATTTGGGGACTTTTCAAGGCTCTATTGAAACCATTGACTCTTCCCAGTAAAATATACTTACACATAAAATTTTGCATGCATAGTAAAGGATTAATGGACTCCAGTTAAGATCCCCTGGTATAAATAATCAGTTCTCCATTAACAAAATTAATAGAGGTGGGGGAATATGGAGAAAAGATAACAAATAGTCTAAATTTATGATTAAAACAAATCTCTAGTTTGATCTTGTTTGGGGGCTCAGTAGGGACTTGTTTCCCTGGAACCTCAATAAATATCAATCTACTTCAACATTTTTAAGGTCTGTATTCCACTGTATAGCCCTAACATAATTATAATTAATCACTCATATCTATTGATAGATATTTAGGTTGTTTTCAGTTTTTCACTTTTATAAACAACACTGTGATGCTGATTCTTAGGCTGAGTAGATTTTTTTCACATCTCCTGACTGTAAGTTCTAGAAGTGGATTTGCTGAGTCATTTGGATAAACAGTGCCAAACTGCCTTTCCAAAAGACTCATCCCAGGCTACTTGCCCACCAGTATACAGATGATGGCCATTTCCCCATGTCCTCCTTAACCGAGTATTGACAACTTTTTCATCTTTGCCAGTCTCTCACATTTGTTTGTATTTCTTTGATTTCTAGCAAGGTTGGAAATTGCTTTCATATGTTTATTGACCATTTTGTTTCTTTGTGATTTGCCTTTTTAAATCATTAGCCTGTTTTTCTATTATAGGTGTTTTAATTTTCCCAGAGCTCTTTTGTCTTACATATTAGAAGTAATTTTATCTCATTTTTGTTTTTTGGCTTTTAACTTTGTATAATATTTTTTTTGCTGTACAAAAATGTTAGGAGTTTAAGACTGCGGTGAGCTGTGACATGCCAATTGCACTCTAGTCTGGGCAATAGAGTGAGACCCCACCTCAAACAAACAAACAAACAAGAAAATCCACACTTATGTAGTCTAGTTTAATAGTCTTTTCTGGTCTGGTTATCAAGACATGCTTAGTCTAGTTTAATAGTCTTTTCTGGTCTGGTTATCAAGATATCCTTACCCGAAGATTATAAAATTTTCATTTGTATTTTCTTTGAGAATATTTTATGGTTTTATTTTTTTCTATTTGTGATAGGAAGTGAGGTAGGAATTTAGCTTTATATTTTTTCTAATGACAATAATTAATATTTATTGACATTCACTGTATGTCAAGTGCTGAGCTAAATGTTTCACGTATATTAACAATTTTAATCTGAATCAATTATAAATGGCTCACCAGTTATCCCCCCAAAATCTACCATTTCCCACCAACTCCTTCTTTTCCCCACTGATAACAGAAGTTCATCTTTATCCTATACTAAGTTCTCATGTGTGTTCAGATCTACTTCTTATCTATTCTGTTCTATAGATCAGTATGTCTCTGAATGTATCCTATTTTAATTATTAGACATTTTATTTGGACCATTAAATCTTTTCAAAGACAGAGGTGAGGTTGTTATAATGATTTTCTTTGAAATATGGTGTTATGATAGATTTTTAATGAGACTCAAAATGAATTTCATATTCCTTGAACAGATGGTGGATACTCACCATTAGAGAATCACTAGATTTAGTTTTCTTAAACATATCTTTCTATAGAGAGTATGTAACAGAATAATAATTTTTAAAAATAGTACTCTGTACACTTTCAACTCAAGTAGTATAATTTTATTTTTAAAATGTTAGAATAAATATAGTAAGACCTACGTAGAACCATTTTTAAAATTTTCTCCTTTCTAAACAAAACATTAATAGAAGGAAAGTTATAAATGTTACAGGTAAAATGTATATAAACTAGAAAACTGTAAGCAAGAGTTGTATAGGAATATGTAAAATATTTATGTTGTAGACCAGTACTATCCAGTATAAATATAATGTGAGCCTCAAATATATTTTCTTATTGCTCTTAATAAAAAGTAAAAAGAAACAGTTAATTTCAATAATATGTTTTATTTAAGCCAATATATAAAAATATATCAACATGTAATCAATATGAAAATTATTGGGATATTTTAGATATTTTGCATTCCTCTTTTTGTACTAAGTCTTTGAAATCTGGTATGTATTTTTTTTTTTTTTTTTTTTTTTTTTTTGAGACAGAGTCTCACTCTGTTGCCCGGGCTAGAGTGAGTGCCATGGCGTCAGTCTAGCTCACAGCAACCTCAAACTCCTGGGCTTAAGTGATCCTACTGCCTCAGCCTCCCGAGTAGCTAGGACTACAGGCATGCGCCACCATGCCCGGCTAATTTTTTGTATATATATTTTAGTTGTCCATATAATTTCTTTCTATTTTTAGTAGAGACGGGGTCTCACTCTTGTTCAGGCTGGTCTTGAACTCCTGACCTAGAGCGATCCACCCGCCTCGGCCTCCCAGAGTGCTAGGATTACAGGCGTGAGCCACCGCGCCCGGCCTGGTATGTATTTTATACTTACAAAATATCTCAATTTAGCCACAAAATTTTCACCAGAAATGCATGAACTATGTTCGAATTTCATAAAACTTTTAGTTGATAAGTAGATTTGCATACCCAACTCTTTCCAAACATACTTAAGAAGTGTTTCCAGTAATGAAATTGAGCACCAGTTTTTAAATCTACATTTAAGTGAAATAAAATTTGAAATGCAGTTTCTCAGTTGCACTGGCTACATTTCAAGTGCTCAGTAGCACACGTGGCTAGTAGCCACCATAGGGGACAGCGCAGTTATGGAAACGAAAGAGAATAGACTGTCTCCTGCTGTATAACATGTAGCTTACAAGCAACGAATACAAATGGGGTCTCTTGCCCTGTGGAAACTGAAGCCACTGCTCTCTAAGGGAGCAAAAGAATCTCTTTTTTGAAGAAGGCGATACCCTTAAAGCTTCCCACCAGACCCCTACTCCAAAACACACACACAGACACCCACACATGCACTCCTTTGTTTGCAAACTCCTGCACCATGCATGGTTGAAGCATTGCCCAAGTCCTTGGAGCTCCTCTTCTCAGAAGCCCTCTCTTTTCTTGGGAGTAAAAAAGCCCTCTCTGCAGGGGGATGGGAACAGACAGAAGTAGAGAGATTATTTTATTATTCCTGATCTCTGTGGCTAGAAATTCTTAACTTTTCCTTCAGAAACAAAACCATAAAGGATAATAAGGTTTTGTAGGAATGTAGATCAACTGAGGTTTTGGGGCTTACTTAGGAATTTTTTTAATCTCTCTATAACTTTGTTTCTATGAGAAAATATTGTATGTTCCAAACAACAAATGTGCAAATAATTTTGGAATATGGCTCCTTTTGTAAGGGGACTGGAAAGGGGGTGGGAGGAAGAGGCTGGGGTTGCCTGTTGGTTTTATTAATATTACAGAAAAGTGCAGGAGCCTGAGTACTGAGTTATGATGCATTAGCCTAAAGTGTCTCTTGCGTCTGCATGGCTTTGCTCACCACTTTGGAACTAAAACAGCCCATCCTGTTTTAGGTGTACCTCAGACTGTCAAATCACTTTTAGGTAGGGTGTTTGTTATTTGTTTGTTTGTTTTGGGTGTGTTGGTTTTGCTTCATTTTTGAAACTGTTTGCCTAGAAAAGAATCATAGTCATCTTTTTGTCTTACTGTTCATTTTTATGAAATATATAAAGTTGATACTTGAAATTTGAAATCTAGTTGCAGATGAAATTTTTCCTTTCAAAAGAGATTTCCCTCCCTGTGTTGCTTTAGTCTTAAGAAATACTTAAGGGAAGGGAGTGATTTTAATTCTCTTAGATGAGGTGATGGGCAGTAGCCTCACTTTATACTGCCAAGTTCCCAGCACGGCCGTTAACTCCAAATACACGTGGAAGACTAAACAGCTTCAGAAAGGCGACTTGTAGAGAGAGATTCTGGAATCTAAGTAATGCCTAAACTCCACTTTCCTCCATTCTTCAGGCCTATTTCCTACTTAGTTTATGTTTTTTGTTTGTTTTTCTTTTCTTTTTTTTTTTTAGACAGGTTCTTGCTCTGTCGCCCAGGCTAGAGTATAGTGGTGTCATCATAGGTCACTGCAACTTCAAACTCCTGGGCTCAATGATCCTCCTGCCTCAGATTCCTGAGTAGCTGGGACTATAGGTGCATGCCACTGCACCCAGCTAATTTTTCTATTTTTTGTAGAGGTGGGTCTTGCTCTTGCTCTTGCTCAGGCTGGTCTCAAACCCCTGGCCTCATCAATCCTCCCACCTTGGCCCCTGCTTGGTTTATCTTAATGGTCTTTTTTAGATACCTGGTTTTAGAAGGAACCTTTGAAGAAATGGATAGAACTTCTGTGTTACTTTGGGTTATTGCCTAACATCTAAGCCTAATTAGTTGGTTTTTTTAATGTTAAACAAAATACTCGAGAGCTTTTATGACTAGATGGGCTTTATAGGGACCCCTTTATTTTAATATGGTGCCAAAAATAGGTTAAGTATAATATTTAAAACATCCTGAGGCCGGGCGCTGTGGCTCACGCCTGTAATCCTAGCACTCTGGGAGGCCGAGGTGGGCGGATCGTTTGAGCTCAGGAGTTCGAGACCAGCCTGAGCAAGAGCGAGACCCCACCTCTACTAAAAATAGAAAGAAATTATATGGACAGCTAAAAATATATATATAGAAAAAATTAGCCGGGCATGGTGGCGCATGCCTGTAGTCCCAGCTACTCGGGAGGCTGAGACAGGAGGATCGCTTGAGCTCAGGAGTTTGAGGTTGCTGTGAGCTAGGCTGACGCCACGGCACTCACTCTAGCCTGGGCAACAGAGTGAGACTCTGTCTCAAAAAAAAAAAAAATAAAAAATAAAACATCCTGAGACAATTTATTGAATATAAATGATTCCTCAATAAAATTGAAGATAATCACTATAGAGGGGAAAAAAACATCCCTTTCTTACAAATATAACATGACAGCCTATTTTGAAATATTTTAAAATATTTCCTTAAAGATGAAAACTTAAGAGCATATATTAATATAAAAGTTGCTATGCTCCAAGGAGTCTGATTCTTTTTTTTTTTTTTTTTTTTTTTTGAGACAGAGTCTCACTCTGTTGCCCAGGCTAGAGTGAGTGCCGTGGCGTCAGCCTAGCTCACAGCAACCTCAAACTCCTGAACTCAAGCGATCCTCCTGTCTCAGCCTCCCGAGTAGCTGGGACTACAGGCATGCGCCACTATGCCCGGCTAATTTTTTTTCTATATATATTTTTTAGCTGTCCATATAATTTCTTTCTATTTTTTAGTAGAGATGGGGTCTCGCTCTTGCTCAGGCTGGTCTCGAACTCCTGAGCTCAAACGATCCGCCCACCTCGGCCTCCCAGAGTGCTAGGATTACAGGCGTGAGCCACCGCGCCCGGCCTAAGGAGTCTGATTCTTTTAATTTAAAATTTATAATATTCTACAAAAGTGTATTGTGTTGAATTGAGAAACAGGTGGGCATTTTCAAGTATTTCAAAATATTTTTGTTATACCCAGGTTTTCACTGGATGATATTTGTCGTTTTACTAGTATTTGACATATATTTTATTCTTTGGGAACAAGAAGAAACTGATGTTTTTAGCCACCTATCATCTCTTGTGGTGCTACTCATTTATGAGTAGGAATTTGAGTCCCCTTGTGAATTTTTAACTTCTCATTTCATATTTTTAGTGCCTTGTGGAGATTGAATCTGCAAATCATCTTTGAAAGATAAAGGATTTGATTTGATTGTGGCAAGCATGAAAGTTATCCTCTAGATGAAATTGTGTGTTCTGGACAAAAGCTGGGACAAATGCCACACTAAAATGATCTTAACTGTGGAATTTGATTGGACCCATTTGTTTTGCACCTACTATAGCTCCATAAAGATAATCAGCTTTCAACAGGGATGAACAGATGTCCTGATTTTATCAGAAATTGCTTGCACATTGCCGAGGCTTCACAAAAGTCAGTAATCCCCCTGTTAGTCTGGTGTTGTTGAGATGCTTTTAAAACTTTTCCCCAAATATTGAAGATTCTAGAGTCAGGTGGTATCCTATTCGCCCCAACAGAAATAAAGAGAAAAAAAGTTAAAAACAAACACTAACAGAGGTACAATTAAAGTATTTAATAGTAAATACTAGAATCTAAGTTCCATAAAGCCATGTCTGTTTTGTTCACTGCTGTATCCTCAGTACCTAGAACAGAGCCTGGCCTGAAAGAGGTCCTCAATAACTATTTGTTGGCTGGGTGCCGTGGCTCACGCCTGTAATCCTAGCACTCTGGGAGGCCGAGGCGGGTGGATCGTTTGAGCTCAGGAGTTCGAGACCAGCCTGAGCAAGAGCGAGACCCCGTCTCTACTAAAAATAGAAAGAAATTATATGGACAGCTAAAAATATATATAGAAAAAATTAGCCGGGCATGGTGGCACATGCCTGTAGTCCCAGCTACTCGGGAGGCTGAGGCAGGAGGATCGCTTGAGCCCAGGAGTTTGAGGTTGCTGTGAGCTAGGCTGACGCCACGGCACTCTAGCCCAGGCAACAAAGTAAGATTCTGTCTCAAAATAAATAAATAAATAAATAACTATTTGTTAAATACATATAGTAGCTCCCACCCTTATCCCTGGGGAACATGTTCCAAGGCCTCTAGTGGATGCCTGAAGCCTCAGATAGTACCAAACCCTATATATGCTACATTTTTCCTATATATACATACCCATGATAAAGTTTAATGTAGAGATTAGGCACAGCAAGAGAGTAACAACAATAACTAATAAAATAGAACAGTTATAACACTACACTGTAATAAAAGTTATGTGAATGTGGTCTGTCTTGAAATACTGTCTCTTATTGTACGGCACTGCAGGTAACTGACGCCGCAGATGCAGGGGCTGCTGTATTCCCCTTTAATTTCAGTAGAGAGGGTGTATCCAGAGAGCCTCAGCCCTCAGCACTGCAAGTATGCCCTTTACTGTGGGAGAAAGAAAAGGGAGGGGGAAGTCAATATCTCTTTGCTTCCTTTGGATTTCAGAGTTAAAGGTGGAAATAGGAGTTTACTGGGCAAAAATTGGCTTTTTTCCCCATTTAAAAAATTGTGGGGAGATATATGTCATAAAATTTACTATTTTGACCATTTTTAAGCAGACAGTTCAGCAGCATGAACATTCACATTGTTGTGCAACCATAAGCACCATCCATCTCCAGAACTTTTTCATCATCCCAAACAGAAACTCTGTATTCATTCAACAATAACTCTCCATTTCCCCTCCCCCCTCCCCTGGCAACCATCATTCTACTCTCTGTCCCTGTTTGACTACCCTCGGTACCTCATGTAAGTGGAGTCATACAATATTTACCCCTTTGTGTCTGGCTTGTTCTCTTTTTTTCAACATGACCCTTTTGCTTGGAGACTTAACAGTTTTTCTTTCCCCTGGTGGTTTACTTTTTGCTTTGTACCTAGACCTAGCCAGTGATGCATACACAATGAGTATCCAAAGACAACTTAATTCAACGTCTTGTTGCATACCACTAGGGGGTTATTAAAGCTTTGAAAATGTGATTCCTGATCTGTATGTCTGTAGGTTCATCTGTTCCAAGTCTTGCTGATAAACCTGCACTGACAGTAATATCAGAGATTAGTCTTTCCCCATGTTTCATAAAATAAATTGTTCTTCTGATAGCCTGATTAGGAACTGGAAAATCACTGATACATTGTTGTAATTGTTCATACAGACATTAAGACGTACTCTACATAGGGGACCTCAGCTACAAGAGTGGTTTTGATTGCAGCTTCATTAAGGAATTATGTGCTTATACTCACTTCTTTTCACCTTTTTTCTATTCTCATTATATCTTCCTCCCTCCCTCCCTTTCCAGTCTGTCCTTCTCGCTCGATTGCTTTCCCTTCTTTCATTTCCTCTCTTCCTCCCTCCCTTCCTTTCATCCTTTTTTTCTTTCTTTTTCATCTCATTTCTCTGAGTAGTTGCTACAGAGACAACCTGACCCTGTGGGTCCAAATACAGGTAAAATAATCGTAGCTCACTAGCAGTCTACCTGGAGGAAGTGAGAAAAAGAGAGTAAAAAACCTATAACTAGGGGGGAAATAGCCTTAATTGTTTTTAAAGGAAAGAAACTAACCTGTTGAGGAAAAAGATAAATATAGTGGGATCGATTTTCTACCTGATTGGTAGAAACAAGGAGCAAGAGAGAGGAGAGCTTTGGAGAATGATTTGAAAAGTAATCTGTGGAATTTGCGTTGAAATAGGATCTTTAGAGCCTCTTAAACAGAACAGTGGACATAGAGCTGGTGGAGTGATTTTCTACCACTCCCTCCCTCCCTGTTCATATACATTGGGCAGATCACTTCTGCTTTACTTCCTATTTTCAACCTGTAAAATGAAGGGTCAACAATTAGATTTGGAACCATCAGAGTTTGGCCCTTCAAAGTCCTTAGACATGAATGGTATTTTTAAAATTCAATTTTTATGATGTCTACAAATGCAGATGCCAGAGGCAAAAGTATTGACAAAGAAAAATTATCCAAAACCAAGACTGGCTCCTATTGGAAGGGTGGAAATGGTTGTGATGGAATTCAATAACATTAGCACCTTGGCATTTCTGTGACTTTCAGGATGTCAGGAGAATCTTGCAGTCCCTCCTGTTTAAGCATGGATAGACATACATTGTCATTATTACCCTACCCCCATGCCTCCCAAATTTAGATTACCAGTATTTATATAAGTTTACTAGTCACAAAGAGATTCTTGCATTTCCCATTCCTTGTCATAGGGCCTTCTTTCAGTTCAATATGTTTTTATTGGCACTTACTTTGGTTTTCTTTACAACAGCAGCTGCTAATTAGTGACAGCTTTTGAGCAAGCAGCTTGTCATTTTTGGCAGGGATAGGGGACATCCATAGCAAGTCAAGACTATATTTTCATTTGCTAAATTTACTTTGCTGCATGGAACTATATCTTGAATAAAAAACAGTCTGTAGTCAAAGGTGGCTGTATTTACTGAATTATCTTCCTGAGTTGGCATTCTATCCTGTAGTTGAAGAACTCTTGGAGATAAAAAAAAGAAAAAAAAATAGGTTCAGCGTCTATCAGACCAATGCCATTAGTCCTGAGTCATCCTTCTAACGTTAATCTACATTCTGGGTGTAGAACCTCATCATCTTGTTTTGACACAATAATAAATCTTTCTGGATTGTATTCAGTGGCATACATGGTAACTGAGGGAGTGAATTGTTGACAAATGTGCTATTTTCATTTATACTCAACTTCTTTCTTGAGATATAATTAAAAGAAACAGTTTGCTTAGAGAAGAAGCTTTCTTTGGAATTTTGGCTCGTATTAGCATCATCATGTTTCATGTAATTCTTCTCTTTGAAATTGCTGCAATGAGTGTTAGCTCTATTTTACAAACTTGTCACGATGTTTATAGATGGCACAGCTTGCTATTATATTTACCTTGATTAGCAACAATGATGAGTCAAAACCTCCGTCACAATTTCTATAACTTATGATTCACTCCCATTATTCCTGTAATAAGGATTCAAGTTAATGATTTCCACAGTGTTAAAAATAACATCTTTCCATTTCCCCCAATTTAGGTTCTTTTTGTAACATGGAGGTCTACCAGAATTGTATTTAACACACAATTACTGAATACCTGCCATGTACCAAGTACTATATTAAGGAAATCAAAATGCATGAGATGTGGTTCTCGCTCCAGAATAGCTTACAAGTCTATTAGTTGGCCAACGGATATCTCGCCATTGCTTTGGTTCTTATATCTAGAGTGTAGGGTAAATTCTATTCCCAGAGGGGAAAAGCATTCCATCTTTTACAAATGGGATAATCAAAATGATAAAAGGCATTGGATACAAATATTGTGTTGATTCTATTTCTAGTTAAAGGTGTTAAAGATATTGCATAAGGCACCTTTTGTAGGAATAGAGAATTGCTAGGTGTCCTTGTCCCAAATTTCCCCTTGACATGTTGCACAATAATGTTATATTCAGACATTATCTTCCATGTCAGGTTTGGTGTGGTGGTTTATCCCTGTAATCCTAGCACTTTGGGAGGCCGAGGCAAGAGGATCCCTTGAAGCCAGGAGTTGAGACCAGCTTGGGTAATGTAGCAAGAGACACTGTCTCTGTAAAAAAAAAAAAAAAAAAAAAAAAAAAAAAAAGCCGGGTATAGTGGCATGCACCTGTAGTCCTAGCTACTCAGGAGGCTGAGGTGGGAGGATTACTAGAGCCCAGGAGTTGGAGGCTGCGGTGAGCTATGATCATGCCACTGCACTCCAGCCTGGGAAACAGAGTGAGGCTCTGTCTCTTAAAAAAAGAAAAAAAGTTCTCTTCCATATCACAGTGTCTACTTCTTAGTGGCATGGCTTGGTGAAACCAGATGATTGCCTAGCATTCAAGTAATATTTAATATACACCAACCACAGTAGCATAGTTATTTATGTATTTTCATTTTAATATTTATTAAGTATCAGGAATTTATCATTTATATCTTGACTGCAACTTCATATGCACATCAGTATTAGGTAAGTTGATGTTTAATTACTAGTACAGGCCAGGCATGGTGGTTCATGCCTGTAATCCTAGCACTTTGGGAGGCCAGGGCGGGAGGATCACTTGAGCTCAGGAGTTTGGGACCAGCCTGAGCAAGAGTGAGACCCATCTCTATAAAAAATAGAAAAGTTAGCCAGGTGTAGTGGTGCATGCCTGTAGTCCCAGCTACTTGGGAGGCTGAGACAGAATCACTTGAGCCCAGGAGTCTGAGGTTGCAGTGAGCTATGATGACACCACTACACTCCAGCCTAGGTGATAGAGACAGACCCTGTCTCAAAAAAAAAAAAAATTATGGGTGTAATATGAACAGGTATCCAGATGACAGCTGATTTCAGCATCCTTTACTATCCTGTCATACCCACTGGAATATTTTATAAGTAGTTTTCTCATTTGTATTAATGATATAGTCCTTTTATGAGGAATGTTCTCTGTCATGAGAAAACCTGAGTTTCAGATGATCTATTATAGATATTGGTAATGGATAAGAATGTAACTAATGGAAACCCAGTAAGGAATTCAGGGACAAATATAACAAATTTAACAACTCTGCTTCTTATAAGAAATGTCACATGGCTAATTCTGACCACAGTGGTCAGGATCTAGGTTTTGGCCTTATTGGAAAGTTACCCACCCCTCAAACAGTTCTTGTTATTCTCCTCCCACTCCCTTTTACAGTCTAAAGCGTTTAGCTAATTTCTGATTGATTTGAAAGAATGAAGGTGAACGTCCAAACCCCTAATGTCTTCCTTTGTTTGTGTTTGAAGGCTTGTCTTCTTGGTACTCTCTGACCCTTAGGGAAGGGAGTCTCATTTAAAGCCTTCTTTTGGATTGTCAAAAAATATTTCCTTATCTATTTGTGAGTTGCACTCTGTGATAATCCCTTTTGTAGCTTTTATCATAAAGCAGTCTTAAACCGCAGGTATCATTATCAGGAAAAATTCATTTGGCTAGGTGAGGATTTTTAGTAAGTTAAGAGCCTGAGCTCTGGAGGTGGACGGAACTCCTTGAATATTTACTAGTACTATTTTTACTATGTTACTATTACTACTGGTACTTTCTTTTTCTCCTTTCCCATGCTAACTCCTTTACTGTTATTTAAGGTTTGTGATTAGTTACAGGGAAGGCTTGGAAACTCAGTAGTTTGTTTTGTTTCCAACCTGAAACAGTTTCTAGTGTGAGTAGCTATTAAGATTTTCCTTGAACCCCAAACTGTCTTCATTTCAAACTAGATATTCTCAGAGTGGGGTTAAATACTCTCCATCATCAAAGCCCAGACAAGAGCTTGTCTCACAAAAAGCCTCCTGTCTCTGTTGCCACCACAACTTGAAACTAACGAGCTAGAAACCACACAGAGCCCGATGACATGCTGTAGGAGCCCTTCGGAAGAACCTGTCACATTTTCTTGCAAGTTGTATGTAGGTAGTTAAGCCAGGAACCTCTCTGGTTAAGAACACTTTGAAAATCTTCGTTTTTCCTTCCTTCTTCATTTTTACACTCAAAAGGACCTAATTTTGCTCCTCTAGGAAGATTAAATACAGTCTTCCCTGCAGTTTAATGCTCTCTTAAAGAAGTCTATGCAAGAATACAGTTTCTCTGAGGGTGTGGGTGGGATCTCCAATATTATTCTGTAACTATTTGGGGTTGCTACCTAAAGAAGATTTAAAATCCTGTTTTCTGTTCTCTTCCCCTTTTTCTTATTAGTTTTAGAGTCTTTTCTCCATGTCTAATCTAAGAAATGTATACATTATCGTGTAGGTGCTTCTGATGGTTGTCAGTATTAAGCCCTGCCAGTGCCCTAGAGTGTTGGATGACTGTTTTGACTTTAGTTTGAGAAGAGAGAAGCTACAAATTTATTTTTCTATCAGTCCGCTAGGGACCTTATACATTATTGCATTTATTATCTCCATGATACTGTTTTATTTTTAGATGGCGACTTCTGGAGCATTAGTATAAAATCTAGGATGGTTCGGTCCTACCCTTTTCCTCCCATTTTTTAATCTCCCATTAAACCTGGTAGTTCCTAAAGCTTCCGCCGCTGTTTTAAAACTGTAGCTCCATGTGATCTTGCTGCCTTTAATTTGGTGCAGTGAGACACTTACATCGCATAGATTCTGGGTCTCACATTTGCTTTGTTTTTCTTTGGAGCTTTACTGGAAACCAAGTGCTATTGCGTACTAGCTGCAGAAGCAGAAGGGGAAGTTGGCAAGAATTAACTGCTTTCTGTTTGGTCTGTCGGAGGCAGCTGACCTTTTGGAAGGAAATCGCTGCTCTTTGCTTCTTCCTGTAACAGTACCGCCTGCGAAAGAACATACACACAGAAGGTTCTGCCGTTATCCTGGCTGATGTCTTGGGGCATAAGCTGTTAGTTAAGAGGTGGGAGCCGTTCAGTGCATCTGTTGCATGCTGTAGGACCATGCGCTCAAGCTTACGGTGCTAAACCGTCTGTAGATATCCCAGGAGGTATATAGTGAGAGGGAATCTGTTACCAGAAAAAGTAGTTTGTTTTAGCAAAAGTAATTGCATCTATATATTTTTTTGCAAAGTCCCAGTGTTAATGTATTAAATGTGGGCAATTACATTGTGTATAATTTTAATTCATCTGAACATTAAATGTCCTCATATTGGTGTTATTTTTTTATACTTGGATAACCTTTTTTTCCCCCCTGACAGGACAAACATTTTGATTTTGTAAGACATGAGCTCTTATTTAAACGTCTAATTCTTCTCAGAAATTAGAATTAGCTTCTTAACACACCTGCTACCCATCGTTGGTTTTACCTTTTCTGTAGGACTTGTTTTACTTAAACACAGGTAGTACTATACTCCACACATTGGCGTTTGTCTTCCGGGAGCCATAGCTGGGCTTCATAAATGGAATATCACCCCGTGAGGAAACAAAGGAACTAACTAGCTGATGAGGCGTTTCTCTCCTAAAAGAGGAGATTTTAGTTTTCTGTTGTTTTAACCAAAACATATTTATGTTCATTTTTTTATTTTGCTATTTTAAAGGACTTATATTCAAGTTACTGTCTGTAAGCAAAAAATGAAGTAGATTTTAATTCATGGCAAGAACACAGCTACCTGAAAAAAAGGGGCAAAATGCCATGTTCTTCTGTGTTTAGCTTGGATTCAGTGGATAAATGTGCTTTTCCAGTGTGTTATTGGTCTCTTTCCTAGATTTACTGTTGGTGGCAAAGATTATTGGGTGAAAGTCAGTGTGTTCATGCACATAAAAGATGTAGAGAGTACCAATGTAGGGGGAATTACCTCCACACCTCCTGAGCAGGGTTGCCCTACAGTACTTGTCTTCTGTTCTTGGAAACTGGTCTACCTGTTCAACCTTCCTAAGACAGTAAAGAATCCAGGGGGAACACAAACCCTGCTTTGGTTTAGGTATGGGTTCTTGGTACCAAATAAATTAATAGCAACAAAATAGGAAGATTTTCCCCCAGTTCTGTTGGCCTTTGAGTAGACGCTAAGTTAGGAACCAACAGTTGAGGTTTTCTGTGATCCGGTCTTGTAACTATAGCTTTCTAGAGGCCTTGAATTATTCCTCTTGAACTGTATCAAGGGCCTTCACATAGGCCAGTTGTGTTCAGGTATGTGATTTAGAGGTAAGGGAAGTGTATTTTTTTAAAGGAATTTTTGCATCATTGCAAGTGGCTTTTTGTGAATTTTATTCTATTTACAGTTAGTGCAGGTTTGCTTAGTCATATCAAAGATGAAAAAAGAGCCACAAATATGTGTAAATAGGTGTCAAAATCAATCTTAGCTATTAATAGTCTTCAGCCACTACTTGGCCTTTATATTTCAACATAGGTTTTATATTTCATTTAAATGGTTGTACCGTATTTCATCAGAGTAATATGTTATAGTTTAACCACCCCCTGTTCGGGACATTTTGGTTATTTCCAGTTTCTCCTGATTGTATTAATATATATTACACTATCTGACTAATGGTTGTCTCTGGGAGTTGACTAATGTAAGGTACTCTTCAAAGCAAATTTTATTAAGTAGAAACTTAATACTGTAGTTCTCGATGGTAAGAGGGAGACTGTGAACTTTTATGGGGAAGAATATTGGTAACGTGTAGATCTATTAAGAAATTGTTTGTTTTTAACTTCAGAACAAGAGGGAAGGGATTATCTTACATCTGAATAGTACAGAAACAGTAATTGTAGTGGCTGAGGAATTTTTTTCCCCATGAACTATACAAGATGAGTTGATCTTGAATAACAATATAAAATGGGTACAGATAAAAACCTTCATTAGAGGCTGGCTGCAGTGGCTCACACCTGTAGTCCTAGCATTTTGGGAGGCTCAGGCAGGAGGACCACTTGAGGCCAGGAGTTCGAGAACAGCCTGAACAAGAGCATGACCCTGTCTCTATAAAAAAACTTTACAAAAAAAATATTAGTCGGTCATAGTGGCTCACACCGATAGTCCCAGTCCCAGGAGGCTGAGGCAGGAGGCTCGCTTGAGCCCAGGAATTTGAGGTCACAATGAACGAACTATGATGGTGCCATGGCACTCTAGCCTGGGCAACAGAGTGAGACCCTATCTGGAAAAAAAAAAGAACCAACCAAACAAAAACCCTTCATTAAAAATACTGAGGTTAACATAGGACTGCATTGCAGCCTCAAATCATGTCTTATTTTTCCATAACGCAGATGGCCATTATTTGTGGGCTACAGCAAATGTTTTTAGTTATCTGGAAAATGCTATTAATGTAGCTTCTTCCCAAATGGGTTGTTCAAGTTGCTTTCTGGGCTTAGGCGTGGAGACCATGGTAATGCACAGGCATTCAAGCTGTGGGGCCAGTACGGCACGCGAGAGTCCAACTTGCATTGCAGGCAGCCTACCAGCTGCAATGCAGAGTCTAAGAAGTCCAGATTTTTTTGTACTGCCAGGGACAATTTCAGGTTGAAAGTCAAACCCCATTGCATTATTTAGTTTTTCTTTTTTGGAATTTTTTCCCTTAATTTTGATTTTGAAAAAAATTTAAATTACCAAAAAGTGGAAAGAATAGAACAATGAACAGTAATATACACTTCACCTGGACTGGCCAGCTGTCAGCAGTTGTTGTGTCTGCTTTATCACTCTCCTTGCCACCGCCGCTCGTCCCTCTCTCCTTGGAGAGTACCTGCTAAAAACAAGGGCATTCTTCTGGCCGGGCGCGGTGGCTCACGCCTGTAATCCTAGCTCTCTGGGAGGCCGAGGTGGGCGGATCGTTTGAGCTCAGGAGTTCGAGACCAGCCTGAGCAAGAGCGAGACCCCACCTCTACTAAAAATAGAAAGAAATTATATGGACAGCTAAAAATATATATAGAAAAAATTAGCCGGGCATGGTGGTGCATGCCTGTAGTCCCAGCTACTCGGGAGGCTGAGGCAGTAGGATTGCTTAAGCCCAGGAGTTTGAGGTTGCTGTGAGCTAGGCTGACGCCACGGCACTCACTCTAGCCTGGGCAACAGAGCGAGACTCTGTCTCAAAAAAAAAAAAAAAAAAACAAGGGCATTCTTCTATACAACCCCAATGCCACATCACTCTCAGGAACTTTAACATTGATACAATAATATCTAATATACAGGCCATATTTAAATTTTCTTTATTATCCTAATAATGTCCTTTAAAGCTATATTTTTGGGGTTTTTTTTCTTTTAAATTATGCTCTTAGTGTAGTTATCATGTCTCTTTTAATCTAGAATAGTTCTCTTAATACCTTTTTGTTTGTTCTAATCCTTCATGAGAGTCTCACAATTTGGATTTGTCTGATTGTTTCCTCGTGTTTCTTCATGATTTAGTTTATATATTCGTTTCAGCACGTCACATCTGGAGGCACATAATATCAGTTTGTCCCATGACTGAGGATGTTTGATCACTTGGTTAAGCTGTTGTCCTCCGCACTATCCACTGAAGTATGCCTTTTCCCCTTCGTGAATCATAAGTAATACGTGAGGTAGTACTTTGAGACGATGTGAATATCTTGTTCCCTTAGTAACTATCACCTAATGGTTTTAGCAAGTATGATCCTTGTCCAAGTCAGCTCTTTTTATTTTTGAGATTGTGCATTTTTTGCCAAGATCTTACATCTTTATTTATTTACTAACTAAAAAAAAAAAAAAACTTTTTTAGAGACAGGGTCTCACTCTGTTGCCCAGGCTAGAGTGCATTGGCATCATCATAGCTCACTGCACTCTCAAACTCCTGGGCTCAAGAGATCCTCCTGTCTCATCTCCTGAGTAGCTGGGACTACAGGCACGTGCCACCATGCCCAGCTAATTTTTTTTGTATTTTATAGAGACAGAGCCTTGGGGTCTTGCTATGTTGCCCAGGCTGGTCCTGAACTCTCAACTTTAAGTGATCCTCCCCACCCCCAACCTCCCAAAGGGATTATAGGGTATGAGACACCATGCCCCGTGTACCTTATATTTAGATGAGAGTTGTAAATACATGATAACCTGCTGATTAGGACTTGATTTTTATATTTAGCAAATAACTCCTGTCCTCACCCTCTCCTTCCTTCCCTCCCCCTTACCTCCTCCCCCCCCTTTTCCCTCCTTTCCCTCTTCTTCCTGATGTAATATGTAATGATTTGGCTATGACATGAAGATTTATGACTGATTGTCTTCCCAGAATATTATCATCTCTGTGTTGCCTGGGCAAATTTTTCCTTGTTTGTTTCTTTGTGGGCCAAATGCTTTTATTCTTTCTGTTCTCTTCTCATCTGTTTAATAATATGATTTTTATTTTATTTTAATTTTTTGCAAGCATGAAACGAAGTTTGTTGAGGAAGGACAAGATAGGTTTACAGAGCAAGAGCAAGACTCGATCACCACAGAATGATGAACAGATGCCCTTGTGGTAATAAGAGGGCCAATAATATGATTTTTAAAACAGAGGATTGCCTTCCTGATTGCTTATAAAGTAGTGTTTAGACATTTTTTGTGTTTTAGTTTTTTAAAGAGCAGATGGCTCTGGTGTTGACCTACTTCTACATGTGATCATTTTACTCTACCCTTCTTACTTGAGGGTTGGCCAACTTTAATCTGAACAAAGTCTTCATCCTTCATTGCTGCTGCTCACTATTTTTCTGTCCCTCGCTGTCTGTGCTACTGAGTAACCACCACTGCTTACTGCATGTAACAATGCTAATATCAACAGCAAACCAGTAACCCTCACCAGGGAACTGCTCTTTCCATCCTGTCCGTAGCCCTTTAGTCATTAATTGGTGCTGATATCTTTAATAGTTCAGAATCCTGGCTCCTTGCCATATACTTTTCAGATCAGAAGGAATTTTTATACATCTTCTCTTTCAACTGCCACCCAGCCCTAGCCTTTGCCAAAATGAGAGCCTCTCAATATTCAGTTTTCTTGGGGTCTTTCTCCACTCATGGAGACTGACCCATTAAAATATATTAGGGTTCTTATTTTAATCTCTTATTCTTTGGGAGGCCGAGGTGGGCGGATCGTTTGAGCTCAGGAGTTCGAGACCAGCCTGAGCAAGAGCGAGACCCCATCTCTACTAAAAATAGAAAGAAATTATATGGACAGCTAAAAATATATATAGAAAAAATTAGCCGGGCATGGTGGCGCATGCCTGTAGTCCCAGCTACTCGGGAGGCTGAGACAGGAGGATCCCTTGAGCTCAGGAGTTTGAGGTTGCTGTGAGCTAGGCTGATGCCACGGCACTCACTCTAGCCTGGGCAACAGAGTGAGACTCTGTCTCAAAAAAAAAAAAAAAAAAAAATTTCTTATTCTTCCCTCTCTTTAAATTATGAAATATAACGACCATGCAGAAAAGTACAGAGAATAATAGGACAAACTGCCACAAGCCCTCGGCACAAAGGCAGCGTGGTCCAGTGGAAAAAGAGCAGGTTCTGGGGTAGGTCCAGCTCAAATGGTGCCCCTTAGTAGTATGGGACCTGGGGAAGTAGTTCACGTCTCTCTCTTTTTAAGAATAGCTTCATTGAGATATAATCACATCCTATAAAATTTACCCTTTAAAGTATACAATTCAGGGGTTTTTAGTATATTCTCAGAGTTATACAACCATTACCACTATCTAATCCCAAAACATTTTCATCATCTGTCACCTCCCCCCCAAAAACCCCATAACGCAATAGCAGTCACACCTCCTCTCTCCCTCCCCCCAGCCCTTGGCAACCACCAGTCTACTTTCTGTCTCTATGGATTTGCCTATTCTGGACATTTCATAAAAGTGGAATTTAAAATATGTTGCCTTTTATGTCTGTCACTTTGCATAATGTGTTCAAGGTTCATCCATACCGTAACATGTATAGTAATATCTGAATAATATTCCATTTTATCCATTTTACTTATCCACTGATATCCATATTATCCATTTATCCATTGGTGGACATTTGGGTTGTTTTCACTTTTTGGCTATTATGAATAATCCTGCTATGAACATTTGTGTACAGATTTTTAAGTGGACATATGTTTTAAATTCTCTTAGGATATACTTAGAAATGGAACTACTCGATCATATAGTAATTCTATGTTTAACCTTTTATGGAACTGCCAGTTTGTTTTCCAAAATTGCTACACCATTTTACAATCCTACTTAATCTTGCCGAACCTCAATTTCCTTGTCTATAAACTGGGGACAATAATAGTGCCTACCTCCCAGGGTTTTTTGTAAGGATTAAATAAGTAGGTTCATAGAAGCACTTGCTATAAATAATATAGTAAGTGCTCAGTAAATGTTAGCTCTTAAATCTGGTGGTGGATAATAACAACACTGATAAATGTTATTTTATTTCTCAACCTTATTATTTCTGGTTTATTTTTATTAAATGAATTGAAATATTTGTTGTGGATAATTCATAAAGCAGTATAATAAATGAAAACTTCACATTTCATTAGTTGTCTTTTGTACTTTAATTAGTAGGAGTCATCAGATATGTCCTTAAAAGGAATGGGTAAAGTCACAGCTCCCTGCTGGCTTAGTCACACATCTGAATGGGTGGTTTATTATTATGATTATTGTTTTTAGAGTTTAGTGTATATGTGGCAAAGGGTTGTTACACCACCCTTCACCCTTCACAATTCTAAGTTCTCTCATTGAGAAGTAAGAGCACAGAGCTCACAGAGCCTTTCCACTACTTCCCAACAGTTCTTATCTGTAGAAGTCCTTGTGCCAGTGAAATTGATTAAGAAATAGAAATACCAGCTGGGCATGGAGTCTCACACCTGTAATCCTAGCACTCTAGGAGGCTGAGGTGGAAGGATCGCTTGAGGGCAGGAGTTGGAGACTAGCCTGAGCAAGAGCAAGACCCCATCTCTACTAAAAATAGGTGTACCTGTAGTCTCAGCTACTTGGGAGGCTGAGACAGGAGGATCGCTTGAGCTCAGGAGTTTGAGGTTGCTGTGAGCTAGGCTGATGCCATGACACTCTAGCCCTGGCAATAGAACAAGACTCTGTCTCAAAAAAAAAAAAAAAAAAAAAAAGAAATATAAATAACATCATTCATTCATTTATGAGACAGGATCTCACTCTGTCGCCCAGGCTAGAGTGCAGTGGTGTCATCATAGCTCACTGCAACCTCAAACTCCTGGCTCCAGTGATTCTCCTGCCTCAGCCTCCCAAGTAGCTGAGACTACAGGTGCATGCCACTACACCCAGCTAAGTTTTGTATTTTTTTGTACAGATGGGGTCTCACTCTGTTGCCCAGCTTGGTCTCAAACTCCTGGGCTCAAGCAGTCCTCCCACCTGGGCCTCCCAAAATGCTAGAATTACAAGTGTGAGCCACCAGGCCTAACTGAATACAATCGTTTAAAAGGAAGGTAAAGTTTATACTGCAAGATATTGGTTAAGGAGAAGGATAGCAAGAGCTACTTGTGGACTTTGGAAAGGAAGTTCATTAAATTGAGTTAAAATTGGAGACGGGGATTGTAACTTTAAGGTAATAGTAAGAAAAATAGTGAGCACACGGATGTGGTAGCTCACGCCTGTAATCCCGGCTCCCAGTGTTCGGAGGCCAAGGTGGGAGGATTGCTTGAAGCCAGGAGTTCAAGACCACCCTAAGCAACATAGTGAAACCCTGTCTCTACAAAAAAAATTTTTAAAAATAGCTGGGCATAGTGGCCAGTGCCTATAGTCTTGGCTACTTGGGAGGCTGAGGCAGGAAGATCACTGGAGCCCAGGAGTTTGAGATTGTAGTGAGCTAGGATGACACCACCACTGCACCCCAGCCTGGGTGACAGAGCAAGACCCTGTCTCTAAAAAGAAAAAAAAAAAATAGTACTTACAGAGCATGTACTATGAGCCAGGCACTATTTTAAGTATTTATACAAAACTAACTCATTCTTATGACAACCCCCTAAGGGGTGTAAGTATTATTATTCCCATTTTACAAATAAGAAAACTGAGGCAGAGAGAGGTTTAAGTGGTTAAATCTTTTGCGGAATAATATTTAGGTGAGTTCAGCATTATCTCAAAAATTTTTACCCCATTGTAGAGACTTTGCCGCTGGGGTAAGATGGGGGCAGGGGTGATGGGATGGAGAATGAAAATCATAGAATCTTTAAATTATACACATGAACCCAGCAAAGCAAATCTCTACATACACATTAAACCCTCACTCCCACCCCAAGCAAAAATTCATTCTCTTAGTTGACAGATGTGTATTGGACCCTTCTAATGTCAGACCCTCCATACTTCTCCCTCCCCACAGTGGTGGCAAGACCTTGGCCACAGTGTTCTAGAAGTCTTCAGAGAGAGTAACGTTTTTGTTTGTAAAAGTTTATATTTTACTTTTAGAAAGGGAAGGCATCTGATAAAAAGGTAATTATTGCTGATGCAAAATTATCCTTAAATCCAACGTACCTGTGTCATTTATTTACGTAGTAGACATTCATTTCTATAGTTTTTGGTAAGCCTGTAACATTGTGGGCTATTAGACTTTGGAACTTTTATTAACAAGCGCCTGAGGGCCCGATTTATTTGGTACTCCCAGCCCTTGGATACATCCAGATGTGTAAGGTTGCGGTAGAGACCTTATGCTTTCAGAAAGTAGCATAAGCATGCTTTCTGTATCCAAGGCTGTTTTCGGTTGTTTTGGAATACTTGTGAACACTAAGAGTGCAACTAAGCCGAGCTCAAAGAGTTCTCATCTTTGGCCTAAAAATAAGATTGTGAATCCATTTCCCAGTCTTTAGACAATCCCCTGTGATGATTTACCAAAGATACAAACCACTTCCCTTGTCAGAGCATCACGCATTTAAGATGGAGCTGCCTGTAAATAAGCAGAAGGGAGCGTGTCCAGGGACAGAGGGCAGTCACTGCAGATGGGGAGTAGCATTTGGTGGCTGGATGAATGCTAGTGGGTTGGGACAGGGAATCAGCACATACCAGGTATGGAGATAGCATAACAATCAGGTGAAGAGATTTTACTTAGATTTTAGGTTATATTCATATAATTGGGGGAAAAGTTGTGTTTCTCTCGCTGGGTATTTAAATGTTTATGACAGGTGTGGTGGCTCGTGCCTATAATCCCAGCACCTTGGGAGGCCAAGTCATAAGGATTGCTTGAGGCTAGGAGTTTGAGACCAGCCTGGGCAACATAACAAGACCCTGTCTCTACAAAAAATAAAAAAATTAGCCAGGAGTAATGACGTGCGCCTGTAGTCCCGGCTACTCAAGCCTGAGGCGGGAAGATTTTTTGAGCCCAGGAGTTCGAGACTTCAGTGAGCTGTGATTGCACCACTGTACTCTAGCCTGGGCGACAGAGCAAAACCCTATTTCAAAAAAACAAAAAACAAGTATACGATAAACGCCAGGAAGTGATAAATGATAAGAAGAAAAATAAAGCAGATTAAGAGGATAGAGAGTAACCAGAATGCTATTTTATTTGGGTGGACTAGGAAGGAATCTCTGAGGAGATAAATATGTTCACACAGTTTTCTGTCTTTTGTCTTGTGGGTCAGTTCAGCTCACAAATGCACATGCAAGAACAGGTTTGTATCTGTTGGTGCTGTTCACACATTAAGAGAGCTATGGTGAGGTCCTACTTCTCTCTTATTCTTTACCACTAAGAAAGATTAATACCTAAACTCTTCATTCCTTCGTCATTCTTCCTCATACGTAAGTGCCTAAGCACCTTCCTCCATCCATCACTTTATTGTTCATCCAAAAATGATGATTTAGTATCTGTTTTGATTTTCCAAAACCTTGGGATATGATTCATTTGATTAAAATTATATTGTGCAATTAAATGCCTTCCAGATGTTTGATTATAAAGTGGAATTGCTTCTGGAGAGAGCTCTTTTATCCAAGTCTTTCTTCTGGTGAACTCACAGTCATTGAAATTTGATGTCTTGGGTGATCTTACAGTGATCCTAGCCTTAATGCCTAAAAGCCCTAAATAAAGCTGTACACTGCTCAAGTGTTCTATAGCATTGCACAAGTCTAAAATAGGTAACTGGCCCCCGCCCCACACACATACACCTCATTGTTGGCTAACTGACTTGTTCCATAAATAGCTCAGTGTTACATGATCAGACAACTAGAACTATCAGGGAAGGGATTTTTGTTTCCTAACACACATGTGCAGTCTCTGGTAGTAAACAAAATCCAAGTCCAATTCCCTGGACCCTAACTGTAACATAGTTCTTAGGAGAATTGTGCAAATCAGTAGTCCAATCATTCTGGACAGAATTCAAGATAACCCTGCCTTACACCAAATTCCACATTATGGAAAATAGCGTGAGAGCAAGATTCAGTTTTAGTTCCCGCAGTTGCATGAAGTAATGTTTCTGCCCCAGTCTGGTTAATCTGAGAGTCTCTGCCGAGTGAGTTAAAAATTGTCAGTTGAATCTGAGGAGACATCATGGTAGTTTTATAAATTTGTTTTTCTGAATATCAAAAGCATGTTTAAAAAACCTGTCTACTATTGGAGTGTACTGATTCTTGTTTCTGACTCTTAGTTGGAATGCATTGTTTTTGTGTCTGAAAGATTTTTTAATGCTATAATTTAACACTGAGGTCCCTGAACCCCAGTCCGTAGACTGTTAGGGACTGGGCCGCAGAGCTCCTCGCACCCCCACGCCGAACCATCCATGGGAAAATTGTCTTCCATGAAACTGGTCCCTGGTGCCAGAAAGGTTGGGGACCGCTGAACAGAACATTGCTTCATAAATTCCTTAGAAGTAACTTAGAAAGTGAACCTTGGGGCATTTTTCCAGATAAATCTGTGCTCTTTGAGTGCAAAACATTGCTGCTTAGGTAACTCATACGTAGGGTTCCATCCGTGCTTTCGGTATTTTCTCTTTTCTTTTACTGGGCTCTTTTTCAAGATGGCAGTATGTTTATTACATTTCTTAAGGTCAAAAATACCAAATCTAAAACACATGATTTTTTAAAAAATCTCTCTGCTAATTATCTATTATTACTGTTAAAATGCTGCTTACCATTGCTGACAATTTTGAACAAAAGTATCTAATATGTCTATGATATTGAAGTTAATAGCAGTTCTTTCCCTAATGCTGATTTTGTATTTTTGTTTATAAGTTCAGTACATTTTATAGTCAGAGCTTCATAGACCCAGTTGTGGGCCTTTCCATGGCCATGCTGAATGTCTACATTTTGAAATTTTAAAGCTAATATTCAGTTTAAGAATACTGTCTTTAGTCTACCAAAAGGGCTAAAAACGTTTACTTTTGTAACTGTGTGAATATTTGAAAGGGGAGTAAAGAAAAAAACAACCAAAACACTGATTGTTTGTTCAACAGATTGTAAACCATGGCTGTGTGGATACAAGCTCAGCAGCTCCAAGGAGAGGCCCTTCATCAGATGCAGGCGTTATATGGCCAACATTTCCCCATTGAGGTGCGGCATTATTTATCCCAGTGGATTGAAAGCCAAGCTTGGTAGGTGAACAGAGATTTTCATATCATTTTGTCAAACACAAGAATATTGAAGTTTGATTAGAAAGATGTCATGATGTTGATTTCATTGATTCATTGATTGATTTTTTTTTTTTTTTTTTTTTTTTTGAGACAGAGTCTCACTTTGTTGCCCAGGCTAGAGTGAGTGCCGTGGCGTCAGCTTAGCTCACAGCAACCTCAGACTCCTGGGCTTAAGCGATCCTACTGCCTCAGCCTCCCGAGTAGCTGGGACTACAGGCATGCGCCACTATGCCCGGCTAATTTTTCTATATATGTTTTTAGTTGTCCGTATAATTTCTTTCTATTTTTAGTAGAGACGGGGTCTCGCTCTTGCTCAGGCTGGTCTCGAACTCCTGACCTTGAGCGATCCACCCCCCTCAGCCTCCCAGAGTGCTAGGATTACAGGCGTGAGCCACCGCGCCCGGCCTCATTGATTGATTGAGATAGAGTCTCGCTCTGTTGCCCAGGCTAGAGTGCCATGGTGTCAGCTTAGCTCACAGCAACCTCAAACTCCTGAGCTCAAGGGATCCTCCTGCCTGAGCCTCCCAGGTAGCTGTGACTGCAGGCATGCTCCACGACGCCTGGCTAATTTTTTCTATTTTTAGTAGAGACCAGGTCTCGATCTTGCTCAGGCTGGTCTCAAACTCCTGACCTCAAGCAATCCTCCTGCTTTGGCCTCCCAGAGTGCTAGGATTACAGGTGTAAGCCACCGTGCATGGCCTGATTTTAAAAGTTGTGTTTAAAAAAATGTTTTATGTGATTCATTTGATCCCATCTTATAATAAATTTAGGAAGATGGAATAACTTGGGATTTTAAAAGCAGGATTTGTTCCTTTTTTTTTTTTTGAGACAGAGTCTCGGTCTTACTCCGTCACCCAGGCTAGAATGCAGTGGCAGCAAGATAACTCACTGCAACCTCAAACTCCTGGGCTCAAGCAATCCTCCTGCCTCAGCTGCCCGAATAGCTGGGACTACAGGAGCGCATCACTGTGCCTGGATAATTATGCCTGACTAATTTTTTTCTATTTTTTGTAGAGATGGGGTCTCACTCTTGCTCAGGCTGCTCTCGAATTCCTGACAAGCAATCCTCCCACCTCGGCCTCCCAGAGTGCTAGGCTTACAGGTGTGAGCCACCTCACCTGGCCAGGACTTTTTCCCTTTAATATTATAATAATAAATACTGGCTGGGTATGATGGTTCACACCTTAATTCCACACTCTGGGAGGCCAGGGCAGGAGGTTTGCTTGAGGCCAGGAGTTTAAGATCAGCCTGGAAAACACAGTGAGAACGAATCTCTACAAAAAATTAGCTGGGTGTTGTGGCTTGAGTCCAGGAATTTGAGGTTACAGTGAGCTATGATCAGGCCGCTGTACTCCAGCCTGGGTGACAGAGACCCCATCTCTTACCAAAAAAAAAAAAAGGTAAATACTGGCTAAAAGCATTAGAATATTGCTGTTAATAAAGAGCAATCACCAAATATGTTTTGAGTGCCTATGGCATATCCAGCAGTGTCACAGGTAGTAGAGTATATAATGAAAAAATTAAAGCCCTTGTCTCCAAAGAATTGTTTCACCTGGCCTGGTGGCACATACCTATAGTCCCAGCTACTCGGGAGGCTGACGTGGGAGGATCAGTTGAGCCCAGGAGTTCCAGGCCAGCCTGGCAACATAGTGGGACCCTGTCTCTTAGGGAAAAAAAAAAAAAAAGAAAAGGCAGAGAATTTAGTGTTTGATGGGGTAGATAAGGTATGAATATGCATATAATTTTATTGTAATTTATTAAATGTAAATTATTTCACATTTATTAAATTAATGAATGTATATCTAACAAAATTAATATTTAATAAAATAAATTATTTAACAGCAGAGACATTGGTGTTTTTTAATTTATATGTATTTTATATGTACACAGAAAGACGAAAAGAAAATATAGCAAAATATTAACAATAATTACATTTTAGTGGTAGATTTAAGAAGCATTTTAATTTTTCTTTATTTTCCAAATTACCGATTACTATTTAGGGGAAGGGGGAGTTGTTTTAACATTCTGTTAGAATTAGTACAATGCATCTGACAGCACAGTTTTTTAATTGACACCATTATTTACACACCAGGCAGCAGGTTATACACTGTCCTGCTCCGGGCCTGGGAGCTTGTTGGTTGGTGACAGTCTGCCAGTCCCTCTGACATAGGTACTTCAGACCGCCACCATCGTGGGCAGGGGTCCTCTTCAACAGCCCCTGGGAGAAGCCAGCCCTGATGCTACTGTTTGAAGAGGGCCACGTACCTGTCTGTGATGTTGCCTTGGAATAATTGCTATTGCGCGACAGCAGCAGATTTCTGTTCAGAAACTAGAGAGCAACCAACCAAAGGCGGGCAATTTTCTAGGCAATTAAAAAAAATCTCAGCTTCATGTAATTAAGTGAGGAAAAAACCGAGCTACATATGAGAATGTCAACTGCACCTTGTTTGGTGCTTTTCCACTCCCTTTTCGTTTTCTTTTCTGTTTTAATGATCGGGAAGATGTAGAAAAACATTAGCAGGCAGTTTCTGTTCATTTACAGTTTCACTTAGCAGATTTCCCATGTAGTCTTCTTACTGAGTGTTAACAGACTCGTGTTGATACTAAGGAAAACCTGAATTTTACTTAGTTTTGGTTTTCTTCAGAATGTAGAGATTTTAATTAAAAATATTCAATTCTTCATGTTAAAGCTGCCTAATGAAGTCTCTCTCTCTCTCTTTTTTTTTTTTTTTTTTTTTTTTGAGAGCCAGAGTTTTGCTCTGCTGCCCAGGCTGGAGTGCAGTGGCACCATCATAGCTCACTGCAGCCTCCAACTCCTGGGCTCAAGAGATCCTCCTGCCTCAGGCTCCCGAGTAGCTGGGACTACAGGAGCAAGCTACCACACCTGGCCAATGTTTCTATTTTTTTGTAGAGACAGGTTCTTGCTATGTTGCCCAGGCTGGTCTTGAACTCCTGGGCTCAAGTGATCCTCCTGCCTCGGCTTCCCAGAGTGCTGGGATTACAGGTGTGAACCACCATGCCTGGGTCTGTCTTTGTTTTTTTTTTTAGCAAAGAATTAAGGTTTCAAGTAAAGAACTGGTACTTGACTTCAGTGAATTTTGCTCGGATACTAGATCCTCTCAAGACAGGGTGCCCCAGACCAGGAACACTATTGTCCATAGGCACAGAGGTGCAGGGCTGCCCCTCAGTCCTTCCAGAGTTTTATTTAGTGCTTATTTTATTTAATACATAGAACATATTTGTTTAGAATTTGACTTTCTTTATTGCCTTCCCAAGGTGCAGATGTGGGTGTACTACTTGATGAAGTGCAGTATTGATGTTTTGGTATACCTGTTTGTGCCTCTGTCTGAAATCAGTTGCTAACTAACTAACTTCAGGGATTTAGGGATGACAGAGCCTTTCAGCTACCACTATCTTGTCTGGCTCCAGACCTTGTCGGCAGTAACTGCATGTTATTTCAGTCTGACAGCTGTTTAGTTTCTTCGGTGAGCTAATAATTTAGCACTGCCCAGCAGCAATTGTTGCCTAAGTTATGGAAACGAAGGAAGGAGGAAAGAAAGAAGGGAGGAAGACCATCCCATCCCTGTCACCAGCCAAATGGCTGTGAATTAACACAGAGTCCGTAGACTGGTTTATCTCGTCCACTGCAAGTTAGCACTGCCTACGGGTCCCAGATCTGCAGCGAGTGATACAAATGTCGGACTTGTAGGCACCTTCTTCCTTAACGTCTCATTTCCAGGGCTTCTTAGAAATAGCAATAATGTGTTTCACCTGCCTCTGCTTAAGAACTACTCCATGTGAAATGAGCAACACAGACATTGAACTTGTTGAGGCTGCAAAGAACTCGTAGAAGGGTCTTGACCTTGTGCTCCCTTTACACACTTGAGGGGTGTGAATAGCAAACAAAATAAATAGAAAATTATCCGAGTCCTTACTTCCTTCAGAGCATGCAAGGCACTGTGCTTTTCCCGTCAGTTCTAGGCGCAGAGATCGCATAAGCACCAGAGCAAGTCAGTAGGAGGAAGGAGAATGGGCATTATGTTGTTTCAAAAAAAAGAAAAAGAAAAAAATACACTGTACAATCCAATTAAGATAATTAGTAGATTACAGATAGATTGATGTAGGCATTTATTCCGTTTATGCTGAGCTGTTTCTTAAAATTTGCATTGAGCATTAAGAAGAAATCTTTAGTCAAAGAAAAAGTGTGATATGTTGAGGCTGCATTTGTACAGGCTCATGTGCATGTATATATACAGATTATGTAATTTTTTTCCCCTAGGGACTCAATAGATCTTGATAATCCACAGGAGAACATTAAGGCCACCCAGCTCCTGGAGGGCCTGGTGCAAGAGCTGCAGAAGAAGGCGGAGCACCAGGTGGGGGAAGATGGGTTTTTACTGAAGATCAAGCTGGGGCACTACGCCACGCAGCTCCAGGTGGGTGTGGACCCGGGGCACACTTAATTCTTGTCCTGCGGGGGGCTTATTCCTTCTTTGAGTGCTTCCTAGAGAGACTTTCCTTCTCTTCTTCAAGCCAACATTATTGAATTATATGTTACATGCACAAGGTTTTTATGGTTTGGTTTTGTGGTTGTGGACTTCTTTTAAAAAGCCTTTTTATTTGCAAATAAATTTAAAACTTATAGACAGCTGCAGGAATGACACAAAATCCTTACCTATGCCCAGATTCACCTAATGCTGACATTTGCTTTGACCTATTCTCCCTGCTCTCTCTCTTTGCACACACACACAGACACACACATTCTTCAGTCACTTGAGAGTAAGTTGCACACATCACGTCCCTGCACCCCTAAGTAACTCAGTGTGCATTTTCTAAAAATGTGAACCTTCTCTTACACTTATCAACTTCAGTGAATTTAACATTGATACCATACTTTTAGGTACTCTTCTGTATTTTCATTTTGTCAACTAACTCAAAAGTATTGTTTAGGGCATTTTTCCTCCTCCAGCCTGGGGTCCAGTCCAAGGTTACATATTGCATCTAGTAGTCACATCTCTTTCATCTCCTTTGATGTGGAATCATTTTGCAACTTTACTTTGTCTTTCATTACATTGACATTTTAAAATAATTCTCCCTACTTTTTAAAGATAAAATGTTCCTCATTTGGGGTTTGTCTGATGTTTTCTCATGCTGAGATTCACATCATGTATCTCTGGTCAGAATTCCAAATACAGTCAGCCCTCCGAGTCCGGGGGTTCCGCATCCTTGGATTCAACCAACTGCAGATGGAAAATATTCAGGGAAAAAATAATAATAAAAAGTAACAATACAACAATAAAAAATACAAATAAAAAACAATCTGCTATAACAACTATTTACATAACATTTACGTTGCATTAGGTGTAATAAATAATTGAGATGATTTAAAGTGGACAGGAGGATGTGCGTAGGTTATGTGGAAATACTACATCATTTTATATCAGGGACTTGAGCAACCATGGATTTTGTTATCTGAGGGGGGTCCTGGAACCAGTCCCCCCTGGATACCAAGGGACAACTCTGAGTGATTTGTCCTTCTTAGAGTGTCACATCCAGAGACATGCAATGTCCATCTGCCCCTCGTTGGTGATAATAATTTTGATGGCCTAATCAAGATGGTGTAAAGTTTATCCTCTGTTGTGGCTTTTTTAAAACTTATTTATCCTGTTTCCAAGAATGTTGCCCAAGTCCTTGAGGCAAATTAAGATGCAGGAAATAAAACAATCTTACCTTTTCACTGTAATTGGGTTTTCTACAATGTGCTTTCTTGTTCTTGTTGGAATTGGGGGAGCGGCGTCTCTTATGCCTATGCCATCATGTCCCCAGGAGTCCTCTCCATCAGGAGGCCCCTGTCCTGAGGCAGGGTTAGACCCTGTAGCAGGGAGGGGGACAAAGTGACATCTGTTCTCGGATTCTTTCAGAGCACATACAACCGCTGCCCCATGGAGCTGGTCCGCTGCATCCGCCATATCCTCTACAATGAACAGAGGCTGGTCCGAGAAGCCAACAATGTGAGTGTCCCGTGGTGTGGGGAGGGGAGTTGGGAGGTCCTTGCTTACCCACCTCTCTCTGGACCCAACTCTGTCAAGGGGACTCATTATGCACCTCTTGGTATCTCCTTAAAGTGAACATTGTCCTAAGGGGCACAAAGGAAATAGAAGACGTGGTCTCTGATCTTAAATGATTTATAACCTTGATGAGATTGCAACCACAAAACAATATGAACAAGTGCAAAATAATGTAACCCCAGCTGAATAATTTTTTAGTAAAGGCACGCTCATGTTCAGGTGAGGTTCCTTAGGAAAAACTACTTGGCCCCCTGAGCCAGGTGTTGAGGGAACGGTGTCACTTAAATGACTGGGTCCACAGAGGTCTTGCTTACGCCTCCCCCATAACTTCATCGGGGCACCTTCAGGATGCTGGTGGGAGGTCTGACCTCTTCCATGCCGGATCAAATTACTCCATCACAAGACATCTTGAGTGAGGACACAGATGACGTGTGTTCACACACCCCTGTTCCCCACTGTGTCCCCAGTGTTTAGCACAGTCGTGGCCCTGGGCCAGTGAATGGATGTGGGGTGGGGGGCAGCATCATTAGCTGGGAAACCCACGTAACTCAACCCAGAATACGATGAGTTCTAGTCTCTCCGAAGGGAATTGGATGGATCCTCCTTGGGATGCTCTAGTGGAGGCTAGATCTGAAACAGAAGTTTCTACAATGCTTCATGAAGGTGCTGTGATCTGTCAGATCACCTGTTTTTCCCACTCCACCCCCATGCTCATTCCAACTCAAACGTTAGCTTTTGGGGGCTTGGGCCAGTGTAGGAGCTGACACAGGCTTTTCCTGGGGACTGAGACCTAAGGTCCCTCCCTTCCCCGCTGCCCCGCACTCTCCCCGGGCCTGCCTGCAGGGCAGCTCTCCGGCTGGAAGTCTTGCGGACGCCATGTCCCAGAAGCACCTTCAGATCAACCAGACGTTTGAGGAGCTGCGACTGGTCACGCAGGACACAGAGAATGAGCTGAAGAAGCTGCAGCAGACGCAGGAGTACTTCATCATCCAGTACCAGGAGAGCCTGAGGATCCAGGGTGAGGCGGGGCGGCGGCTGCCGTGTGCTGCGGGGTGGGAGCAGGACCAGAAAGCAGCTCGGGTCAGACTGGAGGAGAACCCCTTTCCCATTCTGAGGTGTTGACCTTTCTCTGAGTAGCCGGGAATCATCTGCATTGAAGACGGTGCTGGGAGGGTGAGGCTTAGAAACAGAAGACGTACTTGCCATTGGAGACTGTGGGATCTCACTTGGCTTCCCACACCCGGGAGTCCTGGGCGGCTGGGGAAGGCCTTTCCTGTTTTGGGAAGGAGCTCATAGTCTAAATAAACAGTACTAGAGCCCGCACGGTGGTGTGCACCTGTAGTCCCAGCTACTCGGGAGGCCAAGGTGGGACTATTGCATGAGCCTAGGAGGTCAAGACCAGCCTGGGCAACATAGCAAGACCCTGTCTCATTAGATAGACAGATAAATGCATAGATAGAACCAGATATAATACTTTTGTATATAGGAGGTATTTTATAGATGTTGCTTTACTGAAGTGATAATAGAAATTATATAGTTGCATGTTTAAAAACCCCTTTCTAAGTAGGGACAGTATAAAGGTGAATGCAAACTTTAGCCTTTGAGGTCTTAGCCCAGTGTAGGAGCTGGCACAGGCTTTTCCTGGGGACTGAGACCCAAGGTCTCTCTCTTCCCCACTGCCCCGCACATTTAATGTTCCATGCAGTTGTTCAAAGAGGCTTCCTGGGACAGAATACACTCATGCACCTTTGGTAGCCTTTGTAAACAAAGCTCCCCTAGCTTGGTACTTGTGTGCACAGAGAATTACAGTCAGGTTTGAGGGTGTGGAGTCCCACCAGCGCCCCCTCTTGGCCTCTAGCAATTTGGCAGTTAGTTTTCTCTCTCTCTGCTCACGTGCCCCCTCACAACCTCCCAGAAGCCTGGGCTCAACCAGCCCGCCTGTAGAAACACACACCACACACATGGCACGTGCTCCTCTGCCACCGTGTGTGTGGGCTCCATCTTATAACTGTAGTGATACTAGTTTACTCTCTGTCTTCCCCACTAGACTATGCATCACTGAGAAGGGATCTTTAACTCTGTACCCTGAGGCCAGCACATTGCCTGAACATCATATATTGAATAAACGCTGGCAGGATGATTCTAGCAGGTCTTCCTCCACTCGGAATCTATCCCAGACTGAACCCAGAAAAGGAGCAGCCCCTTGTGAGAGTAGGAACAGGAATTTCGGACCATTATTTCTACCCAAGTCCTTTGACTGTTGATGGTGTACTTGGTTTTCTGTTTCCTGTGCGTGGGATTAGGTTGGATTCTGGTTTGGGTTTGTGCCGTCGTGCAGTGTCAGTTCAGTCTCCTTTATCGAGCTCATGAATCAGAGACACAGACTGGGGCTCTGCCTGTGCCCGGGAAGGCTCAGCTCCCTCCAGTGGAGCAGGACAGCTGCCCCACGTCTCCCTGGCCTCCTGCCCAGAAGCTGCTGCAGATTTCCAGGAGGGACTAGGAGGGTCCTTGCAGGACCCCCGAGGTGGCTGTCCAGCCTACTCGGATACGCTCTGTGCCTGACGATGCTGTTCTGCTCAGCACCCTGCAGTGAGATGGAAACCATCTCTCTAAGTCCCAGGTCTGGGCTTTTCCTGGCCGTCTCGAGTTGCTTTTGTCTGTCCCAGCTGGTGCATTCCATGGGCAGGGACGAGGTCAGTGCCACATGGCCCTCGGAGGCCAACCAGGAACGCGACCAAGACGTGCCGACGCGCACATCTTCTCGACTCAGGGGGGCGAGGACGTGGGCTGCTCAGAAAGGTTGTTGACGGGAGCAGCAGTCCCGGCAGCTGGGATGGTGCTTGTCTCTGTGAGGGAGGGATGGGCTGCAAGCTAGGGAGGTACACAGGTGGCAGTAACTGTGGGAACGTCTGATTTCTTAGGCTGGGTTCTCGATACACAGGTGTTCCTTGTATTACTCTTGGCACCTTCCATGTGTCTTGAGTATTGCATGGTAGCTATTTTGAAAGCAGTTAACAAGGCTGCCCCACTCCCTGTTCCTGCCCTGGCTGGGATTCCTCACACCAGCGTGGGGAGAAGCTGCCCCCCCACCCTCGCTTTCCTCAGGGGGTCCTGGACACTCTCCCTTCTCTGTCCGTCTGTCTCTGAGCTCACAGCGACCAGCCTGGACAGACGTGTCAGGCACCTTCCAGCACCCGGAGAAACTCCTTCCCTGAGGAGAGACTCTGGGGCAGGGGACAGGGCGGAGCCGCTGGGGCAGGGGCCTCCCTGGGGGGCTTTGCTGTGGGCAGGAGGGGGCTGAGCAGCCGCTGGTCTCTGTCACCCTTTCATTCCCGTCCCGTCGCCCGTGACCGAGAAGGACAATCTCACACAGACCTGCGCCTGCCGGGCTGTTCCTCCAGCACCTTCTGTTTCATCACTTATTTCCTCTTCAGCTGCCCTCTGAGGCAGGTGCCGCCACTCTCCCGATTTACACTCGGGGAGACCGAGGCACGGGAAAGTAAAGTGATTTGCCCAAGTTGGCCCAGCTAGTGAGAGTCGCGGGCGCACTTCGCACCTGGGCAGCCCGGCTCCAGGCTGGGCCCGTGAGCGGGGTTGGCGGCCCCTGTGTGGGGCAGTGGCAGGCGGGAGACGGGCAGGATTCGCCCTGGGCTGCACTGCGAGTGCCCCGGGGGCCGCTCAGAGTGAGGGGGCCGGTGACAGGGCCCGGGGCTGCCTTCTGAGTCGTTCACCTCGGCAGCCCGGCTGTCAGGAACCCCGACTTGCCCTTGACGGGATGTCTGACCCCCTGAGGGTCCTGCCGCAGAGCAGGTGAGTGGGCTCCTCTGGGCTCGTGCCGGACGCTGGGAGATGACGGTCGTGGTGTCCTGTCCCCTCCTCTAGCTCAGTTTGCCCAGCTGGCCCAGCTGAGCCCCCAGGAGCGCCTGAGCCGGGAGACGGCCCTGCAGCAGAAGCAGGTGTCCCTGGAGGCCTGGCTGCAGCGCGAGGCCCAGACGCTGCAGCAGTACCGCGTGGTGAGTGGGTGCCGGGTCCCTCCTCCCAGGCATGGAGCGCCACGTTCTGCGTCTCTGGGACCCGACAGAGGGTAGAGTGGGGATGAGAGCGGGACCCAGGAGAGCAGGGGTCCAGATCCGTCTTTCCTGGGGGCGGGGTGAGGGGGAGCAGGTCGGGGGAGGCCTGGCCCGGGCCCTGCCATTGCTGAGCGGGGCCCTGCAGAGTTGTCTGTGGAGCCCAGCAGGGCCTGCTGTCCCCACCTTTCTGCAGGAGCTGGCCGAGAAGCACCAGAAGACCCTGCAGCTGCTGCGGAAGCAGCAGACCATCATTCTGGACGACGAGCTGATCCAGTGGAAGCGGCGGCAGCAGCTGGCCGGGAACGGCGGGCCCCCCGAGGGCAGCCTGGACGTGCTGCAGTCCTGGTAATGGGCACGGTTGGCGCATGGGGCAGGCAGGGGCCGGGGGTGGCACCAGCTGCTTCTGCCTCCTGCGCTGGCACGTGCAGCAGGCCCCCTCGGCCTTGTGACAGCTCTTATTTCACCAGCGGGCCTCGCTCCTGATACAGACCTTGGTCCCCCATCGGTGCCACCTCCCCCAGGAGGGGAGTCACTGTCCTGGGGAACGTGGCGGGGCTGGCGTGTGCAGTGTCACTCTGGCTGGTTGGGCCTAAGTCCGGGTCACCCTGCTGGGTATTTCTCTGCACTTCTGAAAGGCAGGGAGCTCTGCTCCACAGGGTAGGAGGCACGGGGAAAGCACAACGCCCAGTGCTGGGTGAGGGTGGAGCTGTGTCTTGGGGGTTCTCCCCAGACCGGGAGCCTCCCAGCCTCTGGCCTGGGGTCTGGGGGAGAAGCCGTCATCCTCCTGTTGGTCTTGGGGCTCCCGTGCAGGTGTGAGAAGTTGGCTGAGATCATCTGGCAGAACCGGCAGCAGATCCGCAGGGCCGAGCACCTCTGCCAGCAGCTGCCCATCCCCGGGCCAGTGGAGGAGATGCTGGCTGAGGTCAATGCCACCATCACAGACATCATCTCAGCCCTGGTGACCAGGTGACTGCTGCCTCTCGGCCACACCCAGCGGGGCAGGGCCAGCTCCCATTGCGGGGTTTATGGGGTGTGAGGGCAGCAGGGCTTTCCAGACCAGGAGCTCTGCTTCCCTCCTGTCTCTCTCTGCCTCGCCCCTGCCCGCTCCACCTCCAGTTGCTGCGGCTGCTGGCACCGCCCTTGCCCAGTATGTACTGTGGACACCACAGGAGGTGCCCTGAGGCCCTGCAGCCCCTGCCGGCTGCTGAGTCCCTGTCCCTCCCTCTCCCCACCATCTCCTGCCTCCTGGAGTGGGGGGCAGCGCTGTGCCACCTGCTGTTCCTTCACCTGCTGAGCCCATGGGAGGCAGCCCCCCCCAACACACAGAGAGCCCTGGAGCCCTTTCCCTGAGGCAGCATCTCATGGTCCGTGTGGTCACTGTGTCCCCGCAGCACGTTCATCATCGAGAAGCAGCCTCCTCAGGTCCTGAAGACCCAGACCAAGTTCGCAGCCACCGTGCGCCTGCTGGTGGGCGGGAAGCTGAATGTGCACATGAACCCCCCCCAGGTGAAGGCCACCATCATCAGCGAGCAGCAGGCCAAGTCCCTGCTCAAGAATGAGAACACCCGCAAGTAATTGTGCTGCTTCTCACTCCCTGCACTTTTCCTTGTGTCCTTGCGGTAGGAAGAAAGTCCTTCTGCCTGTTGTGTTTGCCCTTCTAACCTCTCTGGATCTCAGAGAACAGATATCAGGAGCTTCTCCTGTGAACTGTCTTCCGTGACGATCATATGATTTCATTTCATTTACCAGGGATACATCCAAGAAAATCACTTGTATATTTTATACATGCTAACATTTCCTCTAACTGACCTACACTTTTGGCAAACTGCATTTCCTCCTACCCCAAATATACTCTTTCCCCCGTGTATGCAGCGACCCCGGCGTGGGTTTAGAGATGTTGTCTGTCTGATTTACAGTGATTACAGCGGTGAGATCTTGAACAACTGCTGTGTCATGGAGTATCACCAAGCTATGGGCACCCTCAGCGCCCACTTCAGGAACATGGTGAGGCTGGGAGGCGAAGAGGAATGAAATTTCTCTGGTTCTTTGAGGCCAACGACTCTCATTTTATGTTTCATCTCATATCTGTCCTTTGCAGTCCCTGAAACGAATTAAGAGGTCTGACCGTCGTGGAGCAGAGTCGGTAACGGAAGAAAAATTTACAATCCTGTTTGAATCACAGTTCAGTGTTGGTGGAAATGAACTGGTTTTTCAAGTCAAGGTGAAGCCCTTCCTGTGCTCTGTGTGTGTGTGTGTGCATGTACCTCATGTCACAAAAGAACTGTTTTTATTACGTAGAGTCTTCTTTTTGACTGACAAACAGAAAATGGGGTGACCTCATTCTTAGAACTGTAGCTCTTAGATTCTTTTAAGATGTGAACAATAATGAACTGAAATAGCCAGCGTGACAGGGAAACAACGGATCATGAGAAACATTGCTCAGGATGAATCTGAGTCAACGTCGTCGTACGTTTTAAACATTGGTGACTTGTCTTTTTTCCCAAGAAATGTCTCCATACTCTTTCTCTTTTGTCTCTCTTGTTCTCCATGTAACTTTGAGAAACTTACTCCATCCTTCAGCAGCGTGGCTTGTTAAACACCTAAAATTTCTAGATTGTGCCAGTGTGAAAAGTCATATTATTCCTGGAATCATTCAGACTCTGTGTCTGAGAGTGACATTTTCCTTAAGAAAAGGAAAGTGTTGTGATTATAAGAACAAAAGAAGAGAAGGAGAAGAACTTGAGGCTTGTGGGCACTCAGCTCCTCAACTGTGTCTTTTTAGACCCTGTCCCTCCCAGTGGTGGTAATCGTGCACGGCAGCCAGGACAACAACGCGACGGCCACCGTTCTCTGGGACAATGCTTTCGCAGAGCCTGTGAGTGGATTTCTTGGGCGTGTGGGCCTCAGGATCTCGGCGCTGGTGTCATGAATCTCTTTCGTGTATTATCCTCTCACCCCCCACCAGAAAAAGTATAGAAAGAAATGCTGCTTTCCTTAGTGGGAGGCGGAACAGAAGGAACGTGGAAAGTAGGAAGAACCAGGGCTTGGCGTCAGGCCAGGGTTTGAATTCAGGCTCTACCACTTCCTCACTCTGTGACCACAGGCGGTTCCCTTTGCCTCCCTGAGTTTGAGTTTCCTGTAAGGGTCTGCAACACGGGGACAGTGATGCTTCGTGGCATTGTTAGGAAGGTTAAATGAGATAACATAGAAAATTCTTGTCATACAGCCCGTGGCTGAAAGCAGGAGTGGGATTTGGGACCCCAGGTTCCTTCTGGACTTTAGATCTCTCAAGAGGTTACTTCAGCTCAGAAGTTGCTCCATGTCATCTTCCTCCTAATAAATGAGATGCCATTAAATGTCGTTTCCAAATTTTTAGATTCTATGGTTCATTCCAGGTCTTTTTCATGAAGACTAAGATGCTTTGTCTCAAGGAACAGATATAATTTTGTGGGTTTGTGCACCTGAATACTATCCAAATAGCACTGGTGTGCTGCGGATGAGCACTTTCAAAATGCTTCAGTAGACAAGGGGCTATGTGTTATCCCCTAAAAGCATGATAAAAGGGTTATTATTTGGGACATTAAAGTATGTCTTTCTATAATGGCTACATGAAGAGTCTTAATATTCCCAGCAGTCCTCTTTTGGAGAACAATATTTTAGTATAAAGGTGAGATTTTTTTTATCAGAGATTCTACCATACTTGGGCTTCTAAACCCCAGTTGGAGGCTCCTTTTTGAACATATCTGCCTACAGCTTGTCCTGATAAGCCTCCTAGAGGAGATGGTCACGTCTTCTCTGATTTCCTTCCCTGCCTGTCCATAGCTCTAACTCTGCGTAACTTTGGCATCTTCTGCAGCATGTAATTACCCAAGTATCTTGTCTAAATAAATAAGCATTTTTAAAATTTTCAGTTATGCTAATGACTAGTGTACATCTTGTGCTATTTTAAAACAACTACTTGTGGAAATTTATTCTACAGATAAATCTGCATGTGTCAAATAACATAAGTACATTGCAGCATTGTTTATGATAGCTAGAGCTCAGAGGCTGTTATATATTAATAGATGCCTGTTTGTGTGGGTCTGTTGAAATTTCTTTATGTGCTGATACGAGATCTCCCAGATATAGTATTAAGTGAAAAGAACATGCAGAACATGTGGATTTTATGCTACCATTTGCATAAAAAAGGAAAGGAAAAATTATATGTAATTGCTGGCATGCATAGATTATCTTTGGCGGTATGTACAAGAAACTAGGTTAGATGCCTTTGAGGAAAAGAGCTGGGTCTCTGGGAGACAGGGATAGGGAAGTGACTTGTCAGTATACCCATATGTGCTTTTTGGATTTTATATCATGAGAAGAATTTCCTATTCAAAAAAAAAAAAATTTTCGAACCATGCACTTGTAGTCCTAGCTACTCCAGAGGCTGAGGTGGGAGGATCATTTGAGCCCAGGAGTTTGAGGCTGCCGTGAGCTATAAGTGTGCCACTGCACTCCATCCAGCCCGAGCAACAGAGCAAGACCATGTCGCCAAAAAAATCAAAGTAAAATAAATGAAATAAAAAATAAAAATGTCATAATAAAACTTAAAAAGTAGTATGGCTGAATGGGATAAAAAGCAGTTTATTAAAAATTCACATTCTAACCTCTTTCTCAATAAAGTTGTCCAACTCGAAATTTCCAGCGTTGCATACCAAGACGTTTCACTCTGAGCTAGAGTTCTTGGCAGGAGTCGAAGGCAGGCATTAGTACACTGTGCACACACATGCACGCATCCTCCCTCTCTCTACCTAAGCAACCAGTGTTAGAGTTCTATGTTCCCAAGTGCTTTACCACAGAAGGGCCAGGCCTTGATTATGTTTTGTTTTTGTGGCCATTAGAACGTAGGATTGGACTGTAGGTTCAGCAGCTCGTTTACAAAGCGGCACAGGCAGCACGAGCTCACCTTCTAGTTGTGTATAAAGCAGGTAAGATGGAACCTTCTGCCTGTCGCAGAACTGCACACCCCAAGAAAGTTCAAATTTATTCTCAGGCTCCGCAAGACAAATGTTCATAACTACTTCCAGCCATCGATTGTTTTTCTTTTGTGGCTTGAGGGAATAAGTCGTGTTTTCTCATAAGATGCTGGCTTCCCTCCCTCTCAGGGCAGGGTGCCATTTGCCGTGCCCGACAAAGTGCTGTGGCCGCAGCTGTGCGAGGCGCTCAACATGAAATTCAAGGCCGAAGTGCAGAGCAACCGGGGCCTGACCAAGGAGAACCTCGTGTTCCTGGCGCAGAAACTGTTCAACAGCAGCAGCAGCCACCTCGAGGACTACAACAGCATGTCCGTGTCCTGGTCCCAGTTCAACAGGGTGAGGAGCCCGGGCCCTCAGCTGCTGTTAGATCTAGATCAGTGCTTCTGGCGCCCTCCAGGAGTCTCCCTGCAACGGGTCCTTGTTCTTCCTGTCTCTAATAAAATGTCCCCAAAGCGATAGAAGCGTCTGAATAGATGGACAACTTGACAGCTATTCAGGTCTCGTGTACAAAATTCCATCTTTGCGCATTCTGAGTAAGTTGGGCTCTATGTGCCGTTAGTGCATTTTCTCCCCTTATAAAGGAAACAGAGCAAAGCAAACGGCGGCGCTGTCACTCAGGAGAAGCGAGGCTTTTGAGATGATCGAATCCCGGGGCTCTGTCCCATTCGCTCTCTGGTGTTTGCTGGTGTATGATGCCAGGGCAGGCTCCCATGGGACCCTCAGCCCATAAAACAGGGTGCTCATGAAAGAAACTTCTCCAACGTGTGGTAATTCAGATGTCACAAGTCAAATCTTTTTTCGGAGATAGCCAAGTGTTTTAAATGTCCTTAGGTCAGAGGGCCCCACGGTCTGAGTCTTTTAAAGAGTTTTGTGTTAACAAGTTGGCCAACAGTTTTGCTGATAGGTTTGATAAGAGAAGCAGGAGGTCTCAGTCGTCTATCTTTGCCGTTGCAGTAGGGCCCCTTCCTCCCGATAGAACCAGGTAACTAACTGTATCTTGCTGATGACCGTTGGGAACATCTGTGTGATGAAGCCACACCCATGGCCTTACAATGTGATCTAATCCAGTTCATACTTACAAATCAGCTGGGCATCTTGTTAAAAGGCAGGCTGTGATTCAGCAGGTCTGAGATGAAGCCTGAAAATTTTGCATTTCTCAGAAGCTCCCGGGGCGATGCTAAAGCTACTGGTCATAGACCAGACATCAAAAATAGCCAGGGACCAGTCAGCCCAGATCCAGGTGAAAGTGTTTGTGTTAACAGCAGGAGTCCACTGGTTGTTGGCAATGACACTTTGGTATTTTCCCCTCCCTCCCTCTTTTCCTCTCCATTTCCGTGTTTGGTTGTAGGGCCATTAGGTGAAACTCTGGCAGGCATTTATATGTGTGTGCTTCTGGCAGTGCAATGTTTGTTTTCCATTCCATTTCTCCAGTTAAAATATGTGTAGATAATATTCCAAGGGTTACTCTTACGTTCTTGTGTTCATTGTTGTATCTCCAACCAGGAGAATTTACCAGGACGGAATTACACTTTCTGGCAGTGGTTTGATGGTGTGATGGAAGTGCTAAAAAAACACCTCAAGCCTCATTGGAACGATGGGTGAGAATTGTCATTTCCCAATAGAGGGTGAAGGTCTTCTTTCTGGCATTGATACGTCGTCACACTCTGCTTCTGTCCTTTGTGATTCAGGGCCATTCTGGGGTTCGTGAACAAGCAACAGGCCCATGACCTGCTCATTAACAAGCCAGATGGGACCTTCCTGCTGAGATTCAGTGATTCGGAAATTGGTGGCATCACCATTGCGTGGAAGTTTGATTCTCGTGGGTGCCCATCCCTTTTTTTTTTTTTTTTTAAGACATATCTTGGCTTTGTGTCCAAAGTTAGTTGCTTTTGTTGCAAAATTACTTTAGCAGACAATTTATTGAGTACTTATTTGTTGGGGACAGTACTAATTATGGGAGACACAAATGTATAACCATGACATAGCTGCTCATAATACAGCAGCCTATGAAAAGTATTATGATGGGAACCACAGTTACTAATTTCGGGAAACGTGAAAGTATAGCCATGACATGGGTATCTGTGATACAGCAGTCGATGCGGAGCTCATTCGCCTCCCTCTTGAAATGTTGGCCTCTTTGCCACCCAGCCTGGAGTTTATTTCAGTGAAGAACTACTTTGATGACTTTGAGTCCTTCGAGTAGTAACAATATGCTATTTCAGTCATTCCTTTATCCTAATTGACATAAGGGTGTCTCCATTGACCATTTCCATCCGAGAATGTGAGTTCTTTCCTCTGACAGTAAGAGTAGCTTGCAAGTTTGTTTTTTGTGACATAAAGATTTTGATATGCTTTCTCTGGCTATGGGCTTGCTTCCCAGCTCTCTCACCCACCTTTGTATGGGAAACCAGGGGTTGGGGTCTATAAGAACTGTTTCTTCTAGTAGGGGGTGGACTCCTGCTTGAACTTGAAATTCCCTGAGGTCACTGGGTCTCTAGGGAAGTCAGGTGCGTGTTACCTGCTTATACGCCCAGGGCTTTTAAAAACTACTTTGTCTATAACCCGTGGTAATTTTAAAGTGGAGACTCCTATTGGGGCAATTTTAATGGTGAGCTTGAATTTGTAGTATATTTGGGTTTTAAAATTTCTCATTTGGAAATCGTGTTTAGAATGGGATTGTTCTGTTTATTGATCCAGAGGAGAGGATGTTTTGGAATCTGATGCCTTTCACCACCAGAGACTTCTCCATCCGGTCCCTGGCCGACCGCCTGGGGGACTTGAATTACCTTATCTACGTGTTTCCTGATCGGCCCAAAGATGAAGTGTACTCCAAATACTACACGCCCGTGCCCTGCGAGCCTGCCACTGGTAACAATGTTCGCATTCTGAATTGATTTCGTTGCGATCTGGGGTTTATTTGTGTGTGAGTGTGTGTGTGTGAGATCTCTCTTGCATGAAAACCTACACAGTGAGCACCCAGTTCCTGCTGCCTGAGCTTTCTCCAGGGCAGACATAAACCTGTATTCCTTAGTCGTACCAAAAATACATCTGCCACTAATCCCAAATATCAAATCGAAGGAAACAAATTGCTTTTAATACAAGGTTAGACCAAACAAAATTAGGAAGGCAAAATTTTGTTTTTCAAAACAGATAGTTTTATGGCTTTCCCAGCCTAGAAGTATTACATATTTATTGTAAAATTTGAGAAAACACATAACAGCATGAAAAAGAAAGCAGACATCACACCCCACGTCTGCCGTGTAGAGATGAACCTTTGTAAACAATTACTCTTCCACTCCCTATAGATACGGGTCCTTCCTTCATCCTGTCACCCGGTGCCTATTGAATGCTTCCTGTGTGGAGGTTACAATCTAGTAGCAGAAAGAAGACCATAAATACATAAACAAATATATCTATTTAGCAATAGATGCTCTGAAGAAAAAGCAAGGTAGAGGGATAGAGAAGTGTCAGGAAGGAGGATGGAGGTAGCGTCTCATGAGGAAGTGATGTTTGAATAGACCTGAAGGAAGTGATGAAGCTGGTCATACTACGATCTAGAGGAAAACCATTCTAGGGCAAGGGGTCTGGGGTGGGAGTGAGCTTTGAGAGTCTGAAAAGCCTCAGGAGGGCCCGAGAAGCTCGAGCTGTTGAGCAGAGAAGGAAGTCGCAGGAGCCGAGGTCGGGGCACGGCAGGCCGTGGAGTCCACGGTGACAGGTTGGGCTTTGCATCATGGCCGTACATGGTCTTTTGTGACCTGATTCTTTTTTCCGCTTAAAAATATATCCTAGGCAGAGTTACAGCTCAGTAAATGCAGTCTTCCAACATCACTTTGACAGTTGCATAGAATCCCATGGTACGGCCATTCCAGGATGTGTTCCGTGTTGGTTATTTAAGATACTTACAACTTAAGTTATTCCCATGTTTTGTTAGGATTAATGTTGAAATAACCTGGTAACCGGCATCTTGTTCAACTGTTTCCTTGAGATAAATACCTAAAGTAGAATTTGTGTCAAAGGGTATGTACTATTTAACCTTTTTGACACATCTTTCCAGAGTTGCCCTCCAGAAAGCAGAATCCCTTTTCAAGCCACACATTAGGGAATCTCCTTCTCCATCCTCCCGCCAACCCGAGGTTCCAGTCATTGCTTTCATGTCTGCTGGTTTGATTAGCATAAAGATGGTACCTTATTGGTCTTATTCTCATTTGTTTGATTCTAGGTAAAGCCAAACATCTTTTCATATGATAACAATAAGAATAATAAATAGAATAATAAAATCATAGTAGCAGCTAACATGTGTTGAATGCCTACTGTGTGCCAGGTACTTTTCTGAGCACTTTTCATACAGTATCTCATTTAATCTTCAAAATTGCTCTCTGAAGTCAGTACTGTTATTCCCATTTGACAGATGAGGAAACTGAGGCACTGAGAAGTAAAATAATTTGCCAAAGGTCACACAGCTAGGAAGTGGCCAGGCTAGGATTTGAACTCAGTCTAGCTCCAGACCCTATATTTTTCAACCACATTATTGGCCATTTGTATTTTTTCTGTGAAGTGCATGTTCATGTTCCTTGCTCATTTTTCTTTTGGAGTTACTTTTTTCATAATGATGTGTGTTTTTCCTATAGTAAATATATTAACCTTTTATTATATATAGCAAATATTTCTCTTAATGTTAAAAGAACAACAACACGGCCGGGCGCGGTGGCTCACGCCTGTAATCCTAGCACTCTGGGAGGCCGAGGCGGGTGGATTGCTCAAGGTCAGGAGTTCGAGACCAGCCTGAGCGAGACCCCGTCTCTACTAAAAATAGAAAGACATTATATGGACAACTAAAAATCTATATAGAAAAAATTAGCCAGGCATGGTGGCGCATGCCTGTAGTCCCAGCTACTCGGGAGGCTGAGGCAGTAGGATCGCTTAAGCCGAGGAGTCTGAGGTTGCTGTGAGCTAAGCTGACGCCACGGCACTCACTCTAGCCTGGGCAACAAAGTGAGACTCTGTCTCAACAAAAAAAAAAAAAAAAAAAAAAAAAAAGGAACAACAACACACTTAAGCTTTATTTTGTTGAAGTGCAAAGACCTGTAATTTCTATAGAATTCCAATCTGTCAAGCTTTTCCCTTTAGAGACTCATGCCTTCTCATCCTAAGATGATGGTTATATTTCCAGGTGGGAAATTAGGCCAAAATGTGTTTAAATTTATGTGGTATTTTAGATTATCCATATCACTGCTTCTTTTTGTTAGCACAGCTAATCTAGATTTTAAAATCCTATTTCTTACAGCATTTCTTTGGTTTTTATCTTTTCGGCTAATTTATAAAATTCTCTGTAGACTGTTCAGCACAAAATGCATGAGGTGTTATAAAAAGGTAGCTCCTGATATTTGAAGCCCCAGAAGAAGCAAGTTAGGATGTCAAGCAATTTGTGAACCTTGTAGCATTTCACTCTATCGACTGTTTAGCTGACCCTGCAGATCATAGCGTGACCTTCTTTGTCTGGTATAAAGTTATACTTCCACACTCACATACCCGGGAAACAAGACGTCATTTGCTTATGTCAAACTGTTGTATTCTTACTACCTAGTTAAACTGGATTCCTACACTCAGTCTTCTAGAAAGGCAACTGGTTGAGCAGATCACATTTGGGTTAATTCCTAGTCCGCGGTAGCCCAGTGAGGATTCTGTGGAGAGTGAGGGACACAACTCAGCCTCCAGGCACAGACGACACTCACTAGGACAAGTGGCCACCAGATCACCCCCAAATGCAGAAACCCCAGGGCACAAAGGAACATGCAGGTGCTGGAAAAAGCGACATTTCCTTTCCCGAAAGAGCAGACGTTCAGAGTTAGAGTGACCCCGGCATCATCATGTCAAATCAACTCCTCTGTAAGGCTTGGATTTTTCTGTACGACCCTGGCAAGTGTTTGTACACTCCTCGCTTGAAAACCTACAGTGGTAAGGAAATCATTTCATCCCAAGACAGCCCATTTCTTTTCTGGGCAGTTCTGCTTGTGATAACAATCTTGTGTCCTCTCGTGCCCTCCCGGTGCGGGTGCTAATTTTGTCCCTGGGGTCAGATGGAGCAAATCCTCTCCCCTCTGCTGCATCTTCCACTTTAAGGTTTTAAATATAATTTTTCTTTCTAGAATTACTACGCCGTGAATGCTTGAGTTAGATTTGTACTGAAGTACTTATCTTCTGTGGTTTGAAAAATTTATTAAAACATACAAGCCGCCTTGGAAGACATCTTGATTTTCAGTTTTAGTGTTGAGCTGCTCCTCCACCAGGTCTTCCTAACAGATGGAAATATTAAGTGTTTATATCATATCCTAAGATGAGATTCTCAGTGTGGTTGTGGCCGGGCGCGGTGGCTCACACCTGTAATCCTAGCACTTTGGGAGGCTGAGGCGGGAGGATCACTTGAAGTCAGGAGTTCAAGACCAGCCTGAGCAAGAGAGAGACCCCATCTGTACTAAAAATAAAAAAAAATTAGTGGGGCGTGGTGGTGTGCACCTGTAGTCCTAGCTACTCAGGAGGCTGAGGCAAGAGGATCGCTGAGCCCAGGACTTTGAGGTTGCTGTGACCTAGGCACTCTAGCGCAGGCAACAGTGAGACACTGTCTCAAAAAAAAAAAGGTAAAAAAAAAAAAAAATTATATGGATGTGTTCTGTCCTAAGAAAAGGTATGATTCTCAAGGGAGATAACATTTTTATTTCACTTGAGAACTTTGGATCTCACCACTGTTCTCTCCTTGGCAGCTAAAGCAGTTGACGGCTACGTGAAGCCACAGATCAAGCAAGTGGTCCCTGAGTAAGTGTCCAGGGCCTGGCTCTGGCTCTCCTCCCGCCTGTCTTCTCCTCCCGCCTGTCTTCTCCTCCCGCCTGTCTTCTCCTCCCCAGACACTGCCGTCCCTCCGGTTCCTGGACCCCCACATTCTGTACCCCATCCCCCGGGGAAAGCTGGCTCAGGCCAGGGGAGGGACCTGGGCTTGGTTGTGCTGTGGCCAGTACCCAGGGCCCAGTCCTACAGCCAGAGCCCAAGGCCCGAGAAAGACATAAAGATGTCCCCCAAGGCTGGGCGCAGTGGCTCACGCCTGTAATCCTAGCACTCTGGGAGGCCGAGGCGGGTGGATCGCTCGAGGTCAGGAGTTCGAGACCAGCCTGAGCAAGAGCGAGACCCTGTCTCTACTAAAAATAGAAAGACATTATACGGACAACTAAAAATCTATATAGAAAAAATTAGCCAGGCATAGTGGTGCATGCCTGTAGTCCCAGCTACTCGGGAGGCTGAGGCACTAGGATTGCTTAAGCCGAGGAGTCTGAGGTTGCTGTGAGCTAAGCTGATGCCACGGCACTCACTCTAGCCTGGGCAACAAAGTGAGACTCTGTCTCAACAACAACAACAACAAAAAAAAAAAAAAAAAAAAAAAGATGTCCCCCAAGCCCCTCCCCAAGTTGGGCTTCCCTGGCGGCTGAGGCTCTCTCTGTCCTGCTTCCTCCTTGCAGGTTTGTGAACGTGTCTGCTGACGCCGGGGCCAGCACCACATACATGGACCAGGCGCCCTCCCCATCTGTGTGCCCCCAGGCTCACTATAACATGTACCCACAGAAGTAGGTGGTGGTCTCATGGGGGGCCCTCGCTCCCAGGTGGCCCCCTGCAGGGCTGGGGGGCAAAGGAATCCAGAGCTCCTCTAGGTCTGAGGCCGCCCAGCCTAGGCCCCGGCTCTAGCCGTGGGAGGGAGAAATTCGACCAGAAGATTTTGGTAGCTTAGAGTGGGGTTGGGCAAATGCCGTCTCTGAAAATGGAGATTTTTTCTTGCTCCGTGTAAGGACTGAACGGGGTTTTGATGTGTCTGGACGGGCAGTGTCAGAGGCTGCGGGGGTGAGTGTTCTAGTCTGAGTCTCTCTGTAGAGCCAGCAAGCAAAGCGTTCAGACCATGGTTCTCCTCCCGTGAGGCCCCACGCCGGGCACGACAGGCTGTTGTAGGCCACCCCCCTGATGGGCTGTGGGCTTGGGGTGGTCTCCGACAACCTTTCCCTCATCTCCGTTCTTTCCCTCCCAAGCCCTGACTCAGTCCTGGAGACCGATGGGGACTTCGATCTGGAAGACACGATGGACGTGGCGCGGCGCGTGGAGGAGCTCCTCGGCCGCCCGATGGACAGTCAGTGGATCCCGCACGCGCAGTCGTGACCCCTCGGCCTCGCCATCTTCAGCTTCTTCGTCCGTGCCAGAGGAGTCACTCTTGTGGATGTTCTAATTCCATGAATCGCTTCTCTTTGGAAACAATACTCATAATGTGAAGTGTTATTACTAGTTGTGACTTTAGTGTTTCTGTGCATGGTGGCACCAGTGAAGGGAGCGTGAGTGTGTGCGTGTGTGCATGTGTGTGTGTTTGCACGTTGTGGTGTTCCTCCCTCTTGCTGTCCTGAGTTTAGCAGGGGCCACGAACCGAGGCTGTGCTTATTTCTACCTTGTGCAAAAAGGCAGTTAGTTCCATGAAACCTGGACTTGGCCAGGAGTCTTGGGGGTGGCTGAACTCTGACTTGTGACTGTTCAAGTAAGTGAAGGACAAAGGGAGGAGAGAGCCCCCCTCCCTGGTGAGTCTCCGTCACCCTGTCTGCCAAGCACGTGATACATAACCGTGATCGTGTCTGCTTTTCTTCTGAAATGTAGGAAACCGCCTTTTGACAGAGAAAGCCAGTCCTCCTTCCATCCCTCCCGCCGCCCCTCTGCTCTTGGACAGGGAGGGGAAGAGGGGCAGCTTACAAAGGTTGCCGGGGCAAGGAAAGTCACAAGTTTCCAGATGGGGGGTGGCTTTTCACATATCGCTCAACCCAGTTTAACATTCTCTCTTGGTCCTCCCCTCCCCTCCCCTCCCCTCCTCCCCCTGCCCCTGGAATTGCCACTCTGCTCCTCTGTGTGTACACATGCGGACACATTTGGCAAAATAGAGGAAGAAAAAGAGGGTCACATACCTGAGAGCTTACAGTGTTGATGTGCTTCGTGTTTGGCCAGAGTGGAGTGCCCAGCCCCGACTTGCTTGCGCCGAGCATGTCGCCTTGTTACCCAGGGAGCTGCGCACCCTTCCTCTGAGCCGGCACAACCCAGGCCTTTCTCAAGGCTTATTGATAATGGCTTTTTGCAAATGTCAAATGGTAGTTTTGTTTCTAAATTGGATCTTTTTTGTTTTCCCATTCCCACCCTAATTTGGCATCAAAATTCTGTCTTCCTGCATCCGTGCAGGGTCGTTCATACCCAGGTCCCCTCATGTCCCTTCACTGTCCACGTGCAACGTCTTGAGGAGCAGGTGGCAGGAATGTGGTCTGAACAGGGGCCGGCTCGTCCAGCAGGGGCTCACCCTCCTGGCGGGTGCTGGGTGTCAGGCCTCGTAACGTGGGGAAGGCGGTCAGCGGGTCGCTGGGACAGCTGATGAACTATAAAAACAAAACACCAAAGCCTCAGCGTCATTTTATTCCATAATTTCTTCTGTAGCTTTACCCCACAAGGAAGGAATGGCTGTCTCCGGCGGGTGGGGGTGGTGAGCAGGTGTAGCTTACAGACAAGGCCTATAAGGCCACCTCCGGTCCCCCTTCTCCAAAAGAAGGGCGTGACCACACCCAGGAGAGGATGGCCCTAAAAAGCTTATTTTTATACATGTGAGTAAATAGATATTTTTTTTACAAAAATAACTTCTGAATTTATCAGTGTTTTGCTGTTAAAGGAAAATATTCCTCTGTAGTAAATTATTTATTGGAAGATGACTTTTTAAAAGCTGCTGTTTGCCTTGGCTTGGTTTCATACACTGATTTATTTTTCTATGCCAGGCAGTAGAATCTCTCTGCCTCTGAGGAGCAGGCTGAGCTTTCCACGGATACCAGCACTGATGAAGGAGGCTGCTAAGCCCCCTCCCCCGCCACCCCGCAAGAGTTGATGAAAATGCCTACCACGGGACGGGCGGGCGTGTTAGGGAAGGGGGTGCTAAGGGAAGCCTGGCTACCTGGGGACCCAGGCTCAAAGAGCCCTCCCTGCTGGTCACTCAGAGATGCTTCACCAGCACCTGCCTCTGAGGTCACCCTCTTTGTTCCAGCAACCCTGAGGCAGAGGGGAGAGCGCTTTGGAGAGGAGGTTGACACAATTTCAGGTTGGGATGGACCCAGCCCGGGGCCTGCTGAGGGCAGAGCAGTGTGGCTGTCCCTGGCTGCTCGGAGCTCAGGAGCTCACGTCACAGTTGGCATTGGGTTGGGAAGGAGGAGAGTGTGGGGTTCCCCTGCTGGTGCAGTGGCCAAGCTGTCCTCAGTTCTACCGAGACTGTGCCAAGAGATGGGGGAGATTTGCGACTGAAAGGTGCGCTCACTGTCTGCGTTCTATCTTCTCTCTTCTCCCTGTTCCCGCAAACCACAAAAAGGGGCCATGGCGTGTCTAGACCCGCTCAGCCTCTCACCTGCTCCCAGACACACACGCGCGCCCTCAAATGTTTCAGTGTGTGGCATGTGCAGGGTTTTGTAGGGGGTGGGGGGAAGACGAAAAGCAAATAAAATGAAAGTATACTTTTTATAATTTTTCTTTTTAAAACTTTGTGAAATTATTTCAGATACATATTTTAGTGTCGAGGCAGATTAGTTATATAGCCACCCAAAAAGTATTATGTACAATTTGGGGCAGTCACAAAATTGTGTATTTTATGTTACAATAAAGGCTTCCTCTGAAGGACAATGTTGAGTCTGTTTTTATTTTATTTTTTTTTCATCACATGCTGAGGGAGAGTGGCTTCGATAGGGGACAGTTTCCAGTCATCAGTGTTACCCTGAAAAAGGGAACAGGTTGGAAGTTGGCTGTGTCATTAGCTTTGATGTCAGATGGGGGCGTGTTTCATGCCTTCCCGCTCAGGTCATGTTTTGAACATTAGAACGATAGTCTTCATCTTCTAGCCTCCTGACCTCTGAAAGCTTGTCCTTAAAATTCAGCACATTTAGAATATACCCCTGAACCAGGCATTGTGTGCAGGATGAGAAATGGTTCCTGCCCTTAAGAGGGTCCCAGCTGGACAAAGGCAGCTGACACAACCGGTTATGATAGGAAACTGGCCCACGCTGCAAGAAAGGCATCCTAGGTCGTGACACAAAAGAGCGTAGAGGAAGAACACGGACTGCTCCCACTGGTTCTTAAAGAACAAATAGGCACTAAGAAAGGAAAGGGCGTTCAGCTAGAGGCCTAGACAGCCAAGGCCTAGAGACAGAGGGTAGTATGATGTGGCTGGAGAGCTTTGTGGTTCTCAAACATCAGTGTGCGTCAGAACCTCCCAGTGGAATCTCCTTGTCAAAGGGCAAGTTACTGGGCCCCACCCCGGAGTTTCTGAGTCAGTGGGTCTGGGGCAGAGCCCAGGAATTTGCATGTCTAACAAGCTCCCAGGTGATGCTAGTCTAGGGACCACATTTTGAGAAGGGCTCTGGTAGGTGGTGAAGCTGGAAGGCAGACGGGAGAGACCACAGGGGCCCAGGCTGCAGAACAGAGAGCTCCAAATCTTTCCTGAAAGGAACTGACTTTATTTGCAAGAGAAGTTCAAGCTTAAGGATGCCCACAAAAACAGTGGAGGCTGTGTGAAAGGAAATTGGGAGGAGAATGAGAGCGTCATTGGAGATAGAGGTTAAACTGGGCCTGCCAGTTTGCCAGAGAGAAGGGAGAAAGAGACAGCTGGGAGCAGCCCTCTTGGGGTCAAAACTAAGCTCAAATGCTTGACACATCCCTTCAAAGGAGCCTGAATTTGGTTGGATCAGTTTGTGGGGTAATTTATGCTCTAGGGTATTGTGGAAAAGCATGGAGTAATCAGCTAACAATTAGTGAGCTTGACAGCTGGATGTGGTCAAGAACAGAGACAATGGGCTGGGCACGGTGGCTCACCCCTGTAATCCTAGCACTCTGGGAGGCCGAGGTGGGCGGATCGTTTGAGCTCAGGAGTTCGAGACCAGCCTGAGCAAGAGCGAGACCCCATCTCTACTAAAAATAGAAAGAAATTATATGGACAGCTAAAAATATATATAGCGGCATGGTGGTGCATGCCTGTAGTCCCAGCTACTCGGGAGGCTGAGGCAGTAGGATCGCTTGAGCCCAGGAGTCTGAGGTTGCTGTGAGCTAGGCTGACGCCACGGCACTCACTCTAGCCTGGACAACAGAGTGAGACTCTGTCTCAAAAAAAAAAAAAAAAAAAGAACAGAGACAATGAAAGAGAGCCCCTGAAGCCCCTGTCACCTAGGATGACTGTGAGTACACTCAGGCTGCACTCCCCTAAAGAACATCTTCCCAAGAAAGAGGCTTCACACTGTGTCTGGGGAGTAGCCGGTAGAGGGTAGATAGAGTCACTGGAATAATTCAACCACTCACTCACTGAACAAGTAAACCAAATAACAATAACAAGCCTGAGAGCTGGAGTGGGGGAAGGAGGCGGTACCCAAAGTTGCTATTATACAATATGTTATTTTAAATGTCCAGAATTTATCAACAAGTTATAAGACATGCAAAGAAGTGGTGAAGTATGACCCATACACTGGGAAACAAAAGCAGGCAACCAAGCAACCAGAGGTTGCATTTAACAAAGACTTCAAAGTAGCCATTATAAATATGTTCAAAGAACTAAGGAAACCACAATTAAAGAAAAAAAAGAAGGTATGGTGACAATGTCACATCAAATGGCTATCAATAAAGAGATAGAAATTATTAAAAAAGAATCAAATAGAAATTCTGGAGTTGAAAACTACAATAACTGAAATGAAAAACTGACCAGAGGGTCTGAATAGATTTGAAAAGGCAGAAGAAAGAATTAGCAAACTTAAAGACAAATTGATAGGGGTTATGCAATTTTAAGAACAGAGAGAGACCAGTTGCAGTGGCTCACGCCTATAATCCTAGCACTCTGGGAAGCCCAGGTGGGAGGATAGCTCAAAGTCAGGAGTTCGAGACCAGCCTGAGCAAAGAGCAAGACACCGTCTCTACTAAAAATAGAAAGAAATAGCTGGACAACTAAAAGTATATATAAAAAAATTAGCCAGGCATGGTGGCGCATGCCTGTAGTCCCAGCTACTCAGGAGGTTGAGGCAGAAGGATTGCTTGAGCCCAGGAGTTTAAGGTTGCTGTGAGCTTGACGCCACGGCACTCTAGCCCAGGCAACAGAGTGAGACTCTGTCTCAAAAAAAAAAAAAAAAAGACATAATGAGCAGCATGAAGTATCTGTTGTGGCTTGAAGTCCTCAGAAAGTAAATCAGTATCAGTAAAGGCGAGAGGACGTTGCGGCTGAGCACCATCGCAGGAGTCTGGGATGTCCATCAACTTCACATAATCCTGTCTGTCCTTGATGTCCTGTTGCCTTGCAACAAGTCCATTAACTAGTAATAATTGTTTACCTGTTTATTTTAAAGGCTATTACAAAGGGTATAGATGAAGAGAAGCACAGGGAGAGGCATAGCGGAAGGGGCGCGGAGCTGCCCTCCCTGGGCACACCAGCCCCCAGGAATCTCCACCACGTGTTCAGCTACCCAGAAGCTGAAACGGGAGTCCTTGTGCCCTGCTGACGGGCATGTAAACTGGTGTAGCTGCTGTAAAAACATGATGGTTTCTCAACAAATTAAACATGGAATTACCATGTTTAATTCCACTTCTGGGCATATACACAAAAGAATTGAAAGCAGGGACTCACACGTTTGTACGCCCATGTTCATAGCAGCATTATGCACAATAGCCAAAAGGTAGAAACAACCCAAGTATCCATTGATGGATAAATGAATGAACAAAATGCGGTATATGTATGATGGTATATTATTCAGCCTTAAAGAGGAAGGAAATTCTGAAACATGCTAAAATATGCATGAACCTTGAACCCATCATGCTAAGTGAAAGAAGTCAGGTACAAAAGACCACGTGTTATATGATTCCCTTTCTATGAAACGTCTAGGATAGGCAAATCTCTAGAGACAGGAAGTAGATTTGAGGTTGCTCAGAGGCTGCGCAGGTGTTCGTAGGTGATACTGAGAGGGAATTGGGTTTGTTTTTGAAGTGATGAGAAGTTTATAAAATTGGCTGTGGTGTTGGTTGCACGTATCTGGGGATATACTAGAAGATGCTGAATTGTACACTACATGGGTGATTTGTATGGTGTGTGAATTATCTCTAATAAAGGTGTTATAAAAAGAAAAAAGCAAATGCAAGACCTCAGCATGAAAAAAAAAGTGAAAGTGGTGAAAGTGAGGTGAGTTAGCCAGAGAGTGCGAGCAGATCTATTTAAAGAAGCTCAGCTGTGCAGAGAAAAGAGGTGGTGAGGGGCCGAGGGAAGGGTTTTAGTGCTTTGAGGGCTTGGGTCCAGAGCACAGGTGGAGGGAGGCTTAACAAGGCAGCAGAAGAACCTCCTCCCACAGCACAGCTTCTCGAACTTTACTGTGGGAGGGTGGGAGCCTCGCTTTGGCGAGCACCTTGCTCCAAGTTGCAAAACTACCTCCCGTCATAAAGATATGAGAAGTTTGTGATTTTCCTTGGGATAAAGCCAGTAAACTAACCCAGATGGTCACCCCAAGTACCAGGTAAAGTTAGGCTGAAGTATATGTGACAGTAGTGCTGTCAAGGCCTCTTACTTGAGCATGGGTTATTGTTTATCCTGAAAACATGATTGTAATAGGCTGTATGTGGTTGGCTATATATATACAGGGGGAGATTTCTTTCTGTCTTTGCAATTTCTTAGCAGATGTGCAGTATCGCATTCCGGTTTAATGCATACTCAATAATAAAATTGTTTTCTTTCTGCACTACCTTTGTGAAGAGGATTTCTGAGTAGGGAAAAGATTTCGGTTTTTAATAGTTCTCAAGCTTGAACCTGCTGCAGGATGGAGTGTGCATCCGGTTCAAGCGGCTCACCAGCGCTCTTTCCATGCTCAACTTCCTCTCCCTCCACCTGCATGGGTTTGAGGACCATGCTACCCTGGCCCTAACTCCCCATCTGCCATTGTGGGCCAGCACCCAGCACGCTGTTCCCCTAGGTGACCTGCCCCTTTAAGAGCACCCCCACTTCAGCTCCTCCCTCGGGCTGGTGACCGGATTTCCCCATTGTGGCCCAGCCCTTTAAAGCCACCAGCTGTTTTTCTGGCCGATGTGTGCTAAGACCTGAGGCAGGGACACCGAGGGGCCCTGATGCTGGGAGTGGGCAGAAGTGGGCTGCGACAGGTGCATGTGGGCAGGGACCCACTGTCCAGGGCTCAGCAGTGAAACAGAGTTGGGACAGGGTGGATCCCCAGAGAAAGCAAAGCCACTCGGGAGTGGGCAAGGGATGTTCAGCAGCCACTATGTGCCAGGCCCTGTGCCCAGGCCTTTCCACGCCTTCTGAGGCGGGTATTCGTGTTCCCAGTTTGCAGACGAGACAGAGCACAGCGCAGCCACTGAATCACTCAGGGCCCCACAGCTCACAAGCAGCAGAGGCAGGATCTGAACTCAGGTCAGTGGGACTCAAAAGCCTCCGAGGTCTCTCCTCTGCATCACCTGCCGACAGTGTCCGGCCTTCTTCCCAAACTTCATTTTTCCTCGGTTTTCCAGTGTGCAGTAGAGTGTGGGGCAAGGACTGGGTCATCCCCTCACCGCAGCACCCCCTCTGGTTCCTTTTTCCTCCCAGGAGCTGCCTGGGGATGCTGCTGTGGCCACTCCTTCTCCTGCTGCTCCTGCTGCTGCTGCCATTGGCCTTGCTCCGGCAGCAGCGGTCCCAGCATGCCAGGTGGGCCTGGCTTGCCAGCCTCCAGCACCATGTGGCATGGGGTGCCCTGGGCTGGGCAGCCTCCTGGCAGCGGCGGAAGCTGGAGCAGAGCACGCTGCAAGTGGGCCAGAGCCAGCAGCAGGCCCTGAGGTGGTGTCTGCAGGGAGCCCAGGGTCCCCGCAGTCCCCTCAGGGGGAGCACAGGTGTGTTTTGGGGTCTGGGAAGGTGACCCAAAGAAAAAGAAACCCCACAAGACATCAGATTCCAAGATGTGAATTCCCCCTTCCTGCCTCCCACCTGCCCCACCCCGTCCCGCCCCCACTGCCAACAGAGTGGCCTGACCCAGAGACCCACCCAGCCTGGGACTGGCTCTCTTGTTCCAGAGGAATTTTCCCATCCCGGGCCCTCGGAGCCCCTCCCCCGCAGGCCTATTTCAGGTTCCTCCCTCAAGGGTCTCACCTGTCTTGCTTGAAACTCTTGGGAAACTGTGGCTTCCTGAGGGGTTTCTGGCGTCTTTGGGGCTACAGACACGAGCACCTTCCGGAATCGTCTCCCTCTGACCAAAGCCAGCCAGGCCCAAGAGGAAGACAGTGGCGGGCAGGTCCCACCCGCTACCTCACCCCAGTACCCGGGGGAGGCCTCTCTGCAGGTAAGGTGGGACGGCCAGAGCCCAGCCCCACCAGAGACCCCTGCTTGCAACCAAACCCCCCCATCATGGTGGGCAAGGACCCCCCAGACTGGATCTGAGGCCAGATCAACACCCTCTTTTCTCTCCCTCCAGGCCACTTTGCTGGGTCTGGTAGCCCTAAACAAGGCCTACCCCGAAGTGCTGGCTCCAGGAAGCACCGCCTGTGTGACCCTCACATCCCCTTGGCCCAGCCCCCTCCCCTGGCTTGGCCATGCCCTGGGCCGGGTTAGTCCCGCTGGAGCCAAGGACCCTGTGGCCCTGCTGCTGGAGGCTCTGAGATCCCCAGGGCTGAGAGCACTGGAGGCAGGGACGGCAGTCGAACTCCTGGATGTCTTCCTGGCGCTGGAGGCCGATGGCGAAGAGCTGGCTGGGGCGATCGCTGCCGGGAACCCAGGAGCACCTCTCCCCGGACGGGCCGCTGAGCTGCGGCAGGCCCTAGAGCAGGGACCCCGAGGACTGGCCCTTCGGCTCTGGCCGAAGCTGCAGGTGGTGGTGACTCTGGACGCCGGAGGCCAGGCTGAGGCTGTCGCTGCCCTTGGGGCCTTGTGGTGCCAGGGGCTAGCCTTCTTCTCTCCCGCTTACGCTGCCTCTGGAGGTCAGCAGGACCCGAGAGCAGAGGTGGGGGTGGGGGCAGAGGTCCATAGCGAGCTGCCGTGGATGGAGCCCTGCATGATCATCTCACTTACTCCCCCCACACCGTGTACCTGGGAATTAGCAGCTTCCTTTCCTAGATGAAGAAACAGAGCCTCAGAGGTTACGGGTCTTGTACAAATTCACATGCACCGGGGTTTCCTTCAAGCTCCGCTGCCTCCAGAACCACCGCACTCTGCTTCTGCCCTGGACACAGTGGCTGAGCCTGGGACAGCCGGACAGCAGGGGGTGCCAGGAAGGCCAGCAACAGGGTCATGTGCTCAAAGGGTTGGGGCCTGGGGTGGGTCGCAGAAAGCAGTAGCCCCATCAGATGCTGAGGAGGCTGTGTGCTCCCTACAGGGGTGGTGGCCCTAAACCTATGGCCAGAGCAGCCCAGTGGGCTCTACCTTCTGCCCCCTGGAGCCCCCTTTACTGAGCTGCTCCCCGTCAAGGAAGGAGTCCAGGAGGAGGCCACCTCCACCCTCCTGCTGGCCGAGGCCCAGGAGGGCAAGGAGTATGAGCTGGTGCTGACTGACCGTGTCAGCCTCACCAGGTGATCACCTGCCCGGCCCCTGCTACCTCAGGCCCCCTGGGACCCTGCTGAGCATGGACTTACGGACCCCTGGGCCCGACCTCACTCCCACTTGCCCCACCAGGTGCCGCCTGGGTGATGTGGTGCGCGTGGTGGGTACCTACAATCAGTGTCCCATCGTCAGGTTCACCTGCAGGTAGGTGGCCTTGGGGAGCTGAAGGGCCATCCTTGTGTCCTGGGCTTCACTTCCTCCCTCTTCTTTGTCCCCAGACTGGGCCAGGCCCTGAGTGTTCGAGGAGAAGATATTGGTGAGGACGTGTTCTCTGAGGCCCTGGGCCGGGCGGTGGGGCAATGGCCGGGGGCCAAGCTGTTGGACCACGGCTGTGTGGAGAGCAGCATTCTGGGTAAGCTTTCCCCCCACCTCCAGCTCCTGCCTGTCCCCCGTTCCCAGGCTGGCTACCCTCCATCCCATACCTATCCTGCCAGGAGACCTCTCAGAACTAGGAAAGAGAGAAGACTCAGCTTCCCTTGCTGCTCCTAACAAAAGTCCTTCCCCATATCTAACTCCCATCCCTCCTGCTGCAGCTTCTACCCATTTTCTTTCTTGACCTATTTCATATTTAGGATTAGGCTCTCGGTTCCTCTCTGTTTACCGCACTCTCCACCAAAAAGCTTTTTCCCCCATGGACGTCAGAGTGGAGAACAAATGGGGCAGAGGCTTTGGAAGCTGCCCCGCTCACCGGAAGTGTGTGTGTGGGGGTTTGTCCACAGATTCCTTCGAGGGCTCTGCTCCCCACTATGAGGTGTTCGTGGAGCTGAGGGGGCTGAGGAATCTGTCAGACGAAAATCGGGACAAGGTAAAAGAGACAGGGACAGGGTCTGAGTGGCTTCTTCACTCTGCCCACCCCCATGGCGCTTCGGAGACAGGGGTGTGACTGAGAGGGCGGGGCTGGGGAGGAGGGGTCCCTGGGGCTCTGGGAAGCAGGGGGTGAGTCCCACAGACACACACTGGCACACACAAAACTCCTAAACGCACGTACGCCAAGCACAGCCGCGCGCACGTTGTGTGCACACTCCTGGCCACACACCGGCTTCACTCGGGCGCTCTGTTCCCAGCTGGACCACTGCCTTCAGGAAGTGTCTGCCCGCTACAAGTCCCTGCGGTTCCGGGGCAGCGTGGGCCCTGCCAGAGTCCACCTGGTGGGGAAGGGGGCCTTCAGAGCACTGCGGGCAGCCCTTGCCGCCTACCCGTCGTCCCCCTTCCCTCCTGAGATGCCCCGGGTCCTTCGGCACAGGCAGCTGGCCCAGTTCCTGCAGAGGAGAGTGGTGTCCTGAGCCCAGGCCTGCCCATGGCCCCAGCTCCCCTCAGAGGCCACCTTGCTCTCTCCTTTGGAGCCTGTCTGGATGGGGAGTCCTTGGCTGGGGTCTCAGACTCTGTCACCTGACATTTACCTATGAGAGCCACTGGGCCTTAGGGAGGCCTTGGCCTGGCAGGCCAGCCCTGAGGCATGGGCTCAGGGGTTCAGCGGACGCCAGCAGGGCCCTGCCGGGATCCCCCGTGGCCCACCATTGGAGGGCACTGCTAGCGTTCCAGCGCACACCCATGGCTTCCTGAGCCTCTCAGCCTGACAGTGCTCTCTGGCCACAGTTTTGTGCTTGGCCAGCACTCTGGGCAGGCTGAAAGTGTTGAGGGTCCCCAGGGGCAACCATCCGTCAATAAGGAACAGGAGTTGGTGAATAAAGACCTCAGTGTCATTGTCCTTGAGTGGGACAATTCTGAAGAGTTTTCTACATAATCTCTCAGAGGGTCCCCCACAGGATGGAGTCCGGCTTCTCACTGGGCCTCCGCCTTTCCCTCCCTCCCCTACTCCCTCACCGTGTCCCCTGGGATCAGCTCCCAAATAAACCTCTTGCACCCAGATTCTTGCCTCAGAGTCTGCTTTGGGGAAACCATGCAGCGGTCCCATTCGCTCTGCTCCTGCCGCAGCCCGGGCTCTCTCCCCGCCCCACTCGGGTATGTGCACACGGCGGCTGTCCTAGGTCAACCCGGCAGACAGAGACTCACCTCCTCCTGCCTCCCGCATCCCAAGTGTAACATAACAGCAGAGGGCTGTTCGCCAACTTCCCCCACCCTGCTTTAGCACTGGTCCCTCTCCTGGCCCAGCACCCACAGATCACTTCCGTGTAGGAAAGCGGGGAGGACATTTCATGTCATAAAGCATCACAGCAGGAAGCGACCCCAGAGACCAGCTGGGCTAACTGTCTCTACCACCGGGGAAACTGAGCCTCCACAAGCTTGGGGGGCTTGCCCAAAGCCCTGCAGCTCCTCCCAAGTAAAGGCAACACCTGTTCCCTGCTTCTCAATTCCGTGTCCTCACATCCAGGTCCCTGCTCCGCACTCACCCGGCCCTCACATCAGCAGCCCCCAGGACTCCCTCCTGTTACAATCCTCCCAAGGCGGCTCCCCTCCCCCACAGGATTAAGACCAATCAGCTTGGCCTATAAGACCCTGTGACCCTGGCCCCCACTTACTTGTCCAGCCGCCTCTCTGGCCTTGCTGGGGAAAAGGCCTGGGCTATGAGGACCCCACACCCTCCATCCCAACTGAGCTATGCTCTGTCACGGCCAGGCCTTTGCTCAAGTTGTTCCTTCTGTGAAATGCCTTCTCCCCCACCCTTACCTGATAGAAATCTACTTCTCATGCACGGCCTTAGAGTCCCCCCTGCCCCGTCTACTGTGGCCCCCCTGCCCCGCCCCAGGCAGCAGTGATTGGCTCAACTTTGCTGAGGTCTGCAATAGTCCTTTCCCTCACCGAACAATCCTTACGCCCAAACTGCCTCCCACCTGGACTTAGGAGCTCCTGGGAAATGGGCCAGGTCCTGTGCACAGTTGCTCCCACGCCCAGCGCCAGGCCTGGCACAGAGCAGGAGCTCAATAAACAGGCCTGGAGATGACATGTGTCCCTCACATCACGGTGGCCCACTCCCTGTTGGTGGAGTGGGACTAACTGATAAGGAAAATCCCCATCTATAACTTGGCATAGCAGCCACCAGAGACCCCCACCCCTCACGGAAGACCCGAATCAGCATAATACAAACCTATCACCTGGCCCATCAACTAACCTATTACCTGGCAGGCATTAGTCACCTGAGACCCCACCCCTCGGACCACCCCAACTTAACAAATGTAGGCAAAATTGGGTAGACGGGGCTCAGAATTTGGTGACGAGACGCCTCTGAGCCTGCCAGCAAATAAACCTTGATTCTCCAACTCTCCCTGTGAGGCCTGGTTTGTCCTTGGGACCACCCGCTGTAACACTTGCTGTAACATACCTACATCTCTCCCCTCCAGGCAACCTGACCCAGGGAGAAAGCTGGGGAGGTAGAAGCTTTCCACCAGCTTCTGGCAGAAACTGGGTTTGGTTTGGGCTTCCTTTCCTCTCACTGTCCAGGCTGGGCTTTCAAGGTTTTCCATCTTGGTGGAAGGGGCAGAAGGGAAGGAGACAGGTGGGAAGAGGAGGGGCAGCTAGGTAACCTTTTCAATAGAGGAAGAAGGCCCCAGAGCCTGGCAGACCCCGGGGGCAGCAAAAAGGACAGGAGGCGAGACCTGCTGAGTGTCTGTCCTTCCCCCAACCACACACACAATGTGGCTAGTGGGTCTCACTACCATCTCTTTTCCTGTTCCTAATTAGCAGCTGCCCTCCCTCCATATTGTCCCAGGCCAGCGCCCCAGCCGAGGCCTCTTTTGTGCTCTTGGATTCCTGGGTGCAAGGTGGCCTCATTAGTGCCCGGAGACCGGCCCATCTCCAGGGAGCAGGCAGACAGACAAGCGGGGACCAGGGGCATAGTCATCCAACCCCAGCCTCTGAACGCCTCAGCGGCCATTCCTTGGGCCTGGCCTGGAGACGGCCCCCCTGCACAAGGCTAATCTTAGACTTGCCTTTGTCTGGCCCCGGAGTGGACGCAAGTGCCTGTCTCTTCCCCGCCACCTCAGAGCACTATAAACCCCAGGCCCCTGGTAGTGGGTCACAGTAGACGGCCTCAAGGTTCCTGGCTATCTGGACCACCGCAGACACCTCCTTTCCTGGCTACCCCACCCTGCGTTCCAGACACTATGAAGCTTCCTTCCACAAAGGTAAAGGCCCAGGGACCAAGGGGTGACTCACGCCAGGGAGGCAAAGAGAGTGCTTGCTTAGAGGGCTAGAAGAAAGGCCAGAGGTGTCTGCTCTTAGTCTTTGCCCGCGTGTGCTCTGAGGCAGGAGACTGGCCACACCCGAAGCCAAAAGTCTGCCTTGGCTAACATTGGGCTGTGCCCTCTTCTCCTAAGAGCTCATGGTTATTGAACATTACTATGTCAGGTACTATGTTTGCACCTGTCATCTCATTTCCTCCTCCCAGCAGCCGTGCATAGTAGGAATTAATACCCAGTGTTTAGGGGAGGAAGCTGTGCCCCCTAAGAGGGTAGGAGACAGGTCCAAAGCCATGGAGTTCAGTTACCCCTGCAAAGGAGCAGGCAGATGAGACAACAGCTGGCAGTCCTGTCGGTCCCCAATTTCCACGTGTTTGCCTGCTGTGGATGGGGACTGGGAGGTACTCAATAGGGGTCTCTGTTTTCTGGGTTTACAACTTCTGGTACAGACAGAGTCAGACACGCCTGTTTGCAGGTGGAGTGGTAAGTGCTCTGCTGGGGGTACAATGGACTAAGGGTATCCAGAAGAGAGAGAGATTCATTCTGCCCAGGGGGTCTCAAATGGCATCTTCCTGGAGGAGATGCTCTGCTGGGTCTTGAAGGACGAGCAGGTAAAGGAGGCAGATATCAGCAAGGGCGCAGAGGAAGGAACACGGCGGCCAGGAAGGCGCGCAGGCGCAGAGGGGGCACGGAGCCCGCTGGCAGGTCCTAGGTGCAGGGACCCTCAGAGCCCTGTCTCCGCCTCCCTAGGTCTCCTGGGCCGCCGTGACGCTACTGCTGCTGCTGCTACTCCTGCCGCCCGCGCTGCTGTCGCCGGGCGCGGCCGCGCAGCCCCTGCCCGACTGCTGTCGCCAGAAGACGTGCTCCTGCCGCCTCTACGAGCTGCTGCACGGCGCGGGCAATCACGCGGCAGGCATCCTCACGCTTGGCAAGCGGCGACCCGGGCCCCCGGGCCTCCAGGGCCGGCTGCAGCGCCTCCTGCAGGCCAGCGGCAACCACGCCGCCGGCATCCTGACCATGGGCCGCCGCGCAGGCGCAGAGCCAGCGCTGCGCCCCTGTCCCGGGCGCCGTTGTCCTTCCGCGGCCGCCACCTCCGTCGCGCCTGAGGGACTGTCTGGGGTCTGAGCCGTTCTTCGGGCCCTGTCCTGGCCCTGCCTTCTCCCCTCTGCCCACCCGGCATCAGCCCCCAGCAAAACGGCAATAAAGGCGAGTCTCCGTTCGTGTGGCTGGTCTCTGTTCCTGCGTGATCGCGTCCGGCCCTCCAGGTGGCGGGAGAGCGTCTTGAGAGCCATAAAGACCGAGGCTCTGGGAGCCCGGCTCTGGGGCGCCAGCCTCAGCCTGTGCACCGCTGGAACGCTCTTGGTTGGGCAGCTACAGTGCACAGCCTTGGGGTGCAGAGTGAACCTCACATGTGCATGCTTGGAGGGGAGGATGAGGGATAAATGCGTCCGACGATGCTCTATTAGTCATTCTGTAACACGGAAGGGGCAGGGGAGCAAGGAAGGCTTCGCGGAGGAGCGGGATCCGGCTGGGTAGCCGTGGGAGTCAGGCCTGCCTGCCGAAAAGGCAGGGAATATGAGCTTCAAGAATGAATCGTCCAGAGTGGCTGCGGCGTAGGGTGCAGGGTGTGGGGAGCGGTGCGGCTCCGGAAGGGAGGCGGTTAAGTTCGTGCAGCCAGGATTGTGAAGGCCCTTACACATCATCGGGCTTTGCACTTTATTCTGTAGCTAACAGAGTCATGGGAAGTTCTAAAGTAAGGGTAGAGCAAGATTTTTTCTGCACCTCTAGCCGTAGACACCTGTTATTGTGAATTCCGTTCCCCCAAAATTCATATGTTGAAGTCCTAACTCCTGGCACTTCAGAATGTGACCTTATTTGGAAATAGGGTCCTTGCAGATGTAATTAGTTAAGATGAGGTCATACTAGAGTAGATGAGCCTCTAATACACTATGACTGGAGTCCTTATAAAAGATAGAATTAAGACACAAATGCACTCAGGGAGAACCCATGTGAACATGAAGGTAGAGATTGGGGTGATGCTTCTACATGCCAAGGAACACCAAATATAAGCTCCGAGAGAGGCATATGACAGATTCTCCCTCACGGCCTTCAGAAGGAACCAACCCTGCCTTCACCTTGATCTTGGTTGAACTTTTGGCATCCAGAATTGTGAGACAATTGATTTCTGTTGTTTGAGCCACCCGTTTGTGGGGTTCTTTTGTTTTTTTGTTTTTTTTTCGAGGCAGGGTCTCACTCTGTTGCCCCAGCTAGAGTGCAGTGGTGGGATCATAGCGATCCTCCTGCCTCAGCCTCCTAAGTAGCTAGGACTACAGGTGCACTCCACCATGCCTGGCTAATTTTTTTTTTTTTTAGAGACGAGGTCTTGCTATGTTGTCCAGGCCTCAAGTGATCCTCCCACCTTGGCCTCCCAAGCCTGGATTACAGGCTTGAGCCACCATGCTGGCTGTGGTACTTTGTTATGGCAGCCCTAGGAAACTAATATAACATCCAAAGGTAGAGACACAGAAAGATGTGGCACTTTTTATTGATCTAACATCCCAGATAATGCCCAGCTTAGGCCCTGGGAGTGAGGGTGGGGACCATTTAGCCTACCCTCTTCGCCCACTCTCACTGGCTTTAGCTGGTTTGTCCCAGGAAGCAGCTACTCTCTGCCACCACATTTAGCTGCCTCAATAATTTTCTTCATAGGTAGTGAGAAAGTCCTGTGTCTAGTCTCACCTGGGTCCCTCTTCCTGCTGCACTGGTTCCATCTTGGAGAAGACAGAGATTAAAGTTCACCTCTATGTCCATGGAGATTTGCAAACCATGACTCTGCCACCTCAAAACTATCTCAGTCCCAAACTTGCCTCCAGAGCCTCCAACCTTTCTTCCACTTGAAGGGCAGCAGAGAAGATTAAACCAACATGGTAGGAAAAAGGAAAACAGGGAGGCCATTGCCCTCCAAGACACTTATTTTGTGCCAACGACATGCATTATGCTATTAAATTCTCACAGTAACTGCATGAGGTAAGAATTATTAGCTCTATTTTACAGATGAGGAAAGTGAGGCTTAGAGAGGTTGTCACACAATTAGTGTCCAGAGCCGGGACTCTACCTGGTGGACTCCAGAGCTCTCTTCATTCCACCCCACTGTGCTCAGAGGCAGAGTTCGCCAAGATGCCCTGGGCAAACTGAGGCAGAAGGCGAGAGTTAGTGGTGCTTTTTAGGAGTTGGGGTTCCAAGTCTTCCTGTCGTGGATTCTCCACCAGCAAAACTAGCCTTTTAACCCCTGCAGTCTCACTGGAGCAACAAGGCTAGGGGTGCCGCGAAATAGCCCAACTCCAGCAGGCGGCACTGTGAACCAGACACCAGCCCCAGCGTGGGCCGCACGCGGGAAAACCCACCAGGTGGAGCCACAAGGAGCAGCCAGGGAACCACGTGTGGGGGAGTGACCAACAGGAAAGAGGGCGTGTCTGACGTTCAAGCCCCGCCCCACCACTTCAGGCCTCCCCCTCCCGGTGGGCGTGTCCCGAATTTTCTCCCCGAGAGACACGCGTGGGCCGCTCCCCTCTGGGAGGAGGGCCGCCCAGGGGTTTGCGGGTGTCGCTAGCGGCCCCTCCCCGTGCGAGGCCACGTGGCGGGTGCGGGCCGAGCCCGAGGGGAAGAACCTGGCCTGTGGGGAGGTGAGGGGGGGAACCCAGGCGGTGCTGAGCGGAGCCGAGAGCTGCAGGGTTCGGAAAGGAGAGGAGGCTGCGGCAGCGGCGGCGAGAAGGAGAGGAGGAGGCAGGCGGGCGCATGGGGCGCCCCGGCCCCGCCGGCAGCGCGCCCCCTCCGGCCCGGCCGCGCTGAACGCTCCCGGGCGCCGTGCCTCGAACCCACGCCCCAGGGCCATGCCGGTCATGAAGGGGTTGCTGGCCCCGCAAAACACCTTCCTGGACACCATCGCCACCCGCTTTGACGGCACGCGTGAGTGGGGCGGAGGTTGGGGCCGGGGGCTCCAGCTGAAGACCAAGTATCCTTGGGGGCCGGCTCGGGTCTCCTGATGTGGTGAGACCCCCGGCGAGGAGAGAGGATGGAGTTGAGGGTCTAGGAATTCCCGAAGCCGCTTCTTGTGAAGGAACAGAGCGGGGAGCGCCCTGCGAGGGGAGGAGGGGAAAGGGGCAAGAGCACGGGGGGCCGGGTGTAGGGGGAGCTGAGGTTAGGGGGTGTGACTCGAGGCAGGAGAGGCTCTTTGTGCAGCAAAACAGAGGAGGGGCCTTGGGAGCCGCCCACTCCCGGGCAGCGCGGCGCTGGGGGTGTGTTCGGGGTATTGGAGACATGGAAGTGGGACGGACGAAGTAGCTGGGCGTTCTGGGGTCCACTCCCAGACGACTCCAGCCCCCACTTCCTCCATAAAAAAGGAGAGAAGATCAGACTCGGCAGGACCCAGCTTGGATTAAGGTCACACGCCCCCAAATCGTGGGGCGTCTGTGTCTGAAGTGGGTGAGGCAGGAGGAGGGGGGCTGTCCGTGCGACGGAAGGAACTTCCTGCTCGCCCACTCCAGCTTGGGTTCCAGGTTCAGCACCTTGGACAGCCGCATCACTCCTTCCCCGCCTCTTCTCCCGCCATTCCCTCTTCCTACACTGGAACCTGCCTCCCCTGGGAACCCTGGCCAGGATCTAGAGGGTGGGGGAGCGGTACTCGAGGGCGGAAACCGAGCCACGGGGCTCTACCCGCCTCCCCCCCACCCCCCACACCTCCCTTGTTTCCATAGCGCCCATCACCGGGGCAACAGGCCCTGGGATAGAAGAAGGAGGCTGTGCCCAGAGCCCAGCGCCTCCCAGGCACCTTCAGTGTCCCCATCAGCCCCCAGACAGTCACCCCTCTTAGCGCCCCAGGACTGGTTGTGTCTCAGGCCCCATCCCTTAGCTGAGACTTTGTCCCTGAATGGCCCACAGGAGCCCCCCTGTGGCCTCCCACCCACTGGAGCTGGAGGGAGCCAGCTCAGGTTCTGCTGCTGGGGGTGGCTGGGGGTGGCTGGAGCTACACCCTCAATATGTCAGACTTTGAGCACTGGGGACAGACCCCCTGAAAATAGCTAAAGGAATGCTAAAAAGTGAACCTTTCCTGGAAGGCAGCGAAGGAAGACACTACTCATTACTGTCTTCCCCCCTCACTAAGGAGATTTGTGAGTTTGGATATCTCTGCCTTTTGGTTTCCTGTCAGTAAAATGGGTGTGATAGCACCAGAATCTTTGCCCTGCTCACTCTGCAATGGGACGACAAGATGGCAGCTTTGAAAGCCAAGCGATTTGGGGAATCATTTCACCTCCTGAGGGTAGCTCTTACCAGGTGCCAGGACTTGTTCTCTCCAAGTTAACTCATGTAACTCTCACAACAACCATGTGAGGAAGGTCTACTATGCCCCATTTTGCAGATAAGGAAGCTGAGGCACAGAAGAGATAATTAACTTGCCCAAGGACACACACAGTCAGTAAGTGGCAGGGGAGGGGTGCAGGAGCCCAGCCTCCTACTCACCATGCTATGCTACCTTCTACACTGGCAGCTCACTAGCTTGAAGGCAGGGAGATGGATTGCATAAGCTCGTGGGGTTCCTTCTCCAACCCCCAAGTAGTCCCTGCTTCAGTTCTAGGCCACTACTGAGTCCTTGTCCCTTTGCTCTATCTCTTCTTACTCCCATTTCAGAATATCCCAAAGGGGGATTAAAAACCACATGGAAGCATGGGAAGCTTCTGGCTCTGTGACCTCTGACTACATTAGGGGAGGTGCTGCCCACCTGGGAGCTGTTTCTCCACTCCTGGCCTTGTGCTGACCTTGAACTCTTCTTCCCACAGACAGCAACTTCCTGCTGGCCAACGCACAGGGCCCACGGGGCTTTCCCATTGTCTACTGCTCTGACGGCTTCTGCGAGCTCACAGGCTACGGTCGCACTGAGGTCATGCAGAAAACCTGCAGCTGCCGTTTCCTCTACGGTCCAGAGACCAGTGAGCCAGCCCTGCAGCGACTACACAAAGCCCTGGAGGGCCACCAAGAGCACCGGGCTGAAATCTGCTTCTACCGCAAGGATGGTGAGGGCCGGGACCTGCCCTGTAGCCCTGCCCAGTCCCTGGGCCTTACCCGTTGTGCCCTGGGCGCAGTAGACATCTGGGTGCTCGTGCTCACACCGTCACAGGCTGCCTGTGTGACTGAGTGCATCTCTGACCCTCTCTGGGCTTCAGTTCCCCCGTCTGAAAGATGAAGACATCAGCTGACAGAATCTCTAGGGTTCCTTTCAGCTCTAAACATTTGCCAAGCTCTTTGTGTCTAGCAACCAAGGGGGATTGGGGAGATAGGCGGGCCATGGGCCTGCTCACGCTCCTCCCTCCCTCTCTCCACGCCTGCAGGTTCGGCTTTTTGGTGCCTCCTGGACATGCTGCCCATCAAGAATGAGATGGGGGAGGTCGTACTGTTCCTCTTTTCCTTCAAGGACATCACTCAGAGTGGAAGCTCAGGACTTGGCCCCCAAGGAGGCCATGGGGACAGTAATCATGGTAACTGCAAGTCTGGGCAGGGGGCATGAATGGTCAGAAGTCCTTGCCCAAGGTCACACAAAATCTCCCCCTGCCCAGCCTCATGGGATACACCCTAACTTACCGCCACACCTTTTTTCCCAACAGAAAAATCCGTCGGCAGGAGAGGAGCCAGGTCAAAACTTCAGTCTGCCAGAAGACAGAGCCGTACTGTCCTACACCGACTGACCAGCCACTTTGGCCGCCGGGGCCAGGGAGGCATGAAGGCCAATAATGTGAGTCCCAGTCCCATCCCAACCTCTCCCAAGTCCTCCAGCCTTGATTTTGAGGCACCCCTGCTGGTCTCTCCGTTTCCCTGTCTTGTTTCCATCCATGGGCTTGTTCCTCTGTCCACCCATTTCCCATGTACCACTCTCTGCTCCACTCTGTGTCCCCCACCTACCTCCTTCCATTCCTGCCTCCCTTGCTTCCTTAGGTGATGGACATTGCTCTGATGATGTCACAGGATGGGGCTCTAGCAGCAATTACATCACCCACCCCTGGGTGATAGGGTTAAGTAATGGGCGGGTGAAATCACAAGCTGCTGTGGTCCTGGGGAGAAAGCCCCCATTGACCAGGAGGAACCTGAGGGAAAAGTTAGTGACCCCTCAAGTTACGGGTGTGCAGCTGTGCCTGGTCTGTCATAATCTCCTTCTCAAATAGGGTGAGAGCCAAGCCGTATACATACCCACCACAAAACATGATTGGTTCAAAAGGGGGCCTGGGCGGTAGATCGGCAGGAGGAAGGAATGTCAGTGCCAATCTCTGAACCCGCTCCTGCGCCTTCTATCTCCTCCCATGGTTGCCCTTGCAGTGCCCACCTTCCCCTGTCCCTGCCTCTGCCTCCCCCTAGCCTTGGCTCTCTATCTCCGAAGTGTCCCCAACCAGCACCCCTCTCTCCTTAGAATGTGTTTGAGCCAAAGCCATCAGTGCCGGAGTACAAGGTGGCCTCCGTGGGGGGCGCCCGCTGTCTCCTCCTGCACTACAGCGTCCCCAAGGCCATCTGGGATGGCCTCATCCTCCTCGCCACCTTCTACGTTGCGGTCACCGTCCCCTACAATGTCTGCTTCTCGGGTGATGACGACTCTCCCATCACTTCCAGACACACCCTTGTCAGCGACATCGCCGTGGAGATGCTCTTCATCCTGGGTCAGACCCTCTGCCTCACCCACCCTGGTGGGTGGGCTGGGGGGGACCCACTGGGCCAAGCCTCACTCCATCCTGGGCCTGCAGGACCTTGGCATTCAGAGCCCATCCCTTTCTCGGTCTTTTAAGTCCTGGAGGCCCATGTGACCTGGCCCCTGGCCCCTGGCCCCTGCAGCCTTCAGCCTTGTGACCTCTCCTTCCTAAGGACCAGAAGTCCAAGCTGTCCTCTCCATTCCTGCTCCCCCTCCATTCTGGCTCTCCAAGGCTTGTTCCCAGCTTTCCCAGTTCCTTGGCCCCCTAGTAATGGCTTCTTGCACCCCCAGATATCATCCTGAACTTCCGCACCACCTATGTGTCCCAGTCCGGCCAGGTGATCTCTGCTCCTCGTTCCATTGGCCTCCACTACCTGGCCACCTGGTTCTTTGTCGACCTTATTGCCGCTCTGCCCTTTGACCTGCTTTATGTCTTCAACATCACCGTGGTAAGTGACCCCCATCCTGCCATGCCGCCTAGCCTCCCAACTTCAGCCCAGCCTCTCCCATTAGGGCCCCGACCCCAAACCCAGATGCAGTCCTTCCCATGAATCCATCTGTAAATAGTTATCAGGCACCTGCATGGGCACAGCCCTGTGCTAGGTACTGGGAGAATCCGAGAGGGTCTGCGCTCCCGGGGAGCTCAGCTCACAGTCTTTGAGGGAAGCTGAGACAAATGAAAAGCTAACTATGGCTACCAAGGCGGCATTGGTCTGATGCCAATGAGTGGTACTTTTCACATTTTTATTTAACAAACAACTGATGAGCATTTAGCTGTCTGCAGAGCACTGTGCGGGGCCTGGTCACTGTGGGGAAAGGGAACATAGATTCAGACTCTAAGCAACTAAACTGGTGGCGGGACAGGAATACTGGAGGGGACATCAGGGACAGAAGAGGTGATCGGCGGGGGTAGAGGATGGGGCCCACGTATTGCTGCATGGGGGCTGGGCTGACCTTGGAGTTCAAGGCTGGAAGCTGAGCATGCATAAAGACAAGCTGAAATCTAGCCAGCACCTGGGAGGGAAAAGCACCTCAGCCGGGCAGAGGCTGGAGTGGTCTGGGAAGAGTTCCTGCGGGAGGTGGGAGCAGAGCTAGACCTTAAAGGGTGAGTAGGAACCGGCTGGCAGGAGAAGAGGAGCGAGAGCATTTGGGGGGGAGCATAGTAAGGCAAGACAAGGAGGTAGAGGCTGTGGGGTGGATTTGGAAGCCCAGAATGCCAGCACCTGTGTCCTCCCAGCTACCTGGGGACTGCCTGGAGGTGCCCTGAGCGGCAAGTTGTGGACCCAGCTGGCAGATGGCAGGTCTTCTAAAGTCCAGGGTGAGGCAGTCCTGCCCTGTGTCCCCAGACCCCCTCGGCTGTTGGGTGGGGAAGTGGGGAGCAGTTTCCTTGTGTGCTCTCCCTGCTGCACCCAGCTATAGCAGGAAACCACCTACACGCAGCCGGATTTAACTAGCCGCCAACGGGCTGTGGGCCTCCGCTCCTAGCTGTGCACACGTGTGTGCAAGTTCCCACACACGTGCGTGTGTGTACGTCTGCCCTAAGGCTCCAGCCATTCCTAGCAGAGCTCCCTGCCCCTCCCCAGGAGTGCACCCACCCCTCTGTGCCCACCAGGCAGTATCAGCTGGGGAGACGGAGAGCTGCAGAGAGGCCCCTGCGTCTCCTCTCAGGCAGTCCCCCCTCTGGTACCTTTGGAGGCCTCTGCAGTTCACTCCATTCTTTCACACACATCATCACATGGGGCCTCCCACTACCCCTTCAGGGCAGATTCTCTTATCCTTCTTTTCCAGAGGTAGGTGAAAGGGCTCAGAGAGGTTAAGTGACTTGCTCAAAGTCACAGCTAGCAGTGGCAGGCAGGCAATTAGAACCAGATCTCCAGACTCCTGTTCTAGTATTCTTTGAGACATACCACCCTGCTTCCCAGGTAGCCAGGGTACCTGAGTGGATGGTCTGGCTTAAGGTGAGGTGAGGAGTGACACAGGGGGGCAGAGAGGTGCGGACAGAGACAGGATGAGTAGGCACTGGCAGAGCTGCAGACTAGACAGAGGCAGGCCTGGGACGTTCTAGTCCACGAGAATGAGAGGAGGGTGCCCAAGGGAATGGGGCCCAGGGTAGCTGACTGGGGAATCTCTGAAGGACTCAAGTTTGCAGCCGGGAGCTCTGGGAGCTGGGGGCAGGCGTTAAACCCTGGAGAGGATCCACGTGGAAATCAGAGCCACCTCCTTCCCAGCTCTTCACCTGAAATTAGAGATAATTGCACGAGGTGGTTCAGGAGCAGCATAGGGCCAGGGGTGCAGGGGATGCTCCCGGAGGCCCCGGAAGGGACAGTGAGGGGCCTTCACACCAAGTTCCCTGGGCATTGCCCAGGACCCTCCACTCCTAGCAGCCAAGCTGTCCCCACCCAGAAGACAAGCCCCCACCTGCTCCCTCCTCATCTCCAAGATTGGAAGGGCTAGTTGAAGTATTAATAAATCACAATTAAGATAGTAGTGGCAGTGATATTAGTAAATGTTTACAAGACCCTTACTAGGTGCCATTAGCTCCATTGTCCCCTAGTGCAGCCCAGGCTCCCTCAGTCCCTCTTCTCCTGATCTCAGCTCTTCCCTGTGACTCTCTCGTCTGCAGCTGATCCACAAGGGGAAGGGGCCCTAGACCTTCCCCAGTCCTCAAGCTTCTTGCCTGGCCTGACTCCACCATGCATCCCCGTGTCTCCAGGGCAGTCCCCGTTACCATTGCTGACTGTCATCTCTGACAACCAGCTCCTGCCCACAGCTGATTGTGCCTAGCACACGAAGGCTTTGAGCAGGCGCTCTGCAGAGATCATCCTGGCTCTGACCAGGACTGGCTCCTCCGCCATCCCACAGTGCTTAGAGGCAGCATAGCACAAAATGGATTTTGGCGTCAGGCAGCCCAGACATACCCACCTTGAGTCCCAGATGGGTGACTCCATCATTTCCTTGGTATGTGACCTTGAGCAAGTCACTGGCCTCTCTGAGCCTTTGTTTATTCATCTGCAAATTGGGAACTACAGTGATAATTGGACTAAAGGCATAAGTGGTTTTTTTTTTTTTTTTGAAATTTTTTAGTGAGGATTACAAACGCTTAGCACAGTGCCGATGCAATTAGGAAATATTAAGTGTTAGCTGCTATTCATTTTATTATTATTCTCTCCCTGCTGGATTTTCTGGCCACTTTCTCAGGACAGCAGGGATGTTTTTCCTGCTGCAGCCTCCCCTGGCTCCAGGGTGTCTGGTGGGAAGGCCCTGGGAGGGGACAGGGTGTGAGGGCTCCGAGGAGCCGTGCCTGCTGACACCCGCGCCCCCGCCACACTCCGCAGACCTCGCTGGTGCACCTGCTGAAGACGGTGCGCCTGCTGCGGCTGCTGCGGCTGCTGCAGAAGCTGGAGCGGTACTCGCAGTGCAGTGCTGTGGTGCTCACGCTGCTCATGTCGGTCTTTGCGCTCCTTGCCCACTGGATGGCCTGCATCTGGTATGTCATCGGGCGCCGGGAGATGGAGGCCAATGACCCGCTGCTCTGGGACATTGGTGAGCCACTGACCCCAGACTGTCACTGACCATCTGTCCACCTGTTCTGCCCCCAAGCTGATGCCTCCACCAGCACCCACACCCACCATCCCGCATTCTTCCATTCACCCTACAAACATGCACTGAGTGCTTGCTGGATCAGGCGTGGAAATATTGATTTGCAGACAAGGGCTCTGCCTTTGAGGGGAACTCACAGCCTAGCAAGGGAACCAGACCAGTAATAGGTGATCAAAATACAGTGTAGGAAGCACTGATGGCAGAGGGGTATGTTTTTGTTTTTGTTTTTTTTTTAAAGGGGAGCGGTGGGGAGGCGCGACACAGCCGTGGAGACGGCGGCCCCTCTCCGCTCCCCTGAGGGGTATGTTTTAGGCAGAGGGAGCAGCATGTGCAAAGCCCAGGAAGAGTCTGGCCTGTCCCTTCTCTGCCCCCATCAAGCCCTCCTTCTCTAGGCTTAATGGCCACTGGCCAGGAGACAGCCCCAGGCCCTCAGTGTCCCCCTGAAAGGCATGTCAGATCCTGGGCATCATTCCTGACACCTCCCTCTCCTTCACCCAACTCCTAGCCCACCATGTCAATACCACCGCTTGGCTATCCCTTGGTCTGGCCTCTTCTCCCCATCGCTCTGCTCCTTCCTTGTCTACCCACCTCCCTCTCTCACCCGGCCCCATGCAGTAGCCTCCTACTGACCTCCCTGCCCCCTTCTCATCCCCACACAACCCCCTCCTCACCACAGCCAAATTGGTCTTCCAAGAATCAGCGCTGACCTGCCACACCCTTGCCTGGACTCCTTCAGTGGCTCCCCACTGCCCTCCAAATGAAGTCCACTCTCAGTGCCCACCCTGGGCAGCCTTGCACCCTCTCTGTCCCCACCTGCTTCCCTTTCTCCCAGGCTCCCTGTGATGCAACCACACTGGCCTCCCTCCTGGACCAAGGATGTACTGCTTTCTCACATTAGGCCTTGAACATGCTGTTTTCCTCTCTGGAACCCTCCCTCTTTTGTCTCTCCTCTTTTCACCTAGGTGACTTTTCTGTTCCTTGCAGTCTCAACCCACATGCCCTGTCCTAAGGGATCCCCCCAGGAACCATCCCTCACACCCCCCTACTGCCAACTGTGTTGGCTCTCCCTAACCTGTTAGGATTCCTAACACACCCTATACAGTATTGTCCTTTTAGTAACTCACCTCCCACCTGTAACGATTTATTTCATGTCACTCTCCCCTCCAGATTTTAAGTTCCACCAGGGCAGAGAGAGTATCTAGCTTGGTCAAGTCCCAGCACCTTGGACATAGGAGGTGCACAATAAAATATTACAGAGTTTAAGGGACCCCTGAGCAGTCAACAGTGTAGGGAGTTGGTGGCCTTGGACTGCAACTGAAACCAGTTCATGGTGGGAGGCACAGGCACAGGCTGCTCCAAACCTTTCCTGTGCCAACCCGTGCAGACCGTGTAAATACTGGCCCAAGGTCAAGCGCAGGCAGCTTGGGGAATCCCGGTTCTCCACCGCTCGCGCCAGGGCTTCCTCCGTGCCTCCACTCCGCAGGCTGGCTGCACGAGCTGGGCAAGCGGCTGGAGGTGCCCTACGTCAACGGCTCTGCAGGCGGCCCGTCGCGGCGCAGCGCCTACATCGCTGCGCTCTACTTCACGCTGAGCAGCCTCACCAGCGTGGGCTTCGGCAACGTGTGCGCCAACACCGACGCTGAGAAGATCTTCTCCATCTGCACTATGCTCATAGGCGGTGAGGCCAGACTCGCCACGCCCCAGGGGGCCTCTGTGAAGCCCAGTGTGAGCATGGGGAAACTGAGGCACAGAGAGGGCAAGGTGTCTACCCAAGTCCAGACATTCCACTAGCTCTCCTGCCCCTCTCCAGGAACCCAGAGACCCGTCCAGGACAGGGTGGGTTTGGGAGCAGGGGAGGCGGCTGGAGGGGTGGCCGCCCCTGACCGGCTGTCCGTTGCCACTGCTGCAGCGCTGATGCACGCCGTGGTGTTCGGGAACGTGACGGCCATCATCCAGCGCATGTACTCGCGCCGCTCGCTCTACCACAGCCGCATGAAGGACCTCAAGGACTTCATCCGTGTGCACCGCCTGCCACGACCGCTCAAGCAGCGCATGCTTGAGTACTTCCAGACCACATGGGCTGTCAACAGCGGCATCGACGCCAACGAGGTAGTGTGCAGGGTCCCCAGCCAGCACTGGCCCACTGCATGGCAGTGCAGGGGGGAAAGGGTTGCCGCCTCTCGGGTTTGGAATGGAGGCACACGGGGCCCAGGGCGATGACATGCTATGCACAAGGGCACATGCCCACCCAAATCCCTTTTTCTTTGCACTCGAATATGGGATCTGAAAGGGAGCTCAGGCCTCCGCTAATACAGTTCTCTCTTCAGCCGACATTTCCTGAGCACCTGCTTTGGGCCAGCCTCAGTGCTGGACACAGGGAGCTTAGAGATGATCACACTCAGCCCTGGCCCTCAGACCCCAGAATGGTGAGGGAGGCAGGCGACAACCAAAGAGCTGGGCAGTGCATAGGGCTGAGAAGGAGGGATGTGGGTGTAGGAGGCCCCTGCTCGTGCCTGGGCGGGAGAAGTCACGGAGGGTGACACAATAGAGGGAACATCACGAAGAATGAGAAGGAAATCCGCCAGCTACTGGGAGGCCATTCCAGGCAGAAAGAACAATGGGAACACAAGCCCAGAAGTGGTGCCCCAAAAGAGCAGAGGGAGTTCAGGGAACTGAAAGTGGTTCAGTGAGCCTTCAGGAATGGAGTAAATGCTGGTGAGGAAGGAGGGAGGCCCAGCTCTTGGATGGCCTGGGATTTATATTCTATCCCACAAAATGTTTAGGCTGGAGGGTGGCGGGATCTGGGATTGCTGAGGTATTTCTGGGGGTGGGAGCCATGGGACTTGGTGATCTCCGGCTGGTTGCCGGGAGGAGCTCAGAGTGACTCCCGGTTTCTGGCTCGGGCAAGGAGGTGGGATGGAGGCATTCCAGGGGGAAGATTGGGCTTAGGGACGAAGGTGGGAGTCAGGGGTTGGGCCATGAAGAGGGTAGGGGAGGTCCAGGTAGAGGTTGGCCGGTAGGTATTTGGAAATCAGGCCTGGACCCAGAGTTAGGGCTTGGGGTGCCCGGGCATTGGGGAGTCAGAGGGCTGGTTGCCATGATGCAGAGGCAGTGTGGAAATTGAGAAGAAGAGAGGGTAGGCTGAGGAAGAGGGGCCTGGGGAGGAAGTGCGGACTGAGCAGTCAGAGCGATGGGAGGAGGACAGGGAGGGAGTCCCTCAGAGGAGCCCAGGCAGGACAAGAGGGAGAGGTCAACAAGCCAGAGTGGCCGAGGGGCTCCATTATATCAGGATGGAGACGTGAACATTCAGTTTGGCCCTAAGAGGTCATTGGTGATGCTCAAGACCTAGTACAACTCTGCGTTTTGCAGACGGGGGTGCTGAGGCCCAGAGAGTGGAACTGGATTGCCCAAGGGCCACAGGGATCTAAGAGCAGAGCTGACTCCTAGTCTCCTGACTCCTTGTTGAAGGTTGACCCTCCAGGGATGGCTCTTGAATGTGTGGGGTTGAGTAACCAGGACATGCATGAGTGACCAGTGTGTGTAGCTGTGGCAGTGAGTTGGGAGGTCCACATAGCAATCAAAATTAAGGTTAGACACATGGAAGCCACCCTGAAGGTCCGGAATGGGTGACTTCAAAGCAGAAGGCAAGGCCAGGCATGGTGGCTCATGCCTGTAATCCCAGCACTCTGGGAGGCCGAGGCGGGCGGATTATTTGAGCTCAGGAGTTCGAGACCAGCCTGAGCAAGAGCAAGACCCCGTCTCTACTAAAAATAGAAAGAAATTATCTGGACAGCTAAACATATATATAGAAAAATTAGCCGGGCATGGTGGCGCATGCCTGTAGTCCCAGCTACTCGGGAGGCTGAGGCAGGAGGATTGCTTGAGCCCAGGAGTTTGAGGTTGCTGTGAGCTAGGCTGACGCCATGGCACTCTAGCCCAGGCAAAAGAATGAGACTTTATCTCAAAAAAAAAAAAAAAAAAAAAAAGCAGAAGGCAAGTTGGGGCTCCCTCCTTGAAGACAGCTCAGCACATTTTTAGACCCAAGTAGTAGCTGCAAGGGGATGGCCAGAGTGACCTATGCCCCTTATGCAGTTACTGCGTGACTTCCCAGACGAGCTGAGAGCTGACATTGCTATGCACCTGAATCGGGAGATCCTGCAGCTGCCACTGTTCGGAGCAGCAAGCAGGGGCTGCCTGCGGGCCCTCTCGCTGCACATCAAGACCTCATTTTGCGCTCCGGGCGAGTACCTGCTGCGCCGTGGGGACGCCCTGCAGGCGCACTACTATGTCTGCTCCGGCTCACTTGAGGTGCTCCGAGACAACATGGTGCTGGCCATCCTGGGTGAGGACCCCACCACCACCCACCACCTACCCCGGAACCCTCCCCAGAGGTCTTGGGAATGGCCAGGAGTCTAGGGAACAGCACATCCCTTGTGGGTACCTGGAATTCCTGCCAAGGAGTACGCTTTCTGGGTTCCTTCACCAACCACCATCCCCCTTTGACCTTCCCCTCCGACTCTTCCCTAATCCCCTTGGCCATCCCTCAACCCAGGAGCCCTTCCCCAGTGACTGTCCCCCAACTCAGTCGATCCTTTTCCAATGACTGTAAACTCCATTGACCTTTACCCTTTAGCTGACCCCTCCGGTGATTGCTTATTGATCATCCAATTGATCCTCCACTGACTGTCTCCCAACCTTGCCAGTGGCATCCTCTACTGACACTTTCCCAACTCTATTGATTATTTCCACCAATCCCATTGATTGTCCCACCTCAACCACCCTCCAAACACACTGACCACCTCTCAAATCCACTGGCCACCTCCCCCTAATATCCTATTGGTCCCACTGCCCCAGCTGACTGTGCCCATCCCTTCCCCACAGGGAAGGGGGACCTGATTGGGGCAGACATCCCTGAGCCGGGGCAGGAGCCTGGGTCGGGGACAGGCCCAAGCTGCGTGCTGAAGACCAGCGCTGATGTGAAAGCACTGACCTACTGTGGCCTGCAGCAGCTGAGCAGCCAAGGGCTGGCTGAGGTCCTGAGGCTCTATCCTGAGTATGGGGCTGCCTTCCGGGCCGGCCTGCCCCGGGACCTCACCTTCAACCTGCGCCAGGGCTCTGACACCAGTGTACGTAGACCCCCTATCGCCTCCACCCCTTCCAAGGTCCCTTCCTTCAAAGCAGACCTCCCTTGGCCGGAGAGGCTCATGCATGTCCCTCCACCCTGAAAATGTCATCCTCAACCCAGGCGCCCTCCTCCAATGCCCCTGACATGTTTAATTCCCTGACCCTACTCCACTGGCCATCACCCAGCCCCATGGCCCATCTCTCACCACCCTCCACATCCAACTCTACTGACCTACCTCCTGTGACCACGCCCCAGCCTCACTCCAGACTCTTCAGGACCCTCCCTTTGGAAACAGTGCCTCTTCTGTGCTCCTCCTTCAAGTCCTCTCTGGACTGGGCATTGTCCCCTGGGACTTCCTCTTCTCCACTCACCAAATGTTTCCTGAGCCCACTTTGCTTTAGGCTCTGGGCCAGGCCTGTATGCTACACTCCGGGCCTGTGTCTTTTGCTGCCTTTCAATCTCCCTTTGCTACTTAGTGTGCCTCTGAGTTGGAGTTGGGGTGTCTGGTCAGTTCCACAGAAGGGCTCCTATTCTAAACCCCATAACACTGTGGAGTGGGACGAGGGGCTGCCCCAGGGCAGTGGGGAGGTGGGCATCGGCTTGAACCCCACTATGTCCCCACAGGGCCTTGGCCGCTTTTCCCGATCCCCTCGCCTCTCCCAGGTAACACCCCGTTCCTGAGCGGGCTGAGTTGCACAGAGGGTGGGGGGCGGACCTCTCCTGGGCTCCTCTGCTGCAGGGAGAAGGGGAAGGGGATGGGGCGAAGGCTGCTGCTTAGCGAAGGGGCCTGTTGTTCACTGTCCTGCGACATCAGCTGCCCCCTCTGCCCACAGCCCCGCTCAGAAAGCCTTGGCTCCTCCTCAGACAAGACGCTGCCATCCATCACAGAGGCCGAGGGTGGCACGGAGCCTGGGGGTGGTCCCAGGCCGCGCCGGCCCCTCCTGCTGCCCAACCTCAGCCCGGCACGGCCTCGGGGTTCCCTGGTCAGCCTTTTGGGCGAGGAGCTGCCCCCATTCTCAGCCCTGGTCTCCTCTCCTTCCTTATCCCCATCCCCTTCCCCTGCCCTGGCTGGCCAGGGCCACAGCCCCTCCCCTCACGGCCCCCCCAGGTGTTCTGCTGTCTGGAAGCCCCCACAGCTTCTCATTCCCCCACTGGGAACCTTTGGACCTCCGGACCTCAGTCCCCGGTGAGACACCAGCCTCTCCTGCCTTCCCCATGCCATTACTGGCTTCCTGAACCTTCTTTGGGCTCTCTCCCTAGGGTTCCAAACAGTGGTCCTTCCTGTCTCTGCCCCATTTGCCCACCCCACCCTTCCAGCCGCAGCTTGCAACCTCATCCCATTTTGGCCACTGCTCCCACCCTGGCCCCCACCCCTGGCACTGCTGCTCCCACTCAGCCCCTGCCAGCCCTGCTCTGGCCCTGGCCCCTCCCGATGGTGCTGATGAGTACTTGCCCTGTCCCCAGGATAGTGGATGGCATTGAGGATTCTGGCTGCACAGCTGAGGCCTCTACATTCCGCTTCAGCAGGAGGCCTGAGCCCCCAAGGCCCCGCTCACAGGCCCCCCCTACAGGTAAGGACCAGCTTTCAACTCAGTTACCCATTCATCCAGCTGTCCCACATGTAGCAGGAACCTACCATGCACCAGGTGCGGCACCTGGGCTGGAGCAGGCCCTCTGGGGATACTGAGATAAGCCAGGCCTGGCCCACATCAAGCTGGCAGGGGAGACACCTGTGTACACAGATGAAACAATCCCAGAACTGGGTGCTAAATACCACGACTGAGACAAGAACAGGACTCTGTGGTAGGAGAGGAAGATGCCCCTAACTCTCCCTCCTAGAGGAGAGGACACTTGGGTTGCTTTTTAAAGGGTAGGTAGGATTTTGAAGGGTGGAGCAGGACAGCTGTTGAAAGGCAAAGGGATGTTGTGTTCAGGTTCCAAAGAGAAGCTTCGTACCCAGATCTGGGGGGTGTAGAGGATGAGGCTGGGGGAGCTATAGGGCCTCAAAAGCAGCCTAAGGAGTTTGGGTTTCTCATCTCCCTGACCCCAGAGCTTTCTCTCCCCTTGCTCTCTGCCTACCCAGCGACAGGAGGGGTCCCGCCCAAGTAACAGGCTCAGGTGTTCATGCTCCGTGAACTCACCTGCATCCGCTCACCCTATTCTGCCTTCAGGGACCAGGCCCAGCTGGGAAACGGCCACTGAGGCTGAGGAGGTGAAGGAGAAGGTCTGCAGGCTGAACCAGGAGGTGGGTTGGCCTGGCTCCTCCCCTCCAATCTTGGAGACTATCATCCTGGGATCAGAGAAATGCCTGATATAAGAGCATTTCAGGTTCTGGAGCCAGAGTCCTGAATTCAAATATTCACCATAGCTGGGTGACCCTGGGCAGGTCCCACGACCGCTCTGAACTTTAGTTTCCTCATCTAAAAATGGGGAGAATAATATTGTATTTTTCCCAGAGTCCTGAGGATGAAATGGGAGTGCATATATGCCAGGTCCAGGCCCTGGCACATCACAGATCCTCAGTGACAGTTGCTTCTCCTGCCCGCCCCCCCACCAACTGGCTCAGGCTTTCCCGCCTGAAAAGAGGACCTCTTCCCTCTCCACCACTATGGGAGTCTCTCCTGCCGGGGACCCTGCCCGCCCATACGAAGTCTTGATGCTCAAGTCCTTTTCCCTTACCCCAGCCCTGGGAAATGAGGGCTAAGCAGATGTGGGGGGCAGAGGACAGGGAAGCTGAGAGGTCCTCAGACCCAGGGGACCTGGACCCAGATGTCTGAATCCCGGCCAGGAAGAGCCCAGATCATGTATGCCAGGTGCCGCCTTCACCTTCTCCCCAAGGGATCTCAGAATTGTCATCACAGAGGGAGCAGGCCCAGCCTCTGGGAGTCCGCCTTTCTTCTGTTCTGATAAACATCGGGCATCCCAGAGGGCTGGGGCGGGCCCTGGGGCTGGGGTGGGGCCAGCCCTTGTTCTGCGAGATCAAGGGCAAATCCCGCTTCTCAGCTCACTGCCCCATGCATCCCCCAATTCTTCTAAGCCAGTGTTTCCCAAACTTGAGTGTCTATCAGAACTACCAGAGAACCTATTAAAATGCAGATTTCTGGGCCTTTCACTCAATTTGGAATATCTAGGGTGGGGCCCAGAAATCTGCATTTTGAAAAGTTTCTCAGTTGATTCTGTACTCACTAACGTTTGAAAACCACTAATATAGACACTTAGGAGTGTATGATGGGATTGTCTGAAGTAAGGCTGTCACTGTCACTTCACAGTTGTGTGGCCTCTATGACCACATTTTTCTGTATCTCGTAAAAGGGGGTGGTTAATAGCAATATCTGCTGCCCCAAATCCTTTTTGGAAAGAGACTGGGGTATTTACATCTAGACAAAAATAACCCTTGCCCTGCCTTCTTCCCAGGGTGGCCCTGAGTCGAGAGTGGTTATGAAAGAGCTTTGTAAACTGTAGAGGGGGGTGCGCTTGGTTATTGTGGCACTTGTGAAACAGCTTGATGTGTTTCCAACAGATCTCCCGCCTCAATCAGGAAGTGTCTCAGCTTAGCCGGGAGCTGCGGCACATGATGAGTCTGCTACAGGCCAGGCTGTGTCCCTCAGGCCACCCAACAGTCTCAGCTTGGCCCCCAGGCCCTCCTTGTCCCCAGCTGAGGCCATCACGCATCTCTCCCTGTGTGTCCAGACCACCACCGAGCCTCCAGGATACTACACTTGCTGAGGTCCACTGCCCGGCCACTGTGGGGACAGCAGAGATGGGGGCCGCCCCCCTGGACCTGAGACCTTCCATGCTGCCTCCCTACCCCTCAGAACCTGACCCTCTGGGACCCTCCCCAGTGCCAGAGGCCTCACCCCCGACCCCAGGCCTCACAAGGCACAGTTTTCGGTCCAGGTCAGATACGTTCCACTGACCCTGGCCCCGGGCCCAGGCCTGTCTGGGGTGGGCATTGCTGCCTGCCATCCAGGGAGGAACTGGGTCCCTTGGCCTCCTGTTGCGAGGTCAGCAGCCACCAGCTGGTCTGGTTGGCTGTGCATTTCTGGACTTTTTCACAAAGGGTGGTCACCTCTGACCCTATTTTCCAAACCTTCCCTACCCTCCCCCTCTGTGAGGGGAGCCGCCTGTGGCTGCAGAACCCAGCAGGCATGAGATGGACCGCGGCGCCCATTGGGCTGGGCAGACGAGATGTCCTACTTTCTCCCCAGGACCTGGAGGCAGGTAGAGATGGGGAAGCAGAGGGGATGGGCAAGGGCCCCAGATCCAACCTGGGAGGTGAAGGCTGAGGCAAGACTGGGCAGGATCTCAGTGTCCACAACAATAGATTGCAGGATTCTGTTCTGGAGATAGCTTAGTGATACCGAGAGCTCTTCTGTCCCAGTTCCCAGGTCTCTGCTTGAGACCCTGAGAGCCATGTCATCCAGAGAGGGATAGGTTTAAGATTCTGGCTGGCATTTCCATAACCCAAGACTTCTTAGGCCGCCCACAAACAGCCCAGGCTGGAGGGGCTCACCTTGTCCTGCAGCCCACACAGGAAACAAACTGAAGGCCTCAGACATGTATTTTTTGGCTCTCACAGCATTTTCAAAATACGAATCAATTGTCAACATTAAAAATCAGGACAGGTCACATAAAACTCCAGAACGTATTCCATGTTCTCTAAAAAATTGAGGACATCTGAGCACCCTGGGCCAACATTCCACCGGCAATAATCAGCAATTGGCTGGGGCTGGGTGGCCACTGTCCTTTTTAGACTCTACTTCGTAGTCATCACATTCTGGACCATCTCCTAACACCCAGTTGCTTTTCCTCTTTTGAAATCTATGTCTGCTGTCTGTGGGTATTGGAGGTCCCAAAACTTGAATGTCTAGCAGAACTACCTGAGAACCTATTAAAATGCAGATTCCTGGGCCCCACCCAATTTGGAATGTCTGGGGTGGGGCTGGGGGTTGAGTTTGCAGCCCTCGCCTTAGAGGGTGCTCCCAGGTCCCTATGCCCGGCTGGTGCTTTTTGAGTTCAGTAATGTCTGCTTCTACTCCTGGGCCTGGGTCTGTCAACATGTCTGTTTCTGTCTGTCTGCAGGCTGTCACTCAAGGTGGTCTCTTCTGCTGCCAGCAACTGAAAACAGTCCCAGCAGCACTCCCTATCCTTCCCCCGCCCCCAGACTTCAACCAAGCCTGTTCTCCCCGCTTCCAACATGGTCTCACTCAGGGCCTGGACTTCTCCAAAACTCGCCCTGGTCTCCAGCTCTCCTTTAACCACCCAAGACCCTGGGCTCACTTTTGGATAGGAAATAAACTCTTTATTTTTGTAGTTGTTGGCTCTGGCCATTTCTGGGGGTTGGTCTGAGAGCTCCTGGGCTTTGGAGGAGCCAACACAGCAGTCACTCCCCCACCATACCCCAGGGCCTTGTTGCTGTCTCTAGGAAGGGCAAAGGCACCAGACAATCCACTTGGCACCACATTCACGCCACCATGGGCCCCAGGGATGAGGGAGAAACCTTAATGAGTCACTATGGGACTGTTATACCCCCTTCTCCCCGCCACCCCAGTCACGGCCACATACACACACACAGAGTCCTGGCTCAGGCCCACCTCCTTGGAAAGGTGGGCCCAGGGGACTCCCCACCCTTCCTGTATAAGGAACTGTTGAATGGGCTGGGGAGGAGCGTGTCCTAGCCAAGAACGTCCTAGGAATGCCACTCTGCCCCATCCCCTCTGCCCTCCCAGGACCTCTTTTCCCTCTTGCCTTTCGCTTCTCTGAGGATCACTGCCAGGGGGAGGGGAGGTTATGGATGTTGTAGAAAGAAGCACCCTGGTGACCCGATGGAATCAGATGTGCGCAGTTTTGTGGCAGGTTGTCCCAGATAGGTCATTTTTCCTTCTCAGGCTCCAAGTCTCAACTGGTGTTGGCCAGTGTCATAGGCACAATAGCCACAGCTGTCTGTGGGATTAGCTTTGATTCTGTAAAGGTTTTGAGTAGTTTCCTTGCGGGGAGTGGGGTGAGATGCAAAAGAGCGGAGGTACTGGCCTGTGTTGGGAGACAGGGGGTGGGCAGAAGTGGCTCTGATCCACATTGAGGGGAGCAGAAGAAACAGAAATAGTCCTGATCCGTATAGTGTGGGGGTGGGGGTTTAGTCTATATTTATGCATGAGGAAGGCTGAGGCAGAGGTTGTCCAGCTCTGTATTTGGCACCAGAGAGAAGAGCTGACTCTGGTTGGGAGGAGGGGAGGCAGAGGCAGAGGTGGTCCTGGTGTGTTTAGGGGCCCAGGCAAAGTAGGAGGCGGTGGCAGAAACTCTCCCTTTGATCTCACCCAGTATCCTCCAGAGAATCCTTCCTACAGCGCCTTCATTGCCTTCTCGATCACAAAAGCCCCCAGCATTCGGGCTCCTAGAGCTGACTTGGCCGCAAGTGCGGACAGGGGCTTCTCCTGGCTAGCGCTAGCGAGTACACAGAGCTAGTCCACGCGGCCTCCTGTGCATATTCATTCACACCAGGTTTTTCCCTTCCTAATGCTGTGCACAGGGTTCTCTGTCTTCTTCTAACGCTCCGCCACCCGCCTTCCCTCGGGGCGCCTGGAACCCGCGGTAACGCGATTGGCACGGCTGGCCTTAAAAAGTTCCTGGCGCGGCTCCGCCTCGCCGGCAGCCGGCTCCACCCTAAGCCCGAGTCCCAGGCAGCTGGCGGCTCCTTCCAGCGCTGCGAACTACAAGTCCCGCCGTGCCTCGCGCGCACCTTCTCTTCTCTCTCGCGCCTCACTGACGTCACTTGCAGGGTCGGCCAAGAGTGCCTCCCATTGGTCTCTTCTCCCTGTCAGTCACCCGGGAGTATAGAGGGGCGGGGAGAAGGTAGAGATCCGGATCCGGAGCGGCTGAAAGGCGGAAGTGGAGGCCGGAGCCTGGGACACCGCCGGGGGGAAGAAAAGCGGAGCCTACCGGAGACCCGGCCCCAAGTAACGCCGCCGCCCCGGAGCCGCCGTGAGTATGCCTGGCCCGGGATCCATTGTCTCGCCTGCGTTCAAGCCTCTCCAGGGCAGCCCTTCCTTCCGCCCAACTCCAGCTTAGGGGGTACTGACCCCTCCCCCGACCCGTAGCCCCCTCTTAAGGGGTTCCCCAGGCGTCGGACCAAAAGGGGGAGGGGGCTTCTTCGCTTACCTGCCTTTCGTGAGCCTTGGGGAACCCCCCATGGCTCTCCTCTGGCCTGTCTAGTCCAGTTGTGGGAGAGAGGGACCCTAAGTTTCGTTGCCCCTGCTCCCAGAATTGGAGGATCTTTGCCAAGGTGTGAAGGAACCTGTCCCTCTTCTCCTTTAGAGGTGGCAGTGAGTGCTGTCTGTCGCCGTTTTCCTTCCCCTGTCCCTCAGAACTGGTGTCCCCTCCAGCCTTAGAGGAATATCTTGATTTCCTTTGGGGGCGGGGTGGTCTGGGTGAGACCGTTCCACACGCACTTAAGTGTGTTTGCGCTTCCACAACTCTTTACTTCCTCTCTTTTTTCGAGCCAGAAAGCCAACCAGGACTTCAGCAGAGTTTGAAATCTGGGTCACTTATTAGGAATGAACTGTCCTCTTGTCTTGCCCCTTCTCCCCGGAGCCAGTCCTCTAGTTATGTTTTTCTCTAAGTGTGTATCTCTTCCTGCTTCTGAAGAATTTAGCTGAGATTTGCTCAATCTTAGCTACAGATCATAGATCAGGATGGATCTGCCCATTCATTATCTTGTCTCTCCCCTCCTCCTCCCCCCTTGCTCCAGGCTCAGCTCTGTCCTCCCAGAGCACGTGAGTGGTTCTAAGCTGCCTTAGAGGGACTGCTCCTCCTAGGACTGCTGTCTGCTGATCTATAAAGAGGAGAATAAGGCTAAAAATGAGGAGTCTGGAATCCTCTGGGCCATCTCTTTTCCACCCTCAAACACACGCACATACACCAACCACCCTGAGCAACAGGTTCACACCACACCAGGTCTGTCTCCAGTCCCTTCTGGGCTTAGACTTAATACAGAGGAATAAGTCAAGTTCACAGTGGCAGCTTTGGATCATTAATGTGCTAATTTTTGTACTCCAAAGAATTCCCATACATGCCAGAAAGTACAAGTTTATTCCCTCAACCATTTTGACATATGATCCTTGTTTATTTCTTGGGACTTAGGTATATGAAATAGCTGCTGTTTCAGACCAAGCTGGAAGTTTCTTTGTTATGTGGCCAAAGTACAGGCCAGAGACTGTACCTTAATGAGGAACAGCCTGACTCTGAGGCCACGACTGACCCTTGCTATCTACAGTGGAGGAAGGGAGGGAAAGCCATGCAATCCTTGGGAATTTCTGCAGCTCTTCAGTGTTCTAGGCCACTCTTACCACCCTCAGATGCTACTTACAAGTGCTAAAGTTTTTTGCCTTGAGATCTTGTACTTCTGGACGGTTTCTAGTGTCTGATTCCTACAATCTTTTGAACCAGAGAGTCCCCGATCTGGTCAGCCTGTGCCTCTGAGGAGCAAGGCAGAGAGGCCTGAGTGCTTACCAGCCATTGGTCTCTGACCAGACTTACCTCTTTAGAGCGGACTATGGTTTGCCACTCTTTGGAAGTCCTGGGATGGGGCTGAGCAGCCATCCAAGGGGACCTTCTTTGCTTTGTCTGGACATGCTCTCCCAGCTCTGACTCAGAAACAGACTTTTGAAGGAGAGGCTCTTCCTTTCAGAGAAACAAGAAAGGCATTGGTGCTCTGGGGGGTTATGCAGCCACTTCTGGCATCCAGATATTACAGACTCCAAGAAGAGGTTTTGCACTGCTTGGCAGAAAGAGGGAGGGCTCTGTGCAGGACAGAAACCCCTCCTTTAACATATTGTTCCTTTCCCCACTCTTGCCTCTCACAACTAGTTGGCCGTTATATTGTAGAGGGGTGATAACAATTTTTTTTTTTTTTTTTTGCTCTGTTGCCTGAGCTAGAGTGCAGTGGTGTCATCAGCTCACTGGAAACTCAAACTACTGGGCTCAGGCGATCCTACTACCTCAGCCTCCCAAATAGCTGGGACTACGGGGGCGTGCCAATATGCCTGGCTTATTTTTTGTAAAGACAGGGTCTCACTCTTGTTTGGGCTGGTCTCAAACTCCTAACCTCAAGCTATCCTCCACCTTGGGCTCCCAGAGTGCTAGGGTTACAGGCACTGTGAGCCACCGCACCCGGCCGACAGTTCATTTTTATAAATCATTTTAAAGTTGCAGAGTTCTTTCCATACACATTTTCCACAAGTGTCTTGGGAGATAGTGAGATTTGTGTCCCCACTTCAGAGATGATAGTGAAGGAACTTAAATATATTGCCTAAGATCATATAGTTAGAAAGTGGTAGAGTCGGAGCTTGGGATTTGGGGTCAGAAGTGACCTCATCTTTTCTAATAGTGGGCCCTCCATTGGTCTGTTTCTTAAATGAATGAACATGAAGGTTGAGCAAGCAGTTGCTCAAGTGCAGACTCAGCCCTTCAGCCTTCCTCATCTCTGGCATTCCTTCTCTGATTCTGTTTTCTTCCTCCACCTCTACCCAACCTTCTATTCTCTGTCTTGACCTTCTTTTCCTCTGCCTCTGGGGACCATGACAGTTAGGAGTCCTAAGTCAGTTCCCTTCAGGGCCCAGGAGTTTGCTGACATCTGCATACTATTAATTTCTTGGGATCCTGAAAGTCATGATGGCTAGAAAATGAAAGTAAAAGTGGGTAGACTCAGGGGTCCTGCGGGGCAGGCTTAAGGGGGTAGGAAACCAGCAAAGCTGGCTTCGCCTCTGATTAGCCCTCTGATTCCACTTTGGTGCTGCCTGCTGCTTGCACGGGGGGAAGAATGTGGCTTTCCACCTGGAGCTCCTATCACGAGAATTTACGTGGAAACAGAGCAAGCTCAAAAACTTAAATTCAGCCCCACCAAGCAAGTACTTCTTAGAACCTTTTTCTTCTAACTCTTGTCCGTAAACAAAGAGGCAGTGTGGTGGGGTGGGAGGCATGAAAGCTTTGGAGTCAGTCGGACCTGAGTTCTCAGCTCTCCCACTTACCAATTGTGTGACCTTGGGCTTGTTATTTGACTTCGCTGAGCCTCTGTTTCTTCCAGTAAAATGGGGATACTAAATATCTTGGAGATATAGAAATAAAAGGTATAGGAGGTAGTCCAGAGCCTGGCACAGAATGGATTCCCACCAAATAGCAATTGCCTCTGGTGGGTAAGTTGAGTTTTGAAGGTGCATTGTAATTCAACCCAAGGATTCTGATTGAACATTTGTACCAAATGTCTGCTGCGATGCCTGGCAATGCTTGATGGTTTCACATATTGTCTCATTTCATAGATGTTGAACAGAATCAATGTGGGTTGTATTCCCATTTTACAGAGAAGAATGCTAAGGCTATAATAGTGTTTCTCCCGCTGGGATTCTCAGAGCCACAGACTAAATGAGGTCTTTGCATGTTCTAGGACTTCAGTCTTTACTCAGTTGTAAGCATTTTCATATTAAAGCAGTCCTGGATCGATTATAGATGGAATGCAAAGTTTGCATGAATTTAAGCTAAAACAGGAAACTTAGACGATATTTGGGTTGTAGCAGGCTGCTTTGGGTTCAGTTCTCAGATTCCTGGGTTTTTGCATTTCCTCTCCTGTGACTTGAGTCAGAGGTACTTTTGGCCGTTTGAGAAGCACTGCTTCAGGTAGGATCTATAAACTTAGGACACCCCAAAATCCAGGTAATAGTGCTTTCAAGAACCTTGGCAGACGAGCATTCAGTGTTTTTGAAGGAGTCCTCTGCATTAGTAGCTATTATAAGAGATTAGTTTTCAGAGTAAAGGGCCCCATCTTCTGTATACAGAAACAGTAATACAAATAAAAGCTAAACTTTTTGAGCTTTGCCTACCATGTGCCAGGTACTTTTCAGAGCTCCGAGCATGTATTGACTCATTTAGTCCTCACAGCCACCCCAGGTACCGTGTTTAATCTCCATGTTGTAGTGGGGAACGATGTTTTAAGTAGCAGAGCAAGAGTTAGAATGAAAAGTCTGTGCCCGTATCACTTTGCAGTACAACCTCTCCTTGTACCAAATGTGTACTGTTCACTTTGCCTAGAAGGCTCTTCTCTACCTCACCTTCCTGGAAGCTTCCTCTCCCTACTTTTCTCCCCAAGCTCAGTTTGAATGTCACTTCCTCTGTGAAGCCTTCCCTTGCCCCAAGTAGGCTGTGGGCTTTATCTCACTGCTGTCTTCATTGTTCCTTGTCTACCTCCTTCCCTGGTGTATGAGCCCTTTAGGGGCACAGTTGTGCCCTGTTTTATCTCTAGATGTTTAGTACTTAGCACAGTAGGCTCCCCACTGAAGTTGTTAAGGGAAAGGACAGATATTCAAACCTGCTTGAAGCAAATGCCTGCCCTCTCCCTTTAACACATTCTTAAACTCACAACACCTTGGATTTGGTGCGCCTGGGATTCAGACTTCCATCCTTCTGATTCTAAAGCTTGAGCCTACCTTTGGTCCAGCCTCCAAAAAATTACTCACAGACAAATAGGAGAGCAAAGAGGTAAATAGAATAAATGTTACGGTACAGATGATGGAGATGGCAGGTCACAAACTGAATTTCCTGTAGGGAAAGCTCTCCAGATCTCCATTTCCAGGGAAGGGTTAAATAGGAGAAGGCGAGCATGGCTCTGGCTGTCCACAGTCCTGTAGACCAGCTTCTCCAGCATGCGTATCTGATTGTAAGGCGGAACGTGCTGAACTTCTGCAGCTGTGTGTGATGAGGCGGCACCAACCCCAGGCCAGTGCTTGGCGCAGGGATCAGTGGAAGTGACTTACTCTGTCCATGGCCGCTCTTCTGCGTGTCTGCACAAGGCTCATTGCTGAGCAAGGGTGGCCTTGAGAAAGTAGTAGCAACAGCTGTTAGATCGGCTGGTGGTGAGAGGGGCCCGCCTGTGTGTATTCCGAAGGTGTGGCTTTTAAACTCCCCTGCCCCCGAGCCTGCCGCATTTGGATATGATCCTCTGCTCACCCAGAAACTGCTGCTCTGCCTCCCAACCCTCCCCACCACCCCTCAGCCCAGCTCCACGTAAAGTTATCTTATCTTCAAGAACGGGAGTTGGGCCGGGCACGGTGGCTCACACCTGTAATCCTAGCACTCTGGGAGGCCAAGGCGGGTGGATCGTTTGAGCTCAGGAGTTCGAGACCAGCCTGAGCAAGAGCGAGACCCTGTCTCTACTAAAGAATAGTAAGAAATTATCTGGCCAACTAAAAATATATATAGAAAAAATTAGCCGGGCATGGTGGCACATGCCGGTAGTCCCAGCTACTCGGGAGGCTGAGGCAGGAGGATTGCTTGAGCCCAGGAGTTTGAAGTTGCTATGAGCTAGGCTGATGCCACGGCACTCACTCTAGCCCGGGCAACAAAGCGAGACTCTGTCTCAAAAACAAACAAACAAAAAAAACACACACAAAAAAATGGGAGTTGATGAGAACTGGAGTCCTTGGATCTCATTTTGTCACAAGATGAGTCACTGCCTTTTTTTAAATAAACTTATTCTTTCAGATTAGTTCAAGAAAAATTCTGAAGGTAATACATATTTTCTCACAAATCCCCACACCCAGTTTCCCCCTATTATTAACATCTTATATTTGTATATAGTTTGCAGTAAGGTTCATCTTCTGTTAAGATTTCCTTAGACTTTTACCTGATGTCCTTTTTCTCTTCTAGGGTCCCGCATTGCATTTAGTCTTCATGTCTCCTTAGGCTCCTCTTAGCTGTGACAGTTTCTCAGACTTTTTTTGTTTTTGATGATCTTGATAGTTTTGGGAAATAGTGGTCAGGTATTTTATTTATTTGGTTTTATTTTTTATTTTATTTTATTTTATTTTTTTGAGACAGAGTCTCGCTCTGTCTCCCAGGCTGGAGAGCAGTTGCATCATCATAGCTCACAGCAACCTCAAACTCCTGGGCTCAAATGATCCTCCTGCCTCAGCCTCCCAAGTAGCTGGGACTGCAGGCATGAGCCACCATGCCTGGCTAATTTTTATTAATTTTTTGTAGAGATGGGGGTCTTGCTATTACCCAGGCTGGTCTTGAATTCCTGGCCTCAAACGATCCTCCCACCTCAGCCTCCTAAAGTACATTAGGGTATTTTATAGAGTGTCGCTCAGATGGGATTTATCCAATGTTTTTCTCATGACTAGGGGTTAGGAGGTGTTGGGAGGAAGACCACGAAGGTAAAATGCTACTTTTATCACATCATATCAAGGGTACATAAAATCAACATAACATGACTCATGGTTAATGTCAACCTTGATTACATGACTGAGATGATGTTTGTCAGCTTTCTTTGCTGTAAAGTTGTTCTCCCCCCTCCCCTTTTCATACTGTACCCTTTGGAAGGAAGTCACTATGTGTGGCCCACACTTAAGGAGTGGCAGTTATGCTTCCCTCCTTGAGGGTGGAGTATCTACGTGAATTATTAAATTGTTCTACACAAGAGATTGCCTATTCTCCTTCATTTATTTGTTCAGTTCCTTATATCCATATGAATTCATGGATATTTATTTGACACTTTAGTTTATAATCCAGTACTACTTTATTTTGTTGCTCAGATTGTTTCAGCTTTGGTCATTGGCTGCTCTTTCAGCTCTCTTTGACCTACCCTGGTCATTGTGAGGTTTTTTGTTTTTGTTTTTTGAGCACTTCCTTACTTTTTGGCACTACAAGATGCCCCAGTCCTAGGTTCAGCTGGTTCTCCAAGACCACCGCCTTTTTAGCAAACTTTTTGACATGGAGTTATGTGGATGGGCCACGTTGTTTCTTCTCTTGATGGTTAGTCATAGTCACTGAAGACTCCAGAGTTGGGTAAGGTGGAGAGGTACCTGGGGAATTTATGCTGTGAGAATCAACTCTAGTCCTGGGAGTTGATCCCAGTAGCAGGCTGTTGCCCCTCTGCTCACTCATTCGTACTTCTACCCTTGCCTTACACTGCGACTAGTCCAAAAAATGGTCGGATTTGGTATTTACTTTGGAGTTTACTATCTGGTTGGGAAGAGGAGGTATATGTACATAATTGTTCTGTATGTCAGGTGTTAAATTCTCCAGCCAAACCTTCCTGGACTCTGAGTCTTGTAGGAGATTCCACATGGTCTAGGCCAGCATCTTTTGCTGTCATTCAAAAATGGACTGCCCCTTTGGGGAGGGTTTGTGCAGGGTTTTTGGCTCAGGGCAGGCTGTCACTTTGAGCTGTGCTCCTGAATCACTGAATAGCTTAAATCCTTCCGTTATACTGTCATCTTTCTGAAAATGTGTAACTTGAGCCCTGCTGGAAACACTCACTTGGGATCTTAATAGGAGTTGGTTTACAAGCCTCTTGCCTTCTATTCATAGCTCCATGTGTGTCCCCTGCAGGTGGCTCTAGCAGAGGCGTCCCAGGGGTGGAGGAGGGTGTGGGTGGCCTCCCTAACCCTGGCTGCTCTCCTAGTCATCAAATTGCTCTCTGAGCTGCTCAGATAGCCGTGGTGATTAATGATGCCAATTTCCAAACCTCCAGCATTTTCAGCCTGGGTTTTAAAAGGAACTCTGGTTTCTTTGTCAGCTGCCCTATTCCTGTCCCCACCCCCTCTCCACAACTGAACTGCTTCTTCCCTTTCCTGAAAGAGGCCTTGAGATGGAGGGAAGGGTATTTGGTCTTTAAGATACTTTGTGTTCTGGGGCTTTTTTGATAGGGGTTATGGTTTGCCTGGTTGCGGCTTCAACTCAAGGCTGATTTATTGGAAGGTGGGTCCCCCCATTATTGTGGTTTGGGAGCCAGTCTCCGGAGAATACAAGGTTGCGGTGTTGGGGTTGCCCAGGACATTGGGACAGTGGTCCCAACCTATGGTGACCTGTACAATTATTTCATTATATATTGCAATGTAATAATAACAGAAATAAAGTGCACAATAAATGTAATGTGCTTGAGTCATCCCGAAACCATCCCCCTCTTTCCTGGTCCATGGAAAAATTGTCTTCCATGAAAACGGTCCCTGGTGCCAAAAAAGGTTGGGGATCACTCTTCTAGGAAACAGACAAAAGACATCCTACCAGCATTCTCTCTAAATGAGGGGTGCTGAAGACTGGGGTCCAGGGGACCTGGAGGTAAAAGGAATGCAAGAATGGTGTCTGAACGTTTGGACTGAGGAGTACACTTCCCTCACAGGGACTTTCAGAGCAGGGGCTTCCTTGTCCCATAAATATTTGCTGAGTGCTTCTGTGAGCCGGGCCCTGTGCTAAGAGTCTTATGTGCATTATCTTCCCAACAGCCCTGGGAAACAGGTGGTACTAATCTCTCCATTTTGCATGTAAGGACACAACACAGGGCCACCCTAGTAAGTGGCTCCAGGACTTGAGCTGAAGTTTTTCTGACTTGTGCTCTTAACCCCTGTGCAGTAGGGACCTACCAAGCCCTACCTGGGGGAGTGAGGCAGCTCCTTGGCCGGCCTAGGGCTCTCTTGGGGAATCTGAGCCACCTGGCAGGTGGATGCATATTTAAGCCCTCGACTGCCCCATTCATTTGCTAAGCCTAAGCAGGCCCGGCAGTACCTATATGGTATGCTCCGTTCACCATATTTATGACACATAGTACCCACTGTGTGTCAGGCTTAATGTTGTGTACAGTTAACACAAAGGAAACCCATAGTCCATCCTTTGAGAATTTAGTAATGTCGTCCTTTCATCTGCAACAGTGCCCTTAGTTTCTCTTGCTTTCTCACTCCCAACCCTCAGTCCCCCAAGTTCTCCAACCTCTTGTCACCTACAATAGTCTTATGAAAATTTGGGGCCGTGAAAGCAGACATGTGATTCACTCATTACAACTTGTTTGGACCCATTCATTGCCTGATCACTTTACCTGGCACCATTCTACAGTTTGTTCAGCAAAAATTAGCCTGTCTATAATATTGTTCTTTGGCAGCCAGGCTTCTGAGGACAGCCATTGTCCCTCAGATCTCACAGTGAGAACTTTGACTCTGTTCTAGTTAGTTGGGCAGCCTCTGACCACAGTGTGTGTGTGGTGTTGAGCAGGAGGAATTTTGTTTGCTAGTATCTGATACCTGATTCTCTTTTCCCCTGCTTTCCTCTCAAACGTGACCTCTGCTCTCTAGTTAGGAGCCGAAGGCAAGACAACCATGGCAGTGACTTAAACTGGCTTGTGAGAGGTGGCCGTTGGTGTGAGTAGCTGGATGAGCAGGTGCTGGCTATCCTGATGTTCAGCCAGAGGTTCCTGGAGTCTTTCTGGGCCTGGGGCAGCAGCAGAAGTGGCAGCTGTCCTGGTTGGCACTCCTGGCCCCTGAAGAGCCCCTCCTGAGATAGAGGGAAAGCCCTGCGTTGATGAGATTCCAGTTAGAAATGTCCTCAGTAAATAGTAACTGCAAGAGCAAAACAAATGCAGGGTAGTTGTGCATAAGTCCGGACTGGCTTCCATGTGACTCCTGTCCCATCCTGGGACAGTAGCACGTGTAGGCTGGGGACAGGGAAGAACCTTTGTCTTGGCTGACTCTCTTCCTAGCATCCCACCTGGCATTGGCAGGTGAAGAGCCGAGTGGTGGGGTGTGAGCTACCCCATGTCCATGTTGTCATCCTCACTGTGTTGCTGGACATGTGTGTGGATTTGGGCTGCATAAAGTGCTGAATGTCAAGTTGAGCCCTTGCTGGAGGCTTCTTACAGAGCAGCCCTGGACAGGGGCAGAGAATGTGCCACAACCTTACTGACGGTGTGCTGAGTCGGAGGCCAGGCCCTCTTACGGAGAGTAATCTCTCCAGAATGTTAGTGTTAGGTCCAGGCCCCCCAGTGCCTCTTACAATCAGTGGGCAGAACGAGCCTTGCCAGGCGCAGCTGCAGGTAGTCCCCTGTCTGGGCCGTCCCCACCACCCTGCCTCCCAGCCCACTGACTCGCCTGTTGGCCAGCAGGGCTGACAACTGAGAATCCTTGATTTGCCTGTGAATCCTGAGCCCTTTCTGTGGACAGTACGGGCAGACCACACTGACCACGCTGTGTCAGCAGATACATGGAGATGTCCTCCCACCCCTAGCAGTCTTCCTCCCTGTGGGCACAGAAGGAGGGAGCAGGCACTGGAGGCCTCCATCCAGCGCTGACTCTCTTCCTCTCCAGGGAGCCCATCTGTCATCGAGGGCTGGGAAGGCAGCTCAGGGATCAGGGAAGGATTTCATGGTGTTCTTCCTAGGGGAGGGTCCTGGGAAGCTGGGAGTCTGTCCCTCAAGCGTGTCTTCTACCTGACTCAGCTTGTCATCTGCCCTGAGTGACACAGCAGGCCTTACTGCACAGGGGAACAGGCTGCAGGGGCCAGCTGTGCTGCTGTGTTGTGTCCTGGCTGACTCCTGGCAAAGTTCCAGGCTGAGCGTGGACAGTGCGTGGTGAAGGACCACCTGGTAATGTCCCCTGCACACTGGGTCCCTTCGCAGGCATTGGTGGAGTTGGTGGCCACACCTGGGGCTCTGGTGGACTCCACTGGGGCCTGGCTATGGTGTGGAAGTCTAGGCACTCGGCTTCAGAAACCTTATTGAAAGGGGAATGAAATGAAACCAATCCCAGGTAAGGGAGTTGGGTGCTCCTGCAGATTCAAGGGCTTGTCCTCGTGGTAGGGGACCCAGCTCACCCTGAGTTCCCCTCTGAGATGGGAGTCACCGTCCTATGGGTGTGGAAAGGCAGCTCCTCCTTCCTCCCCCCTGCTGCCACCTCTCGCAAGCGTCCTACTTACTGGTGGGATAAGGAACCCCAGTCCCGGCCCAACACACCCCGTCAGAGTCTTCACCAAACCTCAGCCTGAGCTGTTACCTCTGGCTTCCAAGGGTGAAGCTTACTCTGTCACACTCTCCAGGTCTAATAAGGTTTACAAATCTTAAGTGGCCAGCTCAATGGATTTTTTTTTTTTTTTTTTTTTTTAGACAAGGTCTTGCTTTGTCACCTAGGCTGGGGTGCAGTGGCCCAATCATAGCTCACTGTAACCTTGAATTCCTGGGCTCAAGTGATCTTCCTGCCTCAGTCTCCTGAGTAGCTGGGACTATCGGTGTGCCCCACCACACCCAGCTAATTTTTTAAAAATTATTTTTGTAGAGACAGGGTCTCACTATGTTGCCCAGGCTGGTGTTGAACTCTTTCCCTCAAGGGGTCTTTCTACCTCAGCCTCCAAAAATGCTGGGATTACAGGCATGAGCCACTGCACCCAGCCAGTCTTCGATGGATATTTACATTTGTTTACATCTATGTGTTTTCCCTCCCAAATCAAGACACAAAACTTTTCCATCCATCAGTGTGCTTCTTTTAGGTTGATGGAAACTCATTTTTCCCTAGCTAAAAGCCAAGCCATATATTATTAAAGCATCCATAGAAGGTCGCAGCCCCCATTATTCTCAGTAGATGTAGTGACGTTGTTAATATTCTTGGGTTTTTCTTTCTGTTTCTGATAGGGGAGCCTTGCTTGAGTTGTGAGTCTTGGGCAGGGTTGGGCTCTGCCACCAACTGGCTGTGTGACTCTGGGCAGGTTACTTCGCCTCACTTTCATTTCCTTTTCTGTAGTTGTCAAGAATAAGATCAGGTCTTTAAGGCCCTGTTGAGCTCTGACATTCAACTAGTCACAGCTAGTTAAGCTAGCCTCTGGTATAACAAACCTGCCACTTGTCGGAACCTTACCCTCAGCCTAATAATGTGCTGTACACTCTCTGCATTATTTAACCTTTACTTCAACCCTGTGCAATTAGTGTTAAATAGTGACATTTTTTAGATAAAGAACTGAAGCTGATAATGATCGCTTGTGTGACTTGGCCAAGGTCACACGGCTATTAAACAGTAGAGCCAGGCTTGATCCAAACCCGGTTCAGCCTCCCAAGCCCTAACCTGCTGGCCATGCTGGGGAAGGAGTGTGGGTACCTCGTGTGGCTCATGGCTTGTGTTGCTTCAGATTCTTCTCCCCTCTGGGTCTGCTACCGGCTAGAAACCTGGGCAGTCCTGCTGTGAGTCTGTCTTCCATTCCCATGTGCCAGCCGTGGTGGGTTTCCCTTTTGAGGAATAGCTGTGTTCTTGAATCTGTGGGTAAATCATCTCCCCAACTAATCTGAGCCTGTGAAGCATTTGCAAAACCTTGGCTTCATGTGTCTTTTTAAAAATATGTCTTCCACTTTAGCCTTGGAACCTAATTTCCTCTCCTCCTGTGTCCCTTGTTTCCCTCTGTTCTAGCTCCTGCCTTCTCTTGCCTGATTCTTGCGGTGTTAAATATTCAGGAATGCCTTTTTCCGGAGTGGAGTGCAGCTGAAGGGTCACTGGCTAGAGCCACCTCCAGGGGCCCTGGGCGGGGTCACTTGGTTCTCTGGTCACCCTGCTAACCACCTACCCTCTGGTCAGCAGTCTGATTGGTTTCCCTAATCAGCTCACTCTCCAGGCTGTCCCGGGACTCTCAGCTAGAGGAAGTCTCTAAAGCAAACAGGAAGCACAAGAGACAACTCATCAGCTGGAATTGCTCACCCTTTTACCAGGAAGGACAAAAAATATGAAGTGGGTAGCTTCACAGATTAGAGAAGAGAAAGATGAAAATCTCAAATGGAGGGGGGCTGGGATGACAGTGCTGCAGCACTTGGGGTCCTGGAGAAGCACCCCCCCCCATCTGATCCACTTGTATTGTGACTCGATGGTGCTGATCTGGGCTGCCTCTCTGTCTCTTGGATTTCTCCCTGCTTCCTGTGTCAACGGTAGCTCTCGTGCTTTGATCGGCTGCTTACAATCACTGGGGGAACTTATACTTAAAACACTGGTTTCTGGACTCCACCTGTGGAGATTCTAATTCAGTTGGGCAGGGTTATTTTCTAACCACCCCGGGCGATTCTGATGAGAAAGAGTTTGAGACCCACTGACCTGTAGTGTCCAGAGCAGAGGAAACCCCAGAACAAGGAAGGGCAGTGTCCTTTTTTCTTTTTCTTTTCTGTCTGTGCATGGCAGGGTGTATAAGGGCCTTGGATCTCTTTTGCCTATCACGTGCATTGTGGGAATAGGCACACCAAATACGGTGCCCCCAAGTCCTTGCATTCTCCCCCCTTTCTGTGGAAGACATGAGGTCAGGACCCAGTGCCCATTTTCAGTGACCTCTGAACAAACTAGGGTCTGATTGGGAGGGTGGGAGTGGGTCATAGCCAGCAGAGTGTTTCGCCTGGGGTCTAAATCTTTGCCGTGGCCATGACACTCCTGGCATAGAATCTTTGGCCCATTCCGTATCTTAGAGGAAACTTTGACTCTAACTTTAGCTGTTAAGGAAAATTTGATTTTTGTCTCAAAGAAGACTTTTACTATGCCATTTTTCGTTATAATCCCATCACCTAACTGTCCCGGTGGATAATTTTTGCCACTGGTTCAGAGGAAGAGATGCCCAGTGAGAGGCCACCCCCGGGAGACAGGACAGCTCAGTGAATGAATTCACCTTATGACCTGCCAGGGGTACGTCTTCTGTTTCCCGGTCTCGGGAGGGGAGGGCATAAAGCTTCCTGGAACCCCGGGTCTGGCCTTCACCTGTCTTAGACACCTCCATATCTGTGTGTACTTTTCATGGCAAAATTGGCTTTCTCGGCGCTTTATTGCCTGGAAAGGTTGGACACCTCTGCTCATGTGATCACTAAGCAGGGCCAGGAAAACCATGAGGCAGCAGACCGTAAAAAGTGCTGTGTGTGCCTGCTCAGGTATCTCCGGAAGGCAGGACCAGTGACCAGGCAGAACATGTCACCAGCCAGTTTATGCCAGGTAGAGCCTGTCTTGGTTCATTGGGCTGGTCAGGGTCTATTTGCCAATAGTCTTAGAGTAAGCATTATAAATAATCGCGTCAATACCATTAGCTACTGTTTATTCAACATGGTGTGTGAGAGACACTTGGCCAACACTGTCATTAACCCTGGTGCACCCCATTTTAGTGATGAGACCACTAAGGCTCAACTCAAGTGGCTTCTACGAGGTGACCCAGAAGTGGCAAGACACAGTCACACCTGTGGTGTCCAAAGCCAGTGCCTGTGCTCATTTGCTCTGCGCCCGATGCTCCAGCCCTGACTGTGCTTCAGTGGCACCTGTAGATAATGGGCCCTGCTCCAAACCTTAATGGGAATCTCCAAGGACTGTCTGCACAGATGACGGTGATGTACAGACAGTAGTCCTTGTCTGATGTACAAGGTTGAGAACCACTGCATAAGAGCTGTTTGTCTCAGCTATAAGGAATGATGAAGATACGACATCTCTATGGTTCTCCTGGAGAGAGTTGGAACCCATTATATTAAGTGAAGTATCCCAAGAATGGAAAAACAAGCTTCACATATACTCACCAGAAAATTGGTTTCCCTGATCATCACCTAAATACAAATCTGGGAACGACACCAATTGGACATCAGACTGAGGTGGGGGGTGGGGGAGGGGATGGGGGTATGCCTACACAATGAGTGCATTGCGCACCGTTTGGGGAGTGGTAACACTTGAAGGTGCTGACTCGGGAAAGGGGGGGTGGGGAAAAAAATATGAAACTGTTGTTTTTTTTTTTTTTTGAGACAGAGTCTCACTCTGTTGCCCAGGCTAGAGTGAGTGCTGTGGCGTCAGCCTAGCTCACAGCAACCTCAAACTCCTGAGCTCAAGCAATCCTCCTGTCTCAGCCTCCTGAGTAGCTGGGACTACAGGCATGCGCCACCATGCCCGGCTAATTTTTTCTATATATATTTTTAGCTGTCCATATAATTTCTTTCTATTTTTAGTAGAGGTGGGGTCTCGCTCTTGCTCAGGCTGGTCTCGAACTCCTGAGCTCAAACGATCCGCCCACCTCGGCCTCCCAGAGTGCTAGGATTACAGGCGTGAGCCACCGCACCTGGCCGAAACTGTTGTTTTTAACTTGCAAAAAAAAAAAAAGAAATCCACGTTTGGTAGAGAACGAAATTCTCAATTCACATAGCTGGAAGATCAGTCAACTTTTTTTTGGTTGTTTTTAATAAATATTTTATTTTTGAAGAGGAAAAAAAAAAAAAAAGAGCTGTTTGTCTCCCCTTCTGACTTGTTAAGAAAATCAGATTCTGTCTGAGCAGGTTTGGAAACCCACTTGGTGGGGACAAGACTTAGATGTGCTGCCTCTATTTTTCTTGACCCGGCAGGTGCTGGATACTCCCAAGCCCAGTAGCCCTCACTGCCAGCTGGTTTAGTGTTCTGGAATCCAGGACTAGGTTGTCTGTCCCCCCTCCCCACTCGTTCTTACCTCCTCCTCTAGTGCCCCAGCCACTCTTTGTCACCCAGCCAAGATTGCGTGTCACGTGGATTCATGGTAATCACCAACTTGTAATTCCACTGTGGTTTCCCCTCTGTCGCTGTCACCCTGCCTGGCTCTGGCGGCTCCTCCCACTGTTGAGAGTACTCAGGGACTGCAAGATCACTGTGACTGTCGCAGGAGCCAGGCCTTGCTGGGCCAGCAAAGCTGCTGCCTCAAAAAGAGAGTCTCGTTCACCCAGCAACCCAAAGCCAAGCACGGAGGACAACATTGTCTCCGCTGTTCTCCCGCAGCAGGGAGGATGGCAGTGTTCCGGGTTCTGTCACCTATATGCTGGGTGGCTGATTTAGTACCTGAGTGTTCAAGTTATTTATCTGAAAAGTGGGAGGTTGTTGTAAAGCTTAAAGGAGATAATGGTCTGGCAATGCTGAGTAAATGTTAGCTGTGTTTCAAACTTACTTCATTTGGTAAGCACTCTTTGAGCTCCTAGTATGGACACAGGCAGTGAGGAAGGTGTCTCTAAGAAGCAGAAAGCACAGACTTTGCTTCATGGACTCGGGTGAAATCAGCAGGCATCTTACACTATGAAGTAGTGACATGGCGTAACTGTGACATATTTACATGGCATTTCTGGTTACTAATTGAGACCCCCTCCTACTTCCTTCCTTATACTTTTGGGGAAGAGGTGGGCCCCATTTCAAACCTCTTTTCCTTTGGTGCTGTCCAGAAAGGAAACCGTTGTTCCTGGTTAGTGAATCATTCTTCCTGAAGCTCACTTTTTAAACGAGTTGCTGGGAGAACTTGGATGTGGAAAACGATTTGAGGCTGAACAAAGCAAGCCCTTTGCTGTCAGCTTCTTGCATAAGCCTAGACCATTTGCTTCCCACAAACATCCCCTGTTCATTCACACCCCTGTCCCCTGACTAAGGGAATGCAGTCCCCTTGCTCAGGGGCAGGTCGGGCTCTCCCTGGGATCTTAGCCTCCATTATGCAAAGAGCAGTCTAATAAAAACCTTTTCTTTCCACGCTGGGTTCAGACGCTGAACAGAGCGTTCAGTACTTGATACCTACTCACCGTACTTGTTTGTAAAACATGCTGTATATGTTCTGGTATCTTTTGGTATAATTCTTCTGGAGGCTTCTAGAGATAGGCTGCTCATCCTTATTTGCGGTTCCAAAACGTACAAACAACAACAACAAAAAAAGCTTGAGCCTTCGAAGCTGTCACCAACTGAGTGACTAAGATGTCGAGTCTGGAACACCCTCTGTTGGGGGCGCAGGTCTTGGTGTCCCGCCTGTTTGCCTCTGCCCCTCACACCTCCCCCTGATTCTGTCTCTGCGTCACCCCCGCCTCTGCCAGTAGAGAATGGAACTGAGGTCTGTATTTAAAAGGGAAAGTTGGCAGCTGTTCTGACTGCCGGCAGAACTGACTTTGGTATGTGTTTGTTTTTGTGTGTGTTTTGTTTTTCAATGTGTGTGAGACTTCTGGCCCATCAAACATGAGAGAACTGGGCAAGAGGCTCAGCATGGGAGAGGGAGTCGTGCTCTGGTGCACAGAGGTGCACAGCCCAGCCTGAGACTGCGCAAGTCGGGCAGTCCTTCTGGAGGTGGCAGGAGAAAGATGGCTTTTTGTTTTTTTTTTTGTTTTGTTTTGTTTTTTTGAGACCAGGTCTCGCTCTGTTGCGCAGGCTAGAGTGCAGTGGTGTCATCATAGCTCGCTGCAACCTCACACTCCTGGGCTCCAGCGATCCTCCTGAAAAGTGGCTATTTTGATAATGGCTTGCACTGGCCTGGCCCTGGTCCCTGAGGACCCACAAGGTTGGCCAGCCACCTTATCTGAGGAGCTTTGCACCAGGACTCTCTGTACCCTTGTCTGCCTCACCACCCACTGTGGCTCTGCACAGAGGCAAGCGCTACCACACTGCAAGTTCATTGTTTGTTGACCTAAGTCATAATGTCTTTCCGAGCTTTTTTTTTTTTTTATCCTGTAGCCCAAAAAGCCTGTTGACTTAGCTGTCACCAGGCTGGTGTGTATCCATGCCTCTCCTGTGTGTGTTCAGTTGTAGGTGAATGTACATATTTGGGATCAGGAAGTCAATGTGTTTGCTCAGAACCATGAGCCTGAAGTTGGGAGCCATCTCACCACTCAGATGGCTGTAGAACCAGTGGATACCTAGTACAGCCTAGTGAGGGCTCTTCTCCTAGCCTCACTAGGAGGTGGAGGGCAGGGCATGAGGTGACAGGAGGCAGTCAGCCAGTTCATAAGGGAGGCCACAGGGAAAGAGCTGTGGTCTAAGGAGGCCTTGCTGGGCGACAGTCTCTGAACTAACCCAGTCCTTCTCATTTCTCCCTTGCAGTTGGAGGTCCCCCTCCCCACTAAGTGCCTCTTTGCATAGCACCGGCCCCGCCCCCACGCTCTCTGGTACCTCTACAGCTGGACGGGCAATGGCGGGTCGGGGAGGCGCAGCACGACCCAACGGACCAGCCGCTGGGAACAAGATCTGTCAGTTTAAGCTGGTTCTGCTGGGGGAGTCTGCGGTGGGCAAGTCCAGCCTCGTCCTCCGCTTTGTCAAGGGACAATTCCACGAGTACCAGGAGAGCACAATTGGAGGTGAGTGGGCATGAGGGAGTTGGGATGGCCCAGGGATGTGAGAGAAATGCCTTGACCTTAAGGAGAGGGGAAGCTGCCTGCCCACAGAGACTAAATACACTTGGGGCAGCAGCACCTCATCCTCATCTGGGCCCTGGAATCGAATCCAATAGCTGGTGTCCATGTCAGAGGCCCAGCCAGCATTGCGGGTAAGAATTAGCTGGGAGTTGAAAACGGGCTTCCCATCCGGGCTCTACCTCTGTATTTGTGTGCCCTTGACTAAAACCCTTCCTCTGACCTGGACTTGGGGAAGGAGAGGCTGGCTCTGGATCTCTGAGGGTCCTTCTTACTGTAATGGGCAGTACATATGTCCTGACCTCTCCTGCTTCCAAAAGGGGGAATGGCCCGGTGAGTCGTAGTGGGGTGATAGGCTGGCATTTCTGAAGCTGACCTCTACCCTTTCTGGAGCTCAGAGCCTGTTGTCGATTCTCCAGTGGTCAGCATTTAGGATGTGAATAAGGGTCTAGACTCAGCCTTCTGCCTCAGTGACCAGGACAAACCTCGAGAGACCAGGGCCAACCTTGGCCTTGAGTCGTCCTTTCTCTACTCTCTTGGTTGGTAGGAGGTTTCCAGGCAGCTGGAAACAAAATGGGCCGTGTCAGCAGTCTCCCCGCTGCCTCCTCAGCGCTGGGGTCAGGAGCTGGAGAGGGGAAGTGAGGCGGTGCCCCAGGCCCCTCCATGAGGCAGGGGAGGGCACACAAGGAGAGCACTTTTACCATACAGCCGTGGGGACAAAGGGGACTCCACCTGTCGCTTCCAGCTCCAGGACTCCTCCTCTGAAGCATACGCACAAGTGCCCTGTGTTCCCTAAGATAGCGTCACTGTGCTCTCAGCAAGTCAGGCCACAGGGCGGCCAAACAGGCATGGGTGTGGGTCAGAGCTGGGGGTGGTGGCTACCCAGAGCGCCTGGAGATGGCAGTGGCAGTCGGGAAGCCGGCCACCCGGGCTGAGCCTGGCAGTGGAACAGTGTGTACTTCCCCAGCATAGCTAAGCGTTTGAGAATGTCCTCAGGAAACCGAAGGTCAGTGACACCCCTGGGCTGGAGCAAGCTGAAGGACTAGAGAGGTCTCCATCTGGACTGTTCTCTCTGAGTGGCGGGAGGAAGAGGAGGATGGGGGTGCTCACCCTTCTGTGCCTGGAGTCCGGTTTCCCCTGGGCTTTCCCCCTCCTGCTGCTTGCTGCATTCCTCTTCTGGGAGTATTCCCGACATGGCCCAGTGCAGCAGGCTTGCCTGGGGTGAGGCTGTAAGGCCTGTGCACTCCCCATCCCCTAGACATGTACATAAAAATACAAACTCTAACTCGATTGCCTCTGTAAAGAAAGAAAAAGAAGCCGGGCATGATGCCACACACCGGTAGTCCCAGCTACTAGCGAGGCTGAGGGGGGAGGATCATTTCTGGGAGTTCAAGACCAGCCTGGGCTACATAGTAAGACCCTGTCTCTTAGAAAAAGAAGAAAATAAAGAAAAAAATACAAACTCTGCCTACACTGCTGGGTTGAGGGCTTTTCTGTGTCTATCTCATCCATCTCAGTAGCAAGCTTCTAAGTGCCAGAGCCTGGAAGCAATAGTGGAAATTTGTGGGGGTGGCTTCTAGCTCGTCCCTGCCTGCTGACACAGCCTTCTCTCTTCCAGCGGCCTTCCTCACACAGACTGTCTGCTTGGACGACACAACGGTCAAGTTTGAGATCTGGGACACAGCTGGACAGGAGCGGTATCACAGCCTGGCCCCCATGTACTACCGGGGGGCCCAAGCTGCCATCGTGGTCTATGACATCACCAACACAGTAAAGATCTTCCCTTCTCTCTCTGCCCTTCATCTTCTCGAAGCCCCTGGCAGTGGGTTCTCAAAGCCCTGATTTCAGGCCTCTCCACCCTCTGTTCCTGGGTGGGGTGTGGGCAGGTTTTCTCTGTTATTTGGGGACATCTCACCAGAATCTTTGGGTGACAGTGTCTTACTCTGGCTGTACCAGCTCAAGCTTCTATAGTGAGTGTCCCTGGGCAGAATGCCTCCTCTGTCCCTTTGACATTCTGGCCCTGTCTCCTCAGGATACATTTGCACGGGCCAAGAACTGGGTGAAGGAGTTACAGCGGCAGGCCAGCCCCAACATCGTCATTGCGCTCGCGGGTAACAAGGCGGACCTGGCCAGCAAGAGAGCCGTGGAATTCCAGGTGGGGAGATGGCCAGACTTGGGGCAAGGAGTAAGCCAGCTCCACCCAGCTCCCTGGGCCATGCTGGGAGGCAGCAGGGGACTTCCATCTGCTGTCCTCTCATGACTCAAGCACGGGTCTAAAAGGACTGTCACCTGCCTCTCCCTTGTTCTGGTTCCCCGGCAGTGGGGGTAATGTGTGTGTGTATAGACAGTGAAGCTTGTGCTTATTTTTTCTTATAAACTGACTTTTTCATTAAACTTATTGAAAAACAAAATACTTTTTTCATGTAATACATGCACATAGTAAAATTTAAACCCTACAAGAAGGTATATAGAATGAAATTTAAGTCTCCTAACCTGGAAACTCAGCCTCTCTGCCTCCAAGTTCCCCATAGTTTATCTTTTTTTTGACACCTTTAAGCCTGGAAGAAACCCCATAGTTTTTTGGCTTTCCAGAAATAGGCACATGTTTATGAATCTCCATCTTTGCATAGATGGGAATATGTGTACACACTGCATATTATAATTCGTTACCATTTTTTACCAATCCCTAATTGCTAGACTTCTAGATTATTTGTAATAGCAAAAGACTGAAAACAGTGATGCAGTAAACATCCACATACTTTTATCCAAATGTGCAAGTGTATTTGTAGGAAAATTTTCTAGAAGTATTTCCTAGCCTAGTGATTCTGAAGAAGAAAAAGGCAGAGTGGACCTAGGGAAGCCTACGTAAGACATTGGCCGTAAGACATTGGCCGGTGCTTGTGAGCCGAGAGGTGCTGTGTATGAGTGGGGGAGCCTTAGGTCTGAAAACCCCTGTGTTTGTCCAGCTGGTCTCTGTTGTGTCTAAGGCGCTGTGCACAGGGAAGGGTTTTATTCTGGGCCCCGCCCCATCAACTTTGCCCTCCCACCCTCTTTCTCACCTCCATCCGAATCAGGAAGCGCAAGCCTATGCAGACGACAACAGTTTGCTGTTCATGGAGACATCAGCAAAGACTGCAATGAATGTGAATGAAATTTTCATGGCAATAGGTAAGTTGCCTCTCCTTCCCTCCCCCCACCACCAAGGACACGTCACCTGTCTGCTGTTCTGTAGTGGGTCTGTGGGGTATTTTCACCAATAGGTCTTTCACCATTGTCAACATTCTGATAAAATTGGTTTCTTCGTCTGACTCCCAGATGTGGGTGGTTCACCCCAGAAGTTCCTAACACCTGTGCCAAACTCTCAACATTTCACTCTCACCCTTTAGCTTGCCACCCATTTCAGAGCCTACCATCACCTCCCTTACCCACTTCCTAGGAGTTTTTTAGCTCAGTTGGCTCTGGAGTTATCCTACCCAGGTTCAAATTCTGGCTCTGCCACTTAGGAGCTCTGTGGTTTTGGGCAATTTATTTAACTTCTCTTTGCCTCAGTTTCCTGGAACACTCAGAACATACCTGGCGTGTTAGAAGCCCTCAGTATATCAGTGATCACTGATCGGGTAGCACAGGGCAGATTCTGCTCCAGTGGAATTGGGAGAGAATATTGGGGTACCCCCACAAGTGTATTTTTTCCCTCTCCTCCCAAACAGCTAAGAAGCTTCCCAAGAACGAGCCCCAGAATGCAGCTGGTGCTCCAGGCCGGAACCGAGGAGTGGACCTGCAGGAGAACAACCCAGCCAGCCGGAGCCAGTGCTGCAGCAACTGAACCCCCTCACCTGCCCACTGCTCCCGCCTCCTCCGCCTGAATGACCCGACTGGAATCCACGCTAACCAATCGCACTTAACGACTCGGGCCACCACTGGGGGGGGCAGAGGGAGGGGTCCACCATGATTTCTCCATATAATTTTGATCATAGGCCGGAGTGAGTTATTCCACCTGCACCTTTCTGTACAAATACTAATTCAATTTTAAGTCTTAAGTCACTTTTTTAATATATATGATCTTCTGCTCTCCCCACTTCCTCCCCTTTCTACTGCTCCCCCACTTTTCCTTTGCTGGTAGTAGCCACCTGCTCCTGTTCCCCCACCCTTGTACATGGGGGCAGGGGATGGAGCAGTTTCCCTTCCTTTCCCTCTTGCTGAATGGCAGACTCAGCAGGAGCATTGGCATCCTCACCTAGTTTGGAGTGGTCTTGGTTTTGGGCAGTGGGCAGGCCTTGGGGCTGGGGAAGGGATAGGCAGCTCTTCTCTCAGCTGGCTGTCACCAGGCTGCTGTCCCCTCCCCACCCCTGACTCCCAGCTGGGAGAGAAGCCACAGCATTACCACAGCATTATTGTGACAGCCACAGACCCATTGCCCACAATCCCTCCACCCTTGGTCACCCTGACTCTGGCTCTGAGCCCTGTTCTGACCAAATCACGATGATGAGTATTGGGGGGTGGGGTGGGGAAGGGGGGGAGTGGGAGGGGATGGAACCAACTTTTTCTGTATTTTGTATTGTATGTTTTCTTCAACATGTAACCAATCAGTATCTTGTCAATATAGTCGCCGATCAATCGACCTCACACTTGTCTTCCTTGTCTTTCTCTGTCTTTATCAGACCGTGTCCTCTCTAGTTTACTTGAAGTTAATTTAAAATGAACCACTGAATCTTTTTAAACAAAAGCTTCCCTCCCTAATGTGAAGGGATGCTGGTGGTCATGGTAACCAAGAGAAAGAGGCCCCTACTGTTAGCAGCTCTAATGAGGTGGGGGTGGGGCCAGCCAGACCGACCTGGGCTGAGCAGGTTTGAAGTTGAGGGTCTTGCAATTGTTCCTCCACCGCCCCCTCCCCGCCCACCAGATTACACTGGGATGATGTGCAGTCTGTGTTTGAAGGCCGTTGGCCTCTGAACAGCCTCTTTGGAGTTTTTGGTTGGTCGGTATCACACCTATGAGGGACTGGATCCTCTTGCTCTCTTCCCCGAAGAGGAAGGAAACCGGTGGGGCTGCAGCACCCCAGGCCAGGTCTGAGCTATTCCCTCTTGATCTCAACAGGGCCCTCTGCTGGTTCTGCAGTCGGGCGGTCTGGGCGCTCCCAGCTCTCTGCTGCTCCCTGCTGGAGCTGCTACTCTCAGCTAGGGCCACACTGTCCCGTGCAGTTCCTCCCAGGGCCGCAAAGGCCTGACTCCCAGTGGACCACCACCTTGAGGTTCCTTTCCTGCCTCCCCCTCCCTGTGGCTCCAGTCCCTCCACTTCTGACCCCATCCCCGGAAAAGACAACGGACTTTAAAGATGCTGCACACCGCGGAGGTTGTTTACTGGGTCAGGGTAGGTTGGAACCCTCCTTTGAGCCGAGGCTTTTAAGGATGCTGCACACTGCGGGGGTTGTTTACTGGGTCAGGGTACGTTGGAACCCTCCTTTGAGCCGCGGCTTTTAAGGATGCTGCACACTGCCGGGGTTGTTTACTGGGTCAGGGTAGGTTGGAAACCTCCTTTGAGCCACGGCTCTGGAGTCTGGAGGACCGTCCAGCTGGGGCTTCAGGGAGAGGCAGCACTCCACCCTGGCCTCTGACCCACAGCTGGCCGGAGGGGGTCAGGCAGCAGGACATGGCGGTAGGATCCAGGTCCGGCGGGAGGCGCATTTGCCGGTGCACCTTCTGCGACATGCGGTAACTGCCCCTTTCTGGGTCATTGGCCTCCATTTGCCGCTGGCCGGTCACCATCAGGCGTTGGCCGTCCACTCTCACCACCAGCTCCTCGGGGGTGAAGCCATGGGCGTTCATCTTCACTTGGAAACTGTCTTCAGCATGGTGGTTTCCCTGCGCAGCTGCCGGATCATCCTGGAGCAGCCTCACCGGCAGCGTGGCCACCTGGTTCCGTTCAGCGAGGGCCACGCTGGGACGCCTGGACGCCACCCGGTTCTCGGTGGAGAAACTGTTACCGACCTGCTGCATCCGAGTGAGCAACTGCTGTCCAGGGGCGCGAGACTCCAAGATCACGGATTTCGGCTCGAGGAGGGTTCCCACGCGGTCCCTGTCGCGCTCAGCTCTGTTCCCCTTTGTTCCCTTGGCTTCTGCAGACCAAGGCAGGAGTTTCGGGCTCAGCCATGCCCGTCCTACCTCCAAGGGTCGGGTTGTCAGCGCTGCGGCTGCTTTTATCCCGCAGCCTGCCTCTTTCTCGGCCCTTCCCACCTGCCAATGGCCCGGGCGCCGAAGCTGTGACGGAAGCTGATCGACTGAACGAGGTTAGACACGGGGCGGGAGCCGGATCCCAGAGCAGAGACCACATCAGAGTGAGCCCCGGGCTGGAAGGGGGCTGTCTTGCCTGCTAAGAACCAGGTCTGGGTCAAGAAGGATTGTTCCCTGGATAGAGCCAAGGGAGAGCGACCTTCCCCACTCTTGGAACGCCCTGCCTTTCCTTGACTGTGCCCAACCCCAGGGACTGGGGTTTCTCGGCTTCTTTACTTCCTCCGCCCCTGGGCCCTCCTGTGCGCCGGCCGGTGGCTTGAGGACACGCGGAGGGCCCCACCCAGCACACAGGAAAGGTTCGGCTCTCCTCGGCTTCACCCTTCCACCTCAGTGGCCTTCTTCGTAGGGCTACACCTCTGGTGCTCAGTGTTTTGATAATACACTCTTTTTGTTGAAGTATAACATATACGTACATACACAGAAAAGTGCACAAAAGGGTACAGTTGAATGTCATAAAGCAAACACACCCATGTAACTACCACGCAGTTCAACAAGTGTGGCTACATCTCCTCTCTTCTGTAGCTGCAATTCCGCGTCCGGAGTCGCGTGGGGCAGCTGGGGGTGCGGGTGGGGGTTGCAGAGAGGAGCGCCAGGAAGCTGACCCCAGGCCCGCGCTTCCCTTTGGGGGCTTGTGAGAGGGGCAGAGCCCTAGGTTCCCCCAAGACGCGCCTCCATGTACCCAAGAGGACAGCAATCGTGACTACCCCGGACGACTTCGAGATTAGAAGTGGGGAGGGGTCAATCTGAGGGGCTCGCTCAGTCCTCACTTCGCTGTCTGGGACCAAGAGACAGGACAGAAAAGTCTGGAAGCTGACGGCAGAGGGGCGCGGCGGCAGGAGACTACAACTCCCGTCATGCGCCGGCACAGCGACGCCTGCGCACTGAGTGCCGGTTGCCCATGCGGCCCTAGGGCTGGGAGCGCGGCGCCGCGCTCCGCTGCGGGGGAGGCCATGGCGGAACCTTCCCAGGCCCCGACCCCGGCCGCGCAGCCCCGGCCCCTCCAGTCCCCAGCCCCTGCCCCAGCTCCGACTCCTGCGCCCAGCCCGGCTTCAGCCCCGACTCCAGCTCCCACTCCGGCTCCAGTCCCCGCCCCAGCTGCAGCCCCAGCCGGGGGCACAGGGACTGGGGGGCCCGGGGTAGGAAGTGGGGGGACCGGGAGCGGGGGGGATCCGGCTCGACCTGGCCTGAGTCAGCAGCAGCGCGCCAGCCAGAGGAAGGCGCAAGTCCGGGGTCTGCCGCGCGCCAAGAAGCTTGAGAAGCTAGGGGTCTTCTCCGCTTGCAAGGTGGGGGCGGGGTCTGGGGTGAAAGGGGCGGGGCTTGGGGCATCCTACGGCTCGGGTGGGAAGCGGGGCAAACCTCTGGCTGAGGAGCGGCTCCTGCCCCAGGGATACAGGTCTGACTGATCCTTCTGCCTCCAGACCAATGAAACCTGTAAGTGTAATGGCTGGAAAAACCCCAAGCCCCCTACCGCACCCCGCATGGATCTGCAGCAGCCAGCTGCCAACCTGAGTGAGCTGTGCCGCAGCTGTGAGCACCCCTTGGGTAAGGCAGGCAGCGCTCTTGGAGCTGGGGGTGCAGAGAGCAGGTGCTGGGTTCTACTTAGGGTGACTTAAGTGCCACAAAGCCTCATCTCTGAAAAACCAAAGATGCCTCCTAGGGGGGGATTGGGTTGGTGTGTATTCCCCAGGGAAGGAGAAGGGAAATCTGCCAGCCCAGAAGAGGTGAGGGCCACCCAAGGGCTGTTGTAGGAGCAGTCAGTCTCACTGTTGGTCACAGTGGTCAGAGGGACTGAGGGTGCATCTTGGCTGGCTGTGAAGAGGTGCAGGAGCCTTGTTGGTCTCTTCTCTCCATTCTTCCCAACTCTACCACCTGTCTGTCTTGCAGCTGACCATGTATCCCACTTGGAGAATGTGTCAGAGGATGAGATTAACCGGCTGCTGGGGATGGTGGTGGACGTGGAGAATTTGTTCATGTCTGTTCATAAGGAGGAGGACACGGACACCAAGCAGGTCTATTTCTACCTCTTCAAGGTGAGCTTGCACTGAAGGAGAGTGTGAGTGAAGGAGGTGAGGCGTTGGGGGGTCTGCAGCCCTGAGTCCTGCTGCCCCTACTCCCCCTTGCTCTCCCCTCCAGCTCCTGCGGAAATGCATCCTGCAGATGACCCGGCCCGTGGTGGAGGGGTCCCTGGGCAGCCCCCCATTTGAGAAGCCTAATATTGAGCAGGTGGGCTGGGGAAAGTGGTAAGAGGGGAATTGAGGGCATCTTGGAGGAGGGGGGAGCCTGTGTTCGCCATCCCCCTCAAGCTGAGAACAGGGGAGACACTCAGAGAAGGGAGGATGTTTTGTGCTAACCTCAGGGTAGGAGCGGGAGCAGGGACGGGGCATAGCTCCCCTCACGGAGAGCCCTGTCCCTGCCCTCGGGTAGCAGCTTCCTCGGACAAGAAGCCCCTGCTGGCTGCTCACACCTTGTTGCTCGTTCTATCCCTCACCCACACCTTCTCAGGGTGTGCTGAACTTTGTGCAGTACAAATTTAGTCACCTGGCTCCCCGGGAGCGGCAGACGATGTTCGAGCTCTCCAAGATGTTCCTGCTCTGCCTTAACTACTGGAAGCTTGAGACGCCTGCCCAGTTTCGGCAGAGGTCTCAGGCCGAGGATGTGGCTACCTACAAGGTCAATTACACCAGGTAGGTCCAGCCAGGGGCAGGTTGGGAGGAGGATTGTAGGCCCAGCCTGGGTTCAGTGGTTTCCACCCTCACCTGCCACCATCCCCACTCCCCCACCCCAGATGGCTTTGTTACTGCCATGTGCCCCAGAGCTGTGACAGCCTCCCCCGCTACGAAACCACTCACGTCTTTGGGCGAAGCCTTCTCCGGTCCATCTTCACCGTTACCCGCCGGCAGCTGCTGGAAAAGTTCCGAGTGGAGAAGGACAAGCTGGTGCCTGAGAAGAGGACCCTCATCCTCACTCATTTCCCCAAGTAAGGCTCATTCTGGCCTGTTGGGATTTTGCCCCAAGTTCACATCCTCGCTGTTGTCCCCTTTTTTCCAGGAAGGCTTCCTGGATTGGTCCCTCCTCTCCCTCCATGGGCCTTCTGGGATCTGGGCGTCTACCTGGCAGACTTGCCCATGGCCCAGAAGCAACTTGCTAGTATTTGCCTTTGCACGTACTAGTCTGGGGATGGCAGGTACATGGCCCGAGCTAACGCTACCCCCTCCCATGCCCCTGGCAGACGGTACTAATTGCTTCCCGTGGGGGCCTGGACACAGCTTCAGAATCCTTCCCACCATAGTAGCCCCAGAACCAGAGCTTACACTTGAGGTGAAATCAGTTTCCACTCTTCTTCTAGTCTTTTCTGTACAGTTTTCCTCTGTTCTGCCATACCTTTCTCCCATTTTAAATCTGGGTCATAACTTTGCTGTTCAAAAAGCCTTTACTGACTAATCTTGGCCGTCTAGTGCCCCGGGTCACTAGGTGGGAACAAGAGGTAGCAAGATGGGGTGGATTCTGAGCCTGTTTGATGCGGAGGGGAGTGAGGGGACTTAAGGTGATGTGTTGCCCTGCCTGGCCACACAGTGCGGGAGGGCGTCAGCTCAGAGCTGTCCCCCTGTGCCAGGCAGCATGACACAGCTGGGCCTCTGTGGTCTCCATCTGGAGATCTGCCTTCAGTTAGAGGACCCCAGAAGGCAAGGGCCTGTGCCTCCCTCTTCAGACCAGGGCTTCCCAGAGGGCAGAAGCTGCCTCCTCTTTGAGGCTCCCAGTTCCCTGAGAGCAGGGTCTGTCTCTGACCAGCCTGCAGTCCCTCTGGTGCCTGGCCCAGCCAGCGTCCTTGGATGGCAGACAGAGTTGTGGGACAGATTGTACCCTCCCTACAGATTTCTATCCATGCTGGAGGAGGAGATCTACGGGGCAAACTCTCCAATCTGGGAGTCAGGCTTCACCATGCCACCCTCAGAAGGGACACAGCTGGTGCCCCGGCCAGGTATGCGCCACTGCGGGCTCTCTGCCTGCCCTTCCTGACTGAGCTAAGCCCCCTGGGTAGGAGAGGGGCTGGGAATGGCAACAGTGGGGAAATGCAGGGCGGCTCAGCTGGGTTGGAGGGCCTAGATCCTGTTAAGGGACCTGCCAACAGCTTCGGCCCCTTGTCCCTGACTTCTTCTCAGCTACGGTCAGTGCAGCGGTTGTTCCCAGCGCCCCCATCTTCAGCCCCACCATGGGGGGCGGCAGCAACAACTCGCTGAGTCTGGATTCTGCAGGGGCCGAGCCCATGCCAGGTGGGTGCTTGACCCCTGACCTCTGACTGTCGTTCACCCCTCTCCCAACCTTTCTTGCTGTCCCTGGGAAACCTTGCCAACCTCCCCAACAGGTGAGAAGAGGAAGCTCCCAGAGAACCTGACCCTGGAGGATGCCAAGCGGCTCCGTGTGATGGGTGACATCCCCATGGAGCTGGTCAATGAGGTCATGCTGACCATCACCGACCCTGCTGCCATGCTGGGGCCCGAGGTGGGTGGCCGGCCTGCTGACCGGTAGGGGGAGGGGCCCTCACCCACCTGAGGCCCTAGCTCACCGCCCCTCCTCTGGGCCTAGACGAGCTTACTGTCGGCCAACGCGGCCCGGGACGAGACAGCCCGCCTGGAGGAGCGCCGCGGCATCATCGAGTTCCACGTCATCGGCAACTCGCTGACACCCAAGGCCAACCGGCGGGTGTTGCTGTGGCTCGTGGGGCTGCAGAACGTCTTCTCCCACCAGCTGCCGCGCATGCCCAAGGAGTATATCGCCCGCCTCGTCTTTGACCCGTGCGTCCCCAGGAGAGTCCCTACCCCAGGGACACCACACCGGAGGGGCCTCTCTTCCTTGGCCTCCCCAGCCCTCAAAATTGGGGGTCCCTTCTTCCCATTTCCAAGGCCCAATCTTGGAGCATTCTTGCTCCTCAGTACCCAGCCCTGACTCCAGCTGAGGCCTTCAGGTGTGGGGACCTGGGGAGCAGCGGGGGCAGGTAGGGGCTGTGACGAGTCCCCTCTCTCTTAGGAAGCACAAGACTCTGGCCTTGATCAAGGACGGACGGGTCATCGGAGGGATCTGCTTCCGCATGTTCCCCACCCAGGGCTTCACGGAGATTGTCTTCTGTGCCGTCACCTCCAATGAGCAGGTCAAGGTGAGCAGTGCCTGGCCCTGCCCCCGCCCACTTCTGAGTGTGGACCAGGTCAGGGCAGCGAGGGTGTGGGAGGCAGCAGCCCCCAGCTCTTTCTGTTTTTAGCGGCCGGACGGTTCTTCACATCCTCACAAGGTAGCAGCTGTAATTTGATAACTGGGTTAGGAAAACACCTGTTGACAAGTGGAACCCAAGAATCAGCAACACTTAAACGCACCTGTGGACTTGTGTTTTTATCACGAGGACATTTACACACATGGAGGGAATGAGTAGTGATTACATTATCTCTATGGTAATAGTCCTGGCTTCTGTCCTTTAATTGTCGCAACAGACCCACGCGCAGGGTCCCTTGTTCCCCCGTGTCACATACCCCAGATCTGTGTGGTGCCTGCTTGGTCCTGACGTGTGGGAGACAGTGCCACTTCAGGGCTCAGATGCTGCCATGAGCAGGTCTCTCCCCTGTCCCCTTCTCCAAGGCCCAGGACTGGTAATCAGTGGCCTGTGTTGGGTTGGGCCTGGCCGCGCCGTGGCTGGCTGCCTGACCTTGGACACATTTCCTAACATAGCTGAGTTCAGATTTTCTCTTCTGTAAGATAGAGGTAATGACACTTACCTCCTGGGTTAACTTGAGAGCATCCTGTAAAGCAGCAAGCACCACACCTGGCCCAGCGCAGGCACTTAGAACTCCAGAGTTCTTCACTTTTCTCCCGACGAACCCCCTTCCTCCGCCGGTTGCCTTTCCTCCTCCCTGCCCTGGATCCCCTCGCTCTCCCCACCTCCTCTCCAGTCTGCCCCCTCCTCTCTCGGCTCTGGGCCCTCTTGAGACCTCTCCAGCGCCAGGCCTGTCCCCTTCCCCTGTAAGTCCTGCTTTCTTCCCTGCAGGGTTACGGGACCCACCTGATGAACCACCTGAAGGAGTATCACATCAAACACAACATCCTCTACTTCCTCACCTATGCCGACGAGTACGCCATTGGCTACTTCAAAAAGCAGGTGACCTCTGGCCTCACCCCACACCTATCCTTTGCCTGGAGCCAGGGGTCATTCTGTCCAGCCCCTTGCTGTGGATGGAGTAGGAGTCCTTTTGTGACCCCTAGCCCACCTGACACCTGTGAAGAAGACCTTCATACCCACCTTCCCTCCTGCTGCTGCCCCAGTGGAGAATAGGGCCTGGGGGGCCAGTAGGGCAGGCCAGAAGAACTGGGAGGCTCTTGGGGTGAGTTGGGAGGCGTCAGCTGACCTGGAACCTTTCCAGGGACAGACTGAGCCCTCACAGTACCACAAGAGGAGGTTCAGGAGGGGGGAGGGGACATGGCATGCACTGCCCTACAGGTGTTCCTGGGGGCCGGGGGGTGGGGGTAGAGTAGGAAAGTTGGGAAATACCTGCTGATGGGTCAGGTCATAACCATCCACTCCCCAGGGCTTCTCCAAGGACATCAAGGTGCCCAAGAGCCGCTACCTGGGCTACATCAAGGACTACGAGGGAGCAACACTGATGGAGTGTGAGCTGAACCCCCGGATCCCCTACACGGAGCTGTCCCACATCATCAAGAAGCAGAAGGAGGTTGTGAGCCCACATGCGCATCCATAGGGTTTTCGTGAATGCATGTGGAGGGTGCACACACGCGTGTAGACCTACACCGTGCATACGTGCATGTGTGTGTGTCACCAGCGTCTTGGTTCCTGCTCGGCCTCGTAGGGGAAGTTAGGAGGGGAGGCACTGGATTCGGTGGCAGTGCAGTGTGGGTTTTCCCACTGTGGGCTCTGACGGTGGCCCTGGGAGGGGCTGTTGCTGGGGCTGGAGCTGGCCCCTCAGACGCCTCCTTCCCTCAGATCATCAAGAAGTTGATTGAGCGCAAACAGGCCCAGATCCGCAAGGTCTACCCTGGGCTCAGCTGCTTCAAGGAGGGTGTGAGGCAGATCCCTGTGGAGAGCGTCCCCGGCATTCGTGAGCAGGGGACTTGGCTGCGGGGGCGGGAGGGCGTGCTGCTCGGGGCGTGGACAGGCGTTCTTAGGGACGTTCTCCCTACTTTGCAGGAGAGACAGGCTGGAAGCCACTGGGGAAGGAGAAGGGGTGAGTGTTCTGCCAAGGGAGCAGGGATGGAGCGGGAAGGGCAGAGGGACCCGGAGCCTCAGACTTGGTGTCTCTCGTGCCAGGAAGGAGCTGAAGGACCCTGACCAGCTCTACACAACCCTCAAAAACCTGCTGGCCCAGATTAAGGTGGGGAGAACAAGTTCCCCTTCTGGGGGTCCCTGTACCTGTGGCTTCGCGACCCAGTCTGGGGTGGGTGGGAGTCATGGGCTGGCACGGGCAGAGTGGGGCTATCCCAGCTCTGCCCTTTTCTCCAGTCGCACCCCAGTGCCTGGCCCTTCATGGAGCCTGTGAAGAAGTCGGAGGCCCCTGACTACTACGAGGTCATCCGTTTCCCCATCGGTGAGGACCCTCCGTTCCCTGCCCTTCCTTCCTCTTCTGCCCCCGAATTGACTGTTCCTGCCCTCCCTGGGCCGTGCACCTGGGGCCCACCCCACGGGCAGCCTGCTGCTCGCCGCTGCCTCTGAGATCTGTGCTCCTCCCCTGCGCCCCAGACCTGAAGACCATGACCGAGCGGCTCCGCAGCCGCTACTACGTGACACGGAAGCTCTTTGTGGCTGACTTGCAACGGGTCATCGCCAACTGCCGCGAGTACAACCCCCCGGACAGCGAGTACTGCCGCTGCGCCAGTGCCCTGGAGAAGTTCTTCTACTTCAAGCTCAAGGAGGGGGGGCTCATTGACAAGTAGTCCCCAGCTTGGGACCACAGCCCTGACTTCGAATGTCTTCACCTCGGATCTGATCCGATTCTTAGGGGTGCCCTGACCCCCCGGGTCCCGACTCTCAGTTTGAGACGCTCCAGCCAAGGGCCCTGATCCTGCAGCCCTTTCTGGACCCTCAGGCACCCCATGCCTGCAGCCCTGTCCCAGCCTTCACTGTGTCTGCGAGGTCTCCTGGGTCTGGGGCCCAGCCCCTTTAGAGTGGTTGGTGGCCAGAAGCTGAACCCTGCCCAGCCTTGGCAGCCCCCAGACCTGGTCCCCACAGAGCTACAGAGGCTGGGAGTCCTGGGCCTGGCCCAGGTGGCTGTCTCCCCAAGGGCCAGGACTGCTAATTTTAGCTTGAGTGATTGGGCTTCAGGGGTTGGAAATTCAGCCCGCATTGCAGGGGCCACACCTTGCCCTGCACTGTTCTGTCAGCCTGTCCCCCAGGGGTGAGGGGGCCTGGGGACCATTCATTCCCTGGCATTAATCCCTTGGAGGGAACAATAAAACTCTTTTTTTTTTTTCCATCTGTGTCATTGTTTCTTTGGAGTAGTCTCAGGCTTAGCAGGCTTACCTTGACCCCGCCAGTATCTCCCCTCGGCCAATACCTCGTGCAGCCTGCAAGCTGGAGCCTATTAAGCCTCAGGCTGTGCTGGGGCCACGCTCCCCAGCAAGCCTCAGGCCTAGTCCTGTGCTCCTGGGGTCCTGCCTGGCTGCAGCCCCCCACCTTCTGCTCCCAGCTGCTCCTGGTGCAGATGCCAGGGGCACCTCCCACTCTAACCTCTACCTGGGTGGGCGTGGTTACTGTTGACTGTAAAAGGGGCAGAGACTCCAGAGCAAGGAGAGGAGAGCGCTTTTCTCTTAGCGTACACGGTTCTTTTACTGCGGGCAGAAACGGGAGACTCCTCAGTCGGTTCGGCTGGCTCCTCCCCTCGGTTTCAGTTTCCGTTTCCCACCTCTGAGCAGAGCTTAGCAGCCGGGAGCTAGCAGGCTACGCCAAGTGGGGCTGCCGGGCCAGTCCCAGCCGGTGGTACAGGTGAGACCCAGCCTGGGCAGGGGTCAGGTGTAGATGTTACAGCAAGCGTTATAGTGGGTGGTTCCAAGGACAAACCGAGCGGCACACGGAGAGTCGAAGAATCTAAGTCTATTTGCCGTCTGGCTCAGAGGGGTCTACGACCAAATTCTGAGCCCTGTCTACCTGATTTTTCCCACTTTTATTAAGTTGGGGTGGTCCGAGGGGTGGGGTCTCAGGTGGCTAACACGCCGCCAGGTAATAGGTTAGTATTATGTTGATGCGCCAGGTTAGTTGATGGGGCAGGTGAGGTAGGTTAGTATTATGCTGATGCGGGTCTTCCGTGAGGGGTGGGGGTCTCAGGTGGCTGATGCGCCAAGTATTAGATGGAGGTTTTCCTTATCATTCCCCCCTTTGATGTCCTTATATATCTATAATAGGGCATCATTTCCCAGTGGGTGACAGCCTCGTAAGGCCATTATGTGAGCTGTTGCTCTCCGGGTTACAGCTGTCTCTACAAATTTTATAATCGCTTTCAGTATGCAGGGGCCTACAGTGAGTGACAAGGAGGAGAATAGTTCTTAGCGGCCCAGTCAGAGATAGTAGCCATGAAGTCCATTGTCCTAAGTTGAAACCCCAGGTTTGTTCTAATTCCTTGTTTCTTTTCTTGATTTTTTCTCTTAGCTCCCTGACTTTTGTGGTTTCTACTCCTGTCTGGTTTATATAGGAGCAGCACTCTTCCCCTAGGAATATACAGGCCCCCCCTTTTCAGCAGTGAGTAGTTCTAGGGCCCGTCTGTTCTGCAAGGTCACTGCCGCGAGTGAGTTCAGTTGACTCTGGAGACAGCAGGGAATCTGCTGCTCGTTCCATGTCCTCATTTAGTTCTGGGATGACTTGTGGTAGATGCTCAGGGATGTGTCTAGGCCTCCTACTCCTGCTCCCATCCCAGCAGCAATTCCTCCCCCTAAGAGGATTGATGCTAGTAAGGCCCGTTTTTTCTGGGTGTTTGGGTGGGGGCTTAGTGCAGCTTCCAGTTGCTGGGTTTTAAAGATAGAAACATCTGGGAAGACCTGGGTGCAGGTCCCGGTCCAGTTTCCTGGGAGGCAGAGGTAGGCAATGTCTCCACAAAGAAAGAATATGCCATCCCAGGAGCAAGTGGCAGTGGCATTCCTGGGTAAGGTTTGGTTATTTCTGCAGTGTTCACCTGGCATGAATCCCAGCATTTCATTCTCTCCTGCATTAGCAATGCAAGTGATATTCAGGTGGGAAGTTATGGCTAAGCGGACATCGTATGCTACTCGGCTCACCAGGGATATTTTGTTTGGGCCTGGGATCAAGATGCTGGAGTTCCAGCCCAGAGGCACAGGGACCCCAATATAGACTTGTTTCTGGAGGGGTAAAGAGACCCAACATGAAGTATGGTTGGGTAGGGCCTGGAGGGTCATATTGAGGAACCAGGTTATCAGGGAAGAGGTTTCCAGGGATTCAGCGATCTTTCGTATGCCAGTAAGATCTGGCCTCTTATAAGTTGACTCAGTTACTGAGGCTATCGTAATTAGCTGAGCCTTTGTGTCTTCCACCTGTTGGATTCCAGCCTGGTCTTGGACTCCTCCCCCATCAGACATCCCCCCGTGGGTGTAGTAAGTCCAACAAGCTGGTTTGCCCCTTGGGGCTATACAGGTTCAAATATCACTTGTAATGATGCCAGTCCAGTGCCAGCGGTTCCCCTGCTGTGGCACACCTGAGCCTGACTATAACATGTCTTTGGCATGTAGGTGCTGACTGTGAAACCTCCTGTGGTCCATAGGTCTCCAGTAATCCCGTTAGTGAAGGGATCCAAGTCCTAGCATAACAAGCCTCAGGGCAGGATTTCTCTGCCATAGTTGTTAGGGCGAGTGCCCCAACCAGGAGGAGGGTAGGGACTGAGGCAGGAGTAGACATCCTATAATGAGTCAAAATACCACAGTTAGAGATGCCCTCTGCAGTCTAGTCCAATCTCCCGGAGATACCGAGAAGAGTCCAATCTCCAGTAAGGTCACTACAACCCCAAGGTCAGTGGCTAGAGCCTCCCTGAATAGAGTTGGTGAATTTTTAAATCCCTGTGGTAGTCTCATCCAGGTCAGCTGGGTTTTCCTTCTAGTCTGAGGATCCTCCCACTTGAAGGCGAACAGGGGCTGGCTCTTCGGAGCGAGCTGCATGTAGAAGAAGGCATCCTTTAAGTCCAGGCAGGAGAACCAGGCAGCATCAGGAGGAATGAGGCCCAGGAGGGTGTATGGATTCGGTACCATTGGGTGGAGAGTCTCTGTAGCCTCATTAATCAGTCACAGGTTTTGGACGGGCCGGTATCCACCTCCGTTGGGCATTTTGACTGGCAGGAGGGGAGTGTTCCATGGGGATTGGCACTGCACCAAAATCCCCTCCCACTCCAGCCTATCCGATGTGTTCCTGAATTCCCTCTCGAGCCTCCTTGGGGATGGGGTACTGTCGTCTCCTGGTCGGTTGGGCTCCTGGTTTCATCTCGATCACCAGGGGTGCATGTTGGCATGCAAGACTGGAGGGGTTGTCCTCTGCCCATACCAACAGGAAATCCTGCCGAAAGTCAGGCGGGTTCTGTTCCTCTTTGGCCTCATTGTACAGCTTCCATTCTGATTCCCAGGGCAGGGTGACCGCCATTATGAGACTCTCTGGCACGCCGAGCGTGAGGCTTACGGTCCCTTCCGGGTGGAAGGTGATCTGGGCTTCCAGTTTGCTCAGGAGATCTTGACCTAGGAGGGGCATGGGGCAGTCCGGCATGTATAGAAATTCATGTTTTATCTGGTGGCCCCCCATCTGGCATATTCAGGATTGGCAGAAGGGTCAAGCTACTTGAGTTCCAGTGGCTCCCACAATGGCGGTTTCCCACTTTGTAAGCGGAGCCACCGGGGTTGTCACCACTGAATATTCTGCCTCAGTGTCCACCATGAATGTTATTGGTCGGCACCTCGCTTCCATCAGCTGCGTGATGTTTGTTCCTGCAAACCCGTCAAGTTTCTGGAGTTTCTGTTGGATGTCAGTACAGGACTGCCCAACAAATGTGGCATTCACCATCCTCTGATTTTCGGCCACCTCTGAGTGGAAGGGTGTGTAGACTTGGTAGGCCTCACAGAGGAACTCATAGAATTCGCTCGGTGATTACTTCGGCTTCTGAGTGATCAGAGCAACTTTGTTAATGTTGGTTGGTTTTCTGGCTCTCTCCCAGACCCTGTGGAGGAGAGAGCTTCCTGATACCTTCCAAGTGCCTCGTGTCCACTCGGGGAGTTGAAATTCCAATCCAGGTTGGTCTCAGGCGCTGCTCTCTGTGCCTACTGCTCCATGTCCAAGGTCCCTGCTGGAGCATGGTCTTGGAGCCACCTCCAGGTCCCAGCTACAATCTGGTGCCATTCTTCCGTGTTAAAAAGGGTCAGAAGGAGCTGGTGGCAGTCTTCCCCAGTGGGATGGTGGGTCTGAAAGATGGATTCCAGGAGGTCAATGAGGGCCTGAGGTTTTTCGGAGTAAGGTGGGGTGTGGTGCTTCCAGTTCAGAAGATCAGTGGTGGAGAAGGGCTGGTAGTACAGGACTGGCTGAACTGGCTGAACGGACCCATCATCCGTAATCTGCGTCGGACCTTGCACCTCATGCAGGGGCATCTGGAGGGCTGAATTTGGTGCCTGAGCTGACCGTAGCCAGCGGGTGATGGGAGTGCCGGTACCTGGTTGGTCTGGAACTGGCCGTGGGGAGACTGACAGTGGCGAGGTGTCTGATGGATTCGGGGGCACTTCAGGAGATGTCACAGTAGGGTTGTAGGGCAGCGGTGGTGGATCCTCTTCAGGAGCTTCCTGATAGATGGGTTTGGACAGTTTGGAGTCTCTGGTCCTTTGGGCCACAAAAAGCCTGCTCTGTCCCTTATTAGCACAGAACCGGACCCAAGGGGGCATGGCCTGAGCAATCTCTAGCCATGAATATATGTAAGGGAATTGGTCAGGGTGGCTGGGAGACCCGGTCGCGATTCTCCAAACTGCTCACACAGTGGGGAGGTCTAAGCTTCCTGTTGTGGGCCAGTCGACCCCGAATGTGGGCCATTCATGTTCACAGAGGACCTTACGTCTACTGGGACTCAGTATGACGCCGTGATCTCCTGTGAAACCCTTCTTAAAGTTCTTTAACATGCATTTAAGGACTGTAGGCTTAGATTCTACGCTACCCATCCTAGACCCTGGAATGGTGTCGCAGCTTAACAAAGGGAGGTGGTTTGTCTCAGATGTCTGCCTGGCTGCGTCCCTCTCGGGAACTTAGGCACGTCTTGGCAAAGGTGTGCCCGTATAAACCCCAGGCCTCGTCGCTCCCTTTAGGGGAGTGAATCACCATTATGACATAGATGCCCCTGCGGAACCGCAGGTGAGGACCCACTCAGGTTCCATAGCCGTAACCGTGGAACTGCAAAGTCACTCTTCACAAAAGGGGGTTTCTCTCAGGTGTCCGCCTGGCTGTGTCCCTATCGGGAATTTAGGTGAGTCTTGGCAAAGGTGTGCCCATATAAACCCCGGGCCTGGTCGCTCCCTTTAGGGGAATTATGCTGTAAGAGGCTGCTGCAGAACCACAGATGAGAACCCACTCAAGTTCCGCAGCCATAGCCATGGAACCACAGTCACTCTGCATTCCCTCTTCACTCACTCACTCAGACAGGCAGAGGTTACACATTCCCCCCTGGGAATTCCCTGTGCTCAGGAGGTGATCAAGCTCCTCTTCCGTCGTCTGACGGGCCTGACTCGGATGGGTCCCGGGATCTTACCTATTCCGATGCCTCCAGACCCAATTTGACTTGTCCGTCCTTCCGGCGTGTCCGGGTGAGTTTGGGACTCCGTGGTCGGTGGGAGCTACTGAGGAGTGAAGATATGCTGCAAAATGGCGGTTGGCTCCCATTCGCTTTTGTCACCGAGGTCCCGTCGGTCACTGTGCCTGGCCCGAACCGGTATCTTCAAGGGGCCAGCGCAGTTGGTTTTCCTGGTCAGGGAACCAAAATGTTACAGCAAGTGTTACAGCGGGTGGTCCCCAGGACAAACCAGGCCGCGCACACGGAGAGTTGGAGAATCAAAGAGTTTATTCGCTGGCGGGCTCAGAGGGGTCTCACCACCAAATTCCGAGCCCCATCTACCCGATTTTTCCCACTTTTGTTAAGCTGGTGTGGTCCTAGGGGTGGGGGGGTCTCAGGTGGCTAACTTGCTGCCAGTTAATAGGTTAGTTGATGAGCCAGGTAATAGGTTAGTTGATGAACCAGGTAATAGGTTTAGTGTTATGTAGATACACCAGGTAATAGGTTAGTATTATGCTGATGTGGGTCTTCCGTGAGGGGTGGGGGGGGGGGTCTCAGGTGGCTGATGCTCCAAGTTATAGATGGGGCTTTTCCTTATCATAGGCTGTGTTACTCCCGTCTCTTGGCCAGAGCTGGTTCCTGTTGGGTCCTGAGGGTTCCCTGCCCTCCCTCAAGAGGGGTGGAGTCCTGGGCAAAGGGAGGTCTCTGCACCAGGGCCAGGAGCTGGAAGGGGTGGGGGGGCGGGTAGGTGCTATGAATGCGAGTCCCTTGCCATTCCCAGAATGGAGCTGCGACCCTATCAATGGGAGGTGATCATGCCTGCCCTGGAGGGCAAGAATATCATCATATGGCTGCCCACGGGCGCTGGGAAGACCCGGGCAGCTGCTTACGTGGCCAAGAGGCATCTAGAGACTGTGAATGGAGCCAAGGTCGTTGTGTTGGTCAATAGGGTGAGTGGTCAGCCCTCCCCTCAGCAGATCTCAGGTGGCTCTCAGTCCCCTCAGTACTCCAGAGCTGTTGTGCCCATCCCTAAGCTCACCTGTCTTTTCACCCCAGCCCCAGTCCCAGCCATGTCCTGAGGGTCACCTTACCTCCTCTCCGCTCCCCTGGCCCTGGATCCAGCTTTCTCTCTCCACCTCATTCTCTACCTTCAGGTGCACCTGGTGACCCAGCATGGTGAAGAGTTCAGCCGCATGCTGGATGGACGCTGGACCATGACAACCCTGCGAGGAGACATGGGGCCACGTGCTGGCTTTGGCCACCTGGCCCGGTGCCACGACCTGATCATCTGCACGGCTGAGCTGCTGCAGATGGCACTGACTAGCACTGAGGAGGAGGAGCACGTGGAGCTCACCGGTGAGAGCCGTGGGCAGGGGGAAAGGATGTGCACCTGGGGCACCTCCTCTAGTACAGGTGTTTGTGGGAGCGAGAGGTTTTCCACTCACCAAACCCCACCCAGCATGCGCTTGAGTGGAAACAGACCTGGCTACCGTGCAGGCTCTTGGGCAAGTCCCTTCCCCCAGCTGAGCCTCAGTTTCCTAGTTTGTAAAATGGAGAGGAACCATCCCTGCCTAGCTCTTCATCCTGGAGCCTGGCTGCAAGTTGTGGAAGGAAGAAGGGATTCTTGGATGAATTGCAGGGAGGAGGGGCTTTGCAAACGTCAGTCACGGCCTCCCCATGTGCCCCCAGCCTTCTCCCTGCTCATAGTGGATGAATGTCACCACACGCACAAGGATACTGTCTACAATGTCATCCTGAGCCGGTACCTAGAGCACAAACTCTGGAGAGCATGCCCCATACCCCAGGTGCTGGGTCTCACAGCCTCCCCAGGCACCGGCAGGGCCTCTAAGCTCGATGGGGCCATTGACCACATCCTACAGGTGAGCTTGTCCCCTGTGGCCCTCCCACCACCAGGCCATCAGGGACCTCCCTGCCTCTACCCCTTCCCACAAGCCCTACCCAGGCTCTCCTTGGAGGAGTCCAGCCTCCAATGGCTTCTTACGGCACATAGAATAAATGCCCAGCTCTCTGCCCTGGTTTACAATGTTCCATGTGACCGAGCCCCTCACCCCTCCCCTTCGTGCTACAGTTACACTGGCCTTTCTATATCTTGAACATGTCAGGCTTGTTCTCATCTCAGGAACTTTGCACTTACCATTCCTTTTGCCGGGCATGCTCTTCCCCTTGAACTTTACCCGTCTGACTCCTTCTTGTCATTCACTGAACAGCTTAAATGCCACCTCTTCAGAGTCTTCCCTGATCACCTGCTCTTACTTTCTTCCATCCCATCCCATTATTCTCTTCAGTGCTTGTCAACACTGTCTGAAACTCCTCATTCTGTTGTTCTTTGCTGGTTCGTCATCTGTCTCTCCAACTCCAACCTACATGCCTCTGCCCAGCGCCTAGAACAGTGCTGGCACAGAGTGAATGAATCCACACCCCCAGTGGCCCTGCCTCAGGCTCTGCTCTTCTCAGCTGGGATCCATCCTGCCCCAAAAGTCTGCTGTCCCCACGGACCCCTCTTTCCAGTGAAGCCCTCTCTGTTGTCCCCAGCTGTGTGCCAACTTGGACACGTGGCGCATCATGTCACCCCAGAACTCCCGCCCCCAGCTGCAGGAGCACAACCAGCAGCCCTGCAAACAGTATGACCTCTGCAACAGGCGCAGCCAGGTGTGTGAGGGGAGGAGCACGGGGTGGGAGTAGGGTCCCGTGTGAACTTAGGGCACCTCAGCTTGAGCCCTGACTCCACCCTCACTAGCTCTCTGACTTCAGGGCACTTGGTTATTGTCTGAGCCTCCATTTCTCCTTTCTGTGAAATGGGTCAGATGCAGCCCATGCCCACAGCCTGTTGTTTGGATTGACTCAGAAGGCATCAAGGTTGTCTGTCACAGCCCTTGACGTGCTGTGAAGTGCTCTGCAAACCACAGAGCCAGGACACTTTGTACTGAGTCGGTACCAAGCCCTCTCCTTCAGTGTGGACACTGCCGGGTATCTGCTGTGACAGGGCTGGACAGGGACTAGGCATCACTGTGCCCAGGGCAGAGGGCGCAAGGGGACATAGCGGGTGAGAGAGCAGGAGTCGGGTGCAGGTACCTGGCCCTTGCCTGCAGCCGGGACTCCTGCCCATACCAGCCGGCCTCCCTCTGGAGCCCTCGCCCCTCACCTCTCAGCTGAGACAGACGGGTGATGGCAGTAGCGTGCGGTGCAAGCCGGGGTTAGCTCTCCCACTGGGTGCCTATCCTCCAGGGTGCATGGGAATCCCCTCACACCCTCACTCCTCTTGCCCAGGATCCATTTGGGGACTTGCTAAAGGAGCTCATGGGCCAAATCCATGACCACCTGGAGATGCCTGAGTTGAGCCGGGACTTTGGGACGCAGAGTTATGAGCAGCGAGTGGTGGAGTTGAGTCAGGACGGTGAGAAGGTGGCCCTCCAGCCAGGGGAAGTTGCTGGGGCCGTCAGGGGCGGGACTTTCAGGGAGGGGCCTAGCCGCTCGGGGGCGGGGCGGGGGCGGAGCAAGGGGCAGTGGGCTGCTCAGACCTGGTCCCTTTGCCCGCAGCCGCGAAGGCCGGGCTGCAGCAGCGGCGCGTGCATGCACTTCACCTGCGGCGCTACAACGACGCGCTGCTCATCCACGACACGGTCCGCGCCGTGGACGCCCTGGACACGCTGCAGGATTTCTACGACAGGGAGCGCATCACTAAAACCCAGATCCTGTGTGCCGAGCGCTGGCTGCTGGCGCTGTTCCATGGTGAGGGCCGTGCTGGGGCAGGGTGATGGGAACTGGATGAGCAGTGAGAGGCCAGACAGGGCTCAGGTGCCCACGAGGGATGGGAAGGTGCCGGCGAGGGTACTGGGAACCTGTTTTTCTAACCAAAATCCAAGGCCATGGATATGACGGATTTATTTCCTCATTTCTGAAAGTCTGCATAATTGCAAAAATTAATTGACGTTATTGACAAAGATTTTTTAAAAAACATTTAGTTGGAATCGCCTCTGAAAGTCTGGGGTGTGTGGTTCCTTTAGACTGGGGGAGTGAGGCTGAAGGTCAGAGGGTGAATATAGCTCAACAGACCTGAGGTCGAGTCAATCCTGGGTGGCAGAGGTCAGCGTGAAGAACTGCGTGGTCACCTTGGTGGCTGGGTTGAAGAGGGGTGCTGGTCTGAGGTATGTGAGCGAAGGATTCTGTACCGTGCGCCCCTGGTATAAGGCCAGCCTTGAGAGTGAGTGTGGCGCAGGGTGTCCGTAAATGTGCTCTTGGTACCTGCTCTGGGGGAACTAAGCAGGAATGGGTGTCCTCCCCGCAGCCCCTCCAAACTCCTGCCGTCCCCTTCCTGTGAGCACCGCTCCTGGTGCTTCACCCACCCCCAGACCTGAGTCTTGTGCCTCTGCTTTGGGGTTTTTGGCAGACCACAGGAGTGCGCTGGCCCACTTGGCAACTCACGGCCCAGAGAATCCAAAACTGGAGATATTGGAAAAGATCCTTCAAAAGCAGTTCTCGAGCCCCAACAGCCCCCGGGGCATCATCTTCACCCGTACCCGCCAGAGCGCGCGCTCACTCCTGCTCTGGCTCCAGCAGCAGCCGGGCCTGCAGACCATGGACATTAGAGCCCAGCTGCTGATTGGGGCCGGGAACAACAGCCAAAGCACCCCCATGACCCAGGTGTGGGCTTTGGGGAAAGATACTGAGGGATTTCCCTAGGACAGAAGGAGGGACAGGGTCTTTTGCACACAGAGATGGGGGCAGGGAGACCCTGGGGGAGGGAGGGGGTTGAATATCCCCACACAGAGAGCTGGGAGAGAGGCGCGGACACTGAGATCCCCAGGGCTGAAGGTTCCCCCAGTCTGGGGGTCCTTGGGGGCCAGAGAGGCAGGGGCTTGGGGGTCTTTAGGGAAAGATGTGGGTGATATGGTTCCTTGGGGCAGAGGATCAGGAGTCTGGGGTCCTTCCCAGGAAAAGAATGGGGCCTGGGAGTTGTCCCTAGGATAAAGGGCCAGGTTCCCTTAGAAGACCCTAGTGGGGAGATAGGGGTCGGATGGTTACCTGGGAAGACGGGCAAGATCCTGGGGGTTCTTGGGGATAGAGGTGGGAATCAAAGTCCCTAGGGAGACATGGACCAAGATTGTGAGTAAGTGCTGAACCAGGAGAGGCCACTCTGGCAGGTGGGTAGGGCTGAAGCCACCTCATGTGCCAGCCTCTTTCTACTCCCCGCCTTCCCTTCAGAGGAACCAGGAAGATGTGATCCAGAAGTTCCGGGCTGGTGCTCTGAACCTTCTGGTGGCCACAAGCGTGGCAGAGGAAGGGCTGGACATCCCCCAGTGCAACGTGGTGGTGCGCTATGGGCTCCTGACCAATACGATCTCCATGGTCCAGGTGCTCAAACATCGCCCCTCCCTGAAGCGGCCCTTGTAGGATCCTGTGCGGGACTCCAGCCCCACTCAGGACCCTCCCTATCTCCCTCCCCAGGCAAGGGGCCGTGCCCGGGCGGATCAGAGCGTGTACTCCTTTGTAGCGGCTGAGGGCAGTCGGGAGCTGCGGCGGGAGCTGACCAACGAGGCACTGGAGACGCTGATGGAGCAGGCAGTGGCTGCCGTACAGAACATGGACCAGGCCGAGTACCAGGCCAAGGTCTGCAGGCGGGCAGCTGGCACGCCCTGCAGGGAGGGTGCTGACTGCACACCTGCACTCTTCCAGGCCCTCTACCTCTCAAGGCTAAGTTGGGCCACCTGAGGAAGGTGTGAAGACAGGGAAGGACAGAGGCCAGGGCTGGGGCCACCAGAGAAGGCAGTGGCTGGTCTCCAAAAGGCCTTGGGAACAGGTCTTGTTCTCGGCTTTGAATTTATCCTTGCCACCAGATACCTTGTGTATCTGCGAGAGCTGCCTTCCAGCCCTTCTGGAACCAGGCAGGGGGCAAACAAAGACACACACATGAGATAAGTCCAGAACCAGGACGTCTACCATCAGTGGCCCTGAGGCAGGGTCACTGTCATCCAGCCTTGTCCGGTGGTCCATGGTTACCCCTGTTGTCCCAGCATAATTATTATTAATGATGCCACAGGACAGACTCAGGAAGCAGGTTTGAAATCTGCCAAAGATGGGACAAAGATTCAGCAAGAAAACTTGCCCCCCACCCACTATTGCCTCCGCTCTCATAATGTTCTTCTCCACTGAGCTGCTTCTGAAAGCTCCATGGAGGGGTAAGGAAAGTCCCTTCTGGGTATAAATGATCTGAGGTCTTTGGTAGCCCTTTGTCTTCCTGAGAGCATTCTCCTAGGTCCCAGCCATACCCAGGTGTCCCCTCCCACCCCAGATCCGGGATCTGCAGCAGGCAGCCCTGGTCAAGCGGGCAGCCCAGGCGGCCCAGCGGGACAGTCGGCGGCAGCAGTTCTCCGCAGAGCACGTGCAGCTACTCTGCATCAACTGCCTGGTGGCCGTGGGCCACGGGAGTGACCTGAAGAAGGTGGAGGGTGCCCACCACGTCAATGTGAACCCCAACTTCTCGTGAGACCTGTGGAAGGGGCCGACAGGATGGGGGGAGGAGGTGTGGGATGGGGACTAAGAATCCGTCCCACCCAGGAAGTGCTTTGAAGCTTTGGGAGGTGAAAGCATTTTAACAAGTACTGATATTGCATTTTCACAATAGTCTGGTTAGACAGGTTTTGTATCGATCCCCATTTTATAGGTGAGGAAATAGAGGCTTAGAGGGGCTTGCCCAAGTTCCCACAGCCATATGTGGTTGAATAAGGACTGGAATTCAGGATACCAAATGCTGACAGGCCACACACTGGCCCCCTGGTCCTAGCTGCTCTGAGGACATCAGAAGAAGCTGGCTGTCCCTGAACCACCCCCCATGCTCTGTCTCCTAGACAGTAACCTTCCCCCATCCTGCATCCATTCATTAAGTGACTATTTGCTCGGTACCCACTGTGTGCCAGGCCACTGTGCCAAGGATCTTCGCATAGGTTCTCTCATTTGAGGAGGTGGCATCTCAGCTAGGTCTTGATGGTGGGCTGGGTTTGAATGTGAAAAGATTAAAAATAGATGAGTGCAGGTAAGGACAATGGAAAGCAGAGGACAGGGTGACTCCAGGTGACCTGTGAGGAAGGGACTGTGAATAATGAGATTCAGGAGTAGACAGACTAGATCTTGAAGGTCAGGCCTCAATGTTTAGCCTTTTATCCAGGAGGCTCCCCAGTTAGAAATCTTGGATGGATTTTGAGCAAGGGAATGTCAGAGCAGATTGACATTTCAGATCCCTCTAGCAGTCAGTGGAAGGACAGTTTGGGGGGTGAGGATGAGCCTGGGAGATCCATTGAAAGACTGGAGCTCATCCAGGTGGGCGATGCTCAGGCCTGAACTTGGGCAGAAGGGGGTGCAATGGAGGCAGCATAAGCAGAACTTGCAGAAGACTGGACTTCCTGGCCCTGGGGCGGAGGCTCAGGCAGCAGGAGGGCATGAGATCTGGGGGCAGGGGCAGGGGGTGTCAATGAGGTCTGTGGCCACCCCCATTCCTCTCCAGGATCTACTACACTGTCTCCCGGGAGCCTGTGGTCATCAACAGAGTCTTCAAGGACTGGAAGCCCGGGGGTGCCATTCGCTGCAGGAACTGCGGGGAGGCAAGTACTTGGGCCATGTCCTAAGCACCAGACCCCTCAGCCCCAGTCTTCAGAGGCCCTCAGGGAGCCCTCACCAGGATTGGGGGACAACCCTGCCCCAGGCATCCCCAGTCTGAGGAGGTCCTGCCCTTGTCTAAGGGAGCCCACAGTGTGATGGAGATGCTAACTCTCAGTCTCAGTGGGAGATGCAGGCCCTGTATTCATGGAACTCCAATATGAGGAGAGAAGCCCAGTTTGAAGGCAGAGATCTAGACCCTACCCTCTCTGTCCCACCCCCAGGGCTGGGGTATGCAGATAATCTACAAGTCCGTGAAGCTGCCGGCGCTCAAAGTCCGCTGCATGCTGCTGCAGACCCCTCAAGGGCGGATCCAGGCCAAAAAGTGGTCCTGTGTGCCCTTTCCTGTGCCTGACTTCGACTTTCTGCAGCACTGTGCCCAGAGCCTGCAGGACCTCTCCCTGGACTGACCACCTTGTCGCTGCAGTGCCCCGCTCAGGCTGCAGGGGGCAGGGTAGTCCACAGCAGCCATCACGTTTCCCTGGACAAACCCTGGGTCCGGACCCCTCCTTCCTGAGTCACCAGCTCTGGGCACCGAGGTGACCAGCCTCAGAGGAGCCCTGGGTGCCCAGGCTGACTTAGGCTCCCCAAATGAGGAAGCAAGTGGAGGGCCACAACTCAACCCTGGAGGTACCTCATGTACATAGACAACTTTCATTTGCACGGGATGGGGGAGGAGGAGGCCGAGGCAAAAGAATTGCCACATTGTACCAGAAATCATGACACTCCTTCCCTGCCAAGACTGCTTCTATTTTTTGAGGCTCCTCACAAATTAAAAATAAAGAAATGGAAAAATGAGATAGAAAATGTGTGATACTTTTAAAACTTCGTTGAGATGTAAAGTAAACTGCACATATTTACAGTGTGCAGTTCAATAAGTGTTAATGTGTGTATGCTCCTCCACAATCGAGAGAATGAACGTGGCCATCACCCTCAAAAGTTTCCTCATCCCCTGTCGCAATCCACATGTCTCCACCTCTCGCCCCTCCCCAAGGCACTGAAGTGCTCTGTGGTAATTTTGTGTTAAAAGTTTTTTGGGCCGGGCACGGTGGCTCATGCCTATAATCCTAGTGAGACCCCGTCTCTACTAAAAATAGAAAGAAATGATTTGGACAACTAAAAATATATACAGAAAAAAATTAGCCGGGCATGGTGGCACAAGCCTGTAGTCCCAACTACTGGGGAGGCTGAGGCAGAAGGATTGCTTAAACACCAGAGTTTGAGGTTGCTGTGAGCTAGGCTGACGCCACGGCACTCTAGCCCAGCCAACAGAGCGAGACTCTGTCTCAAAATAAATAAATAAAAATAAAAGGTTTTGGGTTGGTTTTGTTTGTTTGTTTGTTTTTACAAGTGCAGTAATGAGAAGGGGAAAGTAATAGAACAAGAAGTTCAATCTGTAACTGACTGTGAACAATCAAGTGAGATAACTCATTACAATGGCTATGCTATAGCCTTATTCAGAAAGCATCAGCTGTCTAAATTTGAGGCCCATCAGGAATGTGAGGCCTTCCTGCCCTGCCACCCCATAATAGTTTCCAACCCCAATGTCCCCCTGTCCATCCTCACTTGACCCTCAGGTCATCTCCCTTGGACTGGGGAGAGGCTGAGATCTGGGATTTGAGGGGTGGGCTCAGGTAGCAGGGGGGTGGGGAGAATTACAAAGGCCTAAATTTTCTGTTCTCATTTTAACAAGAAAAAAATAAAGAGAAAAGCAAGATCTAGGTTGATTCTTCAGGGAAAGGGCTATTTCTGTAGTAAAAGGCCCAGCAGGCAGGAGTCACCTTCAAGAGGAAGGAAGGGGGCTAGGGCAGAGATGTGAGAGCAGGATGCCAGTCCTTTCTGCCGTCTAACTTCCTTCCCTCCTGCTACATCCTTGGTCCTGCCTTGGGGTAGGTATGAAATAACGCACCCTCCTTTCTCCCAGCATTTTGTGTTTTCAGTAGGCCTCTTGTCTGATTGAGGGCTGAAATTCCAGTTCCAATCTTTCTGGCCTCCATCCCGGCAGACAGTGTACCTGCCTTTCCCAGGGCCCCTCTTCGCCTTCCTCTCCAGGTGTCCTTGGCCCTGGCTCCAGGGGTCCCCCTCCTGCTCCCTCCTGTCCCATCTGCACCTCCGCGCTGAGGCTGTCTCTGCCCATCTGCTCCCCACTTTGCCTTCACTTATTATCACCCCCTCCAGCAACGTGCCTTTTACGTGTCAATAAAATTAGCGACTGGGGGCAGAGGGAGGGGGCAGGGGCTCAGGGGTGTTAAGCTCAATGGCCTTGAATGTGGCTAGACTCACGGAGTCCGGACGCCTGTCATTCCAGGGCTAAACAGTGACAGCTGAGCGACCTGAGCTGGCATTGGGGACAGAGGGGGAGCTGTGCTGCAGGGAGAGAGATGGGCTGAGGATAAAGATGTCCTGGCCGCCTAACGGCCCCCTCAGTGACCTAAGCCCTTACACAGCTGACCATCGGAGGGGGAAACCCTACCTTTAGAGGAGGTGTCCCATCTGCCACCAAGCCTGCCAGGCCCGGAGAGCTTTCTTAAGCTCAGATGGAAGGGGGAACTCGGGCAAGGAGAGGTTTTGGGCTTCTTCTTCGGTGAGGGGTCTTTATATGAAGTCACTAGCTCCAGGGCATCTGGGCAAGGCTGCCTGAAGGAGGGGATTTACGGAGGTCCTGGGGACCCAGCTGTCCTAACTTCTTGGCCCTCCGTAGTGGCCCGGATGCTCCTCCTGCCCCGTGTTCCCCACCTGGGTGAGCCAGCCCACCCCACCCGCCGGAGATTCGAGGAGGGGCGGGGCCGCGGCCCCCGCCCCGGCCCCGCCCCCGGCCCCGCCCCGCCCCCTCCGCGGCCGGCCTGCAGCAGCCGCGCTCCGAGCGAGGCGAGAGCAGGTGGCCGCGGCGGGCTCCGTCTCTGCCCCGCAGGTAAGACAGCGACGCGGGCTGGTCCACGTTGAGGACCTCGAGGGCAGCGCGGGAGAACAAGGCAGCCCCTTCCACCTGTTCAGTCCCCTAGTCTCAAAATTTGGGGGCCCCAAGGGACAGTGAGAACATCCCTATCTCAGCGTTGCGCGCCAACGTTGAGCATCTATTGGGTGCGACTAAACTCTGGGGAAGTTAGAAGATCCCGACTGACTATCCCTGAGGCCAGGCGGGCTCCGAGGGGTGGGAAAGAACAGAGCCGGGCATTAGGCACGCAGCTTCTGGAGGAGAGCAGGTTGGGGACGGCGAGTTCGGAGTAAGGAACCTCAGAGTGCTCTGTGCCTCGTCCAAGTGCAGCATCTTTCCCCGCGGCACGGAGCGATGTGGTGACCCACCGGCTTCTGTTCTGTGGGCAAATGAGGTAAGAGCCGCTGAGCTGGGGCCTGGGTTTTCTGGTGAATCCCCGGGGCACCTGCATCATTTACTTACAACTGGGTACAGATGTGCTTGGATGAGGAGGGTGAGTAGGGGATCACCCGATGGCCTGGGGACCCCGGAGAACCTGGGAACTGAGTAGATCTTTTCTGTGTCCATGTCTTAGAGCCCAGGGAGAAGGGGAGGACATGATCACAGAAGTGGGCCTTATCGTAGACATGGGGTGCGTTTGCACACTTGGTGTTGAGATTGGGACTGTAGGAAAAGGGTTCTGTCCCCCAGCACCTCAAGGAAGCCTTCCTGGAAGAGGAGGACCTGGGCTGACAGGTCTGAGCCACAAAGGAGAGGTAGCCTTTGTGCTGGGTTGGGGTAGAGCAGAGGATCCTGCATTGTAGAACAGAAGGAGGTCAGGATGCTCCCATCTGGAGACCCTAGGGACCTTCCTGAGATCATCACAAGCCTTTGGACAGACACGGGTGACAACTGGGGGAGGAGGGCTTCCTTGTCTATTTACAGTCCCCATTCCATTGCCTTCTTCCATCACGCAAACCATCATTATCAGGAAGTTCTTTCTCATATCCGACCTTCATCCCGTCTGCTTCTGTGCTAGCTTCTTGCTTCTGGGAGGCAATGTGCTACAGTGCAAAGAGTGGGGGCCTTGGGGCCAGTTAGACTTGAGTTCTATCACCTCTACCTACCGTGTGACCTTGGACAATTTATTTAACCTCTTTGAGTTTGCTCCCTCACCTGTAAAATGGGGATAATAATAGAACCCACCTCATTCGGTGGCTGCGGGGATTAAATGAGAATACGCATGTAGGGCGCTTAGCACAGTGCTGGCGCCTGGCGAGGGCTCAAGGAGTATAAGTGTCCCCTCATGTGTAGGACAGCAAAGTCCATCTGCGGGGGGTGATTTTGGGGAGTGGGGGGCAGGGTAGTGGAAGATTTTTAAAGCCTGGCCAGAGAGAGCGATGCCCTTCTCTGCCTGCGCCACCAGCCCCTGCTCCCTGCTGGTCCCTGGATCTCTGGACCTTTCTGGGCTGCCCGGGTCCCCTCACCCCTCTTCTCATAGTTGCCCTGTTTGTGCTGCCTTTTGTCTCCAGGGCGGGGAGAGAGGCCCCACCAGGGCAGGGACCAGTAGCAGCAGGAGCCCATGTGGGGCTGTGCCTCAGTGGAACAAGCTCTGGCTTGGAGACTCAACCTGAAAAAATTGCCCTGTTGTTGTTTTCACCTCCCTGCCCTCCCCACCTCCAGAAATCTACAAATTGGGTTCAAGCTGCACTGAATTTTTCCAGGAAGATAAATAGCACAAGTGATTGACAGTCCTCTTTGGTGATTGTCCAAGTTACCCTGGCCTGAGCTCTGGAGGCTGCCAGGGAAGGCTGGGTTCAGTAGCACCCTTAAACCTGGGCAAGGGAGGGAGTGCCCTTGCCCTAAGCTGGGTGCTTTCATGGGCTCCACTCTGGCCTCCTCCCACTGCCCTTTCCCTGTGGGGTGAGGAGTCAGCAGGGCCAAGGGGATGAGACTGTGAGTCCCCTTCAAGACCAGATTCTCCATACCTGTGACTCTGGCAGTCACTGCCCAGATGGTCACCAGCTGGCTCCCAGCCCTTGCCAGCCTTTTCCCTGGGTCTGTTCTCAGGAAAGATTACGCCACTAGTGTGTGCACCCCTAGGCCTCAGGAACAGCGACAGGGCAGCTGTTTGCAGGGGGTGTGGATGGAACTAGGACATGAGTCTTGCTGTCCTCACGCACGCATGGGAGTCCCTTGCAGTGAATAAAGGACCTAGCACCAGGAAGGGGGTGTCTGGAGCCAGGGTGACAGTGGAGCTGTCTCCTCTGCACAATGTCGTTTTGGTGCATAATTCCCAGAGGGCAGAGAAATCTAAATGTGAGCCTGGTCTTCTGTGTTGCGAAGGTATTTGTCAAGGTAGGAGATTAGAGCAGATTGAACAGTTTGGTGGCTTGATTTATAACTTTTAAATATTTAGACATATGTCTGTGGGCCACCATTTGTCCTCTTGCCCCAGGCCCTGCAAATGTTCCAGGTGGGCCTGGTTGGGCCTGTGACTGCTATTGCCATTTGGTTAATTCCCTTCCTGCTCTCCCTGTCCCCCAATATAGTAGCTCCCCTGTAAATCTGGGCTTAGGACACGCTTACCTGAACCAGGAAGGAATTTCAAGGTGAAATGAAGATAATCAGTTGTCACCAACAAGTGGTCCCCCCATGGGCCTTCTGACCTCATTCTCCACCCCAAAACTGGGACAATTTTTAAAAATGTCCTGTGATGCTTGAGAGGAAAGGGAAGGGGAGGAGGGGTTGCTTATCTCCGGCGTGTGGTGAGGGTGTGGGCACTCACTGCACCCCAGCAGCAAGAAGGGAGCTCGATGGGGCTGCAGCAGCAGGCGGGATGGAAGCTAGACCAGGGGAAGACCAGGCTGGACCCCACATCCCTCCAGCTGCCCTTCTCAGAGGGAGCTGCACCTGCAGCCAGGACGGGGGCCCTGTGTCTGTCATGTGGGTTCTCCCGGGAGTCTGGATTTGGGGCTTTGGATGGGACAGAGCGTGAGGGCCAGCTGGCCAGGCAGCAGGGGTCATCCCTGGTGGGAATGAATGGCACGCTGGTCTCGACTGTAGTCAAGTGCCCCGCGGCACCTGGACACGCCGTCTGTTCAGAAGAGAGAGGCACACAGCCTTTTTTGCGGCCATCTCTGCTCACTCATTGATTCTGATTGGGCTGTTTGGGGGCCAACCTGCTACTTTGGCCTCATTAGCACCGTGGGGTGCTTGACAGAACTGGACACGCGCAGGCGCGCAGGCTCACACGTGCGCACACCCTCACGCTCTCGCAAAGTCACCCAGGTATGCGAGCCTGCCAGCACTAAGTCACGGACGACTCTGGCTACGCTGCCTGCTCCTAAACACCACCTCGGGTGCCATCTCAGGTGCGCTGCCCTTCAGACCCGCCCTGACACACGCAGCTCACAGACCCCCACGCCCTCGCACTCCCACTGTCCCTCATCAGTGACTCTTCGTTCACCTTGGTTGACCTGCCAGCTCCAGTGGCCAAGGGCTGGCTTACTTGAGGGTGGCTAGGGGCCAGACGCTGGCAGTGGTTGGTTGAGGACAAAAGGCAGCAGCACTGCCCCCCTGGGACTGCCCCCCGACAGGGCTCACCCTCAGCCCCCCCCACGTCTCCCAGGAGAGCACCGGCTGTCCTTCCTTGTGTGGTTCCTGTGAGCCTCCTGGCCTGTGAGTGTGTCTGTCCCTGTGCCCCCTGCGTGCTCCCTGTCTCTGCCCTTCCCCTGCTCCTGTGCCTTCCTCTTCTGTCTCTGTCTCTCCTCTTCTACCTGTCTAGCTCGTTCTCTGTGTGGGTCTTTCTTTCTGTCTTTTTCTCTTCCTTTTCCTCTGTCCCTCACACACGCACACTTTGGCACTGCCTGTCTCTCTGACTATATGGCTGTCTCTCTAGGTCAGTCTTTCTGAGTCTGTTTCTATCTTTACCGCTCTCCACCCCTGCCCCTAAGCCTGGTGTGTGTCTTGCTGACTCTCTCTCTTTCTTGCGCCCTTGAAGAGTCCCAAGGGAACAGGACACCCAAGTGTCTCTGAATCATAGAAGGTGGCAAAGCACCCGGGAGGGTCACAGTCACTTCTGGGCCCCTCCACTGCCAGGCAAGGAAGCAGGAGGAGGATCTCGGGTCCCAAGGAAGACAGATGTCACCTCATCTCCCCCAGCTTGGCAGTTGAGAACTTGGGGGCTTTGCCTCTGGACTCTGAAATGTTGTTCTTCAGTGTTGAGGCCCAGGGTCACAGGCCTGGGTGCACGGCTGGGGTTCAGAGTGACCAGGGAGAGAGCCCATTGTCTGTCTGGCTACATGGTTGACCTTAAGCCGAGGGAAGGCTGTTGGGACTTGGAGTCTCTCTCAGAAAAGATGTTGACCAGAGTGGGGCTGAATCGACACTTTTCTTTTTCCTCGAAGAAACCAAGCTCAACCCACCCACCCCAGGCCCCAGCTTCCGGTTCCAAACCACCACTATGCTCCCCACCCTGTTCCAAACGTTTCTGCCAACTGCCCCAGGCCTCGGGGCCTGTTTAAACAGCCTCCTTGCCCTCCCCAGGCCTCCCCACCCCTGCTGGCCTCCCTGGTGCTCCCATGCCTTTTCGCACAGGAGCTGCTGTGTTGGCTGTTTGCTTGTTTGACTCAGGTTTCCTTGGGTGGGGCCAGGCCCGACGCCACAGCTTCTCCTCCCCACTCCAGATGCCCAGGCGAGAGGCCAGGCCTCCACTGCCCTCCCTGCCTTCCCCGGACCCCGGGCGCCTCTCCTGCATCCCCAGCCCCAGACTTCTGTACCTCCTGACCTCAGCTCTGCTGGGTCCCACAGCTGATGCCAGCTGACCCCCTCCCCTGCCCCAAATTGAGAGCTCTGGCCTGGAGGGGCAGGATGGGGAGGTGTGGGACACTCCCCTGTCCCCCACTGAGGAGAGAGGAAATGCCAGGAGGTGTTGGGAACTGGAGCCCTTGGGTTTTCTAGGGGTTCCCAAAGAGGGATACATGGGGTGTGGTCTTTGGAATGTGAGAGAAGTCTGCCCACCTACCTACCCTCCCCTGTTGGCAGAGGTTTGAGCCAGAGATCCAATGAGACATTGGCAGAGGAAGAATTCTCCAATGAGTGTGAATCCAGAACAACCTCCCTGGGACCCCGAGGGTCCTGCTATCCCTTGATTTTGTATAAAATCTGACTGTATCCAGAACCGCCTCATCCCATCCCATGAGTGCCTGCAGAGATAAAAGTTCTTCTTGTAGATGACAAAAGCTCAGAGGGCAAAGCAACTTGCCCAGAGTTGCTCTTCCAGCAGAGCCTGGACTCGAACCCAGAGCCCCTCACTCTCCACAGCCAGGGCTCCTCCCAGGACTGCGCTGGTATTGCTCCTTGGGCAGAAAGAACCATCGGCTGCAGTCACCTCTGGCTCTCCCTGAATCTCACCCTCAGCCAGGTCTCCTCTATGTTCACAAATGGAGACTCCTAGTCCCTGTGTCCCTGGCTGGGAAGGGAATGTCGGGGCAGGTAGCTTTCTTGTGACCTCATTCTGAGATTTGCTGTCCTAGTTAGCAGCCTCCAGAGGGGAGAGGGACACAAGAAGCTTTTAGAGATGGTTTCAACCATCTGGGTGCTAATTGGGAATGAAATGATCTGTCCCTAGGTTGAGACTAGGGACAGCTATTCCGGGTCTCCAGGATGAGATGTGGGGGTGGAGAGGCCAGAGGGGGGATCAGGAAGTTTCCCCAAATAGCCTGGCCAGCATCCAAATGTGGGAGCCAGGCCCCTGGGGGAGGCCCAGCTGGAGGGCAGCTGGCCAGTTGGCATACGGGCCTGTGCCTTGGCAAGCTGGACAAGGGGCAAAAATGAAGCAGGACTGGCTTTGTCTCCTCTTTTCTCTCCCACTGAAATGGGCTACGCTGGAACTTGGTGTCATGAGTAAGCGGACGTGTCTCCACCCTGACCCTCCTCTCTCCCAGGGGCTCCCAGTAGCCCCAACCCACTCCCTTGCCCCTCATCCCAGTGACATTGATTTTATTCATTCAGTCAACACATATTTATCGAGCACCTACTATGTGTTATACTTGCTAAGCCTGTTCTGGGAATTCAAGGAGGAGCAAGACAAGGTGAATAAGAGAGAAGAGTAGGTGGGAAGGAAATCTACCTCAATGGAGGGAGTGGAGGCCTCCGTGGAGGTTATCTGTAGGCAGCAGCCATGGGAGGAGGGAGAACCAGAAGGAAGAGTGCTCAAGGCAGAGAGAATGGGCTTTGAGAAGGTTCCCAGGTGAGGGAGAACTTGCTGTGCTCCAGGGACAGAAAGAGCCCACTGTGGCTGGAGTCTGTAAGCAAGGTGGGGATTCCTAAGAAAACTGATCAAAATGGCAGAGGCTATTTTGAACCCAAGGATGTTTTGAATGCAAACATTTTTAAAACAAGGCATGCCAACACTGAAGACTTTTTTTAGGTGTTTTCCAGCTTGAAATCTATGCATCCAACTTAATTTCTTGCTCAATTTTTTCAGTTTCCCCCCGCTGGTACAGGTAAACAGCTTTCTATGTTTTTTCTTCCATTTTAATTTTACTGAAACTATTTTCATCAGCATCAGTTCTGTCCAAATTTTGCTGCCGGGATTTGATGCATCCATCAATTCGGGGGCTGCAGGCTCTTGACACTAGTCTCTGCCATTGTGTGATTGGGTAATTTCATCCAATTTTGGAAGATTTAAATTAAAACAAAGAAAGATTTGTGGTCAAGATTTGATTCTTTTGTGCATTTTAGTCAATAAGAAGTTTCGTTATAGCCAGTTCTAGCCAACCTCAGTGTTACTTCTACCAGTAATATTTTTAGGTGGAGAGTTGTATTTATATCTCAGTTAATCTGTGGGCGGGATCAGGTGGAAGGGGCGGCAGACAGGGAGAGGAGAAGGGTTTGGGGAGGGGTCACCCAGAGTGACCTCGCTGCCATTCCCGCACACTTAGCTCCTCCCCTCCTGGTATTCAAGGCAGCCGCACACACCCCTGACACCCCAGAGTCTGGCCACTCAGAGTTTGCACTGGGTGGAGACCAGGAACTGGGGTGTTTTCCTTGGGGTTCCCTCCCCTTTTGTCTCCAGGCAGAATGCGCCGAGGGAGGGTCAGGGATGCCCAGCTGAGGTTGGGGTGGGGGACGGAAGGGCTGGGAATAGCCCCTCAGCTCCGCCCACCTGGAGTCACGTGGCTGGAGCCGCCCAGGGGGCCGGGCCCTGGCGCGAGACAGACCCAGACACAGGGCGCTTGTCCGGCCGGCCGTGCTCCTCGCTCGGGGTGTGACCCTGGGAGGGAACAAAGGGGCTTCTGTCGGCGCGGGGCACTGAGCCCACCTGAGCCAGGCCAAGCGCCTGAGGAGTGAGGGAGGTGGCTTGGGCGTTCTGGTAGGGAGAAGCCTTGAAGTGACACAGACCTGTGGTTTGAGTGTCAGCTGGGACAAGTCGCTTCCTCTCCTGACCCTGTCTCCTCACCTGTAAAGAGGAGATCTCAGTCCCAGCCTCCCAGACCCTGCACGTCAGCAAGACCTACTTTGTTGATTGACTGACTAAACGTTATTCAACAAACACATGAAGTGACTACCACGTGCTTGCTTGCTAAACACTTTACAATGTTGACTCATTTAATCTCCATAACAACCCTCTAAGAGAGTGTTGATTAAAGAAAAAAACTTAAGCTTTCAAAAAATTAAAAGTAAGTTTTATTTAGAAGTCTTATTGAGGACTATGGACCAAGGCCTATGGCCTGGGAGCAGTTTTGTCAGACTGTTTTTTTTTTTTTTTTTTTGAGACAGAGTCTCGCTCGTTGCCGGGGCTAGAGTGTCATGGCGTCAGCCTAGCTCACAGCAACCTCAAACTCCTGGGCTCAAGCAATCCTCCTGCCTTAGCCTCTCGAGTCGCTGGGACTACAGGTGCACACCACCAGACCTGGCTAATTTTTTCTATTTTTAGTAGAGATGGGTTCTCACTCTTGCTCAGGCTGGTCTTGAAGTCCTGAGCTCAAGCAATCCTCCTGCCTTGGCCTCCCAGAGTGCTAGGATTACAGGCGTGAGCCACTGTGCCCAGCCCTGTCAGACTGTTTTAAACCAGCATTTTAGCTTATAGTTTATGTACGAGTAGTGGGGGTTCAGTATGTGCAAAATGCATCAAAGTTCAGATGTAAGAGTAGACTTGGTTTTAAATTACATAGGCATAATCACTCACTGTCAGATGTTACCTTATGGGCAGGAAAAGGCAAGGGCTAGGGTTATTTATCTTTTAAGGAATAAAGTGACTCAGGCAAGAAATGTGGGGAGGGGTGTGCACTTTGATGTTTTGTTTTTATTGTTTATTTATTTATTTATGAGACGAAGTCTCACCCTGTCTCCTGGGCTAGAATGCAGAGGGGTCATCATAGCTCACTGCAGCCTCAAACTCCTGGGCAGAAGCGATCCTCCTGCCTCAGCCTCCTGAGCAGCTGGGACTACAGGTATGTGCTACTGCGCCTCCCTAATTTTTCTGTTATTGGTAGGGATGGGGTCTCACTCTTGCTCAGGCTGGTCTCGAACTCCTGGCCTCAAGCGATCCTCCTGCCTCGGCCTCCCAAAGTTCATTTTGTTTTTAAAGTGTCTTTCGGAGAGCCGCATGTTATTAGAGTCAGGGGCTTTGTGAGATTATGCAGGTGAGCAGGGATGAGCGAGTGAACATGGCTTCTGATGGTTGCTACTTTGTCTCACAAGTTTTTTCTTTTGATCGTAAATCAACAATCTAGTTGAATTTATAAGACTAAAGTTGCTTGTCTCAGTAGCCAGAAAGGCTCTTTTTTAGGAAAGTTGATAGTTTTTAGTTGTACTGTAAGGGATGAGCATCAGCCCAGTATGCATATCTGTCTGCTAGAAAACACAACAGATTGGATTGCATTTAGTTTTTTAATTAGCATCATCTGGGTTGGTTTTTTTTTTTGATGTTGTCTTTTTTGGTACTTAACACAACACTTTAATGAAACTATTATCAGGATATTATAGATTATACCTGGCAGTATATATTTAATAGTATTAATGTGAGTTATAGATGGAAAAAAATGTAACTAATAAAACTGGAATATACGTTTGCATTTTTTTATTAATTGTACTAGTTTTTCTTTTTGTATGTATATTAAGTTTTTTGTGGAAAGCAATTTTGGACTACAGCTGACTGTAAACGTTTTTAGAGAAGAATTTAAAGCAATAGATGTGGATGACAAAAGCTTATAATAGCCATGGTTAAAATCTGACAAGTTTAAAAAAAAATCTGATGAGTTTTTAATTGACAAGGAAATTTCATTATTTTGCTTATATGTAGTAGTTTAGATAACAATTAAAATTATGATGACCGTGCTACATTCAGACCTTCAGACTTTTATAAATTTTATATAATTTTTAGAATATATTAGTAACACATCTATATAACTAGAGAAGATTTAATATAATTAAAATTATGACTAGATTTTGTGAATCTATATTTTTGAAATATTTATATTAGTAACCAACTCATAAACGTAACAGAAAGAAAATCTGGTATTAATTATTTGACAGGCTTTTATATAAATAAGTATAATTATTTAATTTAAAAAGACTTAATTTAGGATTTTGATCTTGGGGAAACTTGCCAAAGATGTCAAAATGTTAAAAACATTTGATCAAAACAGAATCACAGGTCATTGTAAAGTAATATTTATTTAACCAGAGTGATAATCAAAAGACTTTAAAAGCAATATAGAAAGTTTCTTGGATGAAAAACTTTAGCTTTTTTAAAGTTTTTTGTAAGTAACTAAAAATAAAGACAACACAGGCCAGACACATGACATGATGGTTCACGCCTGTAATCCCAGCACTCTGGGAGGCCAAGGCTGAAGGATTGCTTGAGGCCAGGAGTTCAAGACCAGCCTGAGCTAGAGCAAGACCCGTCTTTACAAAAAATTAGCTGGACGTGGTGGTGTGCACCTGTAGTCCCAGCTACTGGGGAGGCTGAGGTGAGGTAGGAGGATGGCTTGAGCCCAGGAGTTTGGGGTTGCTGTGAGCCATGATGATGCCACCGCAGTCTAACCAGGGCAACAGAGCTGAGACCGTGTCTCAAAAAATAAATAAATAAAAGGCAACACAAATTATCTTGATAAAACATAAAATCTTTGATTTTTAGGCCAGTTACCAAAAAGCAAAGAAAACCTCCTGTGGTGACCTTTTTTTTTTTTTTTTTTTTTATGTTTTATCTTCCTGGAGAGCTGCATGTTGTCAGAGAGTCAGGGACCTTGTGAAATTATGTTAGCAAGCAAAAATGGGCAAACATGGCTTCTTACGCTTGCTACTTTGTCTCACAAGAGGTACTGTATTAATCCTTATTTCACAAATGAAGAAACTGAGGCACTGAGGTGGCCAAGGTCACACAGCTAGGAAGTGGCAGAAGAAGGATTCGAACCCAGGCAATATGGCTGCACTATCCCGCTTGTGCAGAGGAAGGGGAAGGCCAGGCACCTAAAGGGGGGAGGGAGGGGGTGTCTTGCAGCACCTCTGCTCAGGGAACATGAATGTACCTTGTCTCCCATCCCAGGGCTTGGCCAAGAGTGCAGTGGGAGGCAGAGATGTCAGACTCCACCAGAGGACTCTGGGATCCAGAGACCCAGGGCAGAGGGTGGCGCAGGGACCTTGAGGAGCAGGTCACAGCCCTGCCTCTTTGGCCCAGTTGTGGGAGCAGTAGAGGCTATGGTAGATTTGTTATTCCTTCAACAAGACGGAGTCATACCCTATGGGGTGCTGGGCTTGGTGTCACGTGCTGTGGATGAGCCAGCCCTACCCCAGGAGCCCAAAGTCCAGCAGGACACAAAGTGTGACATGGAAGGGAATGGCATGGGGGCTGTGGCCAAGGGGCTGAGGGCGGTGGGAAGCTTCAGGCTTCATGGTGAGCCTAGGAGCATGTGCAGGACTTGCCTAGGTTGGGGGGCACTTCCTAGGCTGAGGACAAGGTGATGGGACAGTGCTAACAGGAGCAACAGGTGGCCCTGTGACATAGTGTGTCCAGGGTCAGCATGTGGAGGGCCCTGAGGCCCAAGCTCTGGAGCTCGCACTTGCTCTCCTAGATGCATCTTGAGATCTGTTTGCCCTTTAGAATCACCTGGGTGCTTGTTAAAAAGGCACTGGGCCTCTCACTCCAGGCTCCTGAATCCACGCCCCTGGGGGTGGGGCCCAGCCCAGGGTGCCTGATGAGGGCCCCAGGTGACGCCCATGTCACCAGGTACTTGGGAAACCTGCTGGGCACGGGATTCTCACCCTTGGCCAAACATCAGAATCTCCTGGGCAGAATTTAAAAGTCCCCACGTGCTGGCTACACCCGGGACCAAGTGCATCAGAATCCCCTGGGGAGGGCTGCAGAAGCTTTCAAGGCTGCCCAGGTGATTCTAGTGTGTGGCCATGGTTGAGGGCCCTGGGCAGGCCCATCCCTCACGTCAGCCTCCAGGAGAGACCTTGTCCTCCCTGACGTCATGTGTTTATCTGCTTTTGTCTGTGCCCGTCCTTCCTCCCCACCCAGACTGCAAGTTCCATATGGGCCCCTTGGGACTTTTGTTCAAAGCTGGATCCAATAAGTGTTTATTGAGCGAATTCATTGAGCCCCTACTCTGGGCCAGGCACAAAGGGAGACACTATCCCTATATCACCACTCCCAGCAACCCCACCAGGTGTATACTATTCGGCCCATTTCACCAGCCAGAGAGGTGAAGCGATTCGCCCCAGGTCTGACGGCTCCAGAGCCCAGGCTCTGTCCTCTGCCCTGCACTGCCCCGGCCAAGGCCCATGAGCGGCCCTGCTGTGAGAAGCCGCCTGGAGCTGCAGAGGGCCCCGGGGGGCACAGGATGTGTGGACACAGCCCATCCTCTGGGTGTTTCTTGGAAGCTCTCCGGCTGGTTTTGAAAAGCCTCCTTCTTCCCGGCCTGCAACGGCTGTGCGCTCCACCCACGGGACTGATGGGAGAGGAGGCCCTTGATGTGGGCCCGGCTGCTCCTGGGCCAACAAGGTAGGCCGTGGCCACCTCACCATCCACCCCAGCCAGTGTGCTTGGAGGCGCAACCCTCCCTCTGGCCCCAGGCGACCCTGGATTTTCAGGGTCATCCCCAGCTTCCCCCTGCCTCCGTGCTGCTGAGGTCATGAGGGGTTGGGTTCAGTTTCTCATACTGGGAAGGGAAGAGGACCCCAACGCCTGGTTTGGTGGGCCGGGGTGGGAGGATCCTGCTGGACAAACTAACTAAATAAAAGCTTCAGGAAATGAAGGGTGGGTCAAGGAGACTCGAAGATCTTAATTTCCGCAGGGTTGATCCTGGCTGGTAGTCAGGGCCTCTCCCGGCACCTTTGAATGCAGCTCTTTAAGCGAGGGGGCAGGTAGCCAAGGTCCCAGTGAGGACCCCTGTGTCCCAGCGTGTACCTTCCCTTCGGCGGGGCAATATGAAGAAGTCCTCCCAGCAAGCTGACTGCCTTCTAGACTGCTGCTCTTGCAGCTGAGATTCTGGGGAGGGGGCTGCTCCAATTCCCAGCCTTTCCTCCAGCCCTGGCCTCTCCTACGCACCCCAGGCAGCCCTGCCACGCTGGGTGAGGAGGCTGAACTAATTTCCGTTGTGTTGGCAACAAACACAAGCTGGATACAGCTCTGGGCTGGGAGAGATTGGGCACTGCCTGGTAGCCTTGGGAGGCAAGAGGAGGGGGCAGAAAGGGAGGGGCTCAGCCTGGACACGGGACAGGCACCCCAGGTTGGAAGAAGAGATGGTTGATGAGGTTTTGGGCATTTTTACCCAAGCCCGTTTGTCTTCCCTCTTGTTTTGCCCCATTAGTTTCCAATTCACAGCTGTGAGGAAGTTCTTCCTGCAGTCTGATCACTGTCCCTCTTGCTGGAACAAATGACATCATCTCTCACGTCGAAATGGGCCTTTACAGTTTGCAGGGTGTTTTCTTATTACTCTTTTAAAAATGTTTAAAATTTCATGTTCTTGACAATGTCCCAGATGCAGGGTATTTTCTATATGTTATTTAATCTTCTCTGATGTCAGCCTTGGGTCAGGGGAGTTATTAGGTATTGTTCTCATCCCCATTTTGCAGAAAAGGAAACTGAGGTGTGGTGAGAAGGGACATGTTCCCAGTTCCACTGATAGTGAGTGGCAGAGTTGTGACGTAAACACATTTGCCTGATTCCAAGTTACTCTGGTGTCCCTGAGTCCATCCAAACTGCACCTGCTCAGACACACAAGCTCAGCCCTCTCCCCCGCCTCCTCCCCCTTCCATCTTACCACAACTCAGAGGCAGCCCAGGCCCAGAGAGGTCATCCTGTCCATACCCCTGCCTCTAGCCCAGCACAGGGGAGCCTCCCTGTGGCCTTTATCTGGAGCTCATCTGACCGTGGTCTGGGAGAGGGTGATGGAGGGAGAGCCGGGGCGGTCAAAGGTGTCAGCTGCTGCCACTTCTTTTTGAGCAAAGACTTTGAAAGTTTAATGTGATAATCTCATCCTGATTACTGCAAACTGAGGACCTTGGCCTTGTCCAAGAATCCATTCCGACCTCAGGGAGGCTGCGCTGGTCTCCTGGCCTCCCCGCCCCCCATCCTCGTGCTTGCTGGGAGGGACGTGAGCCTTGTTTGTTTTTTCTTAGTGGAACAAGGTATTTCTGGATTGTGGTAGGGATGATCCTGGCCTCCCTGCTTCAAGACCTGGACAGGGGACCCCAACCCTTCCTTTTCACATCTGGGAATTTAATATTCCAAAAGATGCTGCTGGTTAGTCTGGTGATGAAGCTGGTCAGAGGGCACAGAAAGTCAGCCTAGCCGGGGTCCCAGGAAGTCGTCACATACCCCCACCCTGATTTACTGGCTGGGAAACCAAGGCCCGTTGCTGTTGTCTCCATGTCACCTCTGCCTAGAAGCAAACCAATTAGCACTGTGTCTGGTTCTGTGTTCCCAGCGCCTGTCTCATTATTTGGGGATTTATGTCCCGGTCACTGTGAAGGACAACTGTCCGGGTTTCCATTGGGGGGAGCCTGGCCAGCACCGGAGCCCAGCGGTGGTGGCAGGAGGTGGTGCCGTCCTGCTTGGGGCAGGATCGGGATTTGATTTCAGGGGGATTTGCAACCGGTGGGGAGCCGCCCTGGGCACATGGTGGCTCTGGGCTATTTTAGGAGGCAAAAGGCCGGTGGTGGAGGGGGGCGGGGGGAGTGGTCACAGTGGATTTGTTCAAGGCATCGTGAGTCTGCCCTTTCAGTGGGAGCAGAAGGGACCCATGCTGGATGGGGCGGGGCAGGCCCACTGAAGGTTGGGTCTTCTCCCGCCCTCCTGGGACCCAGGTGCCCAGAATTATGCCCTACGTCTCCACCTCTGTCTGGGCGGCTGCGAGCAGAGTGGAGAAGCTGCTTGCGGGGCAGGGGTCGGTGGCCCGTCCTGGAGCTCCTCTGCCACAGGCTTTGCTTCAGCTGGGGCCCTGGGTGTTATTATCATGAGCAATTATTTTAACCATCTTATATCTTTGTAGTACAAGTGATATTTACTGAGCGCTCAGGGGAAGGCCTCTGAAACAGGAAAAGGGCACAGCCTTCAAGCCAGGCACCCCAGCTCCTGTCCTGCATGGGCCTCTTCCAAGCTGGGTAATGCTGGGTTGCCTAAGTCCTTTCACTTCTCTGAGCCTCGGTGTCCCTCCCCCTAAATCGGGGCCAGTAGCACCTAATCGATGATGCCCATATTATTAGTTGGGCACACATTAAGTCGGGGGACACTCTGCATGGATGATCTCACATCACTTTCTACACTGTTATGTTTTAATTGCCTTGTTTTACAGATAAGGAAACTGAAGCTCAGAGAGGGGAAGTAACTTGCCCAAGCTCACACAGCCAGAGCAAGGGGCCTGCTCCATTTCTCTCGCACCCACAGGGAGCGTTGGTTCGTTCCTCAAATCCGGCAATTATGTGTTGGTTGCCTTCTGTGTGCCAGGCACGGTTCTAGGGCGGAGGATTCGGCCACAGACGAAACAGAGGAAGAGGAGATAACGGGATGAGACTGGCAGCAGTGAGAACTGGAATGGCCAAACTGGAGACTCAGCAGCTTTATTTAGACTAAGGGTCATTTTCTGGCTGGGGGAGGGCAGTAACTAGGGGACCTGAATCCCTCACTGGGCAAGTGGTGGGTGGGCAAGGGGGGGCCAGCACAACCTGGCACCTCCAGCTCTCGGGTACTAGGAAGAGATTTTCTGTTCTTTTCTTCCTCCTCACCCCATCTTTATAGGAAAAAAGCCACTGAGCATGTTGGGATCAGGCCTTTCGAGGGACCATGGCAAAAAGGAAAGAGAGCCTAGACTTTGGAGTTAACCAATGGGGTTCAAATCCCAACTCTGCCCCTGTCTAGCTGTGTGACTTTGGGCAGGTTAATTAACCTCTCAGAGCCTCCCTCTCCTTATTTTCAAAATGGAGAGAGTAATACCAACCTTGCAGAGTTCTGGGGAGGACAAAATGAGTTGATAAAGTCCTGGGAAGGATTTGGCATACAGAAAGCCCACCACAGATGGCGGTGTTTTGTCTGTGCGCAGGGCTGAGTTTAGGGGTGTGTTATTGCTAGGTATCTAGGTGAAGCCACGTCTTTGTGGGTGGCACTAAGCTCGCACCTGTGGTTCTGTTAAATGATTTCAACAGGCTGGGCAGAAGAGGAGAGCCAGGAAGCCTAAACATACGATCTGGTGCTCACAGTTCAAGAAATCACTCACTCAGGAACTGGGATAGGAACGCTAAACTCACCAGTGCATCACATGAAAACAGACCCCCAGCTCCATGCAGAGCTAATTCAAGACTGCGTAGAAGTTAAGGAGTAGGCAGCATTAATAGAGGACAGGGCTGAGGAGGGCAGAGGCAGGGGGAGGTTACGTTCACCCTTGTTCTGTTCTAAGGAGGACACTGAAAGCCTAAATAAGTTAAGAGGATACAACTGGGATAATAAAACACCTGAAAAAGTTCAGAGGATACACCTGAGATAATAAAATACCTGAAAACCATTTAAACCATTATTAAGTTGTTTAGTTCGGGTCGGTTGGTCACCATGCAAGGTACTGGGCATAAGGAAATTAATAAAGGCCCAGAACTCCCCTGGGAGGTGCTCAATGTAGTGGGGTAACTGGGACAGCGTTTAGGGGAGATAGTTTAATCCCATGTGACAAGTGCAGTGTTAGGGACCCGCAGAAGGTGCCCTGGGAGCACATAAGAAGGGGAGCCACATCTTCAAAGGCTTCCTGGAGGAGGCGGCTGTGTCAGGGGAAGAATAGTTGAGGGAAACGGGTCTCTTTAGCTGGGAGAAGAGACCCCGTTGGGAAGAAGCTGCCAGCCGTGTTTAGCTGGCTGTGGAAAGTGGAGTGCACTTTTTCTGTGTTACCAAGGAACAGATCTAGGACCAGTACACGGGCATTATAGGAAAACAGATTCCAGCTCCCCAAGTTAATGAGCTAACTGACGATGGAATCTGCCGTCTTGTAAGGTAGTGAGCTCCCCGTCATTGGCATGTTCAAGCAGAGGCCAGAGGGTAACTTGTCAAGGCTGCTACAAAAGAAACAGGATGACCTTTAAGATTCCTTCCAAGCCTGAGCAACTGCCATTCTCCATGGACAGCCTCAGGATGTGGGCTGTGACGCAGAGCAGTGTGACGGGATCAAATTAGAGGATGAGTGTGCTGTGGGATGGCGGCATACACGTGGTGTACCATGACTGTCATCCCTACCCTGGATTTACTTTGAAAAAAATGTTTGGTAACTGCTTTATTGAGATATAATTCACTCATTTAAACTGTACAATTTCATGTAGATTTCCTTTTAAAGTGGAAATGAATTCATTCATTCACTCATTCAACTGATGGAGCACCAATTATGTACGCATCAGGCTTTGTGCTGGTGTTTCAAATAGCTGGGAAATAAAGACCCTGTCCTCATGGGGGAGACAGGTAAGTGTCCGAGCAAAAGAATTACAACTTAGGGGAGGGAGATTAATGACTTGGGAGATGCACTGAGAGGGAAATAAACCAGGGCCTGAGACAAAGAATAGTGTAGCTGGGGAAAGGTCCCTGGGGAGGTAACCTTTGAGCAGGGGCCTGAGTGACAAGGAGACAGCCCTGTGAAGGTCCAGGGGGTGTTCCAGGCTGAGGGAACAGGAAGGTCAAAGTCTCCAGGCAGGAGTGGGTTGGTGGGTGCGAGGACCAGGAAGTGCTGGGAGCCTGGGTGTCAGCAGCGGGCAAGGCATGGCCTGGTCTCTACATGGCCGGGTCCCCACGAGGCCTGCCCCAGAACAAGGTGGGGTGAGCAGCACTGACACTTCTTTGGCTGCAAGAGCCATCTCTGTCCCCTTTCTTTGGCTTCTTCTCTCTTACCCTGTTATTGCTTTCCCAATACAGAAAGATGGCAGGAATCTTAGGAGGTCATGCTACCAGCCCCTGCCCCCTCCCCTCCCTGGCTGGCTTCATGCCCCTGTGTGTGCTGGACCCTGTGCACTGGTTTCCTGGGAGGATCAGAAATGACCTCCAGCCCCACACATGGGTGACGTCTCCCCAGCAGACTCTGGCTGTCTCTCCCCTGACCTCCAGAGATGGTGCCTAGAAGCAGTCAGGGGTCTCCCATTTGGTGCTGGCTTCCTGCGTGACTTTGGACTAGTTACTTAAGGTCCCCAAAGAGGTTTCCTGGTCCTTAAAATGGGGATCAAACCGTCAGGGCAGAGTAGTTATAAGGCTCCAATGTGATCCTTCCTGGCACCCAGTAGGTGCTCCATGAATCTCAGCTTCCTCCCAATAGATGGGCCAGTTTGGTAGCAAGCAGTAGGCCAGTGGGAGGCAGCCAGTTTGGGGTCCCCTTCCCTGAGCTCTGGGAGTCCGCGGGTGCTCAGGACCTGGAGGGCCAGGGGAGGGAGGATACTCACCAGTGGGCCCAGCTCTTCAGGCACGAGGCCCCGGGTCTCTCCTCTCCTCCTCCACCCAGGGAGCCCCTCCGCCGAGCCCCTCTCCCGGCGCTCGCCGGCTCGGCTGGGCGCGCTCTGGGCGGCGCGACTCCTGGCACCTGCTCGGCTCAGGGCCGCCGGGGGCGGGCTCGGAGACGCGGCGGCTGTCCCGGGACGCGCGGGGTCCGGGACTGGCCGGCCGCGCACCTCCGCTAGCCGACCCCGGGCGGCCGGACGCAGCCGCGCTCGGTCGGGGGCGCCCTTCAGGTAGGCGCGGGCCCGACGGGGGGCCGCTGTCCCCGCTCCCCCCATCCCGGACCGCGCGCCGGCCGGCCGCGGAGAGGGCGGAGGCGGCTCTGTAGGGTTGGGGGCAGCGGTGAGGACCCTGCCCTGCCTGGCATTCGGGGAAGGTGGGGAGACAGGGACCGCAACTTAACCAGAAACGGAGGTCAGGAGCGGGCCAGCAAGGGTGATGGCAAGAAGGACTTCCAGCTCCCATGGGGGGGGGGGGGCAGAGAGGGTGAGACCCCCCCATCCCCACCCCAAGAAGGGGATCATTCTCAGGAGAGAGGGGGCTCGGCCAAATAACCCACCTTCTTTTCCCAAGGAGTTTAGAGAATCCAAAAGTCAATCCTCCCCTATCAACCCTGGGATGGAATAGAGCGAAAGCCGTGGGGGAGGGGAAAGCAACTATTGCATTTTTGGGAGTGTAAAGAGCACTCCTGTCACCTCCACCCCTCTACCTCAGTCATTCACAGTCATTGGAGGCCTTCCTGTTCCCCCACCCACCTCCAAGTGTTGGGGGGGAGCTCCTGGCCTGAGTGGGGCAGCGTTCTGGCCCCCACCCACAATTCCAAACCAGTCCCAGGACCTCCCGACCCTCAACCCTCCTCCCTCTGGCTCCCAGGACTAGTCCCCAGCCCTGACTTGGGAGTGCGGACTGGCGGGGCTGTCAGAGGCAGGGAGTAGGGCGTGAAGGAGCTTCCCCTCTTGGTCCTATGGGATTGGGCTGGGAGAGCAGGCTGGGGATGGGAAAGGCTGTGCCAGGCCCTGGTGTGCCTGGTTGGGGATGTGGGGCAGGGGTATCTCCTTTGCAAACTGAGGTTATCAGGGCAACAATCAGGTTTCCTAGGCAGCAGAGGCAAGAAAAGGGGATACTGAGGCTAACACTCCCCCCATCCCCTGTCTTCCCTACCACCTTAGAGGCAGCTGTTCTGTGTTGCCTTTGTGGACCCTGCAAGGAGAGATGCAGGTTAGATAGCAAGAGGGACTTCCTTCCTAAGGGTGGGTTGAGGGTCTTTGGAGGAGTCTCACTGGCTAGGAGAGGCAGTCCCTATCTCTGGGGTATCAGGAGGAAATGAGGCCCTCTGGAGCACCCAGACAACAGAGGATGGGGACAGACAGAGCAGACAAGGAAGGAGAAGTGGTGGGGGATGGTGACCTGGCCTCTGGACCATCACACTCCCTCACCTCCTGTGCCCTCTCTCTCCCTTCCTTGGAGCTGGAGTGTTGACTTTCACCAGCTCTTAGCCAGCTCACTCCTGAAATCCCTAGCACCCACAAGTCCCCAGAGGAAGGTGACAGGCTTCCTCTGTCACCACTTGGGTTGGGAAGACAGCCATGGCTGCCTTGGGTTTGCCCAGTGGAACCCCTCACCTGGTCCTTGTCACTTGGACCAGCTGTTGCCCAGCCGCAGCGCTTCCTGCTCTGGCAAAGCAGGGGTGTGTGGGCTGGGGGTTGGCATAGCTGACCCCACTCAGGCCACCTCACTCGTCTGGTTCCTCTGCAGCGGGGGGATGTTAGGATGTAACCTTAGGTGACTCCAGCTCCTTGGGCCTATGGGATAGCTAGGGTGAGTGCCATTCTTCAGTGGCCACGCTGTTCCCCCTCCTTGCCCTGGGAAGCTGTCAGTGCTGGGACAGGGCAGTGGGGAGGTGGGAGAGTGGAGAAGCCAAGATGATCAGTGGTGGCTCCTCAGGGGTCCTCGGGGGTATCCAGGCCCAGAGGGCTCACACTCTACTAAGACAAGAACAGACGAGGCTTCTCTTCTTCCAGATGCTTCTCTCTGTAGCTGGGTTGGTGAGAGGGGCAGGATCCCATACTCCTGCCTGAGACCCCATGAGTGACTGGGATGGGGGCTACCTGGGTCCTTGCCCTCTGTCCCTGCCTCATAGAATGGGGGGACCTGGCCCTACTCATTGCCTCTCCTTTTGACTTGGAGTCTCAATTGTCTCCTTTGTAAAGCCTCCCAGGATCGTCCCGAGGAGCAGTGGAGGCGATGTTTCTACAGTAGGCAGAAGGTAACAGGCACTCCCGCCCCTGCCTTTCTCCCAGGCTAAGGCACAGTCACACAGCTTGGCCTCCACCCCCTTCCACCTTAGAGGCAGCTGCTGTGTTGCACCGCAGCTCCGCCTGCAAAGGACCTAAGAGATTAGCTCAGTCCAATCCCTTCTCTTTAAAGAAGGGGAACCAAAGCTGAGAGGGGCAGGGACTGGCCCAAGGTTGGCCAGCCAGCCAGGCTCCCTTCTCATAAGCAGGGCCTCAGACCTGGCTGGGGAAGAGGGGAGGGTGGCTGTTGGCTGACATTGGAGAAAATGCCAGAGTGTAATTGGGCTCATTAAGGGTTTGTTGAGGGAGCCCTTCATGCTCTGCCAAAGGCTAGGGACAGGGCTAGAACCTTCTTCTCCGGTTACCCCTTTGGGAGAATCAGCCTTTTCCTGAGGACCCCCATCCCCAGGCTGAAGCTGAAACAACCCTCTGCTCCCCACTTTATGCCTCCAAAGTCCTTCCCCACCCAACCCTCTTTGGGTAGGCAGGCAGGGGATCTTACCGTCCTGCAGTGGCTGAGGACCCCACTGAAACCCAGGGCTCTGAAGTACGTTTGTCACCCAGCCAGAGTGGTGGGAAAGGGACCCCAGGGTCCTGCCTGAGTGTTCTCACCACCCCACCCCCAGCTCCACCGTGTTGGCGGCACAGACAAGACAGACAGACAGAACCCGGGCCTCCATCAGCTCCCCGGCTCTGGTGTGAGCCTGCCTTCAAGTGGGGGGTCCCTGCCATGGTCCAACCCCCACCCTCCCTGCTGCAGCCTCAGCCCATCTCTTAGGGAAGGTAGGGAACAGAGGGAGATTTATCCTACTTCCTGTAAAAATCCCTACCAGACAGACAGATGGGTACATGTATGTTCTTTTCCTCTGCTTTCACCTTGTCCTTCCTCCCTGCCTCTTTGGCTCTGGCCCCACTCCCTCCTGCCCAGGGTGTGGCACCTCCCTGCCTGGCCCTGGAGGCTGAAAAGGGTTGCACAGCTCTGAGCCTCCCAGGAGCCTTTCTCAGAGTCTGTGAACCCCCTCCCCTCCCAGCCGTTCAAATCAGGGCTGGGCAGGCTTTAAAGAGAGGTGGAATCGGGCAGTGGGAAAGGATTTGGGCTGAGTCAGACAAGTGTTCGTTCAGGTCCAGCCGCAAAACCTCCCAAAGCCTGTCTTCTAATCTTCGAAGTGGAATAACAGGTTAATAATAGTGCCCACCCCATGGGGTGGCTGTGAAGTTTCAAAGAGATCCTATGCATAAAGCACCTGGCACACGGTAAGCCCTCAATAAACTGGATTGTTATTATATAAAGAAGAGGTCACCTATAGGCAGCTGGGTGGTGAAGAGGAAGACAGGGAAGCTTCTAGAATCGGCTCTTGCACTGTCTTGCCATTTTACTTTGAAGCAAGTCCACCGCCCTGCTCTGGGACTCAGTTTCCTCGCCTGTTAAAGGCCGCATGTGGACTAGGTCCTGTCCGAGGGCAGGTGCAGCCGGGGTGAGGGATGCTGGCTCTGAACAGCGGCCAGGGTCGGGGAGCTGACCTGCTAATGGCCTGCTCATGGCCTGTACCTGTGTGTGCCCCAGCAATTGCCCACCCCTCCGCATTTTCCGACTGGCTCAGCTGGAGCAGTGTGGCCCCAAGGGGACAGCTGGGAAGGCTGGTCAGGCAGGGCAGGCCACTGCAGGCCCAGCAGCCTGCTCGGGGGGACACAATTAGCCCGGAATCCAGGCGGCCCTGCGAGCCCAGAGGCTGTATATCACGGAGGTTTAATCAGCTGCGTGGCAGATACTTGTCTGCTCTCTTGGGCCATGTCCTCGGCCCGCCTGTCATAAATTGCCCTGAGATTTCAAAATGTCCCTGTCCCCATGCTGGCGGGGCAGGCAGCTCTCCTTGGCATGGCCACGAAAATCTCATTCCTCTGAAGCCTCCACCCGGGGTAGTCAGACCCCCCACCCCCAACACTTGCACCTGGGGCCTCCTTCCTGCCTCTCCCTGCTGGGGAGCCGGGAAGACTTGGAAAAGGCAGAGTAGCTGTAATGACCGCCATCTAGAGGTGAGAGGGTGCAGACTATTGCTGGGGGGCTCTATGCGCGTTGGGGGGGGGGCCTTCTCACCGTGATGGGAGTGACCTCCAGTGTTCCCTCTGTGGGAAGAGCTGTGCCCTGGACCCTTGGTATGGCTCCAGAGGACAGCCTAGTTGCCCCTTGAGTGTGGAGGAGTGGGGTGGGTCCTGTCCAGGGGTGCTGGGTCTTCACCTCTCATCTTCCCGTTGGGAGCTCACTGCGCCACCTGGAGGCTATCTCTGAGACTGCATCCCGCAGCAGGGATGGGACCCTCAAATCACCAGGCACCTATGAGCACACAAGGGTCAGACCAAGGTGAATTAGTTTGCTAGGGCTGCCATAACAAAGTGCCCCAAACTGGGTGGTACTTAAACAACCGAAGTTTATTGTCTCACAGTTGTGGATGCAAGAAGTCCAAGATCAAGGTGTGTCAGCAAGGTTAGTTCCTTCTGAGGACGGTGAGGGAGAATCTGTTCCCCACCTCTCCCCTAGCTTCTAGTGGGTTGCTGGCAATCTTTGGAGTTCCTTGGCCTCTAGATGCATCACCCGGATCTCTATCTTCATGTTTATGTGAGTTCTCCCTGCATACATATTTGTGTCCAAAATTTCCCCTCTTTATAAGGACTAGTCATATGTATTGGATCAGGGGCCCACCCTAGACCAGTTTGGCTTCGTCTTAACTAACAACATCTTCAATGACCCTATGTACACATACAGTCACATTCTGAAATTCTGGGGGTCAGGACTTCAACTAATTGAATTTCGAGGAGGGGACATAGTTCAACCTCCAGCACACAGAGTCTTAAATGTTCGGTGACAGTCTCATTCCATGGTATGGGCACAATGGCACCCATGCTGTGGCACAGCTACAATGTGACACGCACACTGAGTGACACAGATTCATCTCAACAAACAATGGCACGACAGAGACACAGTGACCCAGGTACATCCTGACAGACATGCAGGGCAATGGACAAGGTGGCTCCACTCACAAGTTGCAGATTAATAATCGCTGATTTTGTAGGACACTGAGAAGCATTCTATAGAGATCAGCTCATCTAATCCCCACGGTGTGTGTATGACTGAGGAACTGTTACCCGTCATCCCCACTTTACAGACGTGCAATGAGGGAACTGGGCTCAGGTCACCCAGCAGTCAGTGACAGAGCTGAGATTTGAACCCAGGTGTGAAGCAGCACAGAGCTCCTACCCTTCATTGCTGTGCCCCTGTGTCCCATCCACACACAGCCCCCATGCACGTAACAACAGACACATGTTACGTGGGACCACTGCCCACAAAATGACAAGCAGCTTACTGAGAATGGGGTGGCATCCAGGGACTGCAGGCAGGTTCTTGGCCATGGACCTGTGAAATTTATTTTCCTTGTTCACACGTGGGCTCCACACTGGAAGTGTGGTCTTGCGAGGACGGTTTGGCATCACTTGGCTTGTGTGATTTGCAAAGGGAGTGTGGGCCAATGGACATAGGAAATGCCCTTTGGAGGGATGTATTAGCCTGTTTGGGCTGCCATAGCAAAGTACCACAGTCCCAGTGGCTTAAACAACAGAAATATATTTTCTTAGAATTCTGGAGACTAGAAGTCTGAGGTCAAGGTGTCAGTGGGGTTGCTTTCTCGCAAGGCCTCTCTCCTTGGCTTGCAGATAATTGTCTGTGTTCAAATTTCCTCCTCTTGTAAGGAAACTGGTCATATGAATTGGGGCCCACCCATATGACCTCATTTTAACTTAATTATCTTGATATAGACCCTATCTCCAAATATAGTCACATTCTGAGGTCCTGGGGGTGAGGACTTCAACATATGAATTTTGGCGGGGATACAATTCAGTTAGTAACAGAGAGATGGGCTGTCACGCCTTGCCCAGGCCCTAGGCATGGGGTTGCCCCGATGTGAGGGAGAGACACAGACCCCACTCTCAGGAAGCCCCCCATCTGAAGCAGAGGCAGGAAGCACACACAGATTCAGGAAGGAAGTAAAAATTAACACAGTTCGGTCTGAGAAAGGGAGTTGGGCAGCGTCAGAATGGAAATGGTTGGAGGGAGATAAGACGGACAGAAAGTTCCAGAGAAGTGAGCTGGAAAGGAAAGAGTGTCTGTGGAAGATGGGGGGCATGGAGGGGTGACGTGAGGGTCCAGGTGTGTGTGTGCATGCATGCGCGTGTGCACTGGCTGTGTAAGGCAGACCCAGTCAGCAGGGCCCAGGTCTCTACCCAAACCACCAGCTGTTGCCTCAGCCTCGGTGGCCAGGACAGCAGGGGCATCTGGAGCCACACAGGGCAGGGGTCGGGATGGCTTTGCACACTGTTACCATTTGTGAATGTCACCCTGCTGGGCACTGGGCACAGGAAGGTTGGGTTTCTGGCCAGTGGCTGCTGTGTCTCCAGTAAGTGCCACATGCCTGCCTGTCCCAGGATAGTCGGTGCTTTCTGCAGAGCTGAGAACAGGACTCTGTCTTCCCAAAATGTGACTCCACTGCCCTGCTGTGCCTCTCCCTCCGTGCCCACCTTGCCTCCAGGGCCTTAGTCTCCCTCTCTGAGCTTTGCTCTGTGGCCCTCTGAGTACCCGGGTGTCTTGGCCTCCAATGTGTAGACATTTCTGATGCCCTTCCAGATATTCCCATATTTTCATGCTGCTTTGGTTAAAATAGACCCTGTTAGGCTCCCTTTGCCATCCTTAGGCTGGGGGGTCTCCAAAAGCTGGGGAGTCTCAGCTGGGATATAGAGTTCAGGCATCTCCAGGATGCAGACCCCTTCTGCTCCTTCTACATATTCACTACCATTGAGTCTTTCATTTCTCTCTCTCTCTGCTCAGGTATGAAGCGGCCACTGAGCCCATCCCCCCCAGGTGAGAAGGAGCCCCCCACATCTGGAGCTGCTGAATGCCCCCCTCGGCCCCCAGAACCACCTAAGCCCAAGCGGGAAAGAAAACGGCCATCGTACACGCTCTGCGACGTCTGCAACATCCAGCTGAACTCGGCAGCCCAGGCCCAGGTGCACTGTGGGGGGCGGGCCCACCAGAGGCGGCTCCGGCAGCTCAGCTTGGGAAAGACCCCCTCGGGGCCAGGTCAGTGTGGAGGGGCACTGCTCCCAGAAACGTGGTCTGGGCTTGATCCCAGGGGAGGATCTCTCTGTCTGGGCCCCTCTGAGGCGCTCTGGGTCTGTGGCCTCCCTCTGTGGGGTCTTTTGGGATCAGGACTCTGAAGTAGCATTTCTCCAATTTGGAGCCCCCTGGCAGGGACAGTCTTTCAGACAAGGGCCTTGCCTTCAGGTGTGCCAGGTTCTTGCTCTGGTCTCTGAAGGCCAAGGTCAGCAAGGTGCCCAGCACTCCCACTGAGGGATCGCACGAGGCCCCTCTCCCTTTGCTGCTGGACTCCTAGCCAGGACTTCTCTTCTCCCTTGCTGGGTGACTTTGCAGAGGTTTGGCTGTGAGCACTGAAGGGGCAGCTGGCTGCAAGGCGGACTTCCGGGAAACGGATGAGTGCACCCATGAGGGTGATTGTGGCTGACAGGCACGGAGGGGCCGTGGGGAGATAGGAACAGCCCGGGCTGCTGGCTGCAGGGGACACAGTTCCTAGCCAGGCCTGGCGTGGGGAGGTGGGAAGGGTAGGAACTTACCTCTGTTCCTGGGGCGGCCTCTGGAAACCTACCTTGCAGCCCAGGTCGGTAGCTTTGCCAGAGGCTACGCTCTGAACAGACACTCTCTTGCGGGCTGCCTGTTCTTCTGGTGATAATCATGGGACACCCACTGTCTCCTCCCCTCCTGGCGGTGGAGAAAAATAAGATCCAGTCTCCCCACTCAGCATCTGCCCCAAGACTGCGTCTGTCTTTTGGGTGGAGACAGACATGAAAAGAGCAGGGGGGTGTTGTGGTTTGTGCCACATGGGACGTACCCCCAGGGGCACAAAGGTGAAAGGGCAGTTCTACCTGGGGGCACCAGGAAAGTCCTCCTGAAGGAAGGGGAGCCGAGCCTGGAACATAAGTGAGGGGAGAAGGGGCATTCCAGGCAGAGGTCACGGCTTAGGCAAAGGTGGGGAATAGCCTGGTGGCTGGGACCAACTCCTCCACCCAAGCATTTAGGGCTGGACACTGAGGCTGTGACTCTGAGCAAGAGTACGTCTGACTGGTGGATGTTTCTGGAGCGTGTATATGTGTGTCTGGATTCAGGACTCACTCATTAATTCATCAAATATTTATTAACTTACTAGGTGCCAGCTGCTGTTTGGGGGTGTCATGTTTTTAAAAGGCGTCATATCTGCCTGTCAGGAAAGAGCTGTCAGAATAACTACACATGGAGACAAGTTCGTTCTAAGATAATAACAGGCTTCCTAGCGGTGGGTACAGGATGCTTCAAGAAGTCAGAGGAGGGAGAGGTGAATTGACACAAGAAGTCAGGCAGAACCTCAGAGAAGTGACGGTTGACGGTGGACATTGTAGACGGACAGGAATCCCAGGCAGGGAAGCCCTACAGCAAACACGCCAGGGCCTGAACGCGGGTGGCTCTGCAGGGGCGGCGAGCAGTCATGTGCTGGGCATGCGGGGAGCATGGGGGAGTCGGGGGGACAGCAAGAGCCACCTGTGAGGGCCCTGCCACCAGACTGGCTTTGGCCTTTGTTCTGAAGGCGATGGGCGGTTTGAGCAGCAGTTAGTGTTTCTAGACATCTCTGCCGAGGGGGAAGGGTGAGACTTGGGGGGACATGAGAAGGAAAGAGGGATGGGAGGGAGAAACAGATTCTGGACCTTTCTGTAGCAGAACAGTCAAGATGTGGTGACTGACGGGACGTGGGGCCTGCGGGGGAGGGAGGTGGCCTGGATGGCTCTGGCGGGGGCTGTGCTGTGGACGGCAGCTCCATTATCAGAAAGGGGGCGCCAAGAGGGAAGCAGGACCTGAGGCCGGTGTTGGGCAGCGAAGGCCAGGCCTGTGGCCCAGGGACGTTGCCCAGCCCTTGCTCCCCTCAGAACACAGGGTCTTCAGGCCTTACTTCCTGGGCACTGGGCCCTGTGGCAACAGCCCCTCCCTCACCCACCTCACCATGCCAAGGTGGAGGGAGCCCATGGGGGGTAAGAAGAAAAGACCACAGCTCACAACAGGCTGCAGAGGGATGGGGACCTTCTGCATACCTGGCTTCCTGAGTACTGGTTGGTTTGGGGTCTCCAGGAGAGGCTGGGTGCTCCAGTCGAGATTATTATTATTATTTTTTTTTTTTTGAGACAGAGTCTCACTCTGTTGCCCAGGCTAGAGTGAGTGCCGTGGCGTCAGCCTAGCTCACAGCAACCTCAAACTCCTGAGCTCAAGCAATCCTCCTGCCTCAGCCTCCCGAGTAGCTGGGACTACAGGCATGCGCCACCATGCCCGGCTAATTTTTTCTATATATATTTTTAGCTGTCCATATAATTTCTTTCTATTTTTTAGTAGAGGTGGGGTCTCGCTCTTGCTCAGGCTGGTCTCGAACTCCTGAGCTCAAACGATCCGCCCACCTCAGCCTCCCAGAGTGCTAGGATTACAGGCGTGAGCCACCATGCCCGGCCCAGTCGAAATTATTAAATCGGACCTATTAAGTCATTGTCCATCCCATCATCTGTCTGTCCATCACCTCCCCCTCCAGCCCTGTGCGGCCTGTGCAGGACACTAGGACACCCACTGGGTCGTCCCCGGGGCGGGGAGGCAGACACGGACTGGTAAGAAGGTGCTAGCAACTGCCCCTGAGGTGGGGGTGTGGTGAGGGGAGGCACGTCAGGGCTGCCAGCTGTCCTGAACGCCTCTTCCAGCTTTGCCCGTGCTGGGGACTGGGCCAGTGTGCCCCTCTCCACAGAGAGCAGAGAGCCTTAGGGTGCAGCTGAGCAGGTGTTGCCCTCCTTGGGGCAACGTGGAGGGAGCCGCACCTATTTCAGGGAGGCTTAGGCTACGTGTGAGGAGCCCTTGACACTCGGCTTTGTTCCTAGACACTCGCTGTCCAGGCTCTATGCTACACTGAGACACGAGGTCTCAGTCCTGTGGCAGCCGGGAGGGGCACTTGTTCCCTGCGAGCTGTCACTTCGATTAGGGGCCCGTGAGACTGGAGACTTCCACAGTGACAGGCAGTCACAAGCAGTGAGGCAGGGACCCTCTCCTGCCCATGTCCCTGAGGCTGTCTGCGGGAGGGAGATACGGAGGTGGGGGTCGCTCTTCCTCTCCAAGCCTCCTCACCTATGCCCGAGGCCTCCTTCCTCAGCCATGCCAGGCTCCTTGAATTCTCACTCCCAGCCCTGAGAGAGCCTGGAGTACCGCGGTGGCACGGGATGGGAAAACAGCAGGCTCGCCATGCTTCCCCATGTCCCCTCCTCCAGGTACTTCCCCATGTCTGTCTCCCACACAGGAGGCCCATTCATCCTTCAGGAATGTGTGCTGAGCCATCTCTCAGCCCCCAGCCCCTCCTCCCAAGGGGGATGTAGGCACCTGGAACCTCCCCCCAATAAGGCTGAACTCAATGACCTATTGATCAGCTCACACACACACACACACACACACACACATCCCTAAACAACTTTGCATGGTCCTCCAACATCTGCAAAGAGAGAAAGGTTTGCTGGCTGGACCCTCCTAGCTCTAACCTCTGAAGAGGGTGCTGGGCCAGCACAGGGTGTGGAGGGACAGCTTGGCGAGGAGCCGCAGCCCACCCCCAGTCCCCCACATGGAGCGCCTACTTGGGTGCTGAGCTGTCTACAAAGCACTTGCACGTGCAGGGTGGCATCCCCTCCCCCCTGCCATCCTTGGAGTGATGATGGCATCAGTCCTCACTTTACAAATTGGGATGCTGGTGCTCAGAGAGATGAAGTAACATACCCAAGGCCACATAGCTGGGTTCAGATTCCAGGTTTCTGACTCTAAATCCTGTCTCACACCACCTACCCCCACGCCCTGCTGAGGACAGCAGCAGATATTAGGAGAGACTGAGCCATAGCGTTTTGGCAGTGGGCAGGAGGATGGCCCAGAGAAGACAGGCCACTTCCCAGCAAGAGCATTCCACAAATGCTTGGGCCCACGGCCACTCCTCTGCCCTGTGCCCTGGTGTCCTCAACTGAAAAATGGGGAGATGCCAGCCATGTCCTGCCCCCGTAGGCTGGCTGGGAGACAGTGGGGGGAGGGCTTCCTAAAGCCAATCAGTCTCTCCCTTGTCTCTGGGCAGGACCAACCCAGCCATCGATGCAGAGTGGCCCACCCCCTGTCCCCAGCATCCATTGCAACATGACACTGAACACCCACCAGAGGGGAGAGAAAGGGTTTTGGTGAATGACTTAATGACTCTGGCTTGCTGAAATGGCCAGAGGGACCTGGGGTGGGGAATGCAAGGTAGACACTATGGGGACAGCTGCGGCTGTACCAGATGTCCCTGTGCCTTTCAGCGGGAGGGAGGGTAGCCGTCAAAGTGGCAGGTTGAGGCCCCCCTACTCTGCACCCGCAGAGCTCCTCTAGCTCTTGTTCGAATCAGTCCCTCCATCTCTCCTGGTCTTTGTGGAAGCCTCTGGCTGCACTCTGGGCCCTGGAGATCAAAGACCTTGAGCTCAGGTCACGCCTGAGTCACTGGCTTGATGAGTGCCTCACCCCCCACTCCCCGCAGATGGATTAATTTCAGTCCCATCAGGATGCCCGGAAGCCCTCTAGCCTGTCCTCATCCTTCAGTATCTCCCTGGGTTGCTGGTTCCTCCTCACTCACCCACCTCGCACACCCGTCCTGAGGCTTTTGGGTACGTGTTTCAAAGAAACTGTGCTCCCCAGGCCACTGAGAAGTTCTTCTTGCAGTCTAACCAGTGACTCCTGCTGCTACTCTTCTTTGGTGGCAGGTGATGGAAGTGACCCATGCTCTCCCTGGGAGCCCATCGCATCCCCTCCCCCAGGCATGACCCTGACCATCAGTACCCCCCTCCCCCGGGACCCACCAGGAAGAGCAAGGCTGTCTGGGTAGAGAATTAGGGGGCTTAGTTCAGATCACTGCCCTCTCAGAAGACAAAGATTCCGTCTGTGTCTCTGGGTGGGTTAATTAGCTCTGGGCTTGAGTTTCCTTCCTCTCCCCGCACAAACAACTCCTACCCCCCAGAGCCCCTTCCTAACAAACCTGTTTTCAGGAGCTGCTGCTGCCAGCCCTCCCAGACCTTCTTTGTGGTTGGGGTATTGGCTGCTCCGGAGATTACAGGTTATTGTCTGGTGGAGACAGGATGCTGACGGGGTGGAAGCTTGGAATGCGAGACTGGATCCAGCTGTGGGTCGGCTGTCTCCTTCCCCCAGCCCGCCCCCTCCCAGCCACCAGGTGCTCAGGTGAGTAGAGAGCCAGCTTTGAGGAAGAAGAGGGGGAGGAAGGAGCAAATGGAGGAGAGAAGGGCTGGGGGGCTGGGGTGGGGCAGAGAGCGGTGTCAGAAGTTCTAGCTGATCAGATGAATACCCCCCTTCCTGGCATTGGGGGTCCAGGTACTGGACTAAGAGTGGCATGACACCTGGACTCCCTTCCCCTGTCCTCATGGCCAGCACTCTGTGATGAAGCCGTAATACCTCTCTGAGCCTCAGTTGCCCCTTCAGCAAAAGCAGGTAAAGATAAGGGGATGGTTGGCAAGGAAAGAATGAGTAAGGCTTGCAGCAACAAGCCCTGGGGCAAGAGAGCAGCAGGAACCTTCTGGCAGGCAGAGAAAGGGCCAGCAGCACCTCCTTCCCTGGAGGTCTCTGGGGAAAAAGTCCACCCTTCGCTTCATTGTAAGACGCACTAGGCAGGGACCCTCCAGGAGCAGGGGGTCAGCGGGATGCTCCCTGATACCCTTCTCGGTCCCCATTCTCCACATTTGCTCCACCCTTCTACCCTTGGGGAAGGACATGCCCGGGCCGTTCCACCTGTGACTGGCATGGGGAAACCAGGGAAGGAATGGGCAGCTCCTTCCTGGCAAGAGGAGACAGGGCACAGTAGCGATGCTGCTTTCCAGGCAGGACCAGGAGTCCCTCCCTCTTGCCCTCCCCTCCTGTCCCTCACATCCCCCCTTCCCTCTGTCACTCTGGCTGGGTTTCATCATTTGCTCCTAGCTCTGCGCTCCGCGGTGCCTCCGAAGGCAGAGAATGCTCTTGGGTGAGTGCTGAGGACGCCTGGGCTGGGGAGTGGGAGTGGGCTTAGCCAAGCGTGGTCCTCTCCCCTCTTCCCAGCCCTGTCCTTTTCCTGCTATTTTTGGCCCCCAAAAGTTGTCTGCCGGTAGCCAGGTGACTCTTGTACCTTCTCCTGGGTCCAGGACTGGGTGGGGAAGCCCCCACTCTGGCTGAGGACAGAGGTGGAGGGAGGGAAAGGAATGGCTGGGGAGCTGGAGGTCTACCCTGCAGGAACCAGGTGTGTTGTACATCTGGGCAAATTTGCATCCAGGGAGCCTGAGTCAAAGGTGCCTTGTATAAGATCACACCCTCAAGGGCTGCTAAGGGGCCAGGGGAGGGGGACAAATCTGAAGGGGCTGAAGAGGGAGCTGCTACTGCAGCAGGGAGAGAGGCAGACAGAGGGAGGCAGACAGAAATCAGGGTGGGCTCCTTCCTGAGAACCAGCCACCGCACGGGGTCCGCATGGATGCCCCCGCTTTATCTGTGGTCTCCCGCTCACCTCTTCACACGGGGGTTGCCTGGCCTTTTGTGAGGGAGACAGCCCATCACCCTTCACGGGAGGCAAGGGCCTGGAGCCGGTGAGGCTAGCGGCAGAGTTTCTCTTGTGACCAGGCTTTGGGGTTTTCCTCCAGCTTAGGGGGGATCTGGAACATCAACACATCCTGAGTGCTGGATGATGGTTGGAATCCTAATGGGGGGTGGGCAAACAGTGGGTCTCAGGTCAATCCCCACTCCCGGCCTTTGGCTTGCTCTCTCCCTTGGACTGCCATTTTCTTGGCAGAGTTTGGTTTTATCTGTGATAGAAATGGCAGTGTTATTATTTGAGGTGTGCTGTGTGCATGTGTGCACCCTACCGTCCGTCTGCCCTGTGACTCTGGGTTGGGGTGGGGAGAGGGAGCGGGATAGGGAGTGGGAGAGAAAGATTGCGTTTGGCTATATGCTCTTTTAAGTCGGATGCATTTAATTTTGTAAGGGCAGTGTGTAAGCACACACCTATCTCTGTATCTGTGTACAGATCTTTGTGCACTCGCATCTATCTTTGTGAAGGTGTGTGCTGCCACAGGCCTTTGCTTCATATTGTCTGTGCAGGCGTCTGCAGGGGTCTGCATGTCCATGTGCGTCTGTCCCTCTGGGTATGTGTGTGTACAGTATGTCTTTGTCGATCGTGCCCATCTGTGTATACGTGCATGCTCATGCGTGGCCAGTGTGGGTATCTGTCTGTCTTGGCATGGATACCGCCTCCATATGTGCACACGTTAGTGTATGTGGAATAGAATACAAGGTCTAGCTGGAGAGACGTATGTATGCTTGTCCTTGGTGTCTGTGTCTGTCACTGTCTGTGGGTGCCTATGGGCCTCAGGGTGTGTGTCCCTGTGTTCTTGTGTGTGTGTGTCTTTTCCAGTTGTGGCAAAACAGCAGGACATGGTTTCCCCAGATCCTCTCCGCTGGGTGGCAGCCAGGGTGGTGTTATTTCATAATGTGCCTGCTCTGTGCCCCTTCCTCAGCCTTGGTTGGACCCCTGGGGTCAGCCTCTTCTCCTGCACTCGACTCGGTCTGGTTTGTTCATATGTTTGACCAGAACCAACAACCCACCCTCTTGAGGCAGCAGTCCAGTGAGCTGAGGATCCTGGCTGTGGACCCCGGCCAGGTTGGGAAGGAACTGCTCCAAGACACTTAGGGTGGCTGTTCTGCTGCAAAATACTATCAAAGAAGACCTACCCCCCACTGGACCCTCTCAGGGGTGTAGAATGCTAGACCTGGCAGGCTGTAGGGTGCCATGCTGGGGCAGGTGTGGAGGCTGCATCGTCACCCTTCATTTGGGTGTAGCCTGGAGCCAGGCCACACGTGTATGCGCACGTGCTATGACTCATGCAGCATCCCAGCGGCCCTGGGGCCTGGGTTCATGGTGAATGTCAGAGGCAGACGGTGGGTGGCACAGAGCAGTGCTGCGTGAAGGATGCTGAGGAGGCGTTCCCTTTCAGTGGTTGCCGGGACCTCAAATCAATGTGCACCCTAGGCCTTGTACAGGAGAGCAGTGTCCCCAATTGTGAGGGTGCTGGAAGGCATTTCTAGGTGACTTTGTGCTTCCTGGAAGGGGAGACTGGGTCACCAAGTATGTTGGCATCCCCCCTGATCCACAGTGGCAGGCCCACCCTCTCTGCAAATGGCCCCACACTCAGCACCTCATTTGATCCTCAGACCCATTCTTGTCCTGCCCTGTCGTCCTCTCTGGCTGTAATTCCCACTTCCCAGATGAGGAAACTGAGGCCACAGCTAAGTGTCCAGTCCAAGGCCTTGGAGTGAAATATAACTGGAGCTCCATCTCAGGCCTCTGGACTCCAGGCCTCCAGGTCGAGGAGGGTCAGGGTGCTCACACCCCACATTCCTCCTGCAGGGAACCCATCCCTTCTCTTCACCTCTGTGGGGAACCCAGACAGGGGCAAGAGTCGCCTGTGCACCTGAGGTGAGGGTTCTGGGAAGAGGTCGCTCCAAGCTCCCTCCCTCCCTCCCTCTTTTCCCCATTCTGTCATCCCCATTACAAATAACTCATTAGACTAAACGCTGGGCTCAACCTCCTCGGGGGGGCTCCCCACTAGGCGGGAAGGTCAAAGCTCCCAGGATCCCCGCAGAGCCTTCCAGCTTATGGCACTGCCCACTTCAGCTCCACCTGCACCTTTGCGAACCTGCAGTGCCCTTTCAACTTCCCGATGGCTCTTTGCTTTGCCACCCCACCGCCTGGAATGCCCTGCCCTTGGTAAAATGTCACTTATCCTGCTGTGAAACCTAACTGACTCGCCCTGCAGACCGTTAGCTTGCCTCCCCCCTCCTGGGTGACCCCAGAGCACTTGCTTCCTAACTCTCAGAGCACTTCGCCGCCTGTAGCCACCACCCTCGTCTGTCTCTCACGACTGTGAGCGCCTCTAGGAACCGCGGGTGGAACGTGAGGACCGAATGAACTCCTGCGGTCTAGCCTGAGTCGCTCGTGCTGCAGCGCGCGGTGGCGGAGGCTGAGGGCGAGGCGGGCGGGAGTCGCGGCAGGTGGGCACGGCCAGGTGAGCCCCGGGGACGCCGCCTGCCCTGCCCGCGACCCCGGCCCGCGCGGGCTGCTGGCGCCTCTTCGCCCCCGTTACCGCTAGTGGCTGCTGTCGCTCAGTGGAGCCCGAGGAGACCGCGGCCAGAGCGTCCACCGCCCAAGATGGTGGCTCCCGTGTCTCCGTGAGTGTGTGCGGGCGGGGCGGGTGCGCGGGCCGGGCGGGCGGACGCCGCGTGCCGCTGCCGGACCCAGCCGAGGGCTCCGTCCCCACGCGCCCCCCAGAGGAAGTTCCCCAGCCCTCCCCGTCCCAGCCCCCGGGAGGATGGGTGAGGGGGTGCAGGGGAGCCCCATCTCACCCGGGCGGCCAAAGGAGGGGGCGCCTACTCCGCCCGGAGCATGGACTCCTGTTAGTGGGGTCCCCAAGGAAGGGGGCCCAAAAGAGCCAGGGGAGAAGGTTGTGGACCCCCATACTGGGGCCACATCAATAGTGTTCAAGGCTCACCTGTTGAGGTGGAAGGGAGGAGGGGGAACAGACCAACACACAACCACCCAGGGGCCCTCAAGTTGTGCCCACTCCCATCCAGCTGGCCAGGGTCTGAGACAAGTGTGCCTTCCTGGTCAGCCTTGGTCACAACTGAACCTACGTAGTCATGTTTTATCCACACCTCACTCCACCCCGCTTGGTTCCCTCAGGTTGAGGTGGGGGGAGTGTCATGGATTTTGACCTGTTTTTTTAGAGCAGCTCTGTCCAGTAGAACTTTGTGGGATGATATAAATGGTCTCTGTCTGTGCTGTCCAATACAATAGCTGCTAGCCACAAGTGGCTATTGAGCACTTGAAAAGTGGCTAGTATGAGTTGAATTTTAAAATTCTTATTTAATCCGAATTAATATAAACAGCCACATGTGGCTAGTGGCGGCTGCCTTGGACAGAGCACGTTTAGAATCTCCTCCGTCCAGTGCTCTGCCTACCTACTCTTTTGCTCTGCTGAATGGGGCAGGGTAGCCAGCTTCTAGGTAGATGGAAGGGAACTGACAAACTTCCAGAAGGGTATCACCTTGGTCCTGCACCCCCCACCCATTCTAAGATCCTTTGGGTAGTGGGTGGGATGAGGTCATAGGATCACAGGATCTTGGGAGGAAAGGATGCCAAAGGCAGCTGTTTAAGCACCCAACATGTGCTCCCTTGCTGTCTCTTGGTCACTCACTGCCCAAACTTTGTGGAGAACCTGCTGGGTGTCCGGCACTATTCCCTGTCTGCAGTCCAGACATGAAGAAGTTAGTTACCTTTCCTGCCCGCAGGGAACTTGCTTGAGGGGCGGGGCAGAGAGGGGAGGAAGCAACAGAACTAACAGACATAAGCAGAGATTTGTAAGCTGTGGGGTGTGCAATGGAGGGAACAAACGGGAACAGTGGCAGAAAAGAAGGGGACTTCCTGGCAAAGGACAATCAGAGAAGCCGCCTCTGAGGAAGGGATGGTTAAGCTAAGGCCAGAGGGGAAATGGAATAGGCCAAGTAAAGTGTTGGGAGGGCAGGTGGGAACATTCTGGAACAAGGGACATCACATGCTAGGGATGAGAACCTGGCACTCTGGAGGAACTGTGAGAAGGTTGGCATTGCTAGAACAGGAGGGAGACATGAGTGGCCACCAGAGAGGTCAGCATCCCTGTCACTTGGCAGACCTCAAAGGGATTCTGGCACTGGCCTTAGATGAAGGTGTGGTGGAGGGATTTTAAGCAGTGTGTTTTGAAAAGCCTGCTCTGGCTCAAAGGCGGGCAAGAGTGGAAACCCAGAGTGCCATTCAGAAGCAACTGCGTAAGTTCAGGCAAAAGATAAATGTGCCTTGGACAAAGCCACCAGGCAGCAGTGTGGCAAGAAGGGACATTAGAAGTGTGTTGTGGAGTGGAATCAACAGGTCCTGTGGATGGACCAGGTGCTGGATGTGGGGAGAGCGGAGGTCAGAAGGGCAGGTTTCTGGCCAGAGCCCCTGGGAAGGAGGATGGGTCTCATTTCTGGAGATGGGATGACTGGGAGGGAGCATATTGTCCACCTCGAGTTCCATCCTGTCTGGAGTTCCAGCTAGACAGGCCAGAAGGCAGCTGCATGGGGCCGTGTGGCACCCAGGCTGGGGCTGTGTATTTCAGAGTGGTCTGCAGAGATGGTTTTGAAATCTTGGAACAGTTTGTAGTTGGGAAGAGGAGGAGGAGATGACCTCCAGAGGCCGGGGAGCGGCTGACAGAGGGAAGGAAAACCTGGGGATGTGGGGTCTTAGAAGCCAAGAGAAGTGTGTCAAGGAGGGCGTGGTGAGCAGCAGCACATGCCATGCAGAGTCTGGGGAAGAGCACCCATGAGTTTCCCCTGCATCTGGCCGGACGGAGGCCTTTCCTTATATTGAACGGGCTGGCCCTGGAGTTCTCCTCATCTACCCTTGTTTTTTTTTTACCTACCCACTATGTGCCAGTTCCACACAGGGCACTGGGTATACACATCAAGTGGACAAGACAGAGTCACTGTTGTCTCAGAGCTTAGAATCGTCTAATCGACAGTCTCAGAAACAGGACATTCTTCCATGTAGCCACAATAAATCCTTTCCTTCTGTTAAACAACTGACTTTTACTGAGAAGCATCTTAATGCCCAGCCCAGTACAGGGACTTAGAGATGTGACAATGAGCAAACGTGGTCTCGGCCTCCCCAGAACCTAGTGCAGAGATACATACAGGATGCTCGTGTTCACCATACTGCATTGCAGAGGCGCATGCACAGGGAACTGTGGGACTAGAGGACAGGCACCAGCCCAGGTTGGGGGAATCAGGGTGGCAGAGGGGATGCCTGAGCTGCTGTCAAGGAATGAGTGGGAATTAGCCGGGGGAAGAGGAGGATAGGGAATCCTGGGCGCTGAGGATGAAGGCAGGGACAAAAGCAACAGTGTGGTGTACGCAGGGAATGGTGAGCCTTTGGGGCTGGTCAGGCAGACAGGAGTGGCAGGAAGCTCTGGACGTGTTCAGAGGCCAGGAAGCGTCTTTTTGGTGCATGGTGAGGTGTGTGGACTTCGGCGGTGGGGTATGGCTGAAGAGGTGGAAGCAAGGGGGTGACACAGTTGGATCTGGGTGTGAGCTTGCTCTCACTGGCTGCTGGGGATGGTGAGGGAAGTGGCCGTGCAGAGACAGAGGCAGCTGCAGTATTCAGGTGAGATGGTGAGAGCCCGAACTGGGCCAAGGCTGGGCAGCTAGGGAGAGAGGTGGTGGAGCCCAGGGTCTCAGCGTGGCCTCTGGGGTCAGGAGGATGTGGGTTCTAATTCTGCCTCAGCCACTTACTGCTTTTGAAACCTTGGACAAGTCAGTTAAAGTCACGGGGCCTCAGTTTCCTCCTCTCCAAAATGAGGATAACAGCACCCACCTTGGTCTCCTTGTGGTCATTGTAAAGTACTGGCACAGGGCCTGACTCAGTTCACACTCGCCAAATGGTACGCTGCTGTTACCAGGAGGCACGGAGAGGAGAGGACAGGGTGGAGAGATAATTAGAAGGTAGAGTTGGCAGGTTTTGGTCAATGGCTGGACGTGGACTTCTCGTCCTCAACTGCCCATCCTGGCCTGGGGAGGTGGCGGAGTGAGGGAGGCAGAGGCAACCAGCTAGCTGCCCTCAGTCTGGGGCCCGGCCCCTGGAGCAGCCCCCGGTCTGGGCCACCCTCCCCAGGACCACACTACCAGTGTTGTGCGTGTGCGTGCGTGAGTGTGCACCCATGTGTGTAGGGAAGGGCGCTCTAGAGAAAGCAAATCCCGTTCCTCAATCCCATGGCTTGCGAAGCTCAGCCTTGTGCTGACTTCCTCCTCATGAAATCGATGACTGTGGGGTGGAAGCACCAGTCATCCTTTGGGCTGGGTGTCAGGATGTCACATTTTAGTCCTGGCTCAGCTACCAATCGCTCGTGAGCCCTGAGAACCACTATCTGTCTCCAGATTCAGTTTCCCCAGCTATAAAACGTGATTGTGTAGATGGTACGAGTCTTTCCAGCTGAGTTCTAAGAAGCTTCAGTAGTCAAAGCTAATCGATGCCTTGTCCTGGGTGGAAGACCTCAGAAGGGGCTGGGGTTCCCACACCTCCCGGCTTTGGATAACACTGTAGGGCCCTATGCATGACCCCTCCCACTCCCAATAGCCCCTAGCTGGGGAGGGCTCTGTGGACAGCATGCACCCTACTGCCCACCTAAACCGCCCCCTCCACGATGGACCCCTAACACCTCTCCCTTGTCTCTTTCGTCTCCAGTCTCCCGCCGGCAGGAATAAACTTTCCAGGCTAAGTTAGATAGATGGTCCCCGTTAACCTGACGGGCTGCCCGCCTCCTGCCTCCCCACCCACTCCCTCGTCAAGAGAGCTGCCTGTGGTGGGGGGAGGCAGGGGGCTAAGAGCATTTGGGTGGGGCTTGGGGGTCCCCTGCCCCAAGAGCAGGAATGGTGCCCCCTGGGAAGAAACCAGCGGGAGAGGCCTCCAACTCCAACAAGAAGTGCAAGCGTTACTTCAACGAGCACTGGAAACAGGAGTTTACCTGGCTGGACTTTGACTATGAGCGGAAGCTGATGTTCTGCCTCGAGTGCCGCCAGGCCCTGGTGCGGAACAAGCATGGCAAGGCCGAGAACGCCTTCACAGTGGGCACCGACAACTTCCAGCGCCACGCCCTGCTGCGCCACGTCACCTCAGGAGCCCACCGCCAGGCTCTGGCTGTCAACCAGGGCCAGCCGCCTTTGGAGGGCCAGGCTGAGGGAGGAGGGGCCAGCCCAGGCCTGGCTACCACCCCCACCTCCAGGGGCATCAAGGTGGAGGTGGACCCAGCCAAAGTGGCTGTGCTGACCACTGTGTACTGCATGGCCAAGGAGGATGTGCCCGACGACCGCTGCTCTGCCCTGCTCGAGCTGCAGAGGTTCAACCTGTGCCAGGCGCTGCTGGGCACAGAGCATGGCGATTACTACAGCCCCAGGAGGGTGAGGGACATGCAGGTGGGTGGCAGCCAGAGGTACATGGAAGGGCTTGGGGAGGGAGACAGAGCCACGTGGGAACAGCCCCAGCATGCCAGGCCCCTAGGCAGCAGCTGGGGGCACTTCATTCATACCTTCACCCTTCAGAACCTTCACTGAGGGCCTACTATGTGCCTGGCACTGGGCCAGCTACAGGGGGTACAACTGTGAAGAGGCCAGACCAGGCCCTGTCCTTGTGGGACACAGGGACACTCTTCTCACTACCTAGGCCAGAGGTTGCAAACTGGCGGCTTAGGGGCTTGCTTGGCCCACAGATGTGTTTTATTGGTTTTCACAGTGTTTTTGAAAAACTCAAATTAGTTTCCAACTTTAAAAAATCAGAAGAGGCTAGGTGTGGTGGCTCACATCTGTAATCCCAGCACTTCGGCAGGTTGAGGTGGGAGAATTGCTTAAAGCCAGGAGTTCAAGACCAGCCTTAGGCAACACAGCGAGACCTTTTCTCTACAAAAAATTTAACAGCCAGGTGTTGGCAGGCTTTTGTAGTCCCAGCTACTTAGGAGGCTGAGGCAGGAGGATTGCCTGAGCCTGGGAGTTTGAGGTTGCAGTGAGCTATGACGATGCCACTGTACTCCAGCCTGGGTGACAAAGCAAGAACCTCTCTCAAAAAAAGAAAAGAAAAAAAAAAAAAAAATAGAGCTGAGAAAACTGAGGTTCAGAGAGGTGAAGTGACTGGTACAAGGTATCACCACCAGTAACTGGCAAAGCCAGGACTGGTCCCTAAGTCTGTCTGACCCCAAGGCCTGTGCTCTTTCCACCACCTGGCACTGTGTGCCTCCCCCTCTCAGGACAAACTAACTCTGTCCTCTCTCTCTCTGTCTCTCCCTGGCTGTCCTAGGTGGCAATTGCCAGCGTCCTGCACACAGAGGCCTGCCAGCGCCTGAAGGCATCCCCGTATGTGGGGCTGGTGTTGGACGAGACCAGGGACTGGCCCGAGTCCCACAGTCTGGCCCTGTTTGCCACTTCGGTGTCCCCCTGCGATGGCCAGCCTGCCACCACCTTCCTGGGCAGTGTGGAGCTGCAGGAGGGTGAGGCCACTGCTGGCCAACTCCTGGACATCCTGCAGGCCTTTGGCGTATCTGCACCCAAGCTGGCCTGGCTCAGCTCAAGCCTCCCCAGTGACCGCCTGAGGAGTGTAGGCCCCCAGCTGCGGGCCACTTGCCCACTCCTCATGGAGCTGCACTGCCTCCCTGGCCGGACAGACCCTGAGCCCCCTCCCTACCTGGGTGAATATGAGAGCATACTGGATTCCCTCTTCCGCCTCCATGGTGGCCCCAGTTCCCATATGGTCCCTGAGCTCCGGGCAGCATTGGACCTTGCAGCTATTGACTTGGCAGGGCCCCGGCCAGTGCCCTGGGCCTCCCTGCTGCCTGTCATAGAAGCTGTGGCTGAGGCCTGGCCTTGCCTGGTGCCCACCCTGGAGTCTGCAGCCCCAGCCTCGCCTACGGCTGGGGCACTGGCCCTGGCCCTGCGCCAGTTCACCTTTGTGGCCTTCACACAGCTGCTGCTGGACGCTCTGCCCTCTGTGCAGAAGCTCGCCCTTGTCCTGCAGCCAGAAGAGCCGGACTTGGCCTTGCTGCAGCCCCTGGTGATGACGGCTACAGCCTCCCTCCAAGCTCAGCGCGGCTCAGGTGGGGCCCGCCTCCAGGGCTTCCTGCAGGAACTGTCATCCTCGGACCCTGACTCGGGCAGCGGCCGCTGCACCTACCGTGGTGTGGAGCTGCTCGGCTACTCCGAGGCTGCGGTCCGGGGCTTGGAGCAGCTCCGGGGGTCTTTCCTGGACTCCATGCGGAGGGGGCTGCGGGACTCCTACCCCGGGCCCTCGCTGGACGCCGTGGCCGCGTTTGCGGCGATCTTCGACCCCCGCCGCTACCCGCAGGCGCCGGAGGAGCTGGGCGCGCACGGCGAGGGCGCGCTGCGGGTGCTGCTGCGCGGCTTCGCGCCCGCCGTGGTGCGCCAGCGGGCGCTGGGCGACTTCGCGCTCTTCAAGCGCGTGGTGTTCAGCCTCGGGCAGCTCGGCCCGCGGGCCCTGTGCGCCCAGCTGGCGTGCGAGCACTCGGAGCTGCACGAGCTCTTCCCCGACTTCGCCGCCCTCGCCGCCTTGGCCTTGGCGCTGCCCGCGGGCGCCGGCCTCCTGGACAAGGTCGGCCGCAGCCGGGAGCTGCGGTGGTGGGGGCAGAGCGGGGTTGGGGAAGGCCGGAGCGGCCACGTAGTGAAGATTGCAGTGGATGGGCCCCCGCTGCATGACTTTGACTTTGCGCTGGCTGTGGAGTTCTTAGAGAGTGGGTGGGGGGAGGGGCTCCTCGGGTCGCAGCTCACCTAAAGGTGGCCACCTTCTCTCCCCCCAGCTAGCCTGGGGCCCTGGGCACTCCAAGGGCCAAGCTGGGCCTGACCGTGCTAACCCCAGGCTGACTTAGTAGCTATGGACTCCTTGGGCCCTGGGGCCACCCACCTGCCTTTCACACGTTTCCTCTGCTGGCAGAGCACTCGCTCTGTCTGGTGGACTGTGGAGGAAGGGACTGGGTCCAGAGGGGCCTGGGCATGTGGGCAGGAGGTGCTAGGGTCTGGGGCACCCTAAGTCACTCCTGTCATTTGCGGAGTTGGTGAGAAGTAGCTCACCCTTTAATCTTCTGGACTCGGCCCAAGTTTTGGCCCCGGAAAAAAAGATGGGGGTTCCTGGTTGGAGGGAGGAAACCTGGGCCTCAGGAACTGACAGGTGAGGAAAAGGAGACCGCTCCTGACAGCAGCTCTTCTCTTCATATGTGACTGGGGAGCGCCATACTTGTTTGTGACACACAGCACAGCACCCTCTCTGTGCAGAAGCTAGTGAGTGGTTCAAGGGCACAACGGTTCAAGAGAGGTAGTGGTGCCCTCCCTCCCCTCCTTACCAATAGGCTGCCTTAGGGCGTTTCTATATGCGACAGTGGATGTAGATGTATAAATCTATAAATGTAAAATAAGTCTATCCTATCTTTCATAGCATTAACACACAAAAATCTAAAAGGACTTTTTTTGATTTTGCAATGACAAGGGCCAAAGAAGTCCCAAATGGACTGAATTTTTTGCTAAGTTTTTCTTCCTCAAAGTCTGGTTGCTCTCCAAGTTCCTAGCTCTCCCCTGCCCACGCCTCAGACCGTCAAGACCAAAGACTGCAGAACCACAGTGCGGTACCTGCTGCCTCTGGGGCCTGGCCTCGGGCCTGACTGGGGAATCTGTGTTTATTTGTCTCTTGAGGAAGTGGTTTTGGCCCCACCAGAGCTGGGGATCACATCCCTTCAGATCCCATGGGGTTCCCATTCCCGCCCGTCCGCCCTGGCTGTGAATGTGTGGGGATCTGGAGGGAGGGGAGGATAGTTAGAGTGGAGGGGAGGGGCCTGGCCTTTTCCCTAGACCCCGGGGTTTGAGTTTAATTTGCAATAAAGTGGAAACCCAGCGCATCATGCAGTCTCCAATGTGGTGTGTGTGTCAGGGCCCCACCCTGAGCCCTCTGTCCCCTCTCTTGGCTGGACTCCCCTTGGGGGTTTGGTGGCCTGTTATGCTTTCTGTGTAGAGGCGAGAGGGTCGTCCTTCTGGGCTGGGAGCCTGGAGCTGTGGACTCTGCTTCCCCACCTGTGGGGAGGAGGGGCACAGAAATGGGGCCAATAATTGCCCTGGGTTTGGCTGGTGGCACTTTGTGAAGAGGGACAGGAGTCTGCCCTGGCTCCACTCCCGAGAAGCCCACCAGCCTCTTGTTGTGGCTGCTCCCCGTTTCAGACCCTGCCCTTCTTCCTCCTGCAGCAGGCCCGGCCTCCAGTGCCCCCAGCCCCCTGCTGGCCTCCCTGCCCCTGCCCACCCGGCCTCTGCAGCCCCCGCTGGACTTCAAGCACTTGCTCGCCTTCCACTTCAATGGCGCCGCCCCGCTCAGTCTCTTCCCCAACTTCAGCACGGTACGGGCCGGGCTGGTGGGTGGGGGCATGCAGCCAAGCTTGCGGGTGGGCAGAAGGTGGGCTCAGAGGGGCCAGCTCTCTGCAGCTGGGTCTAATCAAGAGCTCATTCTCCTCCTACATTCCCCAGTAGGACTAGGTGCTCCCCGAATAGGGACCCTGGGCCCTGCTCTCTCCTAGGCTGGGGAATAAGACGGTGTCACCGCTCTCTCCACCCTGCCATCACAACTACTGGGCCTACAGGGCCTGTAAACTGTAGGTTCCACTCGGGTTTTTGTATAGGGACTTTTGTGGAAGATCTGTGTGTGTCTGTGTGCAATTGAGGTGTGCCTGTCTGTTGTAGAGTGTCTCTATAGGTCTTTGTGTGTTATATGTGGGTGTGAGTTTGTATGTTGGTGTCCAGTGTGTGTGTTTATAAACAACCCTTTGTTCCTGGGTAATTGTATGTAATTAATATGTGTGCCTAAGTATCTCAGGATTTTTTGTGTCTTTGTGTCTTGTATGTATGTGTTTGGTGTATGTCCAACCTCTCTGGGCACGTGTGTTTTTGTGTGGTTTGTGGTCACGTGCCACTTGTATGCATGTGAGTGTGTATCGTTCTGCTTGTTTGTAAATTCGTAACTGCCTGTGAGCTTCTGTGCTGCGTGTCTTGTGCACTAGTCTGCCCATTTCCATGTGTGTAAGTGTGTGAATGACAAGTGCGGTATGAATTTTATGTCACCTCGCCGGCCTTGAGCGCCATGAGTGTTGAGACCTCTTTTATATTCTCAGGGAAGTTTCTGCACCCATGTGCTTCTCTAAAAGCTCTGTTTGCTTCCTTGGGAAGGTTTGGAAAGTTTCTCTTGACAAGTTCAGACAACAGCTTTTGGCCCAACCACCTAGGCCCCCAAGAAAAGGGACTGTAAAGGCTTGGTTTGGTAGGGAAAAAAAAATGACTGAAAATAAGGAAAAGAAAAAACACCCAAATTATTAATAATATTCCAAAGAAATGATCTGACTACTCAGGGAACCCTCAGACCTTCACGTGCTGCTGCCTGCCCCCCACCTCCCCCCACCTCCCCAGCCTGGCCTCATTCTCTCAAGAGAGCTTGTCAGAAGCCTCAGGCCCTGTGGCTGGCAGATCTGATGAGATAAGAGGTATCATCCTCCACCCCACAGGTCCAGGCCCAAAGGCCGGGGTTGAGGGGGAGGAAATTCCAATAGAAGGATTCTTTGTCCCCTCCCTGCCTCTCCTTGTGCCCAACTCTCTGTCCCAATGTTGTAATTCTTGCAAAGGAGAAGAAAAAAACTGACCCAGAGGGGCAGGCAGAGATGCCAGGGTGATCACCAGGACGTGGTTCTATTTCCCAAAATCCTGTAGGTCACTCTGGCCATCCCCCTGCCTCCAAACAGAAGCCCGGGATGACAGATAAAGTCAGCCAGGGAAGAGGCTGTTTCTTTTTCTGTCTAAAATCCACAGGACGGGGAAGTTCTTCCTAGAGGCTGACCTCAGCCCTCCCCAGTAGTCTTGAGTTTTGGGAATTTTTTACTGCCCCCACCTCCTGAGCCAACCCCAGGGTGATTGTGCCGTCCCACCCCCTTCACAGATGGACCCAGTGCAGAAAGCTGTCATCAGCCACACGTTTGGGGTCCCCTCCCCTCTGAAGAAGAAGCTCTTCATTTCCTGTAACATCTGTCACCTGAGGTTCAACTCAGCGGTGAGAGGGAGTAGGAGAGGCAGGCCTGGGGAGGGCTGGAGACTGGGCTTCCAGGGTCTTCCCAGGAGGAATACAGGTGACAAAGGGGCTGTGGTCCGTCTTTTCCGTCCTATCATCTCCTCTCTCCAGATTCCTCTGCCCCTTCCCTCAACCCTTCACTGCTCAGCTCCAGCTCCCTGGGACTCCATCCCCACTCCCAATCCCCCCTCTCCACCCCTACCTCCTGCAGTTAGGCCTCTCTCCTGTTCTGGATCTTTCCCCCACTCTGGGTCCCATTGGCCACCCCATTAGCTCCTGGTCTGGAGCTGAGTTCTTAAAGCACCCAAGAGTTTACAGAATGTGTTCATGCTCATCTGAATTATTTAATAGCTCTTATGACACACCTGTGAGATGGACAGAGGCACTATTATCATCCCCGCTTTTCAGATGGGGAAACTGAGCCTCAGAGAGGTTCAGTGACTTGCGTAAGGCCACACAGCTGGTAAGTAGCAAAGTGGGATTTGAACCCAGGGCTGGATGACCTTAAGGCCTGCATACTTTTTACTATTCTCTACCCCTAGCTAGAGGAGGAGCCTCATTTTGGCCTCCCAGGGAAGGTTTCCCTCTTGTCCAGGCAATCTGGGGTTCAGGCTAGGTGTCAGCAGGACTGCTGTAGTGAGGGGTCTAGGGAGGGGCCACGGGGGCCTGTCTTTCCTACATTTGGGAGTGGTGGGCTGGGGAGCAACAAGGGGGGACCCTCAGAGGGATGGCATTGATAGGCTAGATTTGGGGGTTCCCTCTAGGCTTTCGGGTTACATGAGTCCCGCAAGATAAGGACAGAGAATCTGCGCTGAGGGAGGGACCCTGTCTTCCTCATGTGGGCCCCTGGCATAGTGCCTGGGAAATAGGAGACTCAATAACTACCTGTTTAAAAATGAACAAAGGGATGAATGTTTTGGGTGCATATACCCCTAAGTGTGAGGACTGGTGTTTTCTCCATTTGTACATTTATAAACTTGATGATTAACATTCATCGACCATCTATTATATACACTAGGCCCTTATAATTCATGTTCCCATTTAATTCTGAAAATCCCGTGAGGTCAGTATTGTCACAAAGTTTGTGGGTGAGGAAATTCAGGCTCAGAGAGGTGAGGTGACTTGCCCAAAGATGCACAGCTGCTAAGTGGCTGAGTTAGAATTTGAAGGCAGAGGCTGCTTGCCTTGGAGCTCAAGTATGAGAACACATTCTGTAAACCTCGGGGCCATACACATGCTGTGATGATGAGGACAATGACAAAGATTTGCCCCTTGTGAGACCCAAGCCCTGCCTCCCTTTGGCCTGTCCCCCTGCTCAGCTCCTGCTTTGGATGGGGCATGTGGATTCAATGAATGAATGGTGACTTCATGCCCTCCTGTCCCCAGAACCAGGCTGAAGCACATTACAAAGGCCACAAACACGCCAGAAAACTCAAGGCCGTCGAAGCTGCCAAGAGTAAGCAGAGGCCACAAACCCTGGCCCAGGATGGGGCAGTGGTGTCCCCAACCCTGACACTGGCCAGTGGAGCCCCCGGAGAGCCACAGAGCAAAGGTCAGTCCTGAATTCTTCTCCACCCCCTCCCCGCTCCACTCTGAAATCTGGTTTCTGAAAAGGTGTTGAGAGATTTCTGCTTATTAATTTTGCTTGTGTTGGAGTATTCCATACATACGACAAAGGCACGTGCATCTACAGCTCGATGAATTTTCCCAGTCTGAGCATACCCTGATCAAGAAACATGTTCCCAGCACCCAGAAGCCTGCCTTGGGTCCTTCCCAGTCACCATCTTGCTGTGTTAGCTTCCTAGGGCTGCCATCACAAATGACTACAAACTGGGTGGCTGAAGACAACAGAAATGTTTTTTACCACAGTTCTGAAGTCTGAAATCAAGGTGTTGACAGGGTTGGCTGCTTCCTGGGGACTCAGAGGCAGAAACTGCTCCGTGCCTCTCTTCAAGCCTCTGGTGGCTGCGGCAGTCCTCTGCGTTCCCTGGCTTGTAGATGCATCTATGATCTCTGCCTCCATCTTCACACCACGTTCTGCCCTGTGTGCCTCTCTGTCCACATGCTCTTCTTATAGGGACACCAGTCACTGGATTAGTCCCACCCTAATCCAGCATGACCTCGCCTTAACTAATTTTATCTGCAAAGATGCTATGTCCAAATAAGGTCACATTCTGAAGTTATAGATGGACATGAATTTTGGGGGGAGATACTATTCAACCAACTACAGATCCTGATTTTTCTCTGCATACATCAGTTTCACTTGGTTTTGATGAATCAGAGTATGTAGGTTTTTGTTCCTGCATGTTCATCGACAGTGTCTGTAAGATTCATCCACGCTGCTGCATGTAGCTGCAGTTTGTTCTTTTTCTTTGCTATTGGTACTCCATGGCATGACCATACCACTGTTTTCAAAAAATTTATTCTTTTGTTCATGCCATTTGGATGGTTTCCAGTTTTATGCTAGTATGAATAGTGCTCTATGAACATTCTAGTGCATCTTTTTGGTGATTTCTGCTTAGGTAACGGTTAGCCAAGTAACTAGAATATCAGGGCTTTGAGGGCTTCCTGAGACTACTCTGTCCAACATTATAATTTCAGCTGGGGAAACTGGGGCCCAAGTCTTCCCAGTGAGTTAGGGGGAGAGCAGGGGCCTGGGATCCAATGCTGGTCACCCCTCCACCAGGGATCCCTGCACCCTACCATGCCACCTCCATCATCAGTGCTTGGAATCATGGTCCAGAGGATCATCTCAGGCCTCATACTTTCTCCCGATGCCTTCCATGTCCCCAGCAGTTCCTGCAGCTCCTCCTCTCAGCCCTCCACTCCAGCCACCAGTGACTCTGGACCCGGCACCCAGGGAGCCAGCCCATGCAGACCTCTTGGACGCTGCCTCCTCTTCCTCTTCTTCCTCCTGCCCGCCTTGCTCCCCAGAGCCTGGGAGAGAGGCGCCAGAGCCTGAGCCAGTGGCGGCTGCCGTGGAAAGCAGTGTGAGTGGGGAAGGCAGGAGCGAGAAGGGGCGCCTCTACTGCCCCACATGTAAGGTGACCGTGAACTCGGCTTCCCAACTTCAGGCTCACAACACAGGTCAGTGCCCCCATGAGCTGGAGCCCGGGGGAGGTGGGGGACAGGCAGGCCTGCGTTCCCGGGTGCTTTACTCAAGGACTGGGTAGCAGACGCGTTGTATGCAGCTGTTATCGGGCAGGCATGGCTGGGCCCTCCCGTTCATCCCTGGGGAGGGAGAATTGGGAAGAGGAGTCTGGGGTAGTAAGAACTGAAATTCACTACATTTCTGAAAGGTCACTCCAGAGAAGACAGGAGATACTTCCTCCGTCTCTCCTTAGATCAGAACCAGAAGGGATTGAAATTAGAGCAAAAGGGAAGCCGACCCATTGCGCTGTGAGAAGACCTTCCTTGGGGGAGGTTGGCATGAAGAGAAAAGCTGGGAGGAGAAATCCGATGTTGCTGGAGGGCAGCGTACCTGCAGGGCAGCCATGAGGCTGAGGGGCCCTTGCAGCCCTTCTGCACTGACACACTTTCTTCCCTCCCTCCAGGAGCCAAGCACCGGTGGATGGTGGAAGGTCAGCGAGGGGCTCCCCGCAGGGGCCGGGGCCGCCCGGTGCCCCGGGGAGGGGCTGGACACAAGGCCAAGAGAGTGACAGGGGGCCGGGGTGGCCGGCAGGGGCCCAGCCCCCCCTTCCACTGTGCCCTCTGTCAGCTCCAGGTCAATTCAGAGACTCAGCTCAAGCAGGTGGGAAAAATGGGGCCAGGATTGGGGTTGGAGCCAGGGGAGGTGGCCGCGGCAGGGCAAGGCAGGAGAAGAGGGAGCCTGGAGAGAGAGGGCAGGTAGAGCAGAGTAGGGAGGGCTGGGGTGGGGGCAGGAGTGAGGCCAGCTGGCCATGGGCTCCTTGAGGGTGAAGGCCAAGTCCTACCTCCCCTTCCCAGGGCCTTGCTCCTGGGAGCCGTGAGGGAGAGGTGAGGACCCAGGCAACGTGCTTTGAACGTGTGAGTAGTGGGTAGAGGAAAGGCGAGACAGTTGAGGATGACAGAGTAGTCTTGGGGTCCTTGGGCTTCCTAGTCTTGTCCCCAGTCTATCTGTCTGTTCATTAGCACATGAGCAGCAGGAGGCACAAAGACCGCCTGGCGGGGAAGCCCCCCAAACCCTGCAGCCAGCACAGCAAGCTGCAGAAGCACGCAGCCCTGGCCGTGAGTATCCTCAAGGTATCTGTCTCCAGGCAACAGAGCTGGGACCCGGGTGGGGGTGGGAGAGGGTGGGCTGGCAGGGGGGTCCAACTGGGGGCGGGGCAGGAAGGAAGCTGCCCAGCTCAGAGGCAGAGAAGGAGCTGGGGTTGGGTTTTTGGCTGACTTGGGATCTGCCCAGAGGAATTTCCGCGGAGGCGGGCTTGGGTAGGAGCTGGGCTGGGGCAGGAACCTTAGGGTCCAGATAGAGGGGTGGGCGTGCTTCTCCTAGAGACCATCCCCACCCCACCCGCACCCTCCTCCCTTCTCCCACCCTGAGATTTTCCTCCTTCTGGTCAGGAAGACAGGTGGCAGAGAAAGCCCTTTGGAATGAATATTGGGGGTGGAAGGGGAGGAGGATTTAGGTTTGGAACTCTAAAAGGCACGTTTTTCCTGCAGCAAAACACCAGAGGATGGGGCCCAGGGAGGGGGTGGGATTTTCTGAGTTACAGACTGTGTCCATTCCTTTTTTTTCCCTGTGTAGTCTAAACTGGCCTTGCAGAAGCAACTCACCAAGACGCTGGCAGCCCGCTTCCTACCCAGCCCACTCCCCACCACAGCCGCTGCCATCTGTGCCCTGCCTGGGCCCCTGGCCCTCCGGCCTGCCCCCACAGCAGCCACTACCCTATTTCCAGCTCCGCTCCTGGGCCCAGCTCTGTTTCGCACCCCAGCGGGAGCCGTCCGCCCTGCCACGGGACCCATCGTCTTTGCCCCCTATTAGCCCTCGTGGGGAGGCCAGGGCTGAGTCCCAACAGCCACTCGCCATCTCCTCCTGTCCCCAAGATGCTTCTGTTTCCAACATCCCACAGGGACTGCCTTCCACAGTTTAGGGGGTCCTGCCAGAACTAGGAAGGGCTGGGCTCGTTTTAAGGGCAGCTGCCCTTCCCTGTCTGGACTGGGGATTCAACCAGTAGTCCCCTGGTCCAAGGACCATCCCCACCCTCCTTTCCCAGGCCTTCTGGGCTAGTCCTAGGCTCCCCTGAACCTCCCAGCCTGATAAATCCCAAAGATGTATGCAAAATCCCAGCCCCAGCCATGTGGTGCTATTTTCATGGACCTAAGACCTACACCCACATGGCCAGACTCTAGGAATCCTGGCTTCTACAAGCCAGCCTCTCCCAGCCTGGGACAAGCCCGTGACCTCCATGGCCAGGCTCAGGGCCTCACTGGATTCTCTGGAGTCACTGGAGATAGCGGATGGGGTCTCGAGCTGGAGTGGCACAAAGCTATCAGGACAAGGTGACCATGGGGGTGTGGCAAAAGACCATGAAAAAGAAAGGGGGACCCAAGAGTCCCTTGATCAAGCAGTGCTAAGGTGGGGCAGAGCCAAGGAAGTAGGGTGAGGGCCGGCTCTGAAAGCTTTGGGGGCCTCATCTGTTCCAACAAGATGCAGCTAGAATGGGGCAGGTGATGGTGATGTTCTGACTGGGCCCAATTTCAGTAGAGGGAGTGACCCATCCCACAAAAGCTCTCCCTTCTTGGCCTTTCGCTGAGTCCTCCTGAACCCAAGCTCTTGTGGGGGGTTGTCACTGGGTCTCCCTCAGACTATGGACCTGGCTAACACCAAATCCCCCCAGGGGTCCCAAAGGAAGAGTTTCCCCTCCAACTCCCCACCCCTGGTCCCCACCACTAAATTCAGCTTTCCCTCTTCTCGACCGGACCGGCACCCCACTGTGAAGCAGAGTGCTGGGATGCAGTCCGACACCCACTCGCAGGACCCATCCTCATGCCGTCAAAGTCAGTGTCACAAACTCCATCCCACCCCTTACCCCACAATATGGGACTTTGCCAGTATCCATCTGTATCTTGTTTTTTTAAAAAGATATTTCCAATGGGAGAACAAAAAAAGGGGGGAGGGGGAGGAAAACTTTTTGATAACAGCAGTTGTGGTTTTATTGTGTCCAAAGCATCAATAAATTAACTTGAAGCCCAAGCCTGTACATGTCCTAATCCTACTTGCCCAGCCCTGGGCACCTGCTCGGCTCGCCTCCCGTCCTGGGGAGAAGGGGTGAGTGTGGGAGGTTGCCTGGCTGCAGGGTCTCGCCCAGGCTGGGTGTGTGCACTAGAAGCACGAGGTGGGCACGGGAAGTTGTGTGCTAGAAGCTGGCTGTACGGCTGGTCTGAGCGTGTAGCCACCCTCTGAGCCCCGACAGAAGACCCGTCAGCTCCTGAGAAGCTGCTACTGGTTTGCCTTGTTCTGTTCAGGCATCTGAGGTAAGAAGGGCTTTAGAGGAGCACCTTGGCCAGCCTTCACCACAGCAGCGGGCGTGTAAATACAGGTCACTTTTAAATAGAAGTCCAGCCATGAGCTGAAAAACCACCACAAGAAGGGATGAAGACCAGCCCCGCGGGCGAGAGGTCTGCGGGTTGGGCACTGAGCGGCCACTCTGGCAACCGAGTGGAAAGAGCACTCCCGCCCCCTGGTGGTTGGAGGGAGCGTTGTCCCAGCCGCCAGGGCTGGTGGGCTTAGCACCTTGAAGAGGGAGAGGCCACAGCTTTATAACACCATAGCGCTGGAGAGGATCCAAGAGATAGGCTTAGCAACTCCAGTCACCTTACAGGTGAGGAAACTGGCGCCGAGAGGGGCAAGGTCTTGCTGGGTCACAAAGTCAGCGGGTCACCACTCCATTCCACCTCGACCAATGAGGCCCGTCTGCTCCCTGAGCAGGAAGAGCAAGTGAAACAATTGGGGGTGGGAGGGGTGTTTAGAACAGAAAATTACACTCCCAGGAGGCTAGCTTCTTCCAGCCAGGGAAAGGACAGGAGAAAGGTCAGAGTGAGGGATGAGGACACACCCCTAATGCCAGCATACACACACAAGAAGCCTGGACACTCTTCTAGAATCCAGGCATGCGTGCATGCGTGTGTGTGTGTGTGTGTGTGTGTGTGTGTGTTTTACTGGCAGGAAGCCCAGAAGGTGGGACCCCTATAATAGGAACCAGACCCTAGAATGGGCACCTCTGCACAGTAGCTCTGCTTCCCGTCCAGAGCAGATGGAAGGGACACTGACCCACAACTGCCCCAGGTGACAGTGGGGCAGATAGGATGAAAGCTAGGGGTGGGGAGGAAGCTGGATGTTTGAGGGGAGGGGGTGCTAACCAAGATTCTTTGCACTTCCTGGAATTGAGAGGGAGCAAAAGTGGCCTGGGCCTGCCTAGTGGGGAGCTTCCCTGCTGACTAGGAAGGACAGCTTGCCTGCCCCTCCCCACCTTTGCCCTCAGCCCATTTTCCGGAGCCCCAGAAGCTAGAATGGGGCTCAGAGAGTGAAGAAGGAATGGCAGCTCTTCAGCCATCCAAGGAGCCACTGCCCTTGTTCTTCCGGCTGAGGGGGAAGCCCGACTTGCTCTGGGGCTGGGTCATCTTGCTGGCCAGGTAAACAAAGGGCTCCAGGAGGGAGCGGCGGTCAGCCACCGACACCTCCCACAGCTTCACCTTCTCCGACTTGGCCCAATGCTGAGCCACGTCTGGGTCTACACGCCGCTGCTCCTGAAGATCACACTTGTTGCCGAGGACCACGATGGTGACCTGGGGAAGAGGGACAGAGTAGAGGCCTGTGGATATACCATGGACCCAGGAACAGGTATAGGGGCTGGTAGCCACCTAGGAATTCTATGAGAGAAAAGTCTCAATGGCTGATGTCTCACTCTTTCTATATTAGAAACCATTGATGGAGGGGAAGGAAATGGTTGTTTTTTCTTCTTCTTTGGTTCAAATTCTGGCCTCCATCTGCCCCCCGCCCCGAGCTCCATCACAAGCCCTGTTGTCACCCATACATGCTCATTGCCAGCAGTCACTAGTTCTGGCTAAACAACTGGTGAGGAAGCACACCCAGAATACCTGTAGATTAGACGGGGATTTTGGAGAACAGATTGTTTTCCAAAGGTTGTTAGCCTTCATAGCTAACAACCCAGAATTGTCAAGAAGAAAGATTAGGGGGACTTCATGTGTTAGGTCAGGGACCCCATAAGCTAAAGAGAAGCCTCTTTGGTTGAGCAGCCTCAACATGTGGCCATCTCTGGGGTGAAAACACTTTTAGTGGCCTCTACCCCACCTTTAGCTCCTACCCCACCTCCTGGCAAATAAGTGAAGAACGGAGCCATGCCACACCCCCCAAAGCCAGCCCAGGGCCCACACTCTCTCACCACTGATACTCCCAAGGAGCCCAGGACACGCACCTCCTTCTTGTCCTTCGATTTGTCAATCTCCTTCTTGAGCAGCTCCACACGCTGAAAGGACTCTCGGCTGTCCGTGCTGTAGACCAGGACGTAGCCATCAGTGCAGGAGAAGCAGTGCCGGGGCAGTTCAGCCCCATCTCGGAGCCCCCGGGTGTCATAGAAACGCACCTGCTCTCGCACCCCCCGGTCCGTCTCAATGGAGCCCACGTAGATGTCCTCCTGTGTCTCGATCATCTCAGAACCTGGAATAAAATAAGAAGACTGAAGTGGGGAGGGAAATAGGAAACGTGAGTGACGAGGACATCCTAACAGGCTGACCAGATAGGGAGAGAAAGGAATGTGGGGGCTGAGGAGTAGAGGCCAGAGAACTGAAAGTCTGGCCAGGACTAAAATGATTCGGGGAAACAGATGTTAATCTCACACTCCTACCATGCTAAGCAAAAGTGTGACATGGGAGCTTGTCCTCCCTATCTTGGATATTGGGTTTCCTCCCTCCAGATTTGTTTAATGCTGTAGAGTTGGGGTTTATGATGTTTTACTCTTCAGGGTACAAAAACCACCAGGAGCAGCTCTTAGCCTTTGCATATTGTGATCAAATCCTACTCCCTGGGCCAGGTGCGGTGGCTCATGCCTGTAATCCTAGCACTCGTGGAGGCCGAGGCAGGAGGATCACTTGAGGTCAGCAGTTCAAGACAAGCCTGAGCAAGAGTGAGACCCCGTCTCTACTAAAAATAGAAAAATTAGCCGGGCGTGGTGGTGCATACCTGTAGTCCCAGCTATTCGGGAGGCTGAAGCAGGAGGATCACCTGAGCCCAGGAGTTTGAGGTTGCTGAGACCTAGGTTGACGCCATGGCACTCTAAGCCTGGGCAACAGAGTGAGACTCTGCCCCCACCGCCAAAAAACAAAAACAAATCCTATTCCTTGTTCTTCACTTTCTTCCACCATTCCCCCCACCACCACCAACACTCACCCACTACATGGTTCCCATACAGAAGCTGCTCCAGGATTGAAGTTTTGCCCACAGATGCCTGGCCGCACACGACCACCTTGCAGCTCTTCCCCATGCTTGGCCTTCAACCTTGGGGAACAGAAGCACACTGAGTGAGGTGAGGGAAGAGAGGATCAAAACAGAAGGCAGACCTCCCATAACTGAGAGCCCAGGTTCTGCACTGACTGCATTGCCTCAGAGATTCAGTACCTCCCTATCTAGCGGAGAGTATTGAACTGATCTATGTCCACTACTGGGACCGTGAGCTGTATTTTATTCATCTTTGCTATTCTCGGTACATAGCCAGTATCTGACACAATGCATGTGATCAGTTAATGTTGCTATAAATGGGGAGGAGAGTCACTGGTTTAAAGAAACCACTAGCCGGGTTCCCTTCTGCGCACAGGATGTGGAGGACCCGTTAGTTAAGGGAGCTCAGCCCAAGTTCTTCTCTTCAACCATGACCCCATGGAGAAAGAAGCAGGAATAGTATTTTGTGTGGCTGTCTTAAGCCACCTCATCTGGGAAGAGTGAGCAAACAGAAAGGATAATTTGCTTTTCTCTACGATTTATCTGGACAATCAATCAATTCCCTCTAACCTCCAGTCAAGTCCTTAGCTAAGATGAACAACATCAGAGAAAAGAGTGAAGGAATCTAAGGAAAAAAGCCTTTGGGAAGGAGGCAATTTCTGCTGCCCTTGGACTGAAAGACCCAGAAGAGAAAGTCCAGACCCAGAAACTCGATTTCTGAAGAGGCCCCAGGCAGAGATCTCCCCAAAGGCAAACTTCCAAACACAAGCTCCCCAAAAGCTCCGGACAAGATTCCCCCGACGAAGAGCAGAGATAGAGACCACTTCCCAAGAGGGTCCCAGACAAAAACCTCTCCGGCGGAAGCTCCTGACACAGGCCCTCTCCCCATATCCCGCGATTAAGGGATACCCCAGGAGAGGCTGCCAAAGGGGTCAGAGGAAATAAGAGGCAGAGACCTGCCACCTTTAGAGGCGGAGGCCGATCCCGGCGCTGGACGAGCCTCGCCTCCTAGCTCCGCACCTCCCGGGGATCCCGCAGCACCAGCCGGGCCCCTTGCAGCGAGCGGGGACCAGGGGCGGGGCAGCGCGACCGCAAGGGCTCCCCTCTTTCTCCGGGGTCAGCTGGCTCCGTCGGTCCCCGCCCCCGCCGCGTGCCCGCCCCCCAGCTTCCGTCCGGCAAGACGAATTCCGGCGGCGGAGAGCGAGCGCCGGCCGCACAGCGCTCCCGGAGGCCGGAGGGGGCATGACGGCCAGCACTCGGCCTGTTGTGCGCGGGAGCATCAAGTTCTGGGCTCCGTGGACGTGGGTTGCTGTTCTGGTGTCTCTGACGCCCAAATGTTCACTCTCTAAAGACTACCATAGTACTGTAACGCTTCGTTTACTCATTCACTCATCAAATGCTTTCCGAGCGCCTACCCTGTACCAGGTGCAGGGCCCCATGCTGAGAAAAAGCCGACAAGTTAGACAAGGTGGCTGCCTATCAGAACTTCACCGACTGGAGAAGCTAGATGATAAGCCAACAGTTACAGTACACCATGGTGAGTAGTATTACGGAGGTGCTAAGGGGGCACAGCAAAGGGGCATTTAACTTTGGGACAGCGGGCATTAAGGAGAAATTTCCAGGGTGGTCACGCCTGTGTTGAGGCTTGAAGGGCTTGAGGGGAAAGGGTGTTCTAGGACTGAGGAAAGATGGAAGAGTCATGACACTTTCTGGAACTACGGGTACTCGGGTTCCACATTGGTAGAAGAAAGGAGCCAAATAATCAGTGTTAGGCCAAAAAGGTCAGACTGATGGCAATGAAAAGCCATTGCCAATGAAGTGACATGATCAGTTTTGTATGTAAGGTCACTCTGGCAGAAGAGGGATGATTGGAGAGAGATGAGACTGGGCCAATTAGGAGATTACTGTAGTATTCCAAGTTTTGTTGTATTTTTTATTTTATTTTCTTTCTTTTTTTTTGAGCCCGGGTCTCGCTCTGTCACCTGGGCTAGAGCACAGTGGCATCATATTAGCTCACTACAACACCAAACTCCTGGGCTCAATCAATCCTCCTGCCTCAGCCTCCTGAGTAGCTGGGACTACAGGTGCATGCCCCTAGCTGACTAATTTTTCTATTTTTAGTAGAGACAGCTCTTGCTTAGGCTGGTTTTCAAACTCCTTGCCTCAAGCAATCCTCCTGCCTCAGCCTCCCAAAGTGCTAGGATTACAGGTATGGGCCACTGTGCCTGGTACTGTTTTATTTTTTATTTTTTAAGAGATGAGAGTCTTACTATATTGCCCAGGCTGGATTTGAACTTCTGGGCTCAAGTGATCCTCTCATCTCAGCCTTCCAAGTAGCTGGGACTACAGGCATGCACCACTGTGCCCAGTATATTCCAAGTTTTAAAAAAAATTATTAAAATCTGAATTGGGATGAAAAGGAGGAGATACATTTGAAAGATAATTTGGTTGGCAAATCAACAAAACTGGTTGATGAATTGGAAATCAGGAGTGAGAAAGAGGGAGGAGTTCATAGCTTCTATCTTTCTCATTTGGTGCATGGTTGAATACATTCAACAAGATAAGGAATTCAGGAAAGAGAATCCAGGACATATAGCATTTTTTTTTTCTGTTGTTGAGGGGTGGAAGAGAATGAAAAATTCAATTTAAATATGTTAAGCCTTGGGGGTTTATGAAACATCCAAAAGATATTTAGTAGATGGTTGGAGATACAGGTCTGGAACTTGGAAGAAAGGTCTAGGTTGGAGATATCAAGAGTTGAAGGCCGGGCACAGTGGCTCACGCCTGTAATCCTAGCACTCTGGGAGGCTGAGGCAGGTGGATCGCTCGAGGTCAGGAGTTCGAGACCAGCCTGAGCAAGAGCAAGACCCCGTCTCTACTAAAACTAGAAAGACACTATATGGACAACTAAAAATCTATATAGAAAAAATTAGCCGGGCATAGTGGCGCATGCCTGTAGTCCCAGCTACTCGGGAGGCTGAGGCAGTAGGATCGCTTAAGCCGAGGAGTCTGAGGTTGCTGTGAGCTAAGCTGACGCCACGGCACTCACTCTAGCCTGGGCAACAAAGTGAGACTCTGTCTCAAAAAAAAAAAAAAAAAAAAGTTGAAAGTCATCAACAGATGAAGTTAAAGCTGTGGGAGCAAATGAGTTAGCATAGATATAGAGAACACAAAGTGGGAAGATGGTCAAAGACAGGTGTGCTAGATTTAGACTGTAGACTGTGAGCCATTGGCAGGTGAGCGGGTGGTCTGGGAGTCTTGTGCTCTCCCAACCTAGTAGAGCAGGCATTTTGGAAAGGGCTATTAAATGATTGGCTGGACTAATGACCCCAGCCACCCACCCACTCCAATCTAGTGAGCTTCTCCTATCCTTCCCTACCTAGTGGTCCGGGTGCACTGATAAGCCGGAACCATGCAAACAGGGTAGGGACATTGGCAAATGCTGTTTTCTGGAGGAAACAGGTAGATCCTTTCTAAATTCCCTTGCCCCCTTATTTTAGTTTTTCTTAGTTTTAAATTATAACTGCAAACTTCCCCAATTTAACCTCAGAAAATCCCAATTTAATTCAACTCCATAAATACCGGTTTGGGTGAGGAAAGAAAAACAAAGATGATTGAACTGTGTCCTCGCCCCCTATGAGTTCCCAATCCCGAATGTATTCTGCAAGACAAGCGTGCTGAGCAGGGAATTTATAGGAGAGGTGGAGTACGAGGGACAATAAGGAGCAGGGACCTCACCCCATGAGCTTCTTTATAAACTCCAGGGCACGGTCTGGGGCGCCATGTCATGCCAGCCTTCCTAGGCTTAATGCTGAGATGGCACACCCAGGCGGCTGACATGAAAGCAGCCTCGTAAAAAGGTCAGCGTCATTAGGGTGATGAACCAGTTGGTGCTTGGAGATCCGGGGGATGAAAGGTGCGGGGTGAAGACGCCCTGCGTTCCCCTAGCTTGGCTGGGCAGGGCTTCCAGGGAACGATGAAAGCTGGGGGAACTGGGCTCAAAGTGTCTCTTCTTGCTTTTCCCGGGAGGAAGCTGTGGACACACTTCGGTCAGGAAGGTAACAGTGGAGACTCTTTCCCTCCAGAGTTTTTGGTCACCTCGTCCCCACTTAACCCGGAATCCCCTGAGCCGTACAGCAGACGCTCTAGGATTGGAAATTGCTATGGCGACAAGGCTCTTGGAATACTGAAAAAAAGCCAAGCCCTAGAGAGGCTACACCCTGTTAGAATCCCCCTTTCCTACCCACGGGCAAAGTGGCGCCCCCTACGCACAGAAACCGTCCCTGGGCCCCCGCCCCGGCGCGGAGACCGCCGTGGACCTCCGGGGGCGGGAGGCCGCTCTGGCCCCAAGCGGAGCCTCTCGCTGGTAGACGGGCCCGAGGGAGTCCCTCTGGGCGCGGCGCCGCTGAGCTGCTCGATGCTCCAACCGGAAGTGCTCTTCACCGCCTGCCTCCCACCTGGCTCTCTGGTCCCGGCGGTAAGATGGCGGCTGCCGCGGAGTGCGATGTGGTAATGGCGGCGACCGAGCCAGAGCTGCTAGACGACGAGGAAGCGAAGAGGTAACCGGGTGGCAGGGTACTGGAGGGGGCGAGCTTCAGCTCTGTGGCTCAGGGAAGTCCGTCCCTGCCATGCTGCAGCTACCCAGCTATTGAGGCGATGCTCCGCCCTCCGCGAACACCCCCCATCTGAAATCAAGTCCAGGTGGACCCCCTGAAGGAGCGCTCGTGGGGGTCGGCGCCTTCCCCTCCCGCTTCCACCTGGCGGGGTAGCAGAAGTACGGCCTTGTTCTCCAGCTGAGGGGAAGGTCGTCCTTATTGTGGAGGCCGGGTCTCTGAGGGGTGCCTCAGAGGTCTGTTGTGAAGTGGGGGAGGCGGCGCGGCGTTGATGACGACTTCCTTGCATCGTCCTCGACCCTCGCCTTCTCTTACTAACTTGTGTGCATTGTTGTCCGTCTGCACTTTCCATCTCCAAAGCCCTTGTTTCCTTCTTCCCGTTTCCCCCGGTAATTATACCCCCAGCTACCGCTAGTCTAGGTCCAAGGGGATTGTGTGCCTCAATTATTGACCTGGTCGCCCCCAGGTTACCCCAGAAGTCAAAGATGACAGAGAAAGGCGAGTGAGGGGTTTATCTCCTGTTCTACACGTCAGATTCCTCTTCCCACATCCTTTCTGGATGAGATCCTTATCCCTCCCAGTACTGTTCTTTCTTAACTTAAGCAGCAAGGAGGGCAACTGCTTGGGCGCTGTTGGCACTCCTCGGCAGCCGCAGTGGCTCGAGATTGCCAGTCGGGACTAGCCAAGGCAGCTGCTGAGTGAGTGGTTTTCGAGAACACTCTGGATTCTGGCAGCAGCTAAGCCAGGTTAGTAGAAGTGGGGGTGGAACACAGTTGTGGGTCATCATACTTGTTCTAATGCTAAAGCAGAATTGATGAAAAGGTTCTGGAAGTTTTGAGACCCTTCCTTATCATCTGCAGGTGAATTTGATCGTTTTGTTCAGGATCGACTACAATATTCTTAGTCTTCTTCCTATATATTTTATTTGTTTATACCAAGCCCCTTATGTCTTCACTCTGGGTAATTTAAGGTGGTGATGTCGAATTAGTTCATGAGATCTAAAATCAGGACTCTGAGATTTTTACTATCCAAATTAGAAATGTAAGAGGTGCTCAGGCACAGTGAATAGTTATCAAGCCAGTGTCTCACGTTCTTGACCTGTTGGGACCTGAAAGGCTTAACAAAGTGTAATAAGGCCGGGCGAGGTGGCTCACGCCTGTAATCACCTGTAATCCTAGCACTCTGGGAGGCCGAGGCGGGTGGATCGTTTCAGCTCAGGAGTTCGAGACCAGCCTGAGCAAGAGCGAGACCCCGTCTCTACTAAAAATAGAAAGAAATTATATGGGCAGCTAAAAATACATAGAAAAATTAGCTGGGCCTGGTGGCACATGCTTGTAGTCCCAGCTACTCGAGAGGCTGAGGCAGGAGGATTGCTTGAGCCCAGGAGTTTGAGGTTGCTGTGAGCTAGGCTGACGACACGGCACTCCAGCCCAGCCCAGGCAACAGAGCGAGAGTCTGTCTCAAAAAAAAAAAAAAAAAAAAGCGTAATAAGTTAGAGATACCAGAGAAGCCAGGATACCAGAGTCCAATCTCTCTCTTTTCCTAGTTTTGAGTTTTCACGTCATTTCCTGCTTCTTTCCAGATATTTAACGTTAAGCATCATCAGCTCCTTTACATCATTAACGATTGCAAAATGGGAAACTAAACTCCTCCCAACACAGACAGAGCTTAAATGAATAGTAGGAATGTATTTGTAGTTGGAAAGAGTCAGTGGTTTTTCTGTGCAATAAATAGGGACTTGACCATAGGTAGTTTTTTTTTTTTTTTTTTTTTTTTTTGGAGACAGAGTCTCACTCTGTTGCCCAGGCTAGAGTGAGTGCCGTGGCGTCAGCCTAGCTCACAGCAACCTCAAACTCCTGAGCTCAAGCGATCCTCCTGTCTCAGCCTCCCGAGTAGCTGGGACTACAGGCATGCACCACCATGCCCGGCTAATTTTTTCTATATATATTTTTAGCTGTCCATATAATTTCTTTCTATTTTTAGTAGAGATGGGGTCTCGCTCTTGCTCAGGCTGGTCTGGAACTCCTGAGCTCAAACGATCCGCCCACCTCGGCCTCCCAGAGTGCTAGGATTACAGGCGTGAGCCACTGTGCACAGCCAGCAAATCCTTTTTTTTTTTTTTTTTTTTTAAAAAAAAATCACAGCCTTAGAGGATATTCTATTATAAAATTGTAGTAAGTTAAGATACATTAAGAAACATAAAATAAGTAATGCTGTAATGTGACCACATCTCACAAAATATATGATGTTTGGTAACAGTACACCAAAATAAAGGAGGGTGTTGACTTACGTTAACTACCTTATTTCATGGAATTTAAGATGTCATTGATTGTAAAATGCACAGTTATATCTGTCAGTAAGAAAACATAAACTATGAAAAATGCATTTTTACCAAATAGAGATATATTTAATATATTTACATAGAGCTCTTTTAGACATTAAAAACCATAGATGTTTATCAAAATGAAAATCGGTGAAATCAACAAAAAAATTAGTTTGATTTTTTTTTGTCATATAAGACATCCTTAGCAGGGTAAACATTAGGCTCTGCTGGTATGATAAAGCCTTGTTTATGATTTTCCAGTGTTGAAAATGGAGTGGAGATTTAGAAGCTTTGGAGGGAGGTGGTTTTATATTTTTCATGTTTCCTGGAACCCTCCTGGGTAGGCATAGCAGAGGGCAGTGGGAGGGACATCCCTTACAAATGCCCTTTTGCTGTCTGGCTTGGTTAGAGTCATTTGGCCAAGTTCCTGTCTCTCTTGTTACAGTCCTACTACCAGTTCACTCAGGGACACAAGAGTTGATGAGTCTCTTGGGTTGTTGTTGTGAGACCCAACAAGGAGTCCTTTCCTTCCTTACACTTGGCTCAAGTGCATCCTGCTGCTCCTAAACTGTCACAGTCCCACAGGGGGGCAAAATGAGAGGAGCTTATAAGACATTGAACCTCATGGTTGCAGCATTTTAAATGGCTGCATGTTTTATTTCCTTAGCTTTAGTGTCTCTAGAGAGGAAAGAAATAGATTTCAATTTTTTTTTTTGCCTGTCATTCTGACAAAGTTGTAGCAGCTGAGAGGCTAAAATAAAAGATGTATTAGCTGGCATTTCAAAATCATGAAGATTATTTGTTTCTCTTTGTCCACCAGAACAGATAAAGCTACTTAGGACCCAGAAGGTTAAATTTCAGAAGTTTTGCATTTCAACTAACTTTCCTGGGAAGTTGCTGACTGCTTTACCTAAAATGTGAATACCTTAAAATTTTCTGGGCTGGGGAGCAGCTTGGTCTCTATAGGTGTAGCCTTTTATTATGAGAAATGGGAGGGCTTTCAGGTGTCTTAGTGTATACCTTGTGTGACTGGACAGTGAGGTCTAAAAGGATCAAGGAAGCCATACCCTTAGGAGCAGGGACATCCTTACCTGATTCCTTGAGCTGATAATCTTAACTTCTCTGTGTCTGTCTTCCTGGTGGATCAAACAAGAGCAATTATTCATAGGCCCTTTCTTAGTATCTAGATATTGTAAACTCTTTGTGGATTAGAATTTTGGCTTTTATTTTTCTATCCATACTACTAGTGGGAAGAACTAAATCCTGAATCCACATCCCAGCGTCTGTTGTAGTTGCTATTTGTTTGCTGCAGCTTCTCAGGGCATTTTGGAGTTCCTGGCCTTACTTAACTGAAGACCTTGTGGGCATGCCTTTTCTCCTTGCCCCCTTTCTTCCTTACCGTGTTTTAAATTCTTAGGAGTTTGTCGTCCTAATCTTCCTCTAGAAGTTTCAGGGCAGGCAGCTAGACATTTCAAGAAGCCTGCAAGCTGAATGGTAATTTATCTTTGACCTTGAACCCAAATCAGTGAAAAACACTTCATTTTCATTTTGGTATGCTTTAAGTGTGGTCAAAGATGAAGAAATGGGAGATGGGAGAAATGAGTCATGGTTAAGGAAGGGATGAACCTGGGAATACAGAATCCTGAATACGGGCAAATTAATTGAACCCTGATACTAACGAGTGGCAAATTTGTTAGAGAATCGTAACTGGAGCAAATGTAGTATACAGAGAAAGGTTCTCCCTATTGCTTTAATTAGATCCATATGTTAGCTAGTGCCAGAGAAACTGACCAATTTTGAGAAAATGTTGGGCTAAGTGAGTGGCAGTTGCTCTAGAGTCTAGTCCCAATGACGAGAACTCTGATTGGCTGAAAGCCCAACCTTATTGTACATTCCAGCCAATCAGGGATTAGTTTAGTCATTGAGTCTAGTATTTTATTAAATAAAAGTTTTTAAAAGCCAAGTACTGGGCACTTGCCTTTGCCTTCTTTCTCTAGGACTTTGGAAGATTGGAGAACAATGGTCGGCGGCTGCCTGGGTGCCTTGTGGCCTGATGCAAAGTCCCTCTGAGAACCCATTTATTCCTTACTCTACTAATGTTTGGTCCCCTTTCTCCAGTGCTGAGTGATGTGGAAGTTACTTAGAGGTCGTTCCAGGTATTCTTTTAAACTATGTGAATTTCAGCAGTAAGAGCAGGATTCAGAGTGTAGTTAATATAGTAGGCTATTCATTTTATTAGAGTGACAGTTTTTTCCTTTCTCCAACCAGATCAAAATGGCAGTTCCTGTGTTTTACCCCACCGTTGGCAAGAGTATGAATGGTTGAGGCTTTTGAGAATGCTAATAAGAGGAATATATGACTTTCAAAGCCTGACTCTGAGACCTACTATTCTATTGGCATGTGACTAACAGTTTTTGTGGGGAGGCTAGGTTTTCATATAAGCCGTGTTAACCATCTCTCTGATTCTGTCTGATTCTAATGTTATTTTTGGCGAGGGTGTGAGGGGCAAACAGGAACCTCTCTTGTTTTTGGAGTTTCTATCCTGAAAATTCTTCCTTGGACAGTTTGCTCTGAAACTACCTGTTGAACTGAGGAATCAAGAGAACTTAGAGAAACAAAATACCAGTTGACAATCCAGGCTCCCCACTCTGGTTCCTATTCCACCCTCCTTCCTCAAAAAAAAAAAAAAAAAACTCAGAAAAATTTTTACAAGTTTTCTTAATTGTATTTCCTGGGTTCTAGATTTTTGATGGGTACTGGTGTCCCCATAAGTGTAGTGAGAAATGTCACAGAATGGGGAACCAAGGGATGGAAAATGGTGGGTTTGGGGATATGTTATGAAAACAAGCCTCTGGCTAATGCTGAAAAATCAGTGACTTGTGTCCTCAGAGCAGCTACAGAGAGGCTTGTTTCTCAGAAGTAGTTTTATGGTTGAATCTCCTCTCCCCAGGGGTAAAAGAAGGTTGGGTAGATGCCATAGATTGTGACACCTCTCATTTAAGAACTAGCATAAGTTTAAAATTCACAATTGAGGCATCTATTTCTGAGTGAATATCCTTCTGCCTGCAGTGGTAGGATTTCTGACAGGATTGGATTGGTCGGTTGCTTTTTCTCCACTAAGACAGTCAACTCCAGAGCGCTGCCTGGTGTCCTTCCCTGCTCGAGCAGCAGAGAGTGCTACTGCTTTGTAGAGTCTTGATCTGTGACTCCTCTTGGTGCATCTTGTGTCCCTTCCGGCTCTACTTGTTGGGGCTTCCCCTTGAATGTCCACACACAGAACAATTTGAACTGGTGTGTTAAGGAATTTTCTTCATCTTTGTCTTTCACCTTCCCTCTTTTGTTGGGGGGGAGGGTGTAGGGGGTTGTTTTAATTGTGCTTTAAAGTGAAAGCAGAAGTTGTCTATTCTGTAGGACATTGGGTAAAGTAAGCTGCCTAGCAGGTAGCTTTGCTAATAGGTAGCAGTTGGATAGAGCCCCTATCTGTTTTCTCTGGACAGTTATGAAGCATCCAGCATACTGTACCTTGCAATATTTGTGGAATTGTTCCAACTTGTATATAGCTTCCACTTATCTATGTGAAACTTACATTGACCTTTCACTCCTAGATTAGTAGAAGATTTAAAAGAAAGAAATGAAATAACTTGCTTTTGCTAAGATGGAATAGAAGTCAGGCTTCTGGGCTCCTTTTACTTTATTCTCTCATGAAGGTCAGAGAGAGTACAACATGAAACAGGCCCTGTGACATGCCACGGGGGACAAGAGGTCTTGGACTGTGGGAAGAAGGAAGGAATTTCTACTCTGAGACTGGCCAACATCCCGTAAATTCTGAAGGGTGGAGGACATTTCTAGATGAACGGGCAACTAGTAAATTTGACTAAAAAAAAAAAAATGGAGCACAACAATCATAGAGTAAGGTGACATTTTGGAAGTAGTGAGTATAATATAATGCATAAAGAATATTTGACTCATTGGCAGTATAAAGTATTATTGTGAATAGCCAGAAGGGGAAAAGAAGGAAGAGAAAGACATCTTCTAAAGTTCTTACTGCCAATAAAATATTCTCAAAAGTCAAAAGCTACTAAGTACCTCTACTCTAATGAAAAAAATCATTTTGTCCTCAGCTGTAATTTTAGCAAAACTAGATTTTTTTCCTTCAATTTCAGGAATAGCAGAATACATCAAGAAAATGCAAACAAAAAGCAAAAAACCTCAAAAACCCACAAACAAAAAATTCATTCAAGCTACTGTATCTGTTTTGATTTAAACTATTACTAATGCTATTGGAAGAGCATAACTTTATTAAAAATATAATTCAGGCCAAATACTTGAAATAAAAGCAATGTAGCATATTTTTTGTCATACAAAAATCCAATCAGCATTTCCTAGGTGTACACATGTTGCAGAGTAGTGAAACCGTGCTGGTCTTTATTTTTCATACAATGGGGTGGAATAAATCTTACAATTATATGGTACAAATGATAAAGAATCTCATAGTTTTAATAATCTGCAAATATATGGTATGTCAAACAGTTCCAGAGAGACCCCTGCCACGTTAAAGACATTTAAAAAACTATCACCCAATTAAGCCTGCATTAGTGGAGGCCCATGAAAGTTTCTGAGTGCCTATTTAATTGCTAAAAGTTAGACTATTTGGCCTAAGGCAGAGATCTTGCTTAAGTGTTCAACTTGGAAGCATTTAGAGAGAAAATGGAAATTTTTATAGGGCATCTAATTTGGGGCACATTGCAATGTCAACTGTGGTGTTTTAATGTGTTTTTAATTTAGCTGAGCTGTAACTGTGCAAAGGTGGCTGCCAATCATAGGCCCAAGTTGTCTGATTTGATCACATGATACTGAGCCCTGCTAAGACCTGTGTGATACCAAACGATTCCCTTGGCAGTCTGTGTTGGAGTAATTAGCATCAGCAGTGAATGAATGCTGAATTGGGAGGGAGAGGATGTAACTCCCAATGCATGTTCAAAGGATTTTAACCCACATACAGTGTAGAAGAGCAGGTTTTCAAAGCTGCAGTTTTCTTGCTGGTTAAGGGGGGTGACGGAAACATTTTACAATAGCAAAGCAGAACAAGAGTGGGATACATTCTCTAAAGGCCAGGCCCTCCAGTGCTGATCCTGTTATGGGAGATCCCTCCATCATACATCCAGAGCAGACAGATTTTTTTTGAAAGCCTTTCTTTCAATAGTTGTCGTCAGAAGAATTTGTTGCTATCGATTAAAGTGAGAGACCTGGATTGGTGGAGGTATAGTCATTCCCAGCATCTCTTGGTGAATCAGAGCTGTGAACCTTATTCTGCGTAGACTTGACCCAAGGATTGGATGAGAAACTGGATAAATTAGTTTTAATTTAAAAACCTTGACACTAACAGAATCTAGAGGGAAAAAAAACAGGCTTCCAGGAGTTAGGAAACCTGTGCAATTACCTTGGGTGCCTCAGTAGCTCTTCCTCAGCTAGAGGACAGGTGAAATTATTGCCATCACCACTCCCGAAGGCCATTTGAAAATCTTCATTGGAAATGCTTTGAAAATCTTAAAAAGCACTAGAGGTATATTTGCCATGGTACTATATTTCAGGGTTTAGTCTGAATTTAATTTTGTAGTCACAGAAAATAATGATTAGTTTACTCCCTTGGGAATCCTTTCCTCCCTCCTTCCTTCCCTCCCTCCCTCCCTTCCTTCCTTCCTTCCTTCTCTCTCTCTCTCTCTCTCTCTCTGTCTCATTGGTCAAGGTGAACCAAATTAATCCTAATTCTTCTTTCTCAGTACTGATGTGTTTCAGTAGGTATATGTTGTAACCTCACTTGGTTATCAAATGAATCTACCCTGGCAGTGAGTGGAGTGACAGATGCTACCACGGTGCCCTCAACTCCAGTGTTAACCAGCTCTTCTTCTTTTCCAGTCCCATGCCTTTGACATCTCATCCTTCAGCCCTTTTGCTGTGAGGGCAACTTGAACAAGCTTCAGCCCTTTCTCAGACTCCCAAGGCAGGTCTTGAATGGATTTAACCCTAGAGTTGTCCCTGATGCAGCCTGTTCAGTTTTTGCTGCTGCCATGCTGGATTCCAAAGATCCACTCTTTCCTCACCTGGTCTCCCAGGGTCAGGCCCGTCGGTTAAAGCTTGTTGCATATTTTGTGGGGAGGTTCAGAATGAAGGGAGGACTCCACTTTGGGCATTGGACCTGGAGGCAAAAAAATAAACATTCAGTCTAAAAGCACTAAGTGCCCATTGTTTAGGCAGCTGTTCATCGGCCACGTTTCTATGAAAATAAGTCCTTTACATGAGGCAGTTGTGTGGGAATAGCTAATTCTGGCCTAATGCTGTGCAGTGTGAGGTTAAAAACATGGTAACTTGTCACAACACAATTCTTCTTGTTCTTTCTGCTGTGGGCTGACTCTACATTACTTGCTTTGTTTGCTCTAGAATGGAATCTACTCACCATTTACTAAAAGAAAATGCATTTCTTGGGGGAGGCAAAGTCCAGTTCATTAGATCTTGTATCTTAAAGAGAAAGGAGCCCTGCTCCCTCTGTGACTAATTTTTAGGAATGTCATTTAGCTCATTTAAATCAGGATTTCAGTTCTGAGGTTGAATTTTATATGCTGTAGCTATTTTGTGTCTTAGTTTAAAGAAATTTATATTTATTGTCCTCATTTTATTCCCAGTGGTACAGGTTAATTTTCAAAGTATTTAGCATTAGGTAGAGGTAAGCATCAGAAAGAAAGCTTAGCACAGTAGAAAGTGTATAAGCTTTGGAATCTGACAAGTGTGGGTCACATCCTAACCGTGGGCAAGTTATTTAACCTCCAAGCTTTAATCTGCTTCTTTGAAAAATGAGAATAATGAAACTCACTTGACTAGTTGTTTAGAGATCATAATGTATGGAAACTACCTGACCTCAATAATTATTAGTACTATTCCACAGAAATCATCCTTGATATTTTTATCAGAATTCAATGCTGAACTCACCTCCATGGTAGTAGTGTTTCAGGAAGGGAGAGGCACCTTTCAGTAGCTCAAGAGATTGTTTCACTTTTGACTAATGAGCTTTATATTGCTGACACAATATCTGTCCAAGTGCCTAGATGCCTATTCTTAGCCACTAGCTGACTGAAGAGGAGGCTAGATCTTCTCAGATACAGTTTGGGCCTAGTGTCTACTTTGGAATTTACTACTCCATTTCTTCACGACATTTTGACTCAACTCCTGAAATCCAATTTGGGGGAAGCTCTTTCTTCAAATCCCTTGGCATGTATGCTCTTAAAAGACAGACTCCTCAGAGTTTTTCTAGTACTTTGCTTCATTTAGAGTTACAGGATGGTATACCATTTAGTAAGATTTCAGTTGGTCCTTTAAGTCTTGCAGTTGGGAGATCCTTCTTGAAGACTTTTAATAGCAGATGGCCTCTTTACAGCATTGTGACAGTTGGTATAATAAAATTAATCAAGCAGATTTATGTCCATCACAGTTCAAATCTGTTCACGTTTATAGTCCTTCCCATTTCCTTCTCTTTTCTTCTAGCAGCCTTTTCATATTAGTAGGGCTTGCCAGGACAGTGGGGGAGAAGAATGGAAGGGGGGAGGATCACCTCAATAAAAGGAGGGTGACTTTGCCAGTTTTGTAGTTTAAAATATGTAAGTAAGTAAATCACAAATCTCCCTAGTGCCAGTGTCCATAGGATCAAGCTGTAAACTCCCATACCCTCACTAAGGTTAAGAACTATGACTTTCGTCCCCACTTCAGACAACCCTGAACTGAGTTCTTTTTTGTGTGTATGTGTGAAGGACGGGAAAAGAAACAAAGATTCTTCCTTATAACAAAAATGTTCAGATATTTAGTTATGTTACAGAAATCATTTCAGTAAAGAATTATCTTTATCAGGTTGGGCAGAATGATTTTGGGTATCTTTGATAGAGGTAACTGGTTTGTTCTTTTTTTTTTTTTTTTTTTGAGACAGAGTCTCACTTTGTTGCCCAGGCTAGAGTGAGTGCCGTGGCGTCTGCCTAGCTCACAGCAACCTCAAACTCCTGAGCTCAAGGGATCCTCCTGTCTCAGCCTCCCGAGTAGTTGGGACTACAGGCATGCACCACCATGCCCGGCTAATTTTTTCTCTCTATATATATTTTTAGCTGTCCATATAATTTCTTCCTATTTTTAGTAGAGATGGGGTCTCGCTCTTGCTCAGGCTGGTCTCGAACTCCTGAGCTCAAACGATCCGCCCACCTCGGCCTCCCAGAGTGCTAGGATTACAGGCGTGAGCCACCGCACCCGGCCTGGTTTGTTCTTTTAAAACACTATTGGTCATGTCTGATTTGATTCCAGTTACTTGGTCAAGAATATAATACCCAATTATATAACATTGTTCCTTTAGGAAAGTACACTTTTGTCTAATGGTTCTTTCAAAAAATCGATCTTTAAGCCTAGTTAACATAGTGAGACACCATCTCTACAAAAAATAAGAAAAATTAGCTGAGCGTAGTCCCGGCTACTCAGGAGGCTGAGGCAGGAGGATTGCTTGAGCCCAGGAGTTCCAGGCTACAGGGAGCTATGATTGCTCCACTGCACTTCAGCCTGGGTGACAGAATGAGACCCTGTCTCAAAAAAAAAAAAAAAAGGATCTTTGGGGTAGGGGAAAATTTTTTCATATAACTCATTTGCTGAATATACAAGGTACTGGAGGGATGGTAAAGGGGGCATTAAGTACTGACATAGACATGGTGGGCAGAGGGAACACCAGTAGATGGGTACTCCTTCTAGCATGGCACTAGCAGCTTGTATCTCGTATGTCTCTGTCATCCAAGTTCTTAATCTCTGCTGTCACTCAACTCTGTCCCCATCTTAAACACCCATATGCTATGCTTTTAACTCCTTGGCCACCTGCTTTTGCTCTGCTTGTCCTTCCAGTGACAAACACATGAGCCACTTCAGGAGACTAAATCATTAAAACTGTTAAGCATGTGACCCATTTCACATTGAGAAATCAGTTGCCCCTGAATGGAATTACCTGTAACCAATTTTTCTGTAAGTTTGCAAAAAAAAAGCAGCAGTCGTGACACAAAGGAAAGGAAATAGATACAAAAATTCAGTTGCTCTGAGGGAATGTCTAAATTTGCCCATCCTGCAGAAGGATGACTGCAGGCAGGAATGGCAAAGCAGGGCAGGCAACATGAGAGCAGTTTTCTTGATTTAGTTTGAATGTATCTAAGTGACCAAAAAATAGCATCTGAAGAACTTACATTCTTTTATTGGCACCTCCTTTTGGTCCATCAGCCTATTGAATAAATCTATAAATTCCTTCAAGTATCACACTAACTTTCAGCTCAGTGTGCCGGGGGCTGCAGACCAAAGATTGCTCCTGTAAGATTACAGGGGTTATTCCCTACATATGGTAACATGATTTTCTCTTTCCTTTTCAGAGAAGCAGAGTCTTTCAAGGAACAAGGAAATGCATACTATGCCAAGAAAGATTACAACGAAGCTTATAACTATTATACAAAAGCCATAGGTGAGAAGGACTTGATACTTAATGCTAGAAAATACTTATTTGCCAAATACTATTATAAATAGCTTCTCTCTAAGAAGTAACCTTTTGCTTATTGGGTTGATAACTGTTATTCTGTGGAATCCTTCGGGCTTAATGATCTCATGAGTGATAACTTTCTAGCTGGAGCAAGTAGATTTTCTTTTGGTGAATCAAAGGGAATTCCAGAAATACTGAATGTTATCTCAAAAAAATACCCACCCACCTAAATATATCTCAGCCGTTGCCAATCAGGTACTGTCTTAGAAAATGACCTTTGTAGATGAAATCAAGTCTTAGTTATCTCTATGCTTAACTTGCTAGCATATGTCAATCCCATGTCAGCATTCTCCTCACCTAACTTGCTTCTGCTAACTCAACAAATGCACATTCCCTTTAATATCTCATTACACAAAACACAGTTCATTAAGGAGATTAATGGGCTGCCACTCTCCATTAAAAGATAATCGTGCGCTTTAAAGCTGCAACTTGTTTTCTTTTAAAATTGGTTGTATCATTGCTGTATGCACAGGTAATCAAAAATTTGCCTGTGGCCTTTTAAAGAGAATGTGTCAACATTCCTATAGGTCAGTTTCCTTAATGTCATTCTGAGGGAGATGCCCTGTAAGTTTTTGAAGCAGTGCCCTGTGCTAAAGTTTGTTTTATATTCTTCTGCCTTTCCTATAGATACGTGTCCTAAGAATGCTAGCTATTATGGTAATCGAGCAGCCACGTTGATGATGCTTGGAAGGTTCCGGGAAGCTCTTGGAGATGCACAACAGTCAGTGAGGTTGGATGACAGTTTTGTCCGGGTATGTAATGGAGCTGTTTGGGGAAGGCTGTGTTGCTACAGTTGAGCTACTCTAGCCCAGGGTTTCTTAGTCTTGATGCCATTGACATTGTGGGCCAGATTATTCTTTGTTGTGAGGATCTGTCCTGTGCATTGTAGAATGTGTTTAGTAATATCTCTGGCCTTTAATCACTGAGTATCAGTAGCACCCCCTGTCTCCAGTTGTAACAATCAAAAGTTTCTCCTAACATTGCTAAATGTCCCCCAGAGGGCAAACTGCCCTGGTTGAGAACTACTGCTCAGCCATTTTCATTGCCTCTTGGTTTTGTGTGGGTGTTTGTTCTGCTGTTTATTTCTCTGTGCTTGGCCAATCATGCTCCTTTGTGTTTCCTCCTCTAGGGACATCTGCGAGAGGGCAAATGCCACCTCTCTCTAGGGAATGCCATGGCAGCTTGTCGCAGTTTCCAGAGAGCCCTAGAATTGGATCATAAAAATACTCAGGCACAACAGGAGGTATGGGTCTGATCGTGTTTGTATCAAAGGAGACAGTGTAGTATATTTGGAAAGAGTAGTGACTTGAAAATCAGAACTGAAATCTAGTCCCACTTCCGTCATCAGTCACACCTGGGTGACTTTAGGCAAGTCTCATAGTCTCTCTAAGCCTCTGCTTCCTTGCCTGTAAAATGAACTTTGAGTATGATTTACAGCTTTAAAAAAAATCTGTGAAAATTAGAGGGTTTCTGAGATGGCCAGAGGAATAGGCAAACACTTGAAGGGACTGATTTGAGTGAGGTTAAAGAATTTGGGTAAGTTGAGATCCTGATTAAATTGGTAGCAGCCAAAGCCTATTTTAGTTCCATCTCCATATACAGTCATTCGTCATTTAATGACAGGAATACATTCTGTTAGATGATTTTGTCATTGTGCAAACATCATAGGGTGTACTTATACAAACCTAGATGGTATAGTCTACTACACACCTGGGCCATATATATGGTGTAGCCTGTTGCTTCTGTGCTACAAACCTGTACAGCATGTTACTGTACTGAATACTGGAGGCAACTGTGACACAATAGTATTTGCGTATCTAAACACAGGAAAAGGTACAGTAACAGTACAATATTATAATCTCATGGGACCACTGCCATATATGCCATATAGGTGGTCTGTTGTTGATCAGATGTCATTATGCAGCACATGATTATATATACACTTTACACCTGGATGCATTTTAGTGAGAATCTCAAAACGTATGCTCAATCCCTGGTAATGCGTTGCATTTATTTGATGTATATCAAGGCATGACTCTTGTGTTCCTGGCTTGAAGTTCAAACTGAGGGTGAATTTGAGTCTTAGCCTTTCTGTTAAAGGAGTCTTGACTGTATCTTTATCAGCTTGATTTGTGAAATGTCTGTGGTTCTGGTTATCTTGAAAGAAAGTCTTCTAGGGGCATCTACGAGAGGGCAGGTGCTACCTCTCTCTAGGGAATGCCATGGCAGCGTGTCTCAGTTTCCTGAGAGCTCTAGAACTAGATCATAAAATGCTCAGGCACAACAGGAGGTATGAGTCTTGTTTATGTCAAAATAGGTAGTCTAGTATACTTGGGAGGAGATATATTTACTCGGTTCAAATTCAGATTTATCAAGGACTTGTTGGTTTTTGTGATTGTTGAATCTACAACTTCATTAAAATTTCCTGTATCTGGTTTTCCGGTGTAGTTCAAAAATGCCAATGCAGTCATGGAATATGAGAAAATAGCAGAAACGGATTTTGAGAAGCGGGATTTTCGGAAGGTAAAGTACAACTATGAGATAATTTCATCTATCCTTTGTCACAAAGTTCCTGTGTGTGTGTGTGTGTGTGTGTGTGATAATTAAGAGAAGTAGTATGGGACAAAAGATTTAGAATACTAAATTATCATTTAAATTAGGCTTTTGACTTTTCTTTCCCTCTTTATTTATTTATTTATTTATTGAGACAGAGTCTCGCTCTGTTGCCCGGGTTAGAGTGCCGTGGCATCAGCCTAGCTCACAGTAACCTCAAACTCCTGGGCTCAGGCGATCCTCCTGCCTCAGCCTCCTGAGTAGCTGGGACTACAGGCATGTGCCACCATGCCCGGCTAATTTTTTTCTATGTATATTTTTAGCTGTCCAAATCATTTCTTTCTATTTTTTGGTAGAGACGGGGTCTCGCTCTTGCTCAGGCAATTTTATTTTATTTTATTTTATTTATTTATTTTTTTTTGCTTAAGGTACTTATTTTTCTTAAGCATTTGGCTTTTGGATAAAAAGCAAAATTAGTTTGTTACTTAAATTTGTTTCTGTTGTTGATGTAAGGTCATGGCCTAAAAGTGTGCTGGTTAATAGAGAAAAAGCCAGTTGGAATTAAGTATAGGGTTTGGGTACTCTATTTATATATATATATTATATATATTATAATGAGAGCTGGCTTTACTCCTACTTTATGTGAACTGGGACCTATTTATCAAAAATAGACAGCTGGGTGCAGTGTCATGCATATAGTCTCAGCTACTTGGGAGGCTGAGGCAGGAGGGTCCCTTGAGTCCAGAAGTTCTGGGCTGTAGTGTGCTGTGCTAACTGGGTGTCAGCACGAAGTATGGGATCAGTATGGTAACCTCCCAGGAGTAGGGTTGCTTAAGGAGGAATGAACCAGCTCAAGGCAGAAGTGGAGCAGTTCAAAACTCCTGTGCTGATCAATAGTGGGATCTCTTCTGTGAATAGCCACTGTATTCCAGCCTTGGCAACATAGTGAGACTGTCTTTTCTTTAAAATAAAAAGTGAGGGAGGCAGGGGAGAGGCCCCTTTTACTTTCTTTTTTTAAGTTAGAGACAGGTCATCCAGGCCGGGGTGCAGTGGTGCAATCATAACTCACTGTAACCTTGAATTCCTGGGCTCAAGCTATCCTGCCTCAGCTTTCTAAGCAGCAGGGACTACAGTCATGCGCCACCATGCCTGGCTATTTTTGTTAACTTTGTTTTGTACAGATGGAGTTTTCCTATGTTGCCCAGGCTGGTTTCCATCTCCTGGCCTCAGCAATCCTCCCAAAAGTGCTCCCAAAAGCCACCTTTCCTTGCAGAGATCTTGTTGTTGTTATGTCTGATCTCTGTAATTCCTAACTCCTTCATTAAATGGTACTTAGAAATAGTTTCACTACAGTTTCAAAAGGGGAGATAGATGGCTTCAAAACGGTTAAAAACCACTGATCAGGGATGGACATGGTGGCTCACACCTGTAATCCCAGCACTTTGGGAGGCCGAGGCAGAAGGATCTCTTGAGGACAAGAGTTCAAGACAAGCCCAGGCAATTTAGCGAGACCTCATCTCTACAAAAAAAAAAAAAAACACTGATCAGGAGAGATTTTTAAGATCACTTAAGTTTGTGAGTACCATCTGAGCAAGGAAGTTGTCACTTCATATGTGGGAATTTGCTCAGTGCTTTCTGTAGAGGGTACTCAGTAAATATTTGATAAAAGGGTACATTAAGAATCATTCTTGGCCAGGCGCAGCAGTGGCTCACGCTTGTAATCCTAGCACTCTGGGAGGCCGAGGCAGAAGGATCAATTGAGCTCAGGAGTTCGAGACCAGCCTGAGCAAGATTGAGACCCCATCTCTACAAAAAGAAAAAAAAAAAACCATTCTTAACTCAGACTCTGGAGATCTTTTATTTGTTAATGAATATATCGAATTAGCTTATGCAGAGTCCCAGCATTAACTTAGTAGCATCCCTCTTTTGTCCATTGGTTTTAATAACCACAGTGTCTTTGTAGTGTGCTGCATAAGTTTGTTGTGTTTGTTTTTGTGTATTTGGAAAGCAGTTCTGCTTACTGTCACGTTTTCTAAGGTTTACATAGGCAAAAGCTTTGTCTCAAAAGGCAGTCTTTTGGGTTTCTTTTCTCTCTTGCTCACTTTGGAGCCAGAATCCCGAGTTTGTGACAGAATCCTCTGTTTGTGACATCCCAGCTCCCCCCCACCCCCACTGTAGCTCATGGTGATGTCACAAATGAAGAATTATGATCCTGGCAGGGGAAACAGATGAACTTGGAAGAAACAAAGATCTTCTTTGCCTGCAGCTGTCCCTAGTCATGGAGAGGTGGGGGGTGGGAAGTGAAGCACTGAGCCCTTAACTGACACTCCCCATGCTGAGCAGAACCAGCTTCCAGGGAATGTTGTCCCTGTGAAGGCAGCAGGGTGTGGCCACTGCATTTTGCCTGACTTCTTTCCTCCCTGCTCATTCCTTTTCCATCTGAGAGAGGAAATTAGCATTACAGTTCTACCTACATAGTACCTAAGTTTTCATATTGTCCTTAGAACTTCCAGGACGGTAACTTGTGCTGCTGAAGGAGAGAGATCCCCATCACTGCTGTGTGACACTGCAGAAAGTCTTCTCTGTGTAACAGCTCATGGTGTTTACCTACTTGCCCATATTTTTTAATTTCAGTTTTTGAATAGGTGCTATTCATGTTTCAAAAGCTAAAAAGTATGAAAAAATTTTTAGTGATGAGCATCCCTTCACACGTCCTCTGTCTGCCCAGGTCTCACTCCCCTAAGGTAACGACTGTTCTTATGTCTTGTGTTTCCTTCTACAGTTTTGTTGTGTGTATATAAAGTGTAGATCCTTAATTTTCTTTTCTTTTCTTTTTTTTTTTTGTATGAAGTTAGTGTACTTTACACAGTTCTGTACCCTTTTTTTCACTGAATAGATTTTGCAGGTCTTTCAATATTAGTACATAGTGTTCCATTATATGAATGTCTGTGTTACCTAACCAGTCTCCTGTTGATGGGATTTGAGTTATTTCTGCTGGCAAGTTTTCAGACTTTATTTCTTCCTGATCCCCATCGCCAGATTGTTAGAGGGAATGGGTGTCCCTTCATTCCAGGTTTTTCTTTTGGTTCATTTATTCTTGGGGTGAATATGAGTCATCAGGGATCTTCCAGAAATAGCAGTTAAACTGAAAGTGAAAGCTCAGAGAACAAACTCTGAAAAGAGAAAAATGGGATATATGGCTGAAAGAGTGAACTCATCCCAACCTTGTTACGTGTGTGTGAGATACTTGGCTTATGGCTTAGCAGCATGTTGAGAATAGTAATATGATATAGTTCTATTTGAACTATTTAAAATATACGATTTTCTTGGTGTATTTCTATACTAAAAAGAATAGGTGGATGAAGGGCCACTGCAGTACTCAGTGAAATGTGAGGCACAGGGAAGGAAGAAACTGAACAATTTCAATAACATAGGAAACAGGCCGGGCATGGTGGCTACACCTATAATCCTAGCACTCTGGGAGGCTGAGGTCGGAGGATTGCTTGAGCTTGGAGACCAGCCTGAGCAAGCAAGAGCAAGACTCCCTCTCTACCAAAAAAAAAAAAAAAATAGGAAAATTAGCTGGGCATCATGGTGTCTATAGTCCCAGCTACTTGGGAGGCTGAGGCAGGAGGATCGCTTGAGCCCAGGAGGTTGAGGTTACAGTGAGCTATGATGACGCCACTGTACTTTCCCCAGGGTGACAGAGTGAGACTCTGTTTCAAAAAAAAAAAAAAAAGGAGCAATGATTCTGTACCAGGTTATTTTTGCTATTCCTTGTCTTGCTTAACAGGCTAAACATGATGAATTATGCAAAGTAACAAATAGCAGTGTTTGTGAGAATGTGAGTTTTCATCATAGTCATTATGGTTATGATTCATTGTGGAGGCAGCTTATCATGGCGATTAAGGGTACAGGCTCTTGGTCAGGCATGGTGGCTCACACCTATAATCCCAGTACTTTGGGAGACTAAGGCAGGTGGATTGCTTGAGCCCAAGAGGTTGAGACCAGCCTGGGCAATGTGTCAAGATCCTGTCTCTACCAAAAAAAAGTTAAAAAAATTAGCCAGGCATGGTGCTGTATGACTGTAGTCCCAGCTACTTGGGAGGCTGAGGCAGGAGGATCACTTGAGCCCAGGAGTTTGAGACTGCAGTGAGCTGTTACTGCACCACTGCAAACTCCAGCCTAAGTGACAGAGCAAGACCCTGTTTCAAAAACAAAAAAAGAAGGATGGGGGGAATATAGGCTCTGGAGTCTTAGTGTCTAAGATCAATTTCTTTCTCTTTTTTTTTTTTTTTTTTTTTTTTTGAGACAGGGTCTCACTCTGTCACCCCAGGTAGAGTGCAATGGCATCATTGTAGCTCACTGTAACCTCCAACTCCTCGGCTGAAGTGATCCTCCTGCCCCAGCCTCCCAAGTAGCTGGGACTATAGGCACCCACCGGGACACCCAGCTAATTTTTCTATTTTTAGTAGAGATGGGGTCTCACTCTTGCTAAGGCTGGTCTCGAACTCCTGAGCCCAAGGGATCCTCCCACCTCGGCCTCCCAGAGTGCTAGGATTATAGGCATGAGCCACTGTGCCTAGCTTAGTGTTCAAGATCAAATCCTGTTTATATCATTTAGCTTTGGAAGCCTCAAACCTTAGTTCTCTGTGCCTTAGTTGTCTCATCAGTAAAACAAAGATGGTAATATTACTTATCACATAAAATTGTCATGAGGATTAAATGGGTTAATACATAAAGTACTCCATAAATGTGTACTGTCATCATTATCATTTGGAAACTCTGCTTTCCTTATTATAGTACTTTAATGAATCAGGTATGTTAATAAATTTTGATATTTCCTACTCAACGGTGAACCCACTTTAAGCTTTGAATCTGCTTGTTGCCTGTGACCCAACTAAAATGAAGACATTTCTGGAGTCCAGGATGAAGAGCCTTATTTGCTCTCTTCTTCCCTATAGGTTGTTTTCTGCATGGACCGAGCCCTAGAATTTGCCCCTGCCTGCCATCGCTTCAAAATCCTCAAAGCAGAATGTTTAGCAATGCTGGGTCGTTATCCAGAAGCACAGTCTGTGGCCAGGTAAGCAGTCAGGCCAGTTCATCATTGAAATGCCAGACACTACTGGAGTGATGCTATCTGGCAGCTGTCTGCAGTGGGAGCTACCATATGGTCCCATGGATAGGCCAGCTAGGGCTGACTGGACCTTCTTAGGACTTAAAGCCAAAGGTTAGAACGGATTTAAAAACCCACAGGGGGTATATAAGAGTATAGTAGCATGTTGGGTATTTGAGCTGTATATGAAGAACAGATTGTGTTATGTTAGTTTGGTGGATTTTGTTTGTTTTTTTAAGTAGTCCTTTTTCTTCTACTCCATGGGTTGGCAAATGTTCTGAAAAGGACCAGATAGTAAATATTTTAGCTTTTGCAGGCCACAGGGTCTCTGTTAGTATAACTCAATTCTGCCATTGTACAGTGTACAAAAGCTGCTGTGGATAATAGTTGAACAACAAATGGGTGTGGCTATGTTTCAATAAAACTTTAGTTACAAAAACCAATGGCAGAAAGGATTTGACCCTGTGGGCTGTAGTTTGCCAACCCTGTTCTGGTATAATAAGGATCGTGAGACACAACTATATTAAAGATAAATACAGGTATTTTATTTGGGAAGGTTTGGGAAGAGTTCTTGAGAATCTGTCTACCTTTGGTTACTTTTAATACTAGACACATGGTCAAGGAAAAAACTGGCCACAAATGGTAGTAATGGTGAGGACATTCTGAACCACAGCTGAATGTGCCTGTTTCTGGCTATTGCAGTGACATTTTACGAATGGATTCCACCAATGCGGATGCTCTGTATGTACGAGGTCTTTGCCTTTATTATGAAGATTGTATTGAGAAGGCAGTTCAGTTTTTTGTGCAGGCTCTCAGGATGGCTCCTGACCATGAGAAGGCCTGCATCGCTTGCAGAGTAAGTTCTAGGGACCAAATCTGGGTGGGAAAGAAAGCTTCCTTTTGGGGCCTTTTAAGATGGTTAGAGTGAAAGGTTTTAGAATCACAAGGAACGTTGAGCTTCTCGTCTCACTTTGTAAGGATACTTGGTCTTCATTAGAAATGATTTCAGTGCCGGGTGCTTTGGCTCATGCCTGTAATCCTAGCACTCTGGGAGGCTGAGGCAGGAGAATCGTTTGAGCTCAAAAATTGGAGACCAGCCTGAGCAAGAGCAAGACCCTGTCTCTATCAAAAATAGAAAAATCAGCTGGGTGTGGTGGTGCGCACCTGTGGTCCTAGCTACTTGGGAGGCTGAGGCAGGAGGATCGTTTGAGCCTGGGAGTTTGAGGTTGCAGTGAGCTAGGCTGATGCCAGGTACTCATCTCTCAAAAAAAAAAAAAAAAAGAAAGAAAGAAAGAGGGGAGGGAAAGAAGGAGGGAGGAGGGATGATTGATTTCAGGAGCACTTTTATTTACCTAAAGGTAAATGTGATCATGTAGGATTAGATCCTTATAATAAATGGGTTTTTTTGTCTTTTTTTTCCCTTCAGTGCAGAAAGATAGTAATACTTGCCCTGGGGAGTGGAGGCAAGCCCTGGATAACATAGGTTTCATGGTGGTGGGTTTGGTTTGTTTTGTTTTGTTTTTGTTTTTGTTTTTTTGTTTTGTTTTGTTTTGTTTTTTGAGACAGAGTCTCCCTCTGTTGCCCGGGCTAGAGTGCCGTGGCGTCAGCCTAGCTCACAGCAACCTCAAACTCCTGGGCTCAAGCAATCCTTCTGCCTCAGCCTCCCGAGTAGCTGGGACTACAGGCATGTGCCACCATGCCCGGCTAATTTTTTTCTATGTATATTTTTATTTGTCCAAATCATTTCTTTCTATTTTTAGTAGAGATGGGGTCTCGCTCTTGCTCAGGCTGTTCTCAGACTCCTGACCTCGAGCGATCCACCCACCTCGGCCTCCCAGAGTGCTAGGATTACAGGTGTGAGCCACCGCGCCCGGCCTCATGGTATTTTTTGTAACTCTTGATTTCCCCCGTACACTCCATAGGAAGCACAAATGAGACCCGGTAGTAGGGCGGGGGGTGCTGTGTGATGCTAAACTACTGGAATTGAAGAACTTGAAAACAGACTCTGGCCTCTCTGTGCAGTGGTCTGAGGTTGTCTGGGTGTGAACTGACCTCCGTTACTTCTTTCTGTAGAATGCCAAAGCACTTAAAGCCAAGAAAGAAGATGGGAATAAAGCATTTAAGGAAGGAAATTACAAGCTAGCATATGAACTGTACACAGAAGCCCTGGGGATAGACCCCAACAATATAAAAACAAATGCTAAACTCTACTGTAATCGGGGTACGGTTAATTCCAAGGTAAGCACTTGGTCTCATTGTCGGGGCCTGTAGAGGTATTTTTAAGGGACATCAAATAGGTCTTGGGAAGTCTGCCCAATGAGGGTAAGCCAGATGAAAGAGGAAGAGTTGTTTTGGTTAATATCTCAGCTTGTTTGGAACTACCTTCTGAGTGGCAAGCTTTTCTCACTTCTGTGGAATTTGGGGGCACTTGAGGGGCAATTTGTAAGGATATTCTCACCTGTTCTTCAAGGTCCCTTTTTTGCAGTAAGAGAATGGCTAGGATAATTTTAGGCAACTATTGTTGCTGCTTTTTGCTTAAGCAAGTACTCGTTTATTTTTTAGGAGCAATGTGGAGGAAGAGTATGAAACAGGCTTAGTTTTCTTCTCCAGCGTAACTGATGGTGACTGTGCATGGCTGGAAATGGCCTGAGTACCCCTGTGGCCCTACATAGCATAAGAAACAAAAAGTAGGCTCCTTGCCCTTACAGAGTTCTAGCAGTTTAAAATCACAGTAATTCTGATCCTTCTGGTTGGCCTCTGGAAGAATGGAAGGCAGGAACCACCCTTATTATTTCTGTTTTGGTTGGGCACTAACATGGAGTGGTAGAGGTAGTTTATCCTTGCAGATAAGTATGTTTGGCTTGCATCACATTAAAAAAAAAACGAAAACCCAGTGTTTAATTTGTTGTCCCTATCCCCTAGTGACAAAGAACGAGAACCTAGTATGACTGTTAGGGGCCAGCATGACTGATCCTCTTAGAATGTGGAAGCCAGGCTCACAGCTTCTGGGCTCCCTCAATCACCAAAGATATGAAGTGTGACTGCTCTCTCTTTCCTGAAGCTTAGGAAACTAGATGATGCAATAGAAGACTGCACAAATGCAGTGAAGCTCGATGACACTTACATAAAAGCCTACTTGAGAAGAGCTCAGTGGTAAGTGCCTCTGGTGGGTTGGGGGAAGAGGGAGTTGCCATGGGCCTACCAGGGGAATTGCATTGTGGATGACAAAGCAGACCCAGGGATGTTGTGAGGTCATTTGGTCCTTCCCCCTGCCTCTAGGTGGGATTGTTCCAGCCCTAGACTATCTTTATAGACCTCCAGCGGAGGAGATTGCACAAGCTCCCTCAGTCTCCCATGCCTGTGTCTAACGCCCCTCACGGTCAGTAAGTTTCCTCTGATGCCTGACCCAAATTCCTTTTGTTAAAGTTTAAATCCATTTCCTTTGGAGATTTTATTTTGTGTTGTACACTTTTGCTCTAACTTGGCACAGTGCTTGGCACATAGGTGCTCACTCAATAAATGTTTTGTTGAATGAATGTATGATGCTTAAAAGAGGAAGAAATAAAGTATCGCTTGGATATAGTTGAGAGTTGTACCTATCCTGTCTGTTCTGGACGAGGGAAGACAATCTTACGGTTGGAATGGATTTAATCCGGCTCAGCCTCCCAGCAGTATAAGGAAGATCCTTTTGAAATATCCTGGATCAGTAGTCTGGGCTTGAGTGTTTTGAGTGGAGGGGATGCCCTGTCTAACAAGGTGTTTTATGAGCCAGAATATGCCTACTCCCAATGCCCACATTTGCCCCAGAGGCAGGGTGCTCCCCAGCAGACTTGTTCATCTTACTCTTGGACCCACCAGACAGTTTTCTCCATACAGGAATATTAACAAGGGCCAAGAGGTCTCTCAGAAATCCATCTCTTCTTATTTCAGATTATTCTCCTGGCAGAGAAAACCTTCCTGTCTTTAAAGTTCCCAAAGGAAGACATATTTGTTGTATAGCAATCCTCCAACACCTGCTCCATTTCTTATTATGAAATGTCATCTCTAAAGAACAGGTGCTAGGCCAGGTGTGGTGGCTCACGCCTGTAATCCTAGAACTCTGGGAAGCTGAGGTGGGAGGATTGCTTGAGTTCAGGAGTTCAAGACCAGCCTGAGCAAGAGCAAGATCCTGTCTCTACTAAAAATAGAAAAATTAGCCAGGCGTCATGACGGGCGCCTATAGTCCCAGCTACTTGGGAGGCTGAGGCAGGAGGATCACTTTAGCCCAGGAGTTTGAGGCTGCAGTGAGCTATGATGATACCACTGCACTTTACCCAGGGTGACAGAGCAAGATTCTGTCTCAAAAAAAAAAAAAGCAGGTGCTATTATTGATGTCTGATGAGCCAGTAATTTAAGCTGCCCCATCTCATCAGTGTTACAGAATATCTTATGGACTACCTCCTATTTAGTTTTCCCAAAATTACCTCACTTAAAATAGGAAAACTGCTAAGTGTGGTGTTTTTGTTTTTTTTTTTTTTTTAGTGAATTTCTAAGTAGATGATTAAGTCTGTCCAACAGAAACATACATGGAATTGTATCATAGAGATTCTGTGAGACCAACCATCAGTCATTCCATCTTTGCCCCTGGCAGACAAAAGTGGAAGCTTTGGAATACAAAAGAGCACCCTTTGACCCAGCTAAAGGCTGTTTTTAACAGATGCAAAATGCTATATAAATGAAGGTGTTTGCTGCAATTTTATCTACAATAATCCCCTAAATGTCTAGTGGAAGGAGTAGCTAGATACGTGCTACTACCGTATTAGCTCAGGGGAATGCTCTGTAGTGCTTGAACCTAGAGTGGAAGGAGAACAGAAAATTCTTGATTTGCTAGGAGAATAATTGAATAGAGAATTATTTTCTTCCTTTATGTATAATAAACAAAAATCAGGAATTGCTTTGAAATCAACTTCTTCCTGGTAGAAACAGAACTATCGTTGGAGTGGCTCTTCCTCTGAAATGCTGCCACATGGGGACAACGTGCACTGTTTAGTGCAATTGGCTGTTTGGCAACAGTCCCCTAAAGCAGCTGGGATTGGCAAGAAGCACTAGAGATGAGCTCAGGCCACAGCCTTACCAGGGGCCTGACCACTGTCCCCATGTGCCTCAACTTATCCCTAAAGTTGAGGAGATGCCAAGTGTTTGTGGCATCTCCTATCGTGAGCTAGAGTTCTCCCTTTTTCCTTAAAGCCCAGCTTGCTTTTCTACTGTTTCTTCAACTTTTTAAAAATTTTAAAATGTTAGGATATCCTTGAATTTTAAAAAGTATGAAGTAAAAGCGCAAATCACTGTCGTGTGCCTTGTTTAATACATTACATGTGGGCCTGGAAAGTTTATCAGGGTTAATCGTTTGTCACATCACTCTACACCCAGGGCTATCAGTTACCAATATTTTTACTTCAAATTATATTACATTTCATTCTGTAAATTGGTTCTCTGAGCTCCAGTAGCGTTTGTGTCCTATGTTTGCAGGGCTTTGGGTTTTTAAAGTCATAAATCAAAATGTTGCCAGAAAATCAGATACACTTAAGATGTTGGACTTCGCCTTTACCAGCCACTTTGGTAGCACTCTCCTGCCCTAGCCTCTAAGGCTGGTGGGGGTCTGTGATGGGCTTGTGGGGTAGCAGTGTAATAAGTTGAATCTGTTGTGTAGCATCTAGGTGCATTACATGATCACTTCCCTTTCCCCAGCTGATGGTGAAACTCCTGCCACAGTCTGTTTAATTAGTAGGCCACTCTTGGTGCCAGTGATCTTATCAAGACATGGAAAATGCCATTTGCTTCTGTACAAGAGACACTTAAAGGGTCTGGCAATCAGCCTGTCGAGCTAGATCCCTCCCAGCTTGAGCCAGGGCCCCCTCCTTTTTTGTGCTGCCAAAATAGAAGCAAACCTGTCTTTAGAGTCTCCTTTTCTTTCTCATTTACCAACATTTCCTAAATTCATTGGTCTTAATGGAAGCATTTGCCAGCAGCTACCACCGTGAACTTGATCCTTCTAGTGGCTCACTAATCCCACTTCTACTCTGGATTAGAGCTAGCCCTGCATGTTTATGGCTCTGTAGGTTTCAAAGCTCTTTCACACCTATTTATCCCACTTGTGTTTCAATCTTGAGTAATCAAGTAGGCGCCTTCACATTGCCTTTCCTAAGATGGTCCAGATGCCTATTGGATGGCTGTGTCCGAAGGAACTTTTCCCCCTTGATTACTTTCTGCTCAGAGCTGAGCAATCACTTTGCTGGTTGGGTGCAAGTGCCTTGGGTCCTCTTTTTTTTTCCTTGAGGAACTGATAGCTGATTTTCTCTCACTGCTAAATTAAGGGCACCTGTTTCATGAAGCTTCTTACCAAAAATGTGTCTTGTTTGAGCCATGCCTCTTGCCCTAAAGTGATACTGAAGACCATTGCTATTTATGTCTGAGCACTGTATTGCCCTGTATTTCCTTCTCAGTTACATGGACACAGAACAATATGAAGAAGCAGTGCGGGACTATGAAAAAGTGTATCAGACAGAGAAAACAAAAGGTAAAGGAGTTGGGGAGCATTTGTTTCTCAGGGAACTGCATGGTCTTACTTGGTAGCTCCTGAAACTGGACATGAGGTGGTTTGATTCGGGGATCAGGGACCTACCTAGAGCCTGTCTGATCACCAGTTAGGAACAAGTGAGCAGAGATCCTGGGGAAGAACAAGAGGCACCTATTTCCTGGTCCCAGATCCTCTCTTTCACTTTCACTTTTTTGTGTGTGTGATGAGACTAATGTGAGGAACCTCAAGTGTGAGTAGATTTTTTTCTAATCTCCAGAAGAAAGTACCATAAAAGCCCCTGGCATGGTTAACAGGGCTAAGTCCCAGGCAGGGGGCTGGGACTGGGCAAGGGAAACCAGAATCAGATTTGTCCATTGATGCCAGATGTCTCCCTCTAGAACACAAACAGCTCCTAAAAAATGCGCAGCTGGAACTAAAGAGGAGTAAGAGGAAAGATTACTACAAGATTCTGGGAGTGGACAAAAATGCTTCTGAGGATGAGATCAAGAAAGCTTATCGGAAACGGGCCTTGATGCATCATCCAGGTAGAGCTGGTGGGGGCGGGGACTTAGTGGGAAGAACCTGCAGGGCAGGCCCACTGCAAAAATCAGTCCAGAGGGGAAGCCTTGGAGAGCTGCTTCAGCTCGGAATAAGGTATTGCAGAGTTCGGTGCCCTCCAAATTTTGGGAAGTACCAAATTCCAAAATCAGGTGTAAAGTGATTTTTCTCTCAAACTTTGTTTTCTTGAGACTCTGATTTCATCTGAGTTCTTCTTGTACTCCTCCCTTAGATCGGCACAGTGGAGCCAGTGCTGAGGTTCAGAAGGAGGAAGAGAAAAAGTTCAAGGAAGTTGGAGAGGCTTTTACTATCCTTTCTGATCCGAAGAAAAAGACTCGCTATGACAGTGGACAGGACCTGGATGAGGAGGGCATGAATATGGGCGGTAAGTTGGGGGCAGCCTGGGGTGAATCTGACAGCTATGGAATGTTAGAATTTTTTCTAAAGATACTCCAGAGAGAGAGCCTGTATGTAAGTAGTGATGTGCATAGATTTGTAAAGCATTCCCTTGAGGTGAGGCACTGTGTTGGGTGCTGGAGACAACAAACATGAATCAAATAGGTTCCCTGACCTCCAGGAACCCACTGTCTAGGGGTTTGTGAACTTTGGCCCATGGGCCAAATCTGATCCCTGGTCCAAAACAGCCTAACAGACATGGAGTCAGACACATGCAATTAAGTGTAGCATTTTCACAGTGTGCAGAGTGGGCTCCAGGGAGGTGAGCACCAGCAAGGGAAGGCTTGGAAGTGCAGACAAGCGTGGCCCCTTTGGAGGTCTGCAAGAGGCTTCGTCTGTCTGGGAAGATAGAGGAGTAGGGTGCTAGAGGCAGGCGGTGGTGAGAGGTGAGGCTGGCAGGTAGCTGAATCAGATCTCAGAAGGCCATAAGGGCTGTGTGTGGTAAGGAATGTGGGCCTTTTACTATTAGCTGCAAGTTCTTTTTTACCCACCACAAAGTGTACACCTGCTGATGCTTATGTGTGTCATGCATTCCTGTAAACCCTCACAGATTTTAATTTCCCAATAAGTAAAGCACAGCTGTTGTCATTGTCATTGCTAATTGTTGGCTCAATCAGAGATAGTAGAGGCCCTGAACTGTGCACACCCTTTTTCTTCCACCAAGAAAATCTATTGGAATTTAAAATAAGAATGGCAATAGTGTCTAAATAATCCTGACTCCTCTTCAGGGTGGGGGTGAGGGAGGTACTTGTGTTTAGTAAACCTAAGTTCACCAGTAGTAAACATGTTGCTCTGCCTAGCAGTTGAGAAGAGCTGTAAGCAGGTAAAAGCTATTGGAAGAGTTTCAAGTAGGGGTGTTATGGACCCACTTTTGGATCTAGAAATATATTTGTGATGGAGGTGGGAGAGGGGTGAAGGAGGAAGACGAAACAGGGAGGCGAGCATTGGAGGTCGCCATCGGGAGGTAGGGGGGTAGGCTCGGCAGGAGGGGGCTGCTCAGATGTGTTGGGGAGAGAGCAAGGCCTCAGTAGAGAGTGACTTTGGCATGGCTGACTGATTGGGTCATTCACTGAGCCAGGGATCCCAGGAAGATGTGCAGGCACAGAAATTCGATTTTGGACACACTATGGCCGTGGGATCACCTGGTGATCAGTCCTTCTGTGCAGCTTAGGAAGTAGTTGGGGCTGAGCCATCAGACCTGCTGGGCCAGGGAAAGAGTGCAGCGCTGGAGTCAGGAGTTGGAATTTCCAGTCCTGCTGCTTTCGCTGGCCTTGTGATTTTGGGCAAGCTACTTGAACTCCCAGCGTATATTTTGTTCAGTATAACAAATATATATATTGGGATTAATACCCTCACAAATTTTTAATCCGATTAAATGTTACGATGTATTCAAAGTACCCAGCACTGTGATTAGAACCTAATAGGTACTTAATAAATCATAGTAATTTTTTCTGGCATGCAGTCTAGACAGAGTAACAGACATGGAATCAAATACAGTAAATCATAGATCTTGTTCTTATATTTACTTTTGGGAGCATTTAAGTGATAGGTTTTAACCTTTTTGGTAGCAGCTTCAGCATTCTAGGGCGACCATGTGGGGAAGGTTTTGTATCAGTAAGTGCAAATGGCCGAGCCACGTGGGCTGGGCCGAGGCGGCTTTCCTTTCGTATCACACTTGGAAGGAGAAGGGAACGTGTCCTAGGAGTGAGACCAAGTAGCATGTTTTGCCTAGGGCAGGCACAGTTGAAGTGTTGGGAAAGGAGTGAGACTATCTGGGAAAGCTTTGGAGACCCATTCTCAGTGTCATCAGTTCTTCAAACACTTCTGAGGTTTTTCACCTTTTTGTCTCTTTTGTGTTACTTATCCTGCTCCACAGATTTTGACGCGAACAATATCTTCAAGGCATTCTTCGGCGGTCCTGGGGGCTTCAGCTTTGAAGGTGGGTATGCCTGCTGTTCTTGGGAGTTCCCAGATCACAAGCCAATACTGAGGCAGCTCTTTGGGAGTCAGAGGAATCCATAAGTGGGGACAGCTAGATTCTCACCTAGCAGGGCATCTATCCATTCAGCTGTTGCCGAGGATGAAGGGAGGTCCCAGGCACACCCTGCCTTGGGACCATTGGCACCACATCTCTGCAGGGTCAGGGAGGTGTCTCTAAGCTGCCTGGTACCGAGGCTTCTCTGCGAGAGTGAAGTTGTTCAGAAGCTGCACAAGTAATGTGGTCACGTGCTCCCCAGGGCCCAGACTGATACCCTTAGAGTTTCTGTGTTTGAGTTTGAAGCAGCCTTCCATGATCAGAGCAAAGTGATCTCCCCTGGAAAATCCAGAGCCAACTAACAAGCCCTTCTTTTCCCTTTCAGCATCTGGTCCAGGAAATTTCTTTTTTCAGTTTGGCTAATGAAGGACAAGCACCCAGAACCCAGAAAATGCAGTCACTCAGTTTAACCTTGAATGTGGACACAATTCACCTCCTCCCATGTCTCCGTGTACTTAGAGCAGTTTCATTTTCTTGGTTGGATACCCCGTGTCCGTGTGAGTGGGGTGAAGGAAAGGGAGCCAGTGCCGAAGACTGCGGGTAGGGGAGGGAGGCGGGGGGTGGACAGGGAGGCAGCTTGTGAATTTTTGTTTTACTGTTTAACTTTATTAAAAAAGGAAAAAAAAGAATAAAATGTTTTGACCCTTTCTGGCCCCTTTGCTCTGGCAGCTGCTTTGTGTCACTCCAGAGTCAGTGGGCCAGACCTGAGCGCCCAGCACGAAACTGATCCTAACACGGACTGAGGTTCAGCGAGCTGCCGCACAGGGCTGTGGGCACGTTGGGTCTGGAGGCCAGCGGGGTGCTGCTCCGGCGGGGTGCTGCTGCCTCTCCTGACCTGTCCGGCATGTGAGGACAGAGCAGGCCCTGGGTGTGCTGCTGAGCCCAGACTTCCGTCATGGAGGAAGTGAGTTCAGAAAGCAGCTGGGGCCCCAGAATGCACTAGAAGCTGTGTGTCCAAAGCTCACACATGAGCACAGGTGGGTGCTCACCTAGACAGGGCTGTTTACTTACATAGGTTCTCACAGTTCTTGTTACCGCTGTGGGCTTGAGGGAGGTGGAGAGGAGGATGAAATCCGGCCCCCTGGCCCCCAGACCCTTTCACAGTGGGACGGGCAGCCGCAGAGCCCTAGTCTCTCCGACATTAGGTGAGTAAAAACACCATTCCTGGCAAACGCCCTTGCCTGCCTTCTCCACTGGTTTCCCTTTCTGCACGTGGGAGGCAAGCCGGGCAAGGAGGCAGTGGCGGGCACCATGCTTTTCAGTCAAGCTTGGTGCTCAAAGTAAGTAACCTTTGGAGTTCTAGGCAGAGACATTTGAGGCTTTGCCTGAAGCTTAGATCTTTGTCCTTTGGTAGTAGAGATGGCCAGGGAAAAAACTTACGAGTTCTCTTCTGAGCTCCTATGCCTTTCTTTCCAGTCTTCCCTCTTTGGTGCCTAGGCCATGGTGAAATGCTACGGCTGGTCAGGCCTGGGAAGTCCACATGTGGCTGTCTAGGCCTCTGCGGGCCTGGACCTCTAGAATGTTAGGTCTCGTCTTGTGCTTGAAGTAGCCCTGACGTGAAAGTGGCCTTCCCTAGCGAACTGGGGAAAACCTGCACTAGGAACTTGGGGTCTTGCTGAGAAATCTTCCTTAGGAGATTGGGCTGGGGACACCTGTGGGCCTGGTGCCCTAGTTAATGGGGGACGAGAGGCTTTGTGCTCCACATCCCTCATAGCCAGCCAACCCCCACCTTCTGCATGAGTCTAAGGCCAGGCTCTCTCTTTTCTGCCTCCTCATGAAAGCCAACACTGTTCAGCTGCCCAACCTCACCACAGCTGTGCCCAGCCAGCAGAGGGGAGACAGGACCGATGGCCCCAAGCTGAGGGACAAAGCCAGCGCTAATACACCAAGCGCTAGCCCCAGGAAAGACTGAGCTGGGCACAGAAGGTTGAGAGAGACTGCACACAGCTAGGATTAACATGATTTATTTCATTATCAGTCTTACAAGTTGCTGAGGTTGGGCAAAGCCAGGATAGTAACTTAAATCCGAAGCACTTTCAAGTGACAGTCTGATTAGCAAGGCCCTGTTACTGAGCAGAAGACAGTGGAAGGCACCCCGGGAACCACAGCACAGGTAGCAGTGTTAAACACCCCTCCCGAGAGGCAGCAGGTGGGCCTTGGCCCTTACCAGCTAGGGGTCCACTCCAGTGGCTCTTGGTACCCACCAGCCCCCTTTAGAGGAGGCCAGAAGCCTCCAGAGGCACCATGGAGGCAGGAAGGGCTGGGCAGACAGCAGACGGGAGCTTCCTCACCAACATGCTGCCTCTGGCCACGATCTCCCCATCCACACAGCAGAGCCACGCCCCTGGGATCTTCCTGGATGAGACCAGCAGCCAGCCTGGGACGTGGCTGCTCATGCTTGTTCTGTTTTCTTCCCTAGTTATCAAACTATTACCTAGTTATGGTGTGAAGGAAGGGACGGACTTAGGACCAAAGGTGGGAGGTAAACCCCTTTTCCTACCCTGCTAAATAGCCCCAGCCTTCCTGGGCGTACACTGGTTAAGAAATGGGATCAAAGCCACCACCAGGGTTTCCACGGCGGTGGAGAACTCCCCGCAGCCCTACTGCCTTTTGCCTCGAGTCAGCAGGGTTTACGCAGCTAAGGTGTCTGTCAGAGGAGCGGTCCTGGGCTAGGGGCTGGGCTCAGGGTTCTGGTTGCAGCTCCAGGCCCAGCCCAGCCCGTCAGCTTTGGTCCAGGGTCCTGAATGGTACCTACCCACTCACATTGTGTTGAGAGCTTGAGCATTGGGAGCGGGGGCGAGTTATTTTACAAGTTTGTAAAAAGTTGTAGGTTAACTTTGAGTAAAAAAAAAGACTCAAAAATTAAGCAGAGGGTCTGTTTCCCTCTCCTCCCCTTCCCTTCTAAAGCGCAAGGGGCCTGCAGTGGTGAGGACACTCATATGATGGTGCAGGACGGCATGGCACCCCCCTTCCGGCTGCCTTGCGTGGGCACAGGTTTGCCCTTCCCATAGTATCCCGTGAAGATGGCCCTGACCTCCATCTTCTTGGCCAGGTTCAGCATCCAGCGCCCACTGCCCAAGGAATAGAGCTTGCCCCGGCTTAGCTCACCCACCTCCTCGCCTCGGTTGCCCCCCTTCTCCTGCCGCACGATCTCCAAGAGGTCAAGGCCCGTCTGCACGGCCTCCACGTCAGCTGCACAGCCCAGAGTGATGTGGGCACGGCTCCCCCGGGGCAGGTTGTCAGAGGGGGTCTGCTTGTCCACGTCACTTGGCCACAACTGCAGCTCCTGCTCACTCAGCTCCACCCGAGCCCCAGTCGTCTTGGGTGTCACAAAGAGGGCAGAGATGGACAGCGTGAAGGCCTTGCAGTAAGATTTCTTCACCACCTGGGGAGAGAAAGAGGGGCCCAAGCTGCAGGTGGTGGCCTCTCAGAGGCAGCTGACCAAGGGTGGGGTACTCCCGGGGAAGAAGAGGGGAAGGCTAACAAGCGAGCACGGCTGAGCAGAGGTCTTTGTTAAAGGCACCTCATCCACGAGCGTCTGCAGCATGCAGCCCGCCCCTGGGCACGGCTCGGCTGGAGTGAAAGCGCGTGCGCTCGGAGGCGGGGCGCCAGGGCTAAGGCCCGGCCTGCCAGTTCAGAGCCTAGCTCCCCAGTCAAGCTGCAGGGCTCCGTGGAGCAAGCTGTTCCACCTCTCGGTGCCTTGGTTTATTCACCTATAAAACAAGGATCATACCAGAGCCTACCTCAGAGTTAACTCGAGGGTGAAAGGAGCGAGTGTCCGGGCATACACAGCAGGCGCCATTACCGCTGCTCAGCTCACGCTGGGACCCAGGCAACACCCTTGCGACTCAGACATGCCCTTGATTGAAACACACTCTGTACACTTTGGTTTACATCTGATTCTTTGAGAAAGCCCATCTCTCCCATCTGACCATGAAAGCTTCTCTATTTTTGCTCACAGTCCTTTGTCCCAACAGTGCCTGGCATGTAACAGGTGCTCAATAAGCTAAATGAAGGAATGGGTGAAGTGGTGGCAGGTGTGAACGTGTTCGTTCATTCAACTATGCTAGGGAGCTGGGAACGGGGTGAACAAAACTAAAAACTCCTTTCCCTTGGGGAGCTTCCATTTGAGTGGGAGGAAACCAACGAACAAACCAGTAACATGGTTGTATTAGCCTAGGCAGAGGAGGGGGAGACGGGATCGGGGTCAGGGAAGGCCTCCCTAAGGCGGCGACACTGAAGGAGGTTGGAGACTCAGCTATGTGACTGAGCAACCGCCTGGTGTTTAAGGTCAGTGGCTACGGGCATAGGGTGCAGGCTGTGTGGTGCAGAAGGGTCTAGAACCCATATGCCAATAGGCTTCATATCCTATGACACTCCCTCACTTTGGGGCAAGACTAGGCCACAGACCTGGGGACAGGAACCTCTGCACCAGGCTCCCCAGGGGCAAGGGACTCCTAACCTTTGGAACTTAACACAGGCTCAGAAAGGCCAGAGTAGGAGCCCGCTGCCGACCAGCGTTCCCCTGGAACCTGCAGAAGGTAGAGGCACTCGGGGGCAGGCCTTGGGGATGAATGCACAGGCAGGCGGCACTGCCAGGGCAGGCGCCTTAGAATGGGCAACCGAGGTCTGTGCCACTAAGCCTGGGGGTGGGAGAGCTGCAGGAAGAGATGCCATTTTTCTTGAGCTGCTGTCTGGTTTCTGGTCCACACCTGGCACCAGCACCCATCTCCACCTACAGCCCGCTTGCCCTCCCCACCTCAGCTGGGTGTCCCTGGAGAAAACTCACATCCTGCTGGGCGTACTCCTCTGCCCCGGTGGCCTTCCCGTAGTCACAGAACTTGGTTGTGCAGTGCAGCACGCCTGGAGGTCTCTTCCCAAAATAGGTGACCAGGTCAATCTTCTCCCTGGACTCATTCCCAGAGATAACTGCAAGGAGAAAGCGGGTACAGTCAGGGCAGAGGAGCAGGGGCACACCGACATCCACCACCAAGAGATCGCAGGCCCAGAGGAAAAAACTCAGACATTAAGCACAAATTCGTGATCAATCCACTACAGTTCATTCATTCCTTAGTTGATTAAACTAGTGGCAACTTAAGAACTATAAAAAGTATTTAGGCCACACGAGGAAGCTCACACCTATAATCCCAGCACTTTGGGAGGCTGAGGTGGGAGGATTGTTTGAGGCCAGGTGTTCAAGACCAGCCTGGGGAACTGTGAGATCCTATCTTCACAACAAAAGAGAAAAAGTTAGCTGGGTGTGGTGGCGCATGCCTGTAGTCCCAGCTGCTCAGGAGGCTGAGGCAGGACGATCGCTGGAGCTCGGGAGTTTGAGGTTGCCGTGAGCTATGACGATGGCACTGCGCTCTAGCCCGGGTGACAGAATGAGACCCTGTCTCAAAAAGAAAAAAAAAAAAAAGCATTTACATTCCCTGGCTCTACATTGTGTAGATCTTTACATCTGGTCCCTAAACTCTAAGGTATGTGCAACCCAGGAATAGGTGGTACCTGGCAGGGGAACCCAAGATTCACCAGCATCACCTCTGAAAGGGGAAGGCAAGTCATGAAAAGTGGGGTGGAAAGAAAAAAAGAGGACTGGGAGCAATGTAGTAGGACAGAAAGAGCCAGAGAGAACACAGTTAACATCTCAGTCCTGTGCTTACTAGCCGTGTAGCCTGGGGCAAGTGACTGACCCTTATCTGTCAACCCCAGTATAGCAATTAGGGTGACCACATACCCTGATTTTCACAAGACCACCTGGGCAACTTAGTAACACCTCGTTTCACTCAGGGACCCATCTGGGGAAGTTACAAGGTCACCACAGTACACACCTCGCAGGCCTGTCTGGAGGATGACAGCCTCTGGAGGGCCCGGTGTAGGAAGGGTCTCAGGCTATAATGGGATGACATTATGTGGCAGACACGAAGAGGTGTGGAGTGTCTGTGATTCCAACTTCCAGACTCTGCCTGTGACCATCTTTGGAGTCATTAGATTTTTCCTGTTTATTCCCAGAGTTGAGTCCCTGCGAGGATCTCTTACCCTCCACAGGAGGGGAGGACCTCTACTCTGAGCCTTGTTCTTGGCCCATTAACGTTTCTCCTGCTGTAACTCAGGCTAGAAAAGGATTCCAGTTTTTCATGCATGGTAAAAGCAACTTTGAGTGGCAGTAACTCCAGGGCAGACAGCGCCACCGGCTCGGCCCAGGAGCTCTGCCTCTCAGAAGCTTTACAGAGAATTTGAGCTTTAGGAGCCGCGAAAAAAATTCCCTGAGAACTCACGCAAATTATCTGCTCCTGAACAACACAAGCTAATAAAGAAACATGGGAGGACTATGCCAAGCATGAAGATAATCTAAAATTGGGGAGAATCAGAAATGGCCTAAAGGCGTAGATGGATTAGACAGTGACGTTTCCCCAGTAGGCCACTGCAGGAGAATGAGAGCCACCAGGACCCTCCCTTATACTTAACCTACCCTGTCACTGGAACAAAGAGCCCTTGGCAGGACAGCACCCTGTAGGAGGGGACAGCCCAGGGCTCCAGCCCGCAAATCCCACATTCCTGCTGGGTCTGTTTTCCCATCTGGAAAGCAAGGGATTTTAGACTATGTATGAGCCATGGGATGCCACGTTACCCATGAGTACCCCAACTAGCCCAAGGCCTGGGAACTCTTCACCAGTCTAGGAACAATAGTACTAGTTTTCATTTTTTTGCAGCTTAGGATCCCATGTAATATTTTGTTTGGGAACATGGTTCTGCTGCTAAACATGAGTTTGCAAACACTAGACCAGATTCTCCCTGAAAGGTAGCATCATATGGTGACATATTTCTGTTACATAGTAAGCTGTTTTTCCTCCTTCCAAGGCTGGGCCAGTGGTCTACAGCCAGGCTGGGAGAGGGCAGCTGGGGAAGAGGGGGCCGGACGGAAGGAGCCGTGGAGGGAAGGTGCCTGGGAAGCATCTCCCCCTGTGCTCCCACTACCCAGGGCTGCCTCTGAAGCGCCAACTTGCTTCTGCCTCCTCCAGGTGGGCCTCATCTGCCTCCCCCAGCTGGCGCCCAATCCTTTGAGTACAAGGATGCACCGAACGCACACAGCACCCTGTGCCCAGCAAGTGGGCTTACAAATGAGGCTAACAGTGCAGGGGTTTAGTGTCCCTCCCCCTGCCCCCACCCCGCCACCTACAGTGTGGAAGCTCCTTCTTGAAGGCCTTGTGGTTCCCCAGCTCCTCCAGGAAGATCTGGCCAGCCTTGCGCAGGGCCTCAGAGCTCTTCTTGGTCAGGAACCAGCCGAAGTAGAGTGGCAGGAAGTCCTTCTCCAGCCCAGGCTTCAGCTTCTTCAGGTCATCGGCCGACAGCTGCCACTGGTTCTTCTCCTTGAGCTGGGCACAGTCCAGCCGCCACGCTGTCTTGGGCTCCACCAGCACCACCTGGTACTGGTACTGGTCGGCCATTTCAAAGAGCTGCTCCAGCCGTTCCCGCTCATGGTTGGTGTCATCTAGCACAAGAATTCTGATGTCCCGGCGTCGGCAGTAGGCAGCCAGTTCCTCATCAAGCCGCCTGTACTCCTCAGAGAAGGCTCCTCGAGCGCCAGGGGTGATCTTGTAAGCATCCGCAGACACCATCTTGGTGCCGTCACGGTACTTGTCTACGATGACCCGCGCCAGCGTGGACTTGCCACTTCCCGGCAGGCCACGCAGGATGAAGAGCGTCTTGCACTCGTGCAGGGTGGCCACCGTATCCTCATCCTGAAGGAAGGGAAACTGCAGCTCAGGCTTGTCCTTGGCCCCTGAGGATGACATTTTTCGGAAGAAGATCTTGGGCAGGAACGTGTGGCTCTTTCGGGAGAAGCCTCTGTTCTGCGTAAGGGAGGGAAGAGGAGGTGTCAGTCGGAGGTCAGTCTCGGGCACCCTGCCAGCCTTGCCCCCCGTCTCTGGCCTACTTGTGGCCACCTTCCCAGGCGGCGCAGTACTGGACTTTCTCTCCTTTTCCGTCCTTGAGTACCTGTCTGCTTCTGGTCGTGGAGGAAGGACAGGGAGGCTTGTCTGAAGCTCTCCTACACTCCTACTGTCCTCGTCTCAAGGATCACCCATTGCTGCCACCTCTAAAAGGAAACCGCGGAAGATGTGCTGGAGTGCATGCAGGGCAGGCCTGGAGTCTGCGGTTCTGGGACTGGCCCTAACTTTTATATTCTTGGCACCTATTAAGGACGTCCTCTTTGGGGGTGGGGGTCTCTGTGTCTGGGCCAAGCCACAGCTGCCCTGGCTCTGAGTGCAGAGAGAAGGGTGGGGGCAAAGAAGGGTTACCCCAAGACCGCCTCCCTTCCCCCAACAATGGCAGCAACAGATAATACTCTCTTGTCTGGGATGAGGGGACAATGGTCCCACAGAAGGGGTGGTGGGGGCAGGGCAGGCGAGCACTGGACAAAGGGCCTCATTCACTGCGCCTGCCACCTCCTCTTCTGCCCTCTCCCGGCCCCCCACAAAGTCGTGGTCTTTGTGCCTGCCCCAGGACCGGGCGGCACAGGGCACCTGCATTCAGGGTCCAGCTCTACCCACCACTTTGCTGTGTGTCAGCAGCACCTCTCTGAGCCACTTGTTTTCCTGCCTGCTAAAAGCCACCAGTAACAAGTCTT